>NC_136475.1:47371904-48076904 GCF_902686455.1 Sciurus vulgaris
TTCCTCCGTGTGAGTTTGAAGCTATTGTCCAGGCAAGAGAATGTAGGGTAAGTCTGGCCAGATGCGGGGAACTCCGCGATTTAAACACACGTCATACCATTTTCTTCCATTTTAGTCGAATGAGCCTAAATGCATAATAAATTTAAAAACCACAAATATAACTCAATCCCTTTGCTAGGGATCATTGGAGAATGAATTTGCTTTTGAGCAAATGATACATTAGTAGCAGCTTCCCTCTGCTTGTAGGCACTTTTCTTTCTTAAATTCCAAGACTCTGTTTCTGTGTGTCAATAGAGAATGACAGACTGGTTATCCTGCTTTCCTTTTGGAAACCAACTAAAAAAAAAATACCCCACTATCATGGAAACATTGCAGGGAAACAATGCTGACATGTTCTGCTTTTTAAGAGACTTGAACATAGTTTTGACTTTGATATGAGAGGACAGAGATCCCAGACTGAAGTAAAGCTTCTAATTCCTTACCTGATTGTGGATGCCAGCAGGAGGACCAGAGGTTCAAAGAGAAGCTCAGGGCACCTCCTCAGCATGTCTTCTCTACCCTGGTGGTGAGGTGGGAAAGAATCATCTTTGAAGCTTCTAGAGGCCGCCATCTTTCTCAGGAGTGGAATCAATCCCTCTGTCAATCATGACTGGAATACTCAGACGCTTTTCTGCCCTGTGCTGTGCCAAGTGCTGGTGGTGGTGGCTGATCGAATGCTGGTCCCTGTCATCAAGGCCTTTGTCTAGTTGAAGACATAGAACAAGTCAATAAGACAGTGTGGCACAGCACAGTCATTGTCCAGTTCCCTTGATGTAGGGAATTCTCCTGTTTGGGAAAACTGGGCTTGAGACCCTATGAAGTCAGCTCTTTGAGGTCTTCGGGTATATTTCCATCCTTCTGATATCTACAGGATGAGAACCAATTGTTCAGCACTGTCCCAGACACCAAGGAAGGTATTCCCACATACGAAATAGCATCCTTGTGTTCAAAGGGGTGTTAGAAAATTATACCCAAGAAAGTTAAACAGTAATGCAATGCAATGTAAGAGGTATGTCACAAGCATTCTAAGAATATGCAGAATGGGACTAATTCTGAGGTCAAAAAGACTTCTATTTGAATTGCATATTAACAAGATTAGGCCCTTAAGCTTGTTATGAAAATCCTCTCTTCGGTCATCCTATTGACAAAAACAAATAAGTAAACAACCAAAACTTTGACTAGGTTAGCAGGTTAGAGGGCCGTGTCAATGAACCTATAATGATAAATTGTAATGAAATGCCAGTCACTGGTATTTTATTTGTAATAAAATACAATCATTTTATTAAGCTAGAAATTATGTGCTAAGTGATTTCCATGTACTTATTCAGCTTCATCCTTATTAATATCTGTAAGACAGGTACTTTTATTAATCCATTTTACAGATGAGGATGTTAAGATACAGAATAAATTCACTTGTCTGAACGGTAAATGGCAGGGGTGAGATTCACACCAGATTTGTGAACCCCAGAGTTGTTACCTAATGACCACCGTTTGCTGCCTGGGTCCAGTTTTGTATCTGGGAGGGGAAAATGGACTCCATACATCCTGTGGCTGTTTAGCGACAGGCACCTGAGGTCACACAGGACAAGCGTGAGAAAATGAGCAAGGCCACCAAGGTACCTCTTCTGGATGGTGGGTTGAGTAGAGAGCTGAATGACAATTAAGAGGCTGAATGATAATTAGTATGTGACATGTTGAATTTGATTTCGGGGGAAATCAAATGCCAAGAGTTATAAAAAAGAGAACCTAAAGCCCTAATGTTGGCCAAAGAGCTGCGGCTTGTTTGGGGAAACAGGAACGGGAGTGTTTTACATGAAGTCACCAGAAGGCGGTGGGGATTTGGGGCCCAGCAGTCACCAGTGTGTCTACCAGCTTCCTGGGAAAATAATCGCTAATCAGTGAGCTGCCAGCCAATTGTTTAATTTCCCCTTAGGCTAATTGGTCTCTGATCATAAACACCCAAAGCAGTGCTTTCTGATAAGGAAGCCTGGTGCTCGGGATGGGGTGAACTGCCCTGTGCCATGAAGGTTCAGAAGGTGTGGAAGGAAGGAAGATGAGGAGGAGGCGACATGGTACCGTGTTTCCAAGCAACTGCTACTTCCTTCAGTTGCTGCCTCTACTAATTTTTGGTTGTTGTTGTTGGTGGTAGGGCTACCAAGGGCCTCAAAAAGAGTTTCTGTCACCTTGAGCTCCTGGAAAGACTGGTGAGTCCTCTTCATGATTGGTATTTTGAGTTCTTGAAAACCATCAGGATAAGTGCAATCAAAACAACATCTTGATAATATGTCTGAGTTATCAGCAAGCACTCCAAACATCCAGTATAGAAATAAATAGCAATCTAACAATGACAAAGATCAGATCGAGGACCCAATATATGCCTAAAATAAGGCCGGTGACTTCAAATGATTGACTAATAGTGAGCTGTGTGACTCTGGACAAATTACTTAACCACTCTGAGCTTCGGTTTTCTCCCCTGAAGAGCAGGGATTCTAATATTTCCTGCCTGTAAGTACCGTTAAGAGGATTAAATAAAATAATTCATGTAATGTATTTAGAACTATCAGCTGTGGGAAGGTCCCCAAAAACAGAGTTCCTTTTAATTTTCCACTGAGAAGATCCCATGAGCCCAGAAGTTTCTAATCTCGTGGTCAGTCCCTGTTTATCTCCCCATGTTTGTTTTCAGGAACAGAGACATGGTTCACATGAAGACGTCACATAGTATTGTTAGACAAACTGATCAGTTTCCTCCAAGATCCATAGCTATGCCCTGGGTGTTCACTGTGGATTTCAAGTGTGAGCAGTTTCCAGAAATTCAAAATGGTGGGTCAGCTAAGGCTCCCCTGCCTTCCCTTGGATTCATTACAGGCTCTGGTGAGAAGAGGGCAGTCAATATGCAGAGTTCCTGTGCATTTCAACACTGACAGTATGTGTACATATACATATACATTTCCCCTCGACACTTTAAAAATGCATATAAATGTAATGCTCTTCTTTGCTCATAATGAATAAAATGTCCAAAGTTGTGCTTAAAATGTATTTGAACCAACAGAAGCTGCATCTGGAAGCGTGGTTAGTGGGAAGTACAACTGTTTGGAGGGGCTTAACTTCTTTTTTCTTTTCCAAAGCAAATGCTCTGAAAAGTTCATTTTATATCAGAACAGCCTTTTCTCGAACCTGTTTTAAAGTTAATTATCGAAAGCTTGCATCTTCTAGCTCTTGCCTATGGATCCCTGCTGCGTTTGTTGTTTAGCTTTCCTTGGGAAAGAGTCGCTCTACAGAAGATCATCGGCATGATGTCACAGTCCAGGGACTCTAACCGTCCTAGCTAATCAGCTTAGAACGCCAGTACCTCCTTAATGTGGGATCTGGGACCTTCTCGGTGCAGGGCGAGGAGCTGAACTAGTCTGCAAGCGCATCACTTTATTTCTTTTGCTTTAAGCAAGAATAATTTGCCTTTTTTCCTCTCATCTTTCTCCCTTGTTGTTTTGCCCCTGAAAACTGTGCAGCAAAAGCAACCTCCAGGGTGGACACTAAATCTTCTGATGCAGGCAGAGCAGTGATAACATCTGAACCGAGGGTGCTTTTCCAGGGCATGCTTGACAGATGTAGCAGGGCCTTTTAGGATTTAGTGCTGGAGCGTATCTATTACCCGCGCTGCAGCACAGCTTGGCAGGAGCTGTGTGGTAATCTCCCATGAATTCTGTCTGACTTATCGGAGCGCCTGAGCAGGCTGCTGCAGGACGCCCGGGCTCTGTGGCCAGTGGGGAGAGGCAGACCTTCCGCGGCAAACTCTTTGAACTCTTCTGTGGGGCGCGTCTCCGAGGTGGGGTTCTCCCAGCTCTGGAACTTATCATCCCCCGGCCCCCTTGGCTTTTGGAGAGATCATGTCGAATTTGCTTTCACCCCACTGGCTTCTGAGTGTTTGGTTTCAAGAGACAAAATTTAATTTCTAACATGGCTATTAGGGCCAAAGTGATGGTTTTAATGAAGTGGCAGCCTGCTTGGGGCTTTGATGGGGGAAGTAAATAGATGC
This sequence comes from Sciurus vulgaris, assembly GCF_902686455.1. Taxonomy (NCBI): domain Eukaryota; kingdom Metazoa; phylum Chordata; class Mammalia; order Rodentia; family Sciuridae; genus Sciurus; species Sciurus vulgaris. The sequence goes on from NC_136475.1 coordinate 47,375,977, forward strand.
ATGCTAGGATCGCCTTCTTCCCTCCCTCCCTCCTTACTTCCTCTCTCCCTTTCTGCCTTCTTCCCCTTCTCCCCGCTCTTTGCCCCCTCTCTTCATTTTTGGCTCCGACACCCTCTCTGTAGGTCCAGCCTGAGAGTCAGTCTCCTCCTCGGGCTCCTGCCCTGTGAGCCTCATTTGGTTCTCCCAGAATGTGCTATTGGACAACCCTGTCCTTCTCTGCTCTAACAATTACCTTGGCATTTTATAAAAATACCAAGATTGATCACAAACACCAAATTGTTTAGATCACAGATTAAAGTTTAATTTTGGAGTTTTGCTGTAGGGTTAGAATTAGCTTCAGAGTGTGTGCCGCATAGGAGGTGCTGTAATTTGTTTTAAGGATAAGGCCTTGGGGCAGCTGTGCATAAAATGAGCATGATTCCTTATTCCCACGGTTGATTTTTGAATGGGAGTGCAATTAGAATTTTTTCACCCAGAAGCACATACAGTCGGAGCAAAGATAATACCTTGAATGCATATCAGCTTAGGAGACCTCTCTTGGAAATTTATTTATTGTTCAGCAAGTCCTAATGCAAAGAGAGCCATGCTTTCCATAACAACAATAAACTCACCCTTTAATTTCAAGTCTGGTGTGTTTGTAGAGACTCTTGCGGTGTCCTTGTTATCAAGTGAGACTTCGACGGTGAATTTTAATGTCACTCATAGGAATGTAGAGCCAGTTATTTTTCTTCACAGAAAAGAACCTCTCAGAAACCAAACCCTGGTAAAGCAGAGCTCTCTGCACCCTCAGTGGCCTCACAGATTTTCCTGCCCTGTCAGGGAACCCTTCCCTGAGGAATCAAGCGGTTACCTCCTGTGATACAAATAGTAATTTTTCTGATTAATGATGCTAATCTCATTTGTTTTCCACTGGAAAAATGTTGGAATCAAGGTCCACAGAATACTTGTTTAATCTATCAAGCAAAGGTGATCTTCTCTTGGTCATTTGGATGCCATGGTCACTGCCAGTGGGAATATGGTCTCATAGACAGGCTTGTGTGGAAGGACGTGGCAGCTCCATTGGGCTTTGGCTTGGAAGTGAATATTCACATCCAGAGAAAATTCCAGCACAGGTGTCTGTCTGTCTGTCTGTCTGTCTGTCTATCTATCTATCTATCTATCTATCTATCTATCTATCTATCTATCTTTCTAGCAATTATCTATCATCTATCTATCTCAATTAAAAGGGCAGAATCTCAAGAGTTATATTCTTTGGGGAAGATTTCTTTCTGAAAATAAAGTCATCAGAATATCTATATTGATTGGGGGTTTCCTAAGTTGAATGCCTGCATTTTTTTCTTTTTTGAAAAATTCATTTTGCCGAGGTGTATGGTTTAGGTAAAAATGGAACACTCCTTCTCAATGCTTTTATTCTTTAAAAATATATCTTATAGACCCATTGTTTCTCCTTTCTGAAGGAAGTTTGAGACCATCCACTGAACCATCCTCCTTCTTCTCTTGAATCCCCTTCACACCACCCCAGCAAAATTACCAATCCAAGTTTCATTTTCTGTGAGATAGCCTACTGAACACAAGCTTTTGGTTATGAAATTATGATACACTTGGATCATATTTTTATCCACAGGGACAAAAGTCACTTTATTTAGAACCAGAACTACAGAATCCAGACCCTTGCCATGAATCCTTTATTGAACGTGAATGCCTTTAGGGTAAACTGCCGCCAAAGGCAATCTTGGTTGACCCATATGAGAAAGGGTGATTTGGATAATTCAAACAAACATCCCAAGCATTAAAAGACCAGGTTGGTAGTTGACCACTGACTTGTCCAAAGGTTCCAGTGAGCAGGTATAGCTGAACAGACATGGGGAGCAGGCACAGCATGTGGACCAGACAGCCCGTGCCTTCCCAGCTTACATAGGCCTCAGGAGTCCAGCACTGATTTTGTGGCTTAGCTCTCTGGTCTCTTTCAAGTGTGACATTGATGGGAAGGTAGGAGTCAGTCAGTTGAAGACGCCGTGTTCTTATTGCTCTTTTCTTGGGAATAAAAATCCATGGCCCTTTCTTTGCTTACTATTTTGTTTATTTAGTTATTATCATTTTTTTAATGTGGTGCTAGGATCGAATCCAGTACCTCACACATGCTAGGCAAGCACTGTACCACTGAACCACAACCCCAGCCCCCTCTTTGCTCACTCTTGAAAGTGAGCTAATCCCCCAAGGTCTCTGCGTCTTGGTGCAGCTATTCCTAAACATTTACTCACTTTACCTATACCCTTTCCAATTTGTCCTGCAATTCAGAAAATACCAGGTTGATTATTTCAATCACTCTTTCATTATTTTATGCACATTTTCTACTTTTTTGCAAACTTGAAATCACATTTCTTGTGACTTGATTGTTCCACTTGATAATATAATTTGGATACCTTTCCATGTCAATGAATATACTTCTACAGTGCTACTCTTTTTGGCTACATAGTTTACAAATAGTTGCCTCTGCTCACCATTGTTTAGTCAACCTCTACAATGTTTGGTAAGTTTCATGTTTTTGTCTTTGATTCATAGTTGCCACATCACAGATCTGTGTAGTTAAGTCTTTGTGTACTTCCTTGATTATTTCTTTAGAATAATTTCCTAGAAGTTGAATAGCTGAATCAAGGAATACTCAAAAATTTTAAGGCTTTTGAATAATTTTGTCAAATTATCCAAGAGAATCATTCCACCAATTTATACTGTTACCATATAACTCTCCCCATATTTTCACATAGTTGTATGTTTGGGAAGGCATTGGTCTTGATACTCCCACATTGTCACTTTTTTAAAAAATTAGTAATAATGTGATAGGTAATAATTGGTTTTATTGTTTTGATTTGTGTCTTGATTTTTCTTAGTTTTTGATTTTTTTTTTTTTTTTAGAATCTGTATCTGTGTCATTCTCTAGTTGGTCTGATTTGCATGATGATGGTGTTCTTTTTTTTAAACTTTGGGATTAAGGAATATGCTTTCCACTTCTTGGAGTAGGACTTGTAGTACTGAAATGTGGTAGGTACTCTGTGAATCCCAGTCGAATTGAATTCATTTGAAATGGAGATAAAGAAAAAGATGGAAGAAGCATATTTCTTCCAGAAGAAATAGCTCAGAAGTTGGGGGAAAATTTGGGAACAAGATTAAAAGTGGATGGGCTGCCATTCGAAATTGAAAAATTTTAGAAAATAAAACAAAATCAAGTTTGAGAGATTGCAGATCAATGCCACATCTTATACACTGCTAGTGGCACAGCCACTTTTGAAGATAATTTGGCATTATCTCACAAGGTGGACATTGGCCCACCCTGTCACCTAGCAAATCCACTTTTCAGAAAAACTCTCACATATGTTCATAAATTTTCCCAACTTCCCTTTTTATAATAGGAAAAAATATGGACACAACTTGAATGCCCATCAACAAGAAAATGGGTAAATCCACTCTGGTGAGCAGTGGAATGAAATATATCTTACAATATGGATAAATCTTGCAAAAGTAATACCGAATAGAAAGAGTCAGTCTTAGAAAACTGCACTCAGTATGATACCATTTTTATAGGTCTCAAGAGCAAGAACAGCATTCCTAAGCTTATGTACATTTGTGGCACAGCCACACTTCAAAAAGGTGTCAAAATTAGAATTTGTGGTTGTGTTGGAGAAGGAGAGGCAGGTAGGAAGGAAAGGAGAAGTGCACCTAATCATGTTTTAATTCTTGCATTGGGTGAGGGGAGGTTCGTCAATATTCATCATGTGACGCTTTATAATATACATGTTATTTGTAAATTTGATTGCTTCCAATAATATATTTAAAATACAACAAAGAAAAGAAAGAATGAAATAAAAAATGAATGTTGGAAGCAAGGGGCAGTTTAATCTTCTAAAAGAACAACTCTGTCTTTTGCCTTGATCTAGTTTCTTAATTGTTTTATCTGCTTCCTCTATAAATCATCATTCCTAAAACTCTGCCTATGTCATTGATGAAAGTGCTTCTTAATGGACAAATGTCCCGGGTGCTTTCCCAGCATGCCCACTACCCGCTTGTTCCCTCATGATCTCGCCTCTGCCAAGTGTCTCCTGATGGGTCAGGGGTAAGGGGTGAGGATGACTTGTTTGGTGACTGATGCCTTTCCGGGCAACCTGACGGACACTGTTTTCAGTCACCATGCAGCCTGGGTGGGTGACATTTGGAAGTTACAACCACAAAGTGATTTTCTTGCCAAACAACTTTTGTCTTGGATTCTACATGTTATTTTCCTACCACCCTCAATTCCCATTCTGAGTTCAGGACATAGCTGCATAATTCAAATAGTTTTGCCATAAGGATGTGGGAGGCAGCTTAAGATATTTGGGAGGAATTTTTCAAATGGTGAAACTGGCCCTGTGGGATGGTGCACGCCTGTAATCCTAGTGGCTCAGGAGGCTGAGTCAGGAGGATCATGAGTTCAAAGCCAGCCTCAGCAACTTAGTGAGACCCTGTCTTTAAATAAAATATAAAATAGGGCTGGGGATGTGGCTCTGGTTGAATGCCCCTGAGTTCAATTCCCAGTTCCAAGGGGGGGTGGGGAAAGCAGCAGAACTGGTCTATGTCTTGAGGTGATTTTCTGCTTGTTCATCTAAAATGGTTAGGATCTTTTGGGATAATCTGATTTTTCTATCTGTATATTGTGCTAGAACAACTGGAGGTGATTTTGTTCTCTGAAGGACATTTGGCAGTGTCCAGAGACATTTTTCCTTGGGGAGGGGTACGCGGCCAGAGGTGGGGGGAGTGAGTTGAGGCAAGGGATACTGCTAAACATGCTGAAAACCTCACAAAAAGACATATAGCTCAAAAGATTATAGTGCTGAGGTTGAGAATTTCTGGCTAGAAATGTGTTTCTTTTTCCAGTTGTTCACAAGGATCTTGGGGCTCCTGAGTTCTGTCTTGGGAACAGAACATAAAGAGACCTCAGAGAAGAAAGAGAATGGCCACACTTGCCTCTGCAGTACACAGGTGTGGACTGGGGGTTCACTTTCTCCAGCTTTTTGGCATCTACTGTCGCATACAGTGGTGACTTGGTGAGGTTTCCTTCCTCCAATTGAGTGTCAGCTACTTGAAGGCAGGGTTCATGTCTTATGCTGATTCATATCTTCCACAGAAGCTCTTATAAAGTAGGTGCCCCTAATATTATGCTGAATGAGTAATGAATCACTTGCTTGTCAAGTAGAATTGGAAATTTCATCTACAGAGGCATCATATCTGAGAGGTGAAAGGCTTAATAGGAGCAGAGGTGAAGGATATTAACTATCTCTCCTAAGTCTTCCATTGTTGTGGATTTATAGAATGTTGTTGTGCAAGAGATCATTTCATTGAATTCCCTTGTTCCTAGGGGAAGAGGTTGAGACTCAGAGAGGTTGATTATGTTATCCAAGTTAACACAGCAAGTTACACGCAGACCTGAAACAGAAATATCATTTTGGTGCTTCTTTTTCACAGAGCTGCTTAACAAGTTGTCTTCTGGAGGACCTGCCCAAGCATTGAAATAAAGAGCTTATGATTTTTAGGGATGTTATGTGATTCTGTGTGTGTGTGTGCATGCACATGCACATGCATGAACTATACTGAATGTCAAAAACAAGCACTGGGTATCTGAGTGTCAATATTCCCTAGACCATTCCTGGCCCTGACAGGTGAGGTCAGGTTCTGACCACAGCACTTACCATATTTTATTGGGGTGGTGAATTTAACATCTGTCATTCTCTCGAGCTTTGGGAGGACAGGGACTAATTAATTTTTTTGGTGCTGGATACATAGAAGATGCTCCATAAATGGCTTTCCATGAATAAGTAAATGCAAGACTAAGTCAGAGATGGCCATTTCTGGCTCAGTTTTTGGGAGGGTGTTGTTGGGGTGTGTTCCTTGCTGGTGATGTGGAGATTTCCAAAGCTGCTACTGAAGATTGCTTCTGCCTATATGACCACACACTGGGAGCTCAACAGCCCCAGGGTGGACAGGATTGGGAAACGGTGGCCAGTGGGGCAGATACTACCTCACTTGCACCTTCACGAGACTGGAGAGTTCTGTAGCAGAGAACCTGACAAGTAGCTCCATCCACTTGGTGATGTTTTTGATGTGGGAGGGTCATTGATATTCACATTTTTTTTTTCTTTCTGGAGACCATGGTGTCTGAGGAATCTGCCCGCAGCTTGTTATATGGAAGATGAGATAGCTCATTATCCTGAAAATTCTCCAATAGCTGCTCATAATAAGGTCAGTTAAGTACAGAGTGTCCGCTATCATTCAAAATCTTATTCCCATAGAAATTTAATCCAACGTTATTTCCACACATTATTTTTTTCTTACTCTCCTAGTTTGGTGAGGGGGGAATTTAGGGCCTTCAAATTGATATTATATTTGACCAGGGATGGGGAGCTCCTGCCCGTTTCCTGATGCTTCTGTAACTTCTGATGGTCTTGGTTCAGTAGGAGACGTCTTCACCAGGATTCTTTTGGGCTCAGTGTTGAGGGAAAATGGCTCCCTGCTCTATAGAGGCCACCAAAAGAAAGGCAGGACAGACAGTAGGGAGGGCAGGTGACATACTGTGTCTGTTTTCCTTTGGGAGTGGCTTAGAAGAGAAGGAAGACTTGGGAAGGAATCTGTCCTCGGATTCACTGGGTTCTTCCTGAGCCCCAAGTTTCCTTGGACCATCGTCTTCTGGATCTCTAGTTTTCTTATAGGTTCTTGCTCTGCCACCACACCTTACGAGGAGCGCTCCTCTCACCCTTTCCTGGGTCTCTGGTCTGGGAATCCCTGTCCACCCTGCAACACCTTGATCAAGTCCCGGTCTCCATGACAGAGGCACAGGGAGGGTCAGGAGGGCATGCAGCATGACTTCCAATTTACCCTGAGAGCACCTGAGTGTGGGAAGATAGGAGTGCTGACAGCTGGCACCCTAGGCCTTTTCACTTTATGACAGTCACATGTGCTTGTGATATACCAGGCAAGGTTTCATCAGGCTTGATTTTGGCTAATTCTCACCTCATCCTTTGAGGAAGGTGCTATATTACCTGGTTTTTACAGAAACAGGAGGCCCTGGTGGGTACAAATAATTTGTTCAAGTTCTTTTAGCAAGTCAGGGAAAGCTAGGATTTGAGCCCTAACAGTCTGACCTCAGGGGCTGTGATCCAATGATACCATATCAAACTCTGTCATTTAGTGGAAAGAGAACTGGACCAGGAATCAGAAGCCATAGCAGTGATTCTGGTTTTTCCTCATTTTCACTGTTGGGCTTTGGGCAAGTGGTTGTTTCTTTCTGAGCCTCAATGTCTTCACTTATAAAACAAGGATAATAAACCAGTGGACCTAGTGTTCAGAGTGCTTCAGAGAGCAGCCATGACCACTGCTGATCAACCCTGAAGCTTATATGAGGTGAAGCCTCTGCCAGTTCCCAGTGTGGCATTCTTGGGTATTGTTACCTGCCTGTGGCTCTGTCTTGCCTGCTGCATTTCCTGTTCCTGGGAGGAGAATCCCGAGTCTTCTACTTCATCACATCCCACTGTCCTGCTTACTCTGGCCTGGTCCCTGCTTACCACACAGTGGCTTAAGGTAGGTGCCACATATTTCATGGTTGTACCTGGTCTTCATCAGTACCAATAACTTTTCCTCTTCTCCAGCCTCGATGAACATCATACCCTACTTTCTCAGTACCCCAGTTCAACACTCTTCAATAGGACCTTCCGTCAGTGACTTGCCCACCTTTTCGGGGTTTGTCACCTTTTCTGGCTTAGATTGCTCCTTGACAACTCAAACACACATCCTCGTATATGTTGAGCTCTCTTCTCTTACCCACTCCTCCTCCATTGACAACTGTGATGAATTTAAATTTACAACGACAAATCTCAGCACCACAATTTTATTACCTTGCCTTCGTGAATTTACTTTCCCCCTCTTCAAGATAATATTTCAAACTTCCTTTCCCTTCAAAACATCAACACTTGGTCTAATTCTTCTCTTAGCACTGAGGATATAACTTCTTATTTCCCTGAGACAAATAGAAGCAGTAGATGAGAATCACTTCATATGTGTATTGTGAAGTACATTAACCTGCCTGCATCTCGACCCACGTGTCCCCCTTCCTCCTGAGTGGCCTGTGCCTGCCTCTGACATCATAGAGCTCAGCCCTGGGCCTGTCAGGCTCCTGTCTGGCTCATTTCTTCAGTAGGTAGTTCTCTCCTGCCTTGGGGTCTTCACACTTGCTGTTTCCTCACCTCCAACTTTCTTTTCCCAAATCATTGCCTGGCTTACTCCAAGCCAGGAGCCCGCTGGAAGGTCAGCAAGCTTCTCCTGACCACTCTCTAAAACAATGCCCCCTGCCTCCCTGCTACCTCCTTTGCCTGCTTTATTTTCTTCTCAGTGCAAGCCACTGTCTGAAATATAATCGTTCTTTATTTGTCTGTTTACTGCCTGTTTTCCCCAGGAGAATGGGAGCCAATGACAGTGGGGAGTGGATCAGTCTTGATCCTTGCTGTGTTATTTACTCCTGGTATACAGTTAAAATCACCCGGTAGGTGCTCAGTCTGTTGAATCAAGGCATGAAGGAACAGAATGAGGACCTTTTCTTGTCTGTGAGGTAGGGGGATTGGCTCCCTACCGGCTAGTGCTCATTCTAAGTTCAACTCTTCCTAAGTGAGGAGCATCTGGGTAATCACTGTCATCGTCTATGATCCAGCCGTGGGCTTAGTTTGTGTTCAATGCTCACGAGTTCCATGTGGACCCTGAAGGCATCTGCTTGGCTGGATTTCTGTATTGTTTGGCTGGAGTCTTCTCATTGTGGAACTTGGACAGGAGAAGATAAATGGAGAATGCTGTGGACATTTGAAGAAGTGAGTTCCAAAAGACCCCAAGGGAATTCAATAAAGGTTACTGTCCAGTTTAGGATGACTTCACCAAGGGGATAGTGGCGAATGCTCAGTCAGGCAGAAGTTCTGTGGAGAGCAGGTGCTGTGCTGGGCTGACCTCTGGGGTCGTCCCACAGGGGGCTCAGCTTACCTGCACCTCCATGTGTTATTTACCCCTGGCAGACAGTTAAAAATCACCTGGCCTATAGTAGATGCTCAGGTGACTAGATGCCTGTCCCCAGGAACTTTCGGGACAAAGGGAGGCATTTGTGTGTTCAATCTGGTGAGGAATGTTTGTGAAATACTATGTGAATCCCAAAGTTAATAATCAATAATAATAATAATAATAATAATAATAATAACACTTGAGGCCTTTGTGCATATGCTCAGTGCCAAGGGTTACATACATTGTCTCACTTAATCCCTTAACACCCATGAGAAAGGTAAGAGCAACTGACATTACTAGTGCACCAAGCTCTCTGTGGCCCCACACAGAGGACACTGTGGGTGCAGTGGACGTGCCCCACACCCTCTGATGGCGTCTCACTTCAAGTCTCCATACCTCTCAGCTTTCACGCCTGAGGGCTTTTTCTCCTCTGTAGGAACATGCCCTGCTCACGGCAAGGTAGTCCAGAAGTCCCATGGTCGTGACCCTTCCGGGGTCAACTCTCAACTGACACAGGGCAGGAGTTAGTGGATGAATATGCCAGCTTCTCTGGTCCTTGGTAATGAGCCAATATTCTGGGTATTAGAAACCAGAGGATCCTAAAAGGGTACCTAGTGGGATACATCCTCATTGCCCACCAAGGTGTGGATGAATTGAGGGACGTCACAGCCAAGGTGTGGACGGCCATTACGCTTGCTGCCCAATGGAACTACTCCAGAAGATGCCCAATGCTCATTTCCTGGTTGTCCTCCCTTCCTCATCTTGTTTTCTTCCTGCTTCCACATTTTTCCCTCATGGGTCTGCATTTGGGTGAATACCCCAAAATAATTGATTCCTATTCTGCAGCTGAAATATTGTAGAGAGAAGGAACAGAGGATCCTCCAGACAGTCCCTCCTCCCTTAACCAGATTGGAGCTTCCTAGCCACACTCCCATTTTCCCAGATGAACCACAGTGTCTTTGGTCACCTGGTCCATGAACCCAGACCCTAGTTGTTTCTAAGATACAAAAACATTTGATTCTATTTGCTCCCTGGCAATGGGCAGGGTATCCCCATGGCCCTGGAGATAGGGTTCATGATGAGGCACATGGCCAAGCTATCTGGCCTCACCTGGTTGAAAACAGCATGACACATGTTCTGGAAACACCTGCCTGAAGTCAGGGTAGACGTGACCTGACAGGCTATGTTTGTCCTGCTGGGCTCCATGCTGCAGTGACTCAGGCTCAGGTGCAACTTTCTTCTTTCCCAGGGTCTCCGCCCCACCCCTAGACAGCTGGGTTGCATGTGGGTTACGGCATGTCCTTTTTGGGGAGACTGGTATCCCACAGTGTTGGAAGCAGGGAGGGAGACTTGCCTCTGATCACCAGTGGGGGCAGTGGAAGCCAAACCATAAATTTGGAACTGGGGAAAAAAAAAAATTGGGATGATTTTTTTGAGAAGAATACTGGTGGAAGGACCAGGATTATGCTTTCTGGATTTCAGTGAATTATCTGGTCCTGGTATTGTCCTTAATGACATTCCAGAGCCCTTGTGATTATAGTACTGCATGCAGAGAGTAAGGCCTGCTTGCTCAGGACACCCAACAAGAGTGTTGATTCCACCATAAAACAGGGGTAATGACCTGTGGCTCACACGGTGGTGAAGAAATCAAGTTGGGATGGTGTCAGATGAGAGGCCTGTGCTTGTGCAATATTGGATGCAGAGACAGTGTACCATGGTCTCCTGTTTGCCTTCCTACATGTCACAGAATGGTAAAGAACTTAGAAGGAAGTTTCCCTTCTTATGTCTGTCATTTGGAATATATAACTTAATATGCAGCAGGAGAAACCATTTGTTAAAAATATTCACAGCAGGAAAGATCTTGATTATTTTTATGGGGAGGTGTCAACTTTATGGTCTTCTTTCTTTTTCTTTCTCAGGAAAGTCAGGTACTGAACTTCTCATGAGATGGACAACAAGTTCCCAGCTTGAAAGAATGATTTCTACATGTTGGCATGGGTAGGAATGATCTGGGGGAGGTTGTTCAAATGCAGATCATCTGGCAGTATCCTCAGAGACTCAGATTGAACAGGTATGTACGTTTTAGTAAGTAATACCAGTTGATTTTATCTAGTTTCCAAAGAGATCACTTGAGTATCAGTGATGCAGGAAACACTGGCACCCCAAAGTTGGATGCACTGTGTTCTCAGAGCTTCCAGCCCAGTGTTTGAGGTGTTAGGGCATGAAGGTTAATTTCATGTGTCAACTTGACCAAAGTAAGGGATGCTGAGATAACTGGTAAAGCATTACTTCTGGGTGTGTCTCTGGGGCTGTTTCTGGAAGGCACTAATATTTGAATCAATAGACTCAGTAAAGAAGATCCACCCTCATCGATGTGAGTGGACATCACAAAAAGCCACAGGTGTGCCAAATTTACTCTGTCTTCTTGAGCTGGTATATGTACTTTTTTCTGTCCTGGACATTGGTTCCCTTGGTTCACAGGCTTGTGAATTCTTGACTGAATTACATCACTGACTTTTCTGGTTCTCCAGCTTGCAGATGGCATATCATGGAACTTCTTGGCCTCCATAATTGTGTGAGCCAATTCCCATAATAACTCCCCTCCTATATATCTATGCTTATTGCTGTGGTTTGGGAGTGTCCCCTAAAGGCCTGTTTGCTAATGGTTGGGTTGCTAGACTTGGTGCTATTAGGAGATGGTGGAACCTTTAAGAGATAGGGAACTAATGAAAGGAAATTAGGTCATTTGGGGCATTCCCTGGAAGGGGATATTGGGACATCTACCCCTCCTTCTCTCTCTCTTTGCTTCCTTGTTGCCATGAGGTGAACAGTCCTCTTTTGCCACATGTTCCCACCATGATGGACTGTCTGCCAGAGGTCCAAAGTAACAGAGAAAAGTGACGATGGACTGAGACCTCTGAAACTACAAGTCAAAACAAAACTTTCCTCCTTCTAAGTTGATTTCTCAGGCATTTTGTCATAGTGACAGAAAGCTGACTAATAGATATACCCCATTGACTCAATTTTTCTGAAGAACCCTGACAAATGCACATAACCAAATCTTCTTCTAAATAAAACTATCAGTGAGACAGCTTTTCCAAGCAAGTCCTTAGTAACAACAACAACAACCACAACAACAATGACAACAACAAATAAGTAGCCAGTTATTTCCATCACAAGAGTTGCCCCGCCTCCTATGGTGGAGGCAGCCCTGGGCAGAGTCTTGGCATCTCTTTAGAGGAAGTCCACTACCTTTAAACTGATTCTCTCTTCACTTAGATAAGGGGCAGAAAAGTTTTTTCTAACATTGACATCATGCTTACTCTTTAACAACCCAATAGAAGTGTCCTGTCCTTAGTCTTGGATTGCATATTTGTCCCAAGCTAGCCAAGAATACGGGGCAGCTCAGCTGAAGTTCAACTTACTTGTAGGGATGGAATGATTTTGTGTCCCTTCCCATCTTGAGAGAAGAGGGTCACATCTGTAGCTTCTTAAGTCTTCAGACTCAAAAATTCCACGTGACATCTTGGACCCCAGGATGTCTGTGTGGTGGGCTCTTGATACCTGGCCAGGGTCAGGAAAACCATGGGGAGACTTGGAAGCAGATCTGCTGCCTGGCAATCTGCTCCGGGAAAGGCATTTGCAGTTCCTCTTTGGCCCTTCAGCTTTCGGTCTCCTCATTTCCCTCTCTCTTTCCCCCATTTTTTGTTCTGTTTTCCACTCTCTCTGTTCCCTCTCTGCATTTATTCACCCTCTACAGTTGAAACATCTGTCTTAAATCTGCAAGGCTGGTCCAAATGTTTATGAGGCTTATTTAATAGAAAGAATAATGATAACTGCTTCTGTTTGTTTTGCTAAGTGATACCCAGGCAGGAAAAAAAGAGAAAATTCTTTGCCTAGAGAGAAGCTATAGTCACCTGAAATTTGTATTCATAAAGAGGAGGAAAAGACTAATATTGTGATGATAATAATGATTACTCGGGATTGGTCAGCTCCCTTTCTACTGTCCATTAGCAATGACCTAGTTGCACACCAAGGCTGAGGAAGGAGAGCATCTTTAGGGGTTGGGTGAATTGGGGGACAATTGAATTGTCACATTCTCAGCTCAAGTGGAGCCATATGGTTTTTAAAAACAACTGTGTCAAGTCATAATTGACACACAGTAAACTATACACATTAAAAGTGTAGGATTTGATATATTTTGTGCAATGCGTATGCCTGTGAAACTCTCAGCATGAAAGTAGTGAACATATCCAGTCCCTTAGAATCTCCCTGGGTCCCTTGGTAATCCTTCACTCCTATCCCTCCACCTCCATGGACCACTGATCTGCTTTCTGTCACCACAGATTAGCTTGCATTTTCTAGAGTTTTATTTAAGTGGAAACACACAGCTTGTGCTCTTTTTGCCTGACTTCTTTCACTCAGAATAATTATTTTGAGATTTATCCGTGTTGTTGTGTATAGCATAGTTCTTGGCTTTTTACTGCCGAGGAATATTAATCATATGCATATATCATATTTCATTTATCCATTCACCTCTTGATACTTGGGGCATTTCCAGTTTGGGCTCTGCCATAAAGCTGCTATTACATTTGTGTACAAGCCTTTGTACGGGTAATTTATATTTCCCTGTCTATTGGATAAATAACTAGGAGTGGAATGAGGAACCATATGGCTTTTAAGAAGCTTCAGGGATGATTGGAAAGAATCTAGGTCTGGCAGTCTGGAAATCTGTATTTAATCTCAATTTTTCTAGTTATCAGCTGTGTGACCTTAGGCAAGGCACTTAACAACTCTGGGTCTCAAGTTTCCTCATCTGTCAAATAAGATGAAAATTGATCTCTGTTTCGCATATGCAAGAAGAGGACCAAGGGACATAACCCAGGAGGACATTGCCAAGTTTAGATAATCCACAGAGTTTTCCAAAGCTGTTATCAAGAATAAGCTCCCAGAAGGGAAAAATCTATGCTTTCTGTCTTGCTTTGCAGGAGATGGAACTGTCCAAAGTCTCCAGAGGTGAAGAACTCGCTTGGTCTTTATTTGTTGTCATGGTTTCAGAGTCATGGCTGCCATTTCTTCTTTCCCACCTCCCAGTTTCTTCCATCTCCTGTTACGGTCCCTTGATAAAGACAGGCATGTTGAGCAGGGATGAACTGTTAGAGTCATTCAGTGGAGCGAGCTGTAGTTGAAATGAACTTTCCTCCCTTGCCTTTGGTTCATAAACCCCGATGGTGAAAGCAAAGCAGAAGGATAAGATCACAAAGCTGAGACCTCAAGAGCAGCCCCGAGGTTCTGAGAGCTTTACTAAGAAAACATCAGTGGGCACTCTTCTTTGTGGGTCTAGGTTCTCAGGCACTCGCTCTCCTGAGGGGTGTTACACGCACTGGTTAGAATCTTTGAGGTGTAGCAAGCTGTGCTCCCATCCGGGTTTCCTCCCTACTGACTCATAGATACTGGGGATACTACTTCACCTGGGAGCCCACTTTTCCATCTGACACGTAGGAATGTTAACCACAAGGCTTACTTACCTCCCTGACTCTGATGATCACCAGCTAAACTCTGGATGCATTAAATCTGCCAGACCTTTGTAGCTCTCTTCCTTTCCAGACTCCATGTCTTTAGAAATGCATAATTCCACAGCAGATGGGATGGATGATCCTACACATGATGTGAGATGGCATGGCAATGGAAGCTTTCCTTCCTTATCAAGCTATTTCCTTCTCGTACTTGAACTCCTTTGTATTGGCTCCCACTTGGAGTTTAGGCAGAGCTCCATCAACTTAAAAGAGCAAGGGCACTGACCTCAAGGTAATCATCCACCAGTTACTGTCTAAATTAGAGTATTTTTCTAGCAAAGCTTTTCAGAATAGGACATAGAGTGAGTGTGGGGAAAAGTGGCTGGGAATGCAGAGCCTGGGACTCTCTCTTTTATTTCTAGGGCCATTCCTGCTCAGGGAAGGCAGTTTGTTGAGTCATTCAGTGATCCAAATTAAAATTCATTCCTTTTCTCCTTTAAATTTTCCATTGTTCCTCCCCACCCCCAAACTCATCTATATGTCTTAGTCCCGGGCAGTCTCTTATTAGACCAAGCAACAGTACTCTATTGCATAGGTGAAGTTTCTTTCATTACTTCATTTATACTCACACTTTTTCTGTGAATTGCTGAAGGAAACAGTGCCATCTCTATTATACATATGGAAAAATAGGCACAGGCATAAAGAAGCCAAAGGTCTTTTGCAAGATCACAAATTTAACGGCAAAACCAGTGGTCAACTGCTAAGAATGCCAAGTTCCTAAGGCTGCCGCATGGGTGTAAGTCCGGGACTCAGAAGCCTTGCTCTGATGGGGGCTGATTCTAGAGAGAAGGGTGGTTCCTGCCAGAAGCAAAACTGGAGAAAGGTCCCACCCTGGGAGAGAGGCCCACCCTTACTTCGCCCGGCCTTAGGAGTAGGCGGATCTTTCGGTTGGTCGTTCCATCCTGGCTATCCCAGGATGCTGACACCCAAATCACTAGGATAAACAGGGGAGGAAATAATTTTGTCAAGAGCAGGACAGCCTTTCAAAGTTATGCTGCAATCCATTACAGGTGGGCTGAATGGGGCACCCGCCTGATGTTCCTTTGAGTTTCAGCGTTCCTTGCTGCTAAAATTGGACATGGGGATTCTGTTTTCCTCTGTTGCCCTCTGCAGCATGATACAAGCAGATGGGGTTTTGGCAGCACTGTTTTCAATCTCTTTATGTGGAAACTGAGGCCTAAGGAAATATGGTGACTCACTCAAGGTCATGCAGCCAGTGAATGAAACTCGGATCTCACTCACATTGCTATGTTCTTTCGGCAATACTATGTGTCTCCCTACTGAAGTCTGAGAGTGGGATCTCTTATGGTTTAAATATCAGGTGTCCCCCCAAAATTCAAGTGTGAGATAAGACAAGAAGGTTTAGAGGTAAAATGATTGGGTTATGAGGGCCTTAACCCCATCAGTGAATTTATCCCCTGATAGGGATTAATTGAGTGGTAACTGTAGAGAGACAGGTTGTGACTGGAAGAGGTGGCTCCCTGGGGCCTGGGGGTGTGTCTTGGGGTATATTTTTGTCTTTGTTGAGCAGAGATCTCTCTCTCTCTCTCTCTCTCTCTCTCTCTCTCTCTCTCTCTCTCTCTGCTTCCTGGTCATTACCTAAGCCACTTTCCTCTGCCATACTTTTCTGCCATGATGTTCTACCTCACCTCAAGTCCCAAGGAATGGCAGCCTCAAGATCCCATTTATAGACAGAGACCTCTGAAACCAAGACCCCAAATAAACTTTTCCTCCTCTCATTATTTTTCTCAGGTCTTTTGGGTCACAGCAGTGAAAAAGCTGACTAAAACAGGGCCTACTTAACTCTTTCGAGTCCACCTCTGAAGTAACAAGCACCATACCTACCACTTACTGCCATGCCCCTGGGACCTGGGAGGCTTAGGGAGCAGTATGCCTGGTTTTTCTCAGAGAAGGGGCCACAGAAGTGACTTCTCGGAGAAGAGATTCAATGCCATTAGAACTCAAGTTTTCATACCTTACCCACTCTTGGGCTTTTGGCTCATCTTTTTTTCTTCTAGAAGGTGTATCAACTTTCCTTCAAAAAGGAATCATCAGGTTGCTAGAGAGACTGGTAGAATGATAAGAAACAATGAAATGGGTCAGCTGAAGGAGTCATTATGAAGTGGGCGGTATTTTTGTTTAGGTACTCTTGTTCATCGTGGCACCTTCCCTCTCTGTCTGTGCTTCTTTCCCCAGCACCATGTTATGAGCCTTCCCATCACCCACCTTCTTGAACCTGCCTCAAGTCGTGTGCTTAGTGTCGCATGCCTTCCACCAAAATGTTCAATACTTTGGGCCCATTTATCGGAAATCAATAAGCTCTAATTTCAATGAACAAATATATGTGAGCACTTAGTGGCTGGTAAGGCTTTATGGTGTTATCTCCCTTGGGACATTTGCATTTCGAGGGGAACCCTAAGGCTCACGATGACTTGGCAAAATTTTGGGGAATCACAGCTACTCTTCACCATGCTAACTCTAGTGTCACATCACAGGTACAGAGGCAGACTGACAAGTGCAAAAGAAACCAATCTCGATGGTGAATACCCAGCAGCCTCTCTCTCAATCATTCATGTTTGATGCAACAAGTAATAGTATTTCCCCCATGTTTCCATGACTCTCAGTTCAATACGTCTCTTCTTGAACTTAAAACAAACGAAACAAAAAAGATGTTTATGTATTCATACCTTGCCCTTGAAATTTACTCACCTGGCAACCTGATGGTACTGAGAACATGACTCTATTACTCTTCTAATATTTGTGGGGTCTAAGGTGAGAGTGCAAATGGAGTCCTATATAACAAATTTCTAAAGGTGTAAGTCAAGCTAACAGACTTTTACATAAAGTACATCTATCTTCTTATCTTGTCAATTATATCTTCCTAATGGCATGCTTGACAAATATGTTTGAAGCTATTCTTTTTATGTAACTGAAAATTGGCAGAAAATCAAAGATGACAGAACTTAAGTTGTTCCTGAGCATATCTGAATAATTTTTATGGCTGATGATGTTTAGTTGAGTAATAAAATCAAGGCATATATGTATTTTATTTTCTTACTTTAATTTCAACGAAAATCACTAATATGGTGATTGAATTTTCACATAGTTTGCTTTCTACTGACAGTTGTGACCTAAGAAATAAAAACTATAATTGTAATAAAAATGTACCAATGAACGAATATTTTTATAAAAGTATAAAAATGCAGAGAAAAATTGAAATATGTTTAAATTATATTTATGTGTACCTTTATATGTCATTTTTCCACTAAAATATTTTAAGTATCTATTATAATAAAAGACAAAATAAATTTCAAAATGAAAGTTATGTAAATAAAGCTGAAAATTTTAATTTAATTTGTGAAAATATAATTTAACTTTATTTCCAAGAAAATAAAATTATTCTTAATTTAGTCATTTAATGTCCTTGCTAGGCTGAGTTACTATCATGATTCATGAATGCTACCCCTAGATTTACAAACAAACATAAATTTAAGAATAATATGAATTAGTGAATATTGCAAAATATTCCCTAGTCACCCTATGCAACTGTTGCAAATACCATATTTATTTGTGAATGCATACAAAATCGTGAATTGGGACAGAAAGAAAAGCATGAACAGAAAGCTCAGCATTTCTGGGAAACCAAAGTTATGCAAGAATATATTGAGTTCAAGCTTTCTAAGAGAAAGGATTTGACAAGATAACTCATGTTTATCCCTTTAGCTAAGCAGTTCTAATGCTCAGTTTCTCTCTATTCTGAAATAGTGTCAATATCAATGTCAGCAGCAGTACAGCATTATGGCATTCAAACACAGTTGCTTTTTGTTTTGAGAATATAGCGGGAAAGATGTGGAGAAGACTTTCCCTGGGGCCTGAATGGTGTTGATCATGAAAGCAGATGTTTAGGGTTAATGGTTGTGCTGTGGCAATGATGCGTCCTGGGTCCTGAGTGACACAGGTATACATGTGCTCTTTAATAAATGCATCTTATTTTGTTTGTGATAAGGAGGCTTCTCTAGACTAGAAGGCCTTGGGCAAGGATTCTTTTGCTGAGGTCTAGGGTAGATGTACATGACTGTATTAGTCAGGGCTCTCCAGAGAAACAGAATTAATGGTTCTGTCTATCTTTCTGTCTATTATCTATCTATCTATCTATCTATCTATCTATCTATCTATCTATCTATCTATCTATCTTTCTATCTATCTATCATCTGCCTATCTATTCATTCAATTGGTCCAAGTGATTAGACCTCTTAGTGAGAGGACCTAAGATGTACAGGTACAGCCCCAGGGGAGTGGTTGGTATAAGTTGCAGTCTGACAATGAGCAGGCTCAAGACCCAAGAGGAGTCAATTTTCAGTTTAAGTCTAAAGGCAAGACCCACGTCCATCTTAACCAATCAGATAGGAAGACTTCCCACTTACTCAGCCTTTTGGTTCTATTCAGGCCTTCAGTTGATTGGGTGAGATCCACTTACCTTATGGAGGGCAGTGTCTTTTACTCAGCCTACTACATCTTTTTTTTTTTTTTTTTTTGTATTGGGAATTTTAACCAGGGGTGCTTAACCACTGAGCTACATCCCCACCCCTTTCTTATTTTTTGAGACAGGGTTTTGCTTAGGGGCTCACTAAGTTGCTGAGGCTGGCTTTAAACTTGCAATCCTCCTGCTCAGCCTCTAGAGCTACTGAGATTACAGGTGTGCACCACCACGCCCAGTTACATCAAATGTCAATCTCATCTTGAAACACCTTCACAGACACACTCAGAAGAATATTTGATCAAATGTTAGATCACCTGTGACCCCCCTCAAACTGACATATAAATTTAACCATCATGATGACTAAGAACTAAATATGCAAAAAGAGCTAAGTAGATGCTTTCAAGCCCATAGGCTAAAGCGCACAACTATTGCTTGGAAGATGGGAGATTTGTGCAGAAACTATTCTCCACATTCATGATGGCATAGTTACACTGTAGGTTAATCCTGTGAAGTTTAATCCTTATTTCCGAGCAACTCAACAGGTTAAGATACAGGAATATATTCAAAGGTATATAAAAAGTACACGTGTAGTAATAAAAAGGCATGACGATATAAAAGATGGTAAAATTGTCTCCATCTAATGTTGTCACAGTATTCAGAATACTCATAATACTATAGGATTTGATTATCAGAAATATTTGTGAGCATATGTAGCTCACTTCCCAATGCAGGACGCACTGAATGTAGTAGTAGGTATGTACAAATTGAATATATAACTAATACAATAATAGAGCACTTGCCAAGAGCACTTTAGTGCTCTATGCTGGGCCCATGCCTGTAATCCCAGCAGCTTGGGAGGCTGAGGCAGAAAGACCCTAAGTTCAAAGCCAGCCTCAGCAAAAGTGAAGCATTAAGCAACTCAGTGAGACACTGTATCTAAATAAAATATAAAACAGGGCCCGGGATGTGGCTCAGTCACCTAATGCCCCTGAGTTCAATCCCCAGTACCCATCCCCACCCAACAACAACAACAACAAAAAAGGAAGAGTATGTCTCAGAGCAGTTAAATACAGATCCAGGTATAGAATTTTGGGAGTCCAAAGCTGTTGGACCAAACAGACCAACCAGAAAATGTATAGCCACCTTCTGAGGGCCAACTATTTGCAAGAATGTTTGAGTATAACATGGACAAATATTGATAAATTTATTAGAGTTCATCCTTACCTCTTTGCTAGAGAAGGTGCTGAAGAATGTCAGCCAACTCTGGGTTGATAGGCTGTGTTATGGTTTGGATGTGAGGTGTCACAGAAAAGTTCATGGGTGAGACAATGCAAGAATGTTCAGATGAAAAAATGATTGGGTTGTGAGAGTCCTAACCAATCAGTGAATTACTCCCCTGATGGGGATTAACTGAGAGGCAAAGAAAGGCTAGGAGGGGCGGCTGGAGAGGTGGGCATTGGGGACGCGGCTTTGGGTGTATATTTTATATCTGGCAAGTGGAGTCTCTTTGCTTCCTGATAATCATGCGAACTGCTTCCCTCCACCACACCTTCCACCATAATGTTCTGCCTCACCTGGAGCCCCAAGGAATGCAGCCTGCTGTCTATGGATTGAGACCTCTGAAACCATGTGCCCCAGATAAACTTCTCTTCCCCTAAAATTGTTCTGGTCAGATCATTTAGTCACAGCAGTGAAATAGCTGACTAAAACAGTCTGTTTAAATTTATTGAATGTAGTCTGAATAATAAAACCATTTCCTACATGGTAGTCAACTCATTTGACTTTTGGTTAATTTCCAACCTGCCCTGTTCCTCATATTATTCTGAATTAATTAAATTTGACTTTGAGTTTGGATTAGAGAGAGCAGAAGTATCTTTGCCCCCAAATTTTTTAGGAGTTGGTGATCTTTAAAGACTCCACTGGGATGGGTATGGCCAAGTCATAAAGGTGATCCAGTTCAATAAGGTCTCTGCCGTTGAGCCTAGCGGGAAGGCTCAGAGTTACAAACAAAGTAGTTATATTTAATAAAATAGCAATCATCGTGCATAATTACATAGTGCTTTACTGGGACAGATCTCAGGGACATAAGTGTGCACCATAAAGGACACATCACCCCCAGTAAGGTAGCTGGTGCCTGGGATGGAGTGGTGGTGCTCAGTGAATTAGAGACACTTCATTTGGAATTTAGATCAGAATTAGAAAAATAATGCCTGGAGTGAACACTCTGCTTAAGATTTCTCTTTCCAATATCTTGCTACCTTGTAAAAAGGAGGCTCTGTGTTCACCAACTCTTTGCAGGTAATTATGGCAATGATTTATCTCAGAGCAGTCCCATCGTTCCTGTATTCAGAGACGTAAGAGGTTACTTTAGAACTGGCCCGTGTGGTTTAGATTTTGATCTGTAGCTTTGGTTTTCTTGTGATTCATATTGATTGCTCCAATTTGTATGCTGCTTTGCTCTGTAGGTTCTTGATCCATTTGTTTCTTTCCTATTTGGGTTTGGTTATGGGTTTCTGTTTTGAGTTTTCCACTTTCTTTTTTGCTTGGATTTCAAGCATTTGTGCACAAGGCAGCTTTATTTTTTTTTTTTTTTTTAAATTCTTGTTTTTATTTATTTGCTCTGCTGTCAGGCTTGTTTGGCCTTATCCATGAGATAATGGAAATGAAAATGTTTTGTAATTGTAAAGCACTATTCAAATGCAAGAGATGAACACTGTTTTATTAATAGCAATCTTGTCTGTAGCTCTGTCTTCTTTCTGTGATCAAGGGCATGGGGAGCACCTGATTGGACAGATGGGTGGTCTTTAAGCACTGAGAGCCTAGTTTTACAGCAGTCATAGCAACCCATATTGAAGTCCTAGTCTCTGTGAACTTGGATTTCAGCCTGTGTCTAATT
The DNA here is from genome assembly GCF_902686455.1 of Sciurus vulgaris. Lineage (NCBI taxonomy): Eukaryota > Metazoa > Chordata > Mammalia > Rodentia > Sciuridae > Sciurus > Sciurus vulgaris. The sequence goes on from NC_136475.1 coordinate 47,397,989, forward strand.
TAGAGTATGAGACATGAACCTGAAAAGGAGACAGAGGACCCACTGGGGGCAACTCCAACATCCTGACCAGTCCTGCTTGACCCCTGATTCCTATCTGGTGCGCACACCCTGATCCTGGAGACCTGCAATGCTCTGCCAGGCCAGGACTTGGCTTAGCTCCCACGATCCTTCTGGTTACAGGTGAGGGGAGACCTATTCTCCGTGAGGCATCTTATTCTAGACTTTGCAACAGCATTAGGGCAATGCGTTTGCTGGCTGTCTTTCTGCACAAACAAATTCACATCACCTTTTAAGAATCAATTTTAGAGCAGTTTGAGCACAGGACTTCCATCCTACTTAAATAGTTCTGCCTCCCCATCAAGAAGTTCTACTGAATTCAGGCCTGAACAAGAACAGGGTCCCACGTATAATTATCCTCTTTCAGTTGGTATAATACCAGGTCCACTCCATGGCTATGGATGCCCTTAACGTGTTTAAATGCAGAGCTACTTTCTAACTTTTTAAAAGTTACTGTTGATTTCGGCTAAGCTATCATTAGTGGGGCCCTTCCTAGCCTGAGTTTTTAAAAAGAAGTCCTTATTCACTCATCGGTTGATTGGAAATGCAGAAGTAGAAGTTTCCTTCTAGGGAAAGAAGGGGATGAGAGTCTCCCTAAAAAGTAATGTGAAGTGTTAAGTGCCAAGGTTGGTTTTTTTTTTTTTAATTTATTCTATTTAGTTTTACATGACAGCAGAATGCATTTCGACTCATTGTACACAAATGGAGCACAATTTTTCATTTCTCTGGTTGTACGTGATGCAGAGTCACACCATTTGTGCAATCACAATGTACATAGTGTAATAATGTCTGTCTCACTCCACTATCTTTCCCACCCCCATACCCCATCCCCTCTCTTCACTCCCCTCTTCCCAATCTAAAGTTCTTCCATTCTTCCCTAGTACTTCCCACCCCTTTATGGATCAGTATCCACATATCAGAGAAAACATTTGGCTTTTGGTTTTTTGGGATTGGCTTGATACTCTCCAACTCCATTCATTTACCTGCAAATGCCATAATTTCATTCTTCTTTAAGGCTGAGTAATATTCCATTGTGATAAATGGATAAAACCACAGTTTCTTTATCCATTCATCTACTGCAGTGTTTCTAGATTGCTTCCACAGTTTCCCTTGTGAATCGAGCTGCTATAAACATTGATGTGACTATGTCACTATAATATGCTGATTTTTTATTAGTTTTAATTAGTTATACATGACAAAAAATGCACTTTGATACATCATATATAATGGAGTATAATTTCTCATTCTTCTGATTATATATGATATAGAATCTCCCTAGTTGTATAATTATATATGTATATATATTCAATAATGTCTGATTTATTCTACTATCCTTCCTATCTCCATACTCCCTCCCTTCCCTGCAATCCCCTCTACCTAATCTAAAGTAACTCTATTCTTCCCTAGTCACCCCTATTATGAATTAGCATCCACATATCAGAGAAAACATTCAGTTTTTGGTTTTGGGGATTGGTTTTTTTCATTTAGCATGATATCCTTCAGCTCCATCCATTTACTGGCAAATGCCATAATTTCATTCTTCTTTAAGACTGAGTAATATTCTATTGTGCCATTTTTTTTTATCCATTCATCTCTTGAAGGGCACCTAGGTTGTTTCCATAGTTTACTATTATGAATTGAGCTGCTATAAACATTATGGAAGGTGGTATGGAGATTCCTCAGCAAACTTGGAATAGAACCACCATTTAACCCAGTTCTCCTACTCCTAGGTTTATACGCAAAGGATTTAAATCAGCATATTACAGTGATGTAGCCACATCAATGATTATAGCAGCTCAATTTGCAATAGCTAAACTATGAAACCAACCAGGTGCCCTTTAACAGATGAGTTGATAATATGCCAATTTTAAGTCCTTTGAGTATAGACTAAGGAGTGGGAGAGCTGGGTCAAATGGTGGCTCCATTCCAAGTTTTCTAACGAATCTCCACACTGCTTTCCAGAGTGGTTGCACCAATTTCAGTCTCATCAGCAATGTGTGGTGGGACATCCTTGCCAACACTTATTGTTGCTTTTATTCTTGATAATTGCCATTCTGCCTGGAGTGAGATGAAATCTTAGAGTAGTTTTGATTTGCATTTCTCTAATTGCTAGAGATGTTATACTTTTTTCATATATTTGTTGATTGATTGTATATCTTCTGTGAAGTGTCTGTTCAGTACCTTAGCCCATTTATTGATTGGGTAATTGTTTATTTGATGTTAAGGTTTTTGAGTTTTTTTATATATTCTGGAGATTAATGCTCTGATGCGTGTGTGGTAAAGATTTTCTCCCATTCTGTGGGCTCTCTCTTCTCATTACTAATTGTTTCCTTTGCTGAGAAGAAGCTTTTTTAGTTTGAATCCATCCCATTTATTGATTCTTGATTTTATTTTTTTTGCACTTTAGGAGTCTCATTAAGGAAGTCAGGTCCTAAGCTGACATGATGAAGATTTGGGTCTACTTTTTCTTCCAGTAGGCACAGGATCTCTGGTCTAATTCCTACGTTCCAATGTTGGATTTAAGGGTGTGGGACAATAATTTATAAGGTTAGTACAAGACATCCTCATGAGATGAGCAGCATTAAATCCACCTTTGTCTTCACATCTCTTCTTCATTCTTCAGTTCCTAATCATTCATTCAGCAAATACTTATTGCACACTTTTTTGGTACCAGGAAGATACCATGATAGATGCTGGTGATCACACATATCATTTCTGAGAACTGTCTTGGATCTCAAGATCATCTGTGCTGTTGTCTGTACATGGCCTTTGGGTCAGACAGACTTGGGTCCTAATGCCTTCTCCTCCGTTTATTTTTTTGTGTTATTTGACAAAACTTCCTTGACAACATGTCATCTGGATCTTTATGCATCTGTGAAATGGAGTAATATCAATGACTCCTTTAGGCCGTGTGAAGATTCCATGAGTGATGTATATGGCACGTGGTACAGATGCACAGTAGATCTCGCACTCGTGAATTGGCGATTGCATCCTTCATGCTCATCTCTCATCCACCACCTCAAACTCACTGAGGCAACTGAGCTTCCAAGTGGAATTTAATCATGTTTAAATCTCTGCATGAATAGACATATGGATAACATATTTTCAGTAAAGTGGAGATTTCTGTTCTGTATTCCAGAACTGTAAATATGGACACAGTCTTGATTCAACATTTTCTTTTTGTCAGCATGATAGAAGATCTTATTTTTTTCTTTACCATTTATTTCCCCCAGCAGGAAGATAGCGAGTTCAAAGCCAGCCTCAGTTCAAAGTTTTATTAAGGTGTAATTGGTAAGTAAAAAGTATGCATTTTCATTGTGCAAGTGATTTTTAATCAAATTAATTAACTAATTTATTTTTTTGTGGTACTGAGTTTCAAACTTGGAGGTTTTCTACCACAAAGCTATAACCCCAGCCCTTTTTATTTTTTATTTATATACAGAATCTTGCTACATTGCCCAAGTTGGCATTAAACTTGTGATCTTCTTGCCTCAGCCTCCTGAGTAACTGGGATTAAAGGCAAGCAACACTGCACCAGTTACAAATGACTTTTTTGTTTAGAAAGTTGATCGGTTAAAATAATTTAAATGGCCAACCATTAAATCAACAACACAAATGTAGCTAATAATCAACAATAGGAATAGAATGGACTTATTCAATGTATTTAATTCATCCAAAGAAAGCAGAAAAAGAGCAAAATAGACAATTCAAATAGAAAATAGAAAGATTTTAGATTTAAACCCAGCTGTAACAATGACTACACTAAATATAAATAAGTTATAAGTAAATTGATGGAAAAAAAAAGATATGCTGTGCTAACTTTAGAGAAAGCTGAACTATATTAATGTCACACAAAATGATTTTCAAAGACAAGAGTATTCTGGGGATAAAGACTGCCATTTTATATGAGAAAGGAGTCTATCCACTAACAAGGTACAACAATCTTAAATATCTATGTTCCAAATAACAGAACTTTCAAATGCATGAAGCAAAAATAGAATTATAGGGAGACATAAACTAATACAGAATTACAATGAGAAGTTTCAACAGGTTCTCTCAATAAAAGAACAGATAGAAAATCAATAAAGATTTAGAAGAACTCTGGTGTGGTGGTGCACACTTGTAATCCCAGCAGCTCAGGAGGCTGAAGCAGGGTAGTGAGTTCAAAGTCAGCCTCAGCAACAGCAAGGTGCTAAGCAACTCAGTGAGACCCTGTCTCTAAATAAAATACAAAATAAGGGCTGGGTATGTGGCTCAGTGGTCGAGTGCCCTTGAGTTCAATCCCTGGTACTGCACCCCACCACACACACAAAAAGACCTAGAAGAACTAGACAACATTATAAATAAACTTGACATAATTGACCTTCATAAGATCATTTGCCAACAGCAGAGGTGCACATGACACTCTGCAGTTGATGACCCACCACAGGATATAGCACTTGTGCCAATTCTATCTGGGGAGAAGAAAATGCTTCTCCCCACAGCAAAAGTATTGTTCCAAGCCTCCCCAGTACCATAAGAAGTTGTCCAGAGTTCTCGTCTGTGCTATATGGGCCCTTTCTTGAGGCACTGCTGCTAGATGTCTTGATCGCTGCTCCAAGAGAAGGTCATTGCGACAAGGGAATAACTCACCTGCCCAAAATGAGGTGAGAGTTTGAACCTCAATCAAAGATTCAACCCTTACATTGTCATCTTGTCAGGGGGAACAGCAGCCTCTGGCTGTGTCCAGACCTATTAAAATCAACAGAGCAGTATTGCCCTCAGAGACTTGACATTGAAAACGATATCACAGCACCAGAGTTTCTGGCACTTTTTGGATATCTGGATTGTTGAAATCGGTCAAGCAATAAAGATATTCCCAAAAACCTTCTTGAGAGATTTTATTCTATTAGATGATATATGGTAAGGTGGATCTTTCCTACTCCTTACCCTACCAAAGGGAGAAATTTTGAGACCATAAGAAATATGATAGAACTCTCAGGTATACATGTAATCATCTTTAAATTATAAGGTGTAAACGTAATTTACGTAATCACAAAGCAATTCTAATATTTTGATCAAAGAGGAAAAACACACACTAGAAGACTATGCAGAATAATAATGACATTCTGTGATATCATGGTGTGGGTAGCCTACCCTCACCAAGTCCCAGTGAGCTGCTTCTCTTGGGAGTCAGACAACTGAAAGATGGGGAAGGAAGACATGTGTGTTGCATGCACCTCACTGTGAGCCTTGGGTGTGTCTTGTGTTCCATTCTACAAACATGGAACCACCCTCTTGAACAGAAACTCTGCTCAGATTACAGTACACCTAGCCATGTGTCATGCCCACCATTAAGAGAAATTATACCACTTCATGTATCCTGTATGTACTTTATGACAGCATACTTCCATTTCTCCCCTCCTGGCCCTCGTACTATCCTTATCACAAATTTGCTTTCATGTATCTTTTAAAACTCACGATAGTCTTAAAATTGTTTTTGTTTTAAATAGTTAATTATCTTTCAGGTAATTTAAGTAATAAATTAGATCAGTATTTGTCCCTTTAGTTGCCATTTCCAGTTCTCTTCATTTCTTTGTGTAGCTCAGATTTATATCTGTCATCATTTTTCTTCTGCTTGAAGCACTCCTTTTAATGGTTTGTGAAATGCATACCTTTTGATAATGAATCATTTTAACTTTCATATGTTTGAAGAGAATCTTTATTTTATTTTTTGAAAGCTATTTCACAGGGTGAAGGATTCAGTGTTGACCACTTATTTCTCCATTTATCACTGCAGAGATGCTACTCCATCGTGTTATAGCTTGATATCTTCAAATAAAAATCTGCTGCCATTCTTATTTGTGTTTGTCTGTATATCATTTGTTTTTTTTCCTCTGGTTGCTTTTATGGTTTCCTTTTTATCATTTAGTTTTAAGAAATTTGACTATAATGTCTGCTAGTGTCATTTTCTATAGTTTCTCTCTCTCTCTCTGTTTGCAGTTTGTTGAGGTTCCTCAATCTGTGGGTTTTTAATTTTCATCAAATTTGGAAAATGTTTAGCCAGTATTCTCCAAATGTTATTTTTGTTGTCTACCTCTCAGAGACTCAAATAATATGAGTATTAGGCCTTCTGCAATTTATTCCATAGCTCACAGATTCTCTATTTTTTTCTCCAATTTTGGAAAGTTTCTATTGCTATGGCTTCAAGTTTACTAATGCTTTCTTCTACAATGTCTAATCTATTCTTAATATGATCTACTGCAAGTTTTATTTCAGACATTGCAGTTTTTATCTTTAGAAGTTTGATTTGGGTCTTTTTAAAGATTATTTTTCATGTCTCAACATGTTCAGGTATTTTTTTTCACTTCCTTGAAATACCATTTTAATAATCGTCTTAACGTCCTGGTTTACTAAGTCTATCATGTATCAATTCTGGGTCAATTTTAATTTATTGATTTTTCTTTCACTTATCAGATTTTTCTGCTTCTTTGCTTACCTGTTCATTTTTAACAGGATAATAGCATTTGTGAATTTTGCCGTGTAAGGTATTATATATATCTTAGTGTTCTTATAAATATTTTTGAGCTTTGTTCAAAGACATTGAATTACTTGGGAACAGTTTCAGCCTCTCAGGTCATTTTTATGTTTTATGAGGCAGGATCAGAGCAGCTTAGTCTGGAGTTAATTTTCCCCTCTATTGAGGAAAAACCCTTCATTGTACAATTATGAGGATTTTTTGGATTCTGGCTGGTAGAAGAGATCGTAAGTTCTTTTACCTCTAATTCTTTTGAACAATGTCCCCCAGGCAGTAGTTTCTTCACATACTTGAACCTTCAGTACTCAACCTAACTCTCAAGGGAGACCTTCTTTGGCTCTTCAGAGAGCTCCTTCTTCCTATGTGCAGAGAGCTCCTTCTTTCTATGAGAAGTTCTCTAGTTCTCTGCCCTCAACACTCTGACCACCTCCAGGACAACCATCCCCATGCCCTCAGTCAGAGAGAAACAGGCTCCACTGTGCCCTCCACACCTTCCTTTCACCATGATCCGGAAACTCTCTCTAGGCAGTAGGCTGGGGCAATCAAAAGAATCAGTTCCTTTGTTTCTCAGGGATCCCTGACCTCTATTGCCTGATGCCCAATGTTTTGAAAACCATTTTTTCACATATGTTGTCTGCTTTTAGAGTTGTTTCAGGCAAGAGGGCAAATTCAGTTCCTTTTGTTCAATCTTGGCTAGAGGCTAAGTCTATGATAGTCTTTATAATTTTTTTTAAATTGTGCTTTTATTTATTTATTTATTTATTTATTTATTTATTTATTTATTTATTTATTTGCAGGGCTGCAGGAGCTTCTGAGAGAAACCAGAATAGTTTCCTTTGGATGGAATGCCCCAATGTGTTTTCCATTCACTATCACGGTTCTTTGCCTTGGCACCAGAATCATCCTAGGCTATCTTGATCAGCTGTCATTTCTGCCTAAATTCATCATGGCTCTTGAACAGTGTCCAAATGCCTTAGCCTATATATAAGACCCGGGTGTCCCTGCTTACCCTCATTTCTGATCACTCAGCTTCCCACTCCTACTCTGCACTCTATCCAAGACTCTTCTGTCTGCCATGGTATCAGAGTTTGGGTTCTGGGGTCTGTTAAGGTCTTACTCAAGGGCCGCCTGATCTTGAGAAATTAAATTCTGTAGTATCTGATCTGAAAATAAGGGGGAATAACGTTCCATGCCTTCTGGGGTTGTTGTGAATGTTAAATGACGTACCTTCATGAAGTGCTTACCATGGTGTCGGGCGTACAGGCAGTGCTCTATTAACACAATTTATTATTGTGACTGTTTCTTAAATGCATCACATGGTTCTCCCTTTGCCGGGAAGCCCTCCTCCTTTTGCTCCATACATTTCACCCATTAAGTCTCACCTCTCTTTTCAGATGTAGCTGAAGCTTTGCCTCAGGTGGGAGCCTGTCTCTGATTTCCAGTCTTGGGAGGATGTTTTCCTTGGTGCCCTTTAGTGTTCTGCTGTTGTGTTCTCTCATCTTCCTACGGGAGAGGGAGACTGGGATGGCAAGTGATCAATAAATGTTAGCTGAAGAATGAACAAATGAAGATGGGCTCTTAATAACTCTTAAGTATTAAGATAAAAAGAATGTTAAAACGCTGACATGTTATTGTTTGAACGTGTGCCGGTACAGGTCCAAAATTCCTAGGCAAGAGGACACTGGGGAGCCAGAGAAGCATGCTCAGAAATAACACGTGGCCGGTCACCACTGCCTATTGAGCCTCTTCGTAAAATTACGAGAGGTTTCAGAGTAATTTCTCTCATTCAGTGGCAGGCAGGCAATGCTACTTGGCAAGGGAAAGAGCAAAGCATGGTGATGAGAAGGGAAAAAAGCGCAAAGAAAAAAATGGAAATCATGAGCCAAACAATGTGAGAAAAGCCCCCTACCCCCATCCTCACCCCATGACCCAGACGCCCAGCATTGATGACATTATCTCTGCACAGTCGGAATTTTAAGAAATGCCTGCCAATATTGACATTACCCCATGGAAGGAAATCAAGGTGGATTGGTGAACAATCATTTTAAAAGTTAATTGTTGAAAACCCTCAGGTTAGAGCTCTTAAGCGAATGCCTGTTGGCTTGATGGCAATTTTGGTGTTTGCTCTTTTTAAAAGAAAAGTTTTAATTTTTGTCTGTCTTGTATTTCATGGCACACAATAGAATTTTTAAAATATTATTTCTTAAGGCAGGTTAAGGGATGACTGCTTGACTTTTCTGAGCAGTTACTTTCCTTCTTCCCCTCTACTCTTTCCTTTTCTCTCTTCGTTATATGACAACCCAGCAGCAATGCCTGCTCTTGTACCCAAGCCTGTCTGCAACAGAATTTGGGAATCTTGGTGAACTCAGTCCCCACCCTTCTTCATCCCTCCATCACCCCTGGAGGCTGCTAGGAGATTCCCTATGCATGAGTCATTGACATGTGCTCAGAACTCTGTCAGCCCCATTACTCAGGGGCAGTTCCCTGAAGGTCCTGGACAGAATCAGAGGTGGTAGACTTGTATGTTTAATAGAACAAACTTCTATCCTCCAGATTGGAGGCTGTGCTCTCAGGGATGATCCACCCAGAGGAGGGCCTCACAACAAAGCTGATATCTCCCTGCCTCCCCTGCTCCTCAGATCTCAGGCTGTGGCAAATGATAACAGGAGATTTTTAGGAATTCTTATTTGGGGCAGGAAACTGACAAGATATCTGTCCTTTCTCAACCAAAGCCTGGCATGAATTTGAGTCTATCAGTATATTTCCATTTATTGATGAGCAGATCACAGACTAGCCCCTGGGCATGTTTTCAAACTTAATGAAGAAAAGACAGTTCCTGACACTAGAGCTCTTCATCTACCTGACAGCATCAATCAAGAGGTGCGCTGAGCTCTGGGCTGCTCAGTAATGAAACCTTTCTTCTAAAAACTGGAGAATCTGGGGAGGTAGGACACTGGGCTGGGGCAGAGGTGGGGGTGGCAAAAAAAAGTCTCCACTTCATCTCAGTGTTTTCTCTTTTGCCACACTATGGATCTTGGTGAAGGCCCCAGGAAAACCAGTGGGGTGGGTGTGGTGGGAGCTGGAAGGTTCTGGAAGGCAGAGCAGGGCAGTCTTTCCCCAGGGGACAGTGCTAGGACGGCTGCTGGAAACCTGGATGTGGTCTTTGTCTCCCCTTGTGGTGAAGGGCTGGCATCTGGGACATTCTCCTTCCAAAAGCAAGTGGTCCTTTCCATTTAGGGCAGAGAAAATAGAATGGAGGTCTGAAACCTGTTTTGGAGATGATGTATGTCAATAATTTCCAAATCTTTCTTTTTCTGGGAGAAACTTCATTTTCCCCTCAAAGAAAAGCAAGTACCTCTGGAAGAGTTTAATAAATAAACACACCAAGAAGAGAAATAGAATTCAGTAGTTGGAGGATGGAAAGAAGTAGAAAGAAGGTGTGTAATGGATTCAAACCCCAAAGTGACCATGGAGCTGGCTCCCGAAAGCATTAGGTTTCTTGGAAGCATGGAGAACCATGGATCTAGTTTAATACCCTCAGGCTGAGAATCAGAGAGGGCTGAAGCTGGCTTCTGGTCCCTCTTCCCTTTCTAAAAATTGTTCATCTACTTTGTGCTAGGCACCCTTCTGTGCACCAATGGTATTGGAAAACAGATTTTCCATGGATGTTCTGGACATCATTTGGAATGAATAAACTGAGAGGCCTCCAGGATATTCTTCCACCCCTTTCTATCGCTACCCCAACAGCAATGTTGCTTTCAGCCTAAAAAAATTCATGTGTCTCTGACAGAGGAGTTTCATTCTTTCCTCTCTAAGAACAGTGATTTGCTCACACTGGCCAGAAAGCTACAAGTTACCTTGTCACCTCCACCTCCTGCATCTCCTTTCATCAGCCATCACCTAGATCAGTGAACTCACCTCCCAAATAACTTGACTCAGTCTACTCTGCTCCATATTTTTTGGAACACCTTGGGCCAAAGCTGGTTGGAAGCTGACAACAGTCTCCTCATTGGCCTTGATTTTTCATTCTGATCCCATTTAAATTCATTCTCCATATACAAATCAGCACACTAGTTTTGAGTTGCAGCTCTGATAATGTCACCATCTCTGCCTCCCATGGTTTTCCATTTGTTATAAGGTGAAGACCCCCTTCTTTCACCTACTGCTTGCTACTCATACTCAGGGTCCTATGTGTCTGTTCAGGTCAGTCTCACATCTCCTCCTCCTCTCTGCTCTCCAGCTATACCAGCAGCCTTGCCATCACTGGTTCCTACCACAGGGAAATTGTATCTGCTTTTCTGTCTATCTGGAATGCTTTCCCTATCCCCATTCACTAATAACCCCTTCTAAACCTCATGAATCCTCCTGTCATTGGACTCAACGTATCCCCTTACGAAACGCTCTCTTGTACCACGTAGTACTTCCGTACTTGTTCTTTCATGTTTCCTTGTATCAATATGGATTCAGTGTCTCACTTTCCTGTGTGACTATCACCTTCATGAGGGCAGAGGAAACATGTTTATTTTTACACTTACATTTTATCCTGGCATGATATCCTTTGTAGAGCCGTGACTAAATAGATATTTCATGATCCAAAACATGAATGGACAAATTGACTTGGAATAGGAGTTTTTTTTTGCTGAATCATCCTTTTTGAATGTTAAGAAAGGGAAGTTTTTGCTTCTGGGACAAAGGGCATTTAAACCCCTTTCTTAACACTGCCCTCTTTTAATTTTAATTTTGAAAAAGTACCCAAAGCGTTCCTCTGGGATCCTTGATGCCACTTCCTACTTTAGGAAGTAATGGATGGGGATTGTCTCTTGTGCTGTTAGGGTTTCTCTTTGTTTCTTTGGGCCAGGCTTCTGTGGGAAGTTTCTTCTACATCCTTCTCCATCTTCCAATTGAAGAGTTGAGACAGGAATAACTGACTCACCACACAGTCAACAATGAGCTCATGAAACCATTCCTTTAATGAAGCAGAAAATGTGGGCATGACATAAGTAAGTCACAGTCTATGTCTTTAACTAGTTTTGACACAATTTTGCCCTGTCAGCCATCTTTCAAAATGTGTTCAGTTTCTTAATCTTCCTCCACCTTGACCTTTACTGTTGACCACTGTGCAGACAGTACAGCATGCTCCATATTCCAAATGTTGTTTGGGTCCATGACCCAAAAGTACCAACATCATTCTTCCCTTCCATATCTCTGAGACCCACCCACCATGTTTGGAAAAGGAAAAAAGGGGGTAGATCACTAGAGAATGGCATGTGGTACGGAAAAATGCTTTGGAGATGACTATCCCTAGACTCTGCTATTGACCAGTAAGTCATGGAGGTTCATCAAGCCTCATGTACTTAACTATGAGATGGAATGAGAACCACAATGTTGTATAAGTTTAACTGAAACAGTATGCATGAGCTTCTTGCTCAATGACTAATCAAGATATTTAGCAAATGTTAATTTTCAGTCTGGAGGCTTCCTCATCAGATCCTCCCAGGGTCACAGGCCCATCAACTGTCTTAATGAGGTAAACATCGGGTCCTGTTTCTTTACAGTGATGTCTAACTTTCCAAGCTCAGATGTTGGCACAAAGGGTTCTTGTACTCTGTAACTATGCTCAGCTGACCTCAAAATTGCCCACCACAAGTATTCCTGAAGTGTCCACCATGCCTGAGTTAGGACTGATCCCTTGTACTTATACTGCAATCATGTTCAAAGTTCATGCAGCATTGCTATTATCTGGGATCACCTTTGGAGTGTTTCTCAAAGTTTGGTCACCACTTTTTGAAGGGGAAGTTGCCCAAGTTGGAGCTCTCAACTGTCCAGGAATTCCTGGTGCTTGGCATAAATGGATGTTACTGGCCAAGTCCACATTAACTCTTGAACTCAAATCCTCAGTCAAAGATGGTGGTGTGGACTGGTAGTAGAGGGAAGCCTTGTTTCCCAGAGCTCCTTCTCTGGGGACTGCACTGGATTTTCCAGCTCTGTGGTCCCTACCACATGACCTGTAATAGAATTGGGTCACTTTCTCTGTTTGGGGACTCCCCTCCCCAAAGCCTAGTATGAGACATTTGCCTACTGACCTTATCTGGACTCCTATTTTTTCATCTGCTGCTCCAGTTGATGGCTGATCCCTAACTTCCCATTCTTTTCTCAGCTGCCACACCTCTGATGGATGATCTTTACATACTCAAAACACTCCCAAAACACATATTCAAATTTTGAGCTCTTCCCCAAGAATCTTGTGAAGAAAGTGCAGCCTTAGATAGTTGGTAAGTATCACAGTGTTGCATAGTCTATCTGTAGCCCTCTTCTCCTGTGGTCAGGCACACAGACAAGAGAATCTTCACATTTGGCAATTCCTTGACACTAGCTATATTTCCTTGCTTTCATTTTTACTCAAATTGAAATACACAGAGCAAAGTAAACTAGAATTTGTTTAGATGTATTAAAAACATTTATAATTCTTACATCAATTGTAGTAAGTTACTTGTGAGATTCCCTGATTCTTCATGGCAAGAGCCAGAACATACCCTATCATGGTGGTTGGTGATGCTGTACTTTTTCTCCAGTTTCCCTCCCAACTTGGAATACCAAGCGAATACTGCCTCTTTCTGTGGCTTTTTTGAGGGTCCCTCCCAGGGTATGGGTGCATCCCATAGATTAGCGGGACTGTGACTGCAGTCACAAGAGGGGAAGAGCAGCACTGGATTTTAAGGGGCTAGCAGATAGTTGTAGGGTGGTAGCGTCTGGGACCTTCTTGACTCTGCCAGCTGCGTATTTTCTCTGGCTTACCTTCTGCTCACTCTTTTACCCCTAGCTCTCCCTGTCCTCTGAACTCTGACCAAGGAAGTCCCCAGGGACCCAGTTCTTAGAATTTATGGGGACTGTGACTCTGGGTTCTCTGAGTCTTACTTTGATGTCACAGCTTTGACTGGGGGCTGCATAGGGGTGGAGGAGAAGTGTCACTATTACCTCCCCACCCCCTTTACTCCTGCCCTTTGGGTTCCCAGAGCCGCAAAGAAACTCCAGCTTTGAAGATGGGCTCTGGTCAGTGTGAATCCCCCTGAACAGGTGCTTCTGGCCATCAAAGTCTTGAAGCAGTTAAACTTGCTTTCACCTTTTGCTGCTGTTCCCTTAAAAGAAAATAGAGAGATCTTCGAAAGGTGGAAGGGGTGGCAGGCCAGAAACGTAAAGTGTGTGCAATCACTCAGATACAAGTGGCACCACTAAAAATTGCCTTCATATATCAGCTTATGGTTTACACACTCTGGCAGAAAGGACACTAAAAGGTCAGCAGAAAAAAAATGTATATGTCAGGCCTGGAGCTGTGTCTCCAAAGGTGGCGAGAAGACACGATCTGGGAAGGGTTCTAGAGGGACCGGCTAAGTGCTTGATGGGGCAGGATTCTTTTTTTCCCCCACTCTTTATTTTGTTTTATTTTTAAGGAAGTTGCCTGCAAACGTCAGCACAGAAGCTAAGGTATAGACTCGGCGTAACCTCTTGCTCCGACCCCTGGTGACAAGACGGATAGTTCCATTCATCTGTGGGTGAGCAGCGGAGGCTCTTGCATCCCTCCCACCTTTTGCTTGGATTCAGGATATATTTGTTTGCAGAGAGGAATGTCAGGCTTGTGAATGCACTGTTCAGTCATGTGCCCGCGGTGAAATCGGAGGAGGGGAGAAGAGGCAGGAGGGAAGGAGGGGTGGTGTGGGGAAAGGGCAAGCTATACTCTGGGGGCTTTGAGTGATGCCAGCTCAGATCCAGAAAGAAATCTTCAACCAAATGCTAATGGAGAATGTGCCTTCCAACTAGAAGGATCAGCAAATACGCTGTAAATTAATAATGCACCCTTTTAGTAGCGATTGCCTAGTGAAAAAGTCTGGGGGAGGATTATTCATCTACTCCTGCTTCCTTCCTGCCTCCATAGGACCAGGCACTTGGAACTCTGCAGTTCTCCTGGAGTTTTGTTTAAGACTGACCCTCCCCCCTTGCTTTATTAACCGTGTAACATTTTAAGGTTGTTTTTTCCTCTCTGTCTCCTCCAGCAAGTCTCTATTGATCACTGTTTACAGTTATAATCCCTTTCAAATTTATCATCCATGACTAACACCACATGTATTGATTAGTGTTGACGGATGTCCCTCTACAGTATAGAACCACAGTGATCCTGGCCAGTGAAATACAGTAGAAACAGAGAGAGAGAGAGAGAGAGAGAGAGAGAGAGAGAGAGAGAGAGAGAGAGAGAGAGAGAGAGAGATTTTTCCTTTCTCCTTGATTTTCTTTTGGTAGTTTTTCTGCTCCACTTTTCTTCCTAGCTTAGTTGACTTCTTTCCTATAGCAACTGAGGAATTGCTTTGTATATTTTAGTGATAATTTCTTTACTCCCTAAGTAGCCTTGCTGGAGGAAAAGAAGCAGTCCTGGGTGGTGATTGGGGTGTCGCCAGCAGGTCCTAAAGGAGATCAGATTTATGAGGGACATCCTGTGCCTTAACTTAAAGCCTCAAGTAACAAAGATGTAAAGGCTAGTTTTTTTTAGGGACAAATTAGATGTCACTGTGACTAAGAACAGGGTGTCCGAAATCTTGGACTATAAATGGAGCCATTTGTCAATAGCGTAATTTTTTGGGTCCACTTTTGCTTACTCTCTGCATTGTCCCTTTTGCTTGCTGTCACAGTCAGATGAGAGGCTATGTACACATCTGTCCTGCCCAAGCCACCTTTTCCTCCTGGGTCCTGCTTGTCTTGCTTGTGCATAGAAGACACCCACCTCGCTGGCCCACAGGCTGGCTCTGGGATGCAGAGGTCTGGTCTGTACTGTCCACAGGCTGCCTCTAGGGAAGCCACCTCACCAGCCCTTAGCTCAGCGGCCTCACTGTGAACAGAAAGGTACCTCTTTCCCTGTCTCAAACACTGAGCTGTGAGGTCTTCAGAAGTTGGAAGGGACCACATAGACTCAGATGATATGTCTTATACTCAAGGGAACTTTTGTGACTCTGGAGAGATTTTCTCATGCTTCAAGGGATGTTGCCAGCAGACCCAGGGACCAGACTTAAGAATAGAACAAAGAATCATAGAACTCAAAGGAGGGTTAGAAGTCTTCTGCCCTAACGCCATGAATTTATAGGCGAGGAGACTGTTGAAGCCTAAACACTGGGAATACTTTGATTTATGTCCCAGAGGGGGTGGGAAAGCAGCCCAGGAAAAGAACTTTGTTTTTTGACTTTCAAGCAAGTGTGTTCCTCCCCTTACTCTCTCCTGTCTCTTTCCCTCTTCTTCGCTCTTCCTTCTCCCTCTCTCTTCCCTCTGGCATTGTCTTCCTCCTCTCCTGCTTTTCCTCTACTCCCCACAACCCCCTCCCTCTCCCTCTTCCCCCCTTAACTCACCCCGCAGCCTACTAGGTCTGGAGACAGTGAAACGAGGACTTTTTGCTCTTAGAGCTCAGTTTGCTTTACAAAAACATTTCCTAAGAAATTGAAAGGTTTCTTTACCACAGAGAATTCACATTAAAAAGTTAATTTTCTTTCCAAAGGAAAAAAGGGAGGTACTTTCAGTTCTCAGGGGAGGGCATGGCTGGCTACATACCTCCTGTGCCATCTAGTCATGCTGTGGTGCTTTGGAGCAGCATTTGGTTGACTCATATGTAAATGATATTCTGTCCTCCCTCACTGCCTCTGCCCCCACTATTGACAATAATTTGATGGGATGTTTTTTCCCTCTTCACTTACCTTTTTTCCAAGTTTTCATGGTCTGTTTGTAATAGTGTTTTTGGTTCTTTGCACTACTTTAAATTAAGTTTCTCATATGGGTCTTATTATACCTGAACACTGTTCAGTTATTTTGATGACATAGTTGTAAATCCTCAATAAAAAGATCTTTAATAATCAGTTGGCATTTATTTAATACACCACCCATCTTATTAAATCTAACTCCTTAGATTTAATAGGACAGTTTATTGTATTTTAGCATTGGAATAGTGATGGTATAGTTATGCTTGAGAAGGCACTTTCATTATAGACTCCTGTTTTTAGGCACTTATAATTTTCTCAAGTAGCACATTTATTTCAATGTGCAATCATTTTCGGTTCTCTTCTCCCTCCCTCTCTCAATTTGTACCATTTTCCCCCTCGTTTTTTAAAAGTTTAATATGGAAATATATCTCAAACTTTAAGGGAAAAAGCTGTGTCAGTGGCTGAGAATAGCTGAGCAAAGCTGCCAGGCTCCTTGAAATCCAAATTCTTGTTTGGTACCATCAGTCAACTTGATGCAAATGTTAGCAGGAAGCTGCTGGCCCAAGGATTCTGCTTCCGTAACTTGGAGGATGTGGTCCCAAGTACTTTCAAGTGCATCTTCTCCCAGGAGTTTATGTGTTCTGCAGTTTTGGCCAGCAGTAAGAAACTGAGGAATTAAGCATGCAGCAAACTGACCAGAAGGGAGAACAGACATGCTTCCTTTTCACTGAGGCTTTCTCTTTCCAGGCCATTTGTGTGAAAGTGTGGGCTGTACTCCATCCCCTGGCCTCCTTATTCAGGGCATTTCTCCATGCCTGCTCTTGGCCTGGTTAACACCAATTCATACTTCTGATCACAGAACTACTATTCCCTTTCTCAAAGATGCCTCTTGTAACCATGTGGAATGGGTTAATTCCCTTGTTATGCATTGCTTTAGAACCCATATTACATCTTCTCTTTATATATTCTGTGGTGTCCTGGAATTGACTCACACCATCTTATGAGAACCAATTGTGTACAGCTCTTCTCATTTCCACATCCAATGATATCACTCTGATAGCCTGAAATCAGTCCCAGTGGAGTAGTTACCCAAAGAAATGGGCACATGCGACATAGTGGAGAATGCTTCCTCCCCACGGAGAGCTGATTCTTAAGTATTTACCAACATGCCGATTACATGAGAGTTGGAGACTAAAGTTTATTCCCTCTACTAAATTGTAAACCCCAGGAGTTCAGGGATTTTCTCTATGTTGGTCTATGTTATATTTCCATTAGTGTCTGGCTTGTAGGAAGTGGTCAAAGAACTGAACTTAGAGAATTTAGAATAGGTATAGTCTTATTTAAGCATGAAGGCTGGACCATTAAGAGGATATTAGCCTCATTAGATCAAGGTTCTCCATGATTCACCTCTAGGAGAGTTTCATCCTGTACCAGGACCTAGGTTACTATGAAAAGGAATAATCTTGGATGTTTCATTGGTGAAATGGCCATCAGGGTAGCCCTTGAAACTGTGTAGCTGGGTGGAGGGAGGATGACTGTGTTTGGGCAAGAGAAGAGGCTAGGTAGTGCTCTCTGCCTCTTTAAATCTATTTCATTAAAAAGTTCTCTTGACTGGGTGGCTGCTTCCAGGGGTTCACATTCCTAAGTCTGAGAAACTGATGCTTTTCAACTCTACCTTGTCACCGTGCTCCTTCATAGGCTGCTGTGATCTCCTTGGGAACTTTGGACTGCATTCAGTGAAATGGGGTTTGAGCGTGAAGTCGGAGAGGCCTGTGGTCAAACCTGGGCTCTGCTGTTGCTCTGTAGCTTGGCAAATTGATTCCCTCCTTAGAGCCTCAGCATCCTCAGTCCAAAAATACAACACATCATCAAACTGTTACATTGCATCACATTAAGCAAATATGTGACTATGTGGACAAATGTAAAAGTTATTATAAATTACTAAAGTTTTAAATATTTCCCCCTGTATCTAAATTCTAATTTTGTTGTAGTAGTTGAAAAATTTGTCAGAGGGGGCAGAGATACATAAGGGTGGTCAAATTGCTTGAATGGAGTGAGGAAAACTTACTGTTTACTATTGATTAATTAACCATTTATTCTGGAGACTTTTGTTCTCTGTAATGGAAGTCTGACTAATTTGGACAAACATTCCACTGAGAACAACTAGAAAAACTGGGGAAAAATGTAACACCACCAATTGAGTGTGCTTTAGTCAGTTTTTTCACAACTGTGACCAAAAGACCTGACAAGAAAAATTTTAGGAGGAAAAGTTTTTTGGGGGCCTCATGATTTTAGAGGTCTTCATTCATAGATGGCTGGCTGCATTCCTCAGGTCTTCAAGTGAGGCAGAGCATCATAGCAGGATTATGCAAAGGGGAGGAAAGCAGGTCAGGACATGGCCACCAAAAAACAGAGAGAGCTCCTCCGAACAAGGACAAAGTATATACCCCAAAATCATACCCACAACGACCCAGCTCCCTCAGCCACATCCTATCTGCCTACAGGTACCACCTAGTTAATCTCTATTAGGGGATTAACACACTGATTAGGTTAAGGTTCTCATAACCCAATCATTTCACCTTTAAATTTCTTGCATTGTCTCACACATGAGTTTTGAGGGACATCTCATATCTAAACCATAATGGAATGTGTCTTAGTAGATCTAACAACAGTGCAAATTAACAAGGCCAAGAATATTGAAACCTAGACAGGTAAACCGAGAATTTCTACTCACATTATCCAGGCTCATCTATTAGAATCCTGGAAGATGTTGCCTAGAGGCTGAGGATCGGGTCATGACGCTTGACAGTCTCACAGGGCTGGGAGTCAGGGAGGAGGGGATTGGATCCAGGGACTGCCAGGTGGCATGAACCCTGGTAAAACACCAGGATTTCAGTTGGAGGAAGAGTAAGCTGATCTTATACTGACTTCTGGGGACTAGAGCAAGCTTCAAATCATCTCAGTGAACCATTGCAATAAGATGGCCTAGGATGCTGGTGCTCCTAACATCTTTCCAAAGCAAATGCAAATTCCTTCTGGAGGATGATTTTATATCCTAATCCTGAAATTACTGTAACAACTTTCTATGTGCAATGTTATGTATCAAACAAAAATAATTGAACATATAAAATACAGAATAGCATGATAAAAATGAAGAGAAACAATGTGTCATATAAACAAACCAGAAGGCATCCTGATAATGGAGTTATCAGACATGGATAATAATCATGATATATGGTTATATTTAAGAATATAGAAAGAAAGAATACACATTTTGGAGGAGAACCCAAACACTCTAAAAAATGAATATTCTAGAACTGAAAAATATAATGGTAATTAAGAACTCAATGGATTGATACACAATAGATACTGCTGAAGAAAAAAATAAGCTGTAATATAGGTTCAGGATAAAATATTCAAAAGGAATTTTGGGTATCAAAGATGAAAATATGGAGAAGAGAAAAAGAACGAAGGCAAAAACAATCTAATCTGTGTAATTGGAAGCAAACAGGATAGGAGATAGCAAACAGTATAATAGAATAGGAGAGAGAAGATCCAGTAAAAGCAGCATTCTAAGAGAAAATGACTGAGATTCTCCTCATACTGAAGAGAGATATCAAGGGGAAGGCTATGAACCTGAAGAAGAATAAATACAATAAAGTTGCACGTAATGTCAAACTGCCAAAAACCAAAGACAATGAGAACATCTTAAGAGTAGCCAGAGAAGAAAGAGCAAGACTTTTGGACTTTTCAACAATAACAGTAGAAGACACAAGTTAATGAATGGTATAGCCAAAGTATTGAAAAAAGGAAACTTAGAACTCTACACTCACCCAAAATATTTTTAAAAATGAAGGCAGGATTGCTCACTGTCAGGTGCCTATCATCTGCCATTTGCCTGCCTTTCACCTGTCCATCAACTGCTTTACACCTATCCATCACCCAACACACGAGATCATCTGAAAACAGTCAGCAAACTGATCACTGACTGCCAGTGGAACACCAGCTGCCTGCTGTTGCCTGGAAGTTCACTGTTACAGTACCTGCAGGTTTGATTACACCTGGCTGCCGCCATTTTGAGACAACAGCCAGGCCCCGTAGGATCCCTGGCCAAACGGACTGAGCCCCATCTCCAGGATCCCTCAGCCGATGGATCACTCCCTGCCTCTGGGGCCCTCACATCCGACTGACTGCTCCCTGCCGCCAGGACCCCCAGACCAACTGACTGCGCCCTATCACCAGGACCCCAGACCAACTGATTGCAACTGGCCTCCAGGATCCCACAACCACACCAAACATACCCAACCTCCAGGACCCCTGCCTGACCAACCGCATCCCACTTCCAGGACCTCCTGCTGACCATGGCCACACCCTGAGCTGCAGCTCCCCATTTGCCAACACATTTAGAAGCCAGAGCAGCCATCTTGGATAATCCTGGAAGCCGTAGCTCCAATCTTTAGGTGGGGCAAAACCCATCTTGAGATGCCTGCTGGAGGCTTGAAACTCATTGTCAGGTACCTCTCATGCATCAGGCTACTGAACTCTGGGAGGTTTCATTACTATGACTGTTATACTGTAGATTTTCTTTTTTCTCCTTATTGAAAAAATTTGTTTTTATTTCTTTACTTTTCTTGCTCTCTTTTCCTTTTGTTTACCTGTTCCCTCGGAGTCTCTTTCTCCCTTTTTTGCATGCTAACATCCAATTTCTTTTGATTACACTCTCACCGTTTCTACTATCTAGAACTTCTGTATATTCTTTTCTTATCCCATTAATTGCCACATTCTACATCCCTCTGCATCCTCTTTGTCCTCCATTTGAAACTGCAGACCTTATTGCAAATCTCTTTGTTTTACTGAAGATAATATTTGAACTCATTCTGTTTATTATGACAATTTTGTTATTGTCCTCATAGGGGCTATTTGGTCTAGGATTGCATAGTGTCTGAATTGGGCACTGCTAATATTGATCTCCCCTTAAAGAAAGGGTTTTGGAAACTTATAGGGCCACTATAAGCCTATAGGGGGAAATCTGTAATACCCCAGATCTGCACTGCTAGAGGGGAAGATACATGAACAACATGAAAAAACAAGGGAAGAACTTGATCCAAACAAATCTAAATTCTATATTAATAGAATCTAATAACAGTATGTTAGAAGAAATGTC
The DNA here is from genome assembly GCF_902686455.1 of Sciurus vulgaris. NCBI lineage: Eukaryota > Metazoa > Chordata > Mammalia > Rodentia > Sciuridae > Sciurus > Sciurus vulgaris. The sequence continues at coordinate 47,419,458 of NC_136475.1, forward strand.
AGAAAAGGACTTCATATTATACATGATTAAGATGATTCACAAAGCAAAGGATGAGATAAGAGAGCAAATGCAGGCAATGAATGATAATACTAATAAGCTGAAAGAGCAACTGCAGGAAGCAAAAGATCATTTCAACAAAGAGATAGAGATTCTCAATAGAAAAAAAAAAAAAAGAAAAAAAAAACCCAAATGTTGAAATGAAGAAAACAATAAACCAAATAAAAAACTCAATGGAAAGCATCACCAAAAGACTAGACCACTTGGAAGACAGAACCTCAGACAATGAAGACAAAATATTTAATCTTGAAAATAAAATTGCCCAAACAGAGAAGATGGTAAGAAATCATGAACAGAATCTTCAAGAACTATGGGACATCATGAAAAGACCAAATTTAAGAATTATTGGGATTGAGGAAGGCACAGAGATACAAACCAAAGGAATGAACAACCTATTCAATGAAATAATATAGGAAATTTCCCAAACCTGAAGAATGAAATGGAAAATCAAATACAAGAGGCTTACAGAACACCAAATGCACAAAATCACAACAGATCCACACCAAGGCACATTATAATGAAAATGCCTAACATTCAAAATAAAGATAGGATTTTGAAGGCTGCGAGAGAAAAGCATCAGATTACATATAGGGAGAGACCAATACGGATAGCAGCCGACTTCTCAACCCAGACTCTAAAAGCTAGAAGGGCCTGGAACAACGTATTTCAAGCTCTGAAAGAACATGGTTGCCAACCAAGAATCCTATACCCAGCAAAACTCACCTTCAGATTTGAAGATGAAATAAAATCCTTCCATGATAAACAAAAGTTAAAAGAATTTATGAATAGAAAGCCTATGCTACAGAATGTTCTCAACAAAATATTCCATGAGGAGGAAATGAAAAACAACAATGTAGGTCAGCAAAGGGAGGAACTACCTTAGAGAAAAACCACTCAAAGGAGAAACCAAGCCAACTTAAAAACCAAAAGTAAGCCAAATGACTGGGAATACAAATCATATCTCAATAATAACTCTGAACATTAATGGCCTAAACTCATCAATCAAAAGACATAGACTGGCAGAATGGATTAAAAAGAAAGACCCAACAATATGCTGCCTGTAAGAGATTCATCTCATAGAAAAAGACATCCACAGACTAAAGGTGAAAGGATGGGAAAAAAACTACCACGCACATGGACTCAGTAAAAAAGCGGGGGTTTCCATTCTTATATTAGATAAAGTGGACTTCAAGCCAAAGTTAGTTAGAAGGGATAAAGAAGGACATTTCATACTGCTTAAGGGAACCATAAATCAGGAAGACGTAACAATAGTAAATATTTATGCCCCAAACAATGGTGCATCCCTGTACAACAAACAAATCCTTCTCAATTTCAGGAATCACATAGACCACAACACAATAATTCTGGGTGACTTTAATGCACCGCTGTCACCACTAGATAGATCTTCCAAACAAAAACCAAACAAAGAAACCATAGAAGTCAATAACACAATCAATAACCTAGACTTAATAGACATATATAGAATATTCCATCTGTCAATGAGTGGATTCAGATTCACTTTTTTCTCAGCAGCACATGGAACCTTCTCAAAAATAGATCATATGTTATGCCACAAAGCAGCCCTTAGGAAATGCAAAAAATAGAGATACTGCCTTGTGTTTTATCAGATCATAATGGACTGAGAATAGAAATCAATGACAAAATAAAAACCAGAAATTACTCAAACACCTGGAGACTAAATAATATTCTATTGAATGAAACATGGATAACAAAACACATCAGGGAGGAGATAAAAAAAATTCTTAGAGGTCAATGAGAATGACGATACAACATATCAAAATCTCTGGGACACTATGAAAGTGGTAATTCATTGATTGAGTGCATTCCAGAAAAGAATGAAAAGTCAACAACTGAATGACCTAACATTACAGCTCAAAGCCCTAGAAAAAGAAGAACAGAATAACAGCAAAAGTAGTAGAAGACAGGAATAATTAAAATCAGAGCTGAAATCAATGAAATTGAAACAAATGAAACAATTCAAAAAATTGACAAAACAAAAGGTTGGTTCTTTGAGAAAGTAAACCAAATAGACAAACCTTTAGCCACACAAACTAAAAGAAGGAGAGAGAAGACTCAAATTACTAAAATTCATGATGAAAAAGGAAATATCACGACAGACACCACTGAGATACAGAACATAATGAGAAGCTACTTTGAAAATCTGTATTCCAACAAAATAGAAACTACCGAAGACATTGACAAGTTTCTAGATACATATGCTCCTCCCAAACTGAACCAGGAGGACATACACAATTTAAACCGATCAATATCAAGCAATGAAATAGAAGAAGCCATTAAAAACCTACCATCCAAGAAAAGCCAAGGACCAGACGGATTCTCAGCTGAGTTCTACAAGACCTTCAAAGAAAAACTCATTCCAATACTTCTCAAAGTAATTCCAGGAAATAGAAAAGGAGGGTACCGAACCAAACTCTATGAAGCTAATATCACCCTCATACCCAAACCAGGAAAAGACACATCAAGGAAAGAAAATTTTAGACCAATATCCTTGATGAATATAGATGCAAAAATCCTTAACAAAATATTGGCAAATGGTATCCAAAAACATCCTAAGAAAATTGTGCACCACGATCAAGTGGGGTTCATCCCTGGAATGCAAAGATGGTTTAACATTCATAAATCAATAAACGTAATCCATCATGTCAATAGACTTAAGGATAAGAATCATATGGTCATTTCAATTGACGCAGAAAAAGTGTTTGACAAAATACAACACCCCTTCATGCTCAAAACACTAGAAAAAATAGGGATAGTAGGAACATACCTGAACATTGTAAAGCCTATTTATGCTAAGCCCATGGCCAACATCATTCTTAATGGAGAAAAACTGAAACTATTCCCTTTAAAAACGGGAACAAGACAGGGATGTCCTCTTTCACCATTTCTATTCAACATCGTCCTTGAAACTCTAGCCAGAGCAATTAGGCAGACCAAAGAAATTAAAGAGATACGAATAGGAAAAGAGGAACTTAAGCTGTCACTATTTGCTGATGACATGATTCTATATTTAGAGGATCCAAAAACCTCCTCCAGAAAACTTCTAGACCTCATCAATGAATTCAGCAAAATAGCAGGCTATAAAATCAACACACATAAATCTAAAGCATTTTAATATGCAAGCGACGAAACAGCCGAAAGGGAAATGAGGAAAACAACTCAACTCCATCTGCAATAGCCTCAAAAAAAAAAAAAAAAAAAAAAAATACTTGGAAATCAATCTAACCAAAGAGGTAAAAGATCTGTACAATGAAAACTACAAAACATTCAAGAAAGAAATTGAGGAAGACCTTAGAAGATGGAAAGATCTCCCATGTTCTTGGATAGGCAGAATTAATATTGTCAAAATGGCCATACTACCAAAAGTGCTATACAGATTCAATGCAATTCCAATTAAAATCCCAATGACGTACCTTACAGAAATAGAGCAAGCAATTGTGATATTCATCTGGAAGAATAAGAAACCCAGAATAGCTAAAGCAATCCTTAGCAGGAAGAATGAAACAGGGAGTATCGCAATACCAGAACTTCAACTATACTACAAAGCAATAGTAACAAAAACGGCATGGTATTGGCACCAAAATAGACAGATAGATCAAAATAGACAGGTACAGAATAGAGGACACGGACACAAACCCAAATAAATACAATTTTCTAATACTAGACAAACGTGCCAAAAAATATGCAACGGAGAAAAGACAGCCTGTTCAACAAATGGTGCTGGGAAAAATGGAAATCCATATGCAACAGAATGAAACTAAACCCCTATCTCTCACCCTGCACAAAAATCAACTCACAATGGATCAAGGACCTTGAAATCAGACCAGAGACCCTGCATCTTATAGAAGAAAAAGTAGGTCCAAATCTTGGCTTAGGATCAGACTTCCTTAACAGGACTCCCATAGCACAAGAAATAAAAGCAAGAATCAATAACTGGGACAGATTCAAACTAAATAGCTTTCTCTCAGCAAAGGAAACTATCAGCAATGCGAAGAGAGAACCTACAGAGTGGGAGAACATCTTTGCCACTCATACTTCAGATAGAGCACTAATTTCCAGAATATATAAAATACTCAAAAAACTCTACACGAAGAATACAAATAACCCAATCGACAAATGGGCTAAGGATATGAACAGACGCTTCACAGAAGAAGATCTACAAGCAATCAATAAACATATGAAAAAATGTTCACCATCTTTAGTCATAAGAGAAATGCAAATCAAAACTATACTAAGATTCCATCTCACCCCAATTAGAATGGCGATTATCAAGAATAGAAGGAACAATAGGTGTTGGAGAGGATGTGGGGAAAAAGGTACACTCATACATAGCTGGTGGGGCTGCAAACTAGTGCAGCACTCTGGAAAGCAGTGTGGAGATTCCTTAGAAAACTTGGAATGGACCCACCATTGGACCCAGCTATCCCACTCCTCGGCCTATACCCAAAGGACTTAAAATCAGCATACTACAGAGATACAGCCACATCAATGTTCATAACTGTTCAATTCACAATAGCCAGACTGTGGAACCAAACTAGATGTTCTTCAATTGATGAATGGATAAAGAAACTGTGGTATATATATACAATGGAATATTACTCAGCTATAAAGAATGATAATATTATGGCATTTGCAGGCAAATGGATGAAATTGGAGAATATCATGCTAAGTGAGATAAGCCAATCTCAAAAATCCAAAAGACCAATGATCTCACTGATAAGCAGATGATGACACATAATGGGGGTGGGGGAGGGGCAAGAATGGAGGAAGGAGGGACTGTATAGAGGGAAAAGAGGGGTAGGAAGGGTGGAGGGGAAAGAAAAAATAACAGAGTGAATCAAACATCATTACCCTATGTAAATGTATGATTACACAAATGGTATGCTGTTACTCCATGTACAAACAGAAACAACATATATCCCATTTGTTTACAATAAAAATACATTTTAAAAAAAATGAAGGCAAAGTGAAAACATTTCCAGGTAAGCAAAACTTGGGAGAATTTGTCACTGATGGCTGTTTACTAAATAAATTTATAAAGTGTATTCTATAATAACTTCAGATTAAAGGTCAAGAATATAAAATAAATGAAATGTATAGATATCTGGATAAATATCAATGAGCTCTAAATACATAATAATAATGTCATGCAGGAAGAGTAAATACAGATGATCCCTGAGTAATGATGATTCATTCAACTTAAGATTTTTTTTTAATTTACAATGGGGTAAAAGCAGTATGCATTCAGTATAGACTCTGCTTTAAACTTTGAATTTTTTTTGCCCTTGACCTAGTGATATGTGGTACAATACTGTTTCATGATGCTGGGAAGTGGCAGGAAGCTGCAGCTCCTAGTCAGTCACATGATCCAGAGAGTACCAACTAATACTTTACAGTGTACTTTGTTACTAAGCTATAATCTTCAGTAGGGTAGGTGTATTAGATACTTTTTCCACTTAATGATATTTTGAACTCAAGATGGGTTTATGGGGATGTAGCCCAATCATAAATCAAGGGGCATCTGTATTTATAATTAAAATTCACTATAACAATGACATGTGTATTAAGGGAGTTAATGGAATAAAAGTGTTGTGAGATTCCTGAATTGTTCTGAAATGATGAAAGTATGAGTTTAAATTAGACAACTTTGATAAGTTATACATATATATTTTTATCTCTAGGTAGCCCTAAAATACATACCATGAAAAAAATTCATAATAACATAATAGAAGAAGAATGGAATAAGTAAATATAGTCAATACAAAAGAAGGTAAGAAGTGATGGGAAAATAATATAGAAAACCAGAATAGCTGTAGGAAGGGGTAAGTGGGAAGATGATAGCTCTAAACAGAAATATATCAGTAATCACTCTAAATATATATGGATTAAAAGCAATGATTAAATAAAGCAAGTTGTTGGGCTAAATGAAAAACAAAATCCAACCATGTTTCCTGCAACAACTTGACATCAATATATGAAGTCATACAGAAAATTTGAAAATTGAAAGAAAAACATCAACTGAAAGGAAATTGATATAGCTATAGTAATATTAAGTAATTTTTTTTGTACCAGGAATTGAACCCAAGGGTGCTTAAACACTGAGTCACATCTCTAGTCTGATTTTATTTTTTATTTAGAGATAGGGTCTTGCTAAGTTGCATAGGGCCTAATGGAGTTGCTGAAGATGACTTTCAACTTGTGACCCTCCTGCCTCAGCCTTCAGAGTTGCTGGGATTACAGGTTGTACCATTTATTCAGCACTATTAAGGACTTTTAAAACAGAAAATGAAACATGAAAATGGACATATGAAAAAAAAATCAATTCACTGGGAAGATTAACAAGTGCTAATTTATGGCTACCTAGTAACAACCCCAAGTATATATGTAAAACTGTTCAAAGGACCACCAAAGGAGAAACAGAAATTCACAGAGTGGGAAAAGTTATATATATAAGTACTTAGTAATTAACAGAACAATGTGGAATGAGACAAACATCACTACCCTGTGCACATGTATGATTAAATGAATGGTGTGACTCTACATTATGTACAACCAGAGAAATGAAAAGTTGTACCACATTTGTGTACAATGAATCAAAATGCAGTTTGTAAAAATAAAAATAAATAAAATAAAAAAGAAGATATAGACAAAAAGTTAGTAAGAATTTACAACCTCCAAGCACCTTGTTTGACCAAATTGACCTAATTGACACAGATAACACTGCACCCAACAATGTATTATTTAATTGTGATGAAATATACGTAACACAAAATTAACCATTTAATAAAATTTGCACATTAGAGTTCAATGGCATAATCCTACCACTGCCCATCTCTCACAACTTACTTTTAAATTCATAGATGACATACGCCAGCATTGACCACATTATGGCCCATAAAGCAAGTAAAAACACATTCATAAAGGACTGAAATAGTTCAGAATGTACTTTCTAACCAGAGTAAAATTAAGCTGGACATCAAGAGCAAATGGAGAGCTTAAAACCCATCAACTGCTTGGAATGAAGTTATATGCTCCTTAATAATTACTCAATTAAGAAGCAATCATAATGCAAATTTTAAAAATATTTGGAATGAAATGAAAAATGTCACATCCAGATTTCAGTGATGCAGCTAAAAGTATAATAATAAATGCACCAGGAAAAGAAAAAAGACTGAAAATCAAAAATCTAACCATTCATGTTAGAAAGTTGAAAAAATACCAGCAAATTTCCTGGGTGTGATGGTGCACACCTATAATCCCAATAGCTCAGATTGAGGCAGGAGGAACACAAATTTGAGGCCAGCCTCAGCAATTTAGCAGGACCCTATGCAACTTAGTCAGATTCTGTCTCATAATAAGTAAATAAATAAATCAATATTAAAAAAAAGGCTGGGGGGTGGCTCAATCCCTCATGCCAAAAAATAAACACGAAAACCAAACACCAATAACCACCACCAAATCCCCACCAAATTAAACACACAAAAGAATAAAGGAAATGATTAAAGAACAAAAAATTACTAAAGCATCACATAAGTATACAGTTAAGAAATTTATTACAGCCAAAGTTAGTCCTCTGAAAGATTGAAAATTGGTAAGTCTGACCAATTACATAAAAATAGGAAAGGTACAAATTACCCATGTCAGGAATGAACAAGTAAGTGTCAGACTGATATGCAGGTATTTAAAGAGTTATTAAGGAGACATTTGAGACATCAATTAAGCAACCCTCAGTTCTACCCCACATCTAGCCCCTGGTGAGCACTATTCTATTTTTGGTTTTTATGAATTTGACTTCATTAGATTTCTTATGCAAGTGGGAACATACACTATGTGTTCTTTGTGAAGGCTTGTTTCATTTAACATGGTGTCCTCACAGTTCATTGACATTTTGGCATGTGGGAGAATTTCCTGCCATTTTTCAAGGTGATTTTATGTGAACCTTTTGCTTATTTATTTATCCTTCAATGTTTGTGTGGGTTTCTTCCATCTCTTGGCTATTGTGAAGAGTACTGCTATTGTGCAAATATTTTTTTGCAATCCTGCTTTCTATTTTTTTTTTTTTTTTTTTTTTACAATACACAGAAGCAGAATTTCTGGCTTGTATAGTAATTTTATTTTTATTTTCCTGAGAAACTGCTGTACTGTTTTTCGTAGCAGCCGTGTCATTTTACATTCCCGCTAACGGTGCACAAGGATTCCAATTTCTCCCCATCCTTACCAACACTTGTTATTTTATATCTTGTGTGTGTGTGTGTGTGTGTTTGTGTGTGTGTGTGTGTATGGGAGAGAGAGGGAGAGAGAGAGAGAGAGAGAGAGAGAGAGGAGGCACCCTTCTAATGGGTATGGGCTGATACCTTATTGTGGTTTTGATTTGTATTTCCCTAATGATCAGTTATGTTGAATGTAATTTCATACGCTTGTTGGTCATTTGTACATCATTTTTGAAGAAATGTCTACTCAAAGCCTTTGTTCACTTTTTAATTGGGTTATTTTTGTTTTTGAATTGTAGTCATTCTTTACATATCCTGCACATTATCACTTTCTGAAACATAGGATTTGAAAACATTTTCTCCCATTCCATAGTTGGACTTTTTCATTCTACTGGTTATTTCCTTTGATGCACAGGGGTTGTTATGGTTTGGATATGAGGTGTCCCCCTAAAGCTCAAGTGTGGGACAATGCAAGAACATTCAGAGGTAAAATAATCAGGTTGTGAGAGCCTTAACCTAATCAGTGTGGTAATTCTCTGAAGGGATTAACTGAGTGGTAACTGTGGGCCGGTAGGGTGTGACTGGAGAAGGTGGGTCATTGGAGGCTTGCCTTTGGGGTATATATTTTGTATCTGGTGAGTGGAATCTCTCTGCTCTCTGATTATCCTGTGAGCAGCTTTCTTCCACCATACTTTTCTGCCATGATCTTCTGCCTCACCTCAAATCTCAAGGAATGGAGCTGGCTGATTATGGACTGAGACCTCTGAAATCATAAGCCCCCAAATAAGCGTTTCCTCTTCTAAAATTATTCTTGTTGGGTGGTTTAGTTACAGCAGTGAAAAACTGACTAAAACAGAAGTTTAAATTTTAATGTATACAACTTGTCTATTTTTATTGCCTGTGGTTTTTTTTTTTTTTTGTCATATCCAGAAAATCCTTGCCAAATCCAAGGTTGTGAGGTCTTTCTTTCATGTCTTCTAAGAGTTTTATATTTTAAAGACTTATGTTTAAGTTTCCAATTCATTTTGAGTTACATTTTGTTATTTGCTTCCATAAATATGCCACAATGAAACCCATTATTCTGTATAAATAAAATGCACTAATAAAAGACTTACATATTTGGGGAAAAACATGAGCATTTTTTTGTATTTGGTGCAGAGAAAGGGTTCAGCTTCATTGTTTTAAATGTACACATACAGTTTTCTAAGCACCATTTGAACAAAATATTGTTTTCCTATCAAATGGTTGTTGCATCCTTGTCAAACATTATTTGACCATATCTGAAAGCTTATTTCTGAGCTTTCTAGTGGTCTCTGTGTCTGCCTTTATGACAATATCACATCATTTTGGTTACTGTAACTTAATAAGTTTTGAAATCAGAAAGTATGATACTGCCAAATTTATCCTTCTTTTTCAAGATTGTTCAAGTTGATGGGGATTAGATTCCAAATTGATTTTAGGATGGAATTTTAGGTTACTTTTTAAAATGTCAATAAGATTTTGAAGGTAGATAGCTTCAAATCTGTAGATAGCTGGGCACGGTTGCACACACCTGTAATCCCAGCAACTCAGGAGACTGAGGCAGGAGGATTACAAGTTCAAAGCCAGCCTCAGCAACTTCGCAAGGCCTTATGCAACTTAATGAGACCCTTTCTCTAAATAAAGTATTTTTTCAAAGGGCTGGAGATGTGACTCAGGGGTTAGGAGCCCATGGATTCAATCCCTGGTAAAAATAAATAAATAAATCTGTAGATCAATTTGAGCAATATTGACCTCTTATTGAGTCTTCCAATCCAGGCATATTTTTGTTTTCTTTACTTTGTTTCAATAACATTTTGTAGTTTTCAGTGTATGAGTCTTTTTCTTCCTGGGTTAAGTTTATTATTGAGTATTTTATTGAAAAACATGCATTCTAAATGTCATTATTTCCTTAATGATATTCCTATTCCTATTCTGTTTTTGAGTGTTTATTTTAAGTGTTTAGACAGGTTACTGATTTTCGAGTGTTGATTTTTTTATCCTGCAACTTATTGAATTTATGAGTTTTAACAAATTTTTTTTTCTAGGTGGGATCCTTAGAGTTTCCTACAAGATGGATAATGTTGTATGTAAAACACAAAAAGTTTTACTTATTCCTTTCCAGTTTGGATTTTTTAATTATTTTGACTAATTGCTATGCCTTATTTGAAGATCTAGGTTGAATAGAAGTGTGAATGAACATTTGATCTTGACCCTAAATGAACAGCTTTCAATCTTTTACCATTTAGTGTTATGTTACTCGTGGGTGTTTCACATATGACTTTTGCATGTTCAAGTAACTTCCTTCTATACCTAGTTTTCTTGAGTGATATTTCATGCATTTTTGAAAAGATGTGTGTTCAGCTGTTGTTGGGTAGACCTTTATATAAATGTAAATTAGGTCAAATTGTGTTGTTCTGTTCTTCTTTACACATTCTGATTTTCTGTCTATTGGTCCTGTCAATTATTAACAAAATTTTAAAAATAATTGTTATTTTGTCTATTTACTCTCTCTTCTATTAGTTTTTTTCCTGTCAAGTGGAAAAATTTATTGAATCTCATATTATTATTACTCATTTATTTTCTACAGCATAGTAAATACCAAAATGGTTGATAAATGAGTGAAATAAAGTAATACAAATAAAATTTTGTCAACTATTTGAATATAAAAGAGTATATTTTTTGCCAAATATGTCAATGCTTTTAATAGTTGTTACCACTTCTTTTCTAAAGAATAATATTTAAAAGAAGTTTCAAACACTGTTTTTAAAATTTGTTCTACTTAGTTTTACATGACAGTAGAATGAATTTTGACACATCATACACAAATGGAATATAATTTCTCATTCTTCTGGTTGTACATGATGTAGAATCACACCAGTCATGTAATACATATGTACATAGGATAATAATGTCCAATTCATTCTACTATCCTTCCAACCCCCATACCCTCTGCCTAATCCAAAGTACCTCTATTTTTCTCTAGCTCTCTCCCCTTACTGTGAATTTGCATCCTCATATAAGAGAAAACATTTGGCCTTTGTTTATGGGGGATTGGCTACATCCATTTACCTGCAAATACCATAATTTCATTAAGGCTAAGTAATAGTCCATTATGCATATGTACCACATTCTCTTTATCTATTTGTCTGTTGAAGAACATCCAGGTTGGGTCCATAGTTTGACTATTGTGAATTGAGCTGCTATGAACATTGATGTGTCTTCCTCACTGTAGTATGCTAATATTAAGTCCTTTGGATATAAACCAAAGAGTGGGATAACTGGGTCAAATGGTGGGTTCATTCCCAGTTTTCTGAGGAATCTCCATACTGCTTTCCATAATGGTTGCACCAATTTGCAGTCCTACCAGCAATGGATGAGTGTACTTTTTCCCCATATTCTTGCCAACATTTGTTGTTGCTTTTATTCTTGATAATTGCTATTCTGACTGGAGTGAGATGAAATCTTAGAGTAGTTTTGATTTGCATTTCTCTAATTGCTAGAGGTGTTGAACATTTTTTTCATATATTTGTTTGTTGGGACTAATGACACGTTAACTAACTCAGGCTGACTCCTTACTCCCTGGTGAATGAGCAAGATCAAGGCCTCAAAGGTGGTTTCAATAGTTAATGAGGATGAATTGGTCAGGGATTGGTTAACAACAGTTCCGCAAACGTGATCAGCTCGTGCTGCCATATAGTCCAATGGGACTCTTGCCTGTGTGAACCCCCCTGCCTTGCTGACCTTTAAGCTGATTGGTTCCTGCCTAGCCCCTACCCTACATAAAAGCTGTGTGATTTCCTCAATAAATGAGTTCCTGCTGTGACGGGTCTCCCTGACATGTCTGATTGTCCTCCGCCCGGAGGGCTGGGAGCGGGCAGTCAGTCGGCCCTACCTATCCCGGTTTGACCTTGTTGGGGAGTGTCCCCTTCCCTTGTTGCTGGTCGAGAATGGCAAGGGGGCTTAAGACCCTGACATTTGTTGATCAATTATACTTTTTCTTCTGTGAATTATCTGTTCAGTTCCTTAGCCCATTTATTGATTGGGTTATTTGTTTTTTTGTTGTTGAGTTTTTTGAGTTCTTTATATATCCTGGAGATTAATGCTCCATCTAAAGTGCATGTGGTAAAGATTTTCTCCCATTCTGTAGGCTCTCTCTTCATGTTATTGATTTTTTCTTTTGCTGAGAAGAAGCTTTTTTAGTTTGATTCCATTCCACTTATTAATTCCTGGTTTTACTTCTTGTGCTTTAGAGGTGTTGTTAAGGAAGTCAGATCCTAAGCCGACATGGTGAAGATATGGGCCTACTTTGTCTTCCAGTAGGCGCAGAGTCTCTGTACTAGTGCCTAAGTCTTTGATCCACTTTGAGTTGAGCTTTGTGCAGGGTGAGAGATAGGGGTTTAATTTCATTTTGTTAAGTATGGATTTCCGGTTTTCCCAGCAAAATTTGTTGAAGAGTCTATCTTTTTTCCAGTGAATATTTTTGGTTTCTTTGTCTAGCATGAGATAACTGTATTTATGTGGGTTTGTCTCTGTGTCTTCTATTCTGTCTGGTCTATGTGTCTGTTTTGGTGCCAATACCATGCCATTTTTGTTACTATGGCTCTGTAATATAGTTTAAGGCCTGGTATTGTGAGGACTCCTGCTTCACTCTTCTTTCTAAGGATTACTTTGTCTATTCTGGGTCTCTTATTTTTCCAAATGAATTTCATGATTGCTTTTTCTATTTCTATGAAGAATGTCATTGGGATTTTAATAGGAATTGTATTATATCTACACAACACTTCTGGTTATATTATATATATTTGACAATATTAATTCTGCCTATCCAAGAACACGGGAGGTTTTTCCATCTTCTAAGGTCTTCTTCAGTTTCTTTCTTTAGTGTTCTGTAGTTTTCATTGTAGAGGTCTTTTACCTCTTGTTAGATTGATTCCCAAAGTATTTTATTTTATTGTTTTGAGGCAATTGTGAATGGGTATTTTTTCTAATTTCTCTTTTATTGGATTCTTCATTGATATATAGGAACAAGTTTGATTTATGGGTGTTGATTTTACATCCTGCTACTTTGCTGAATTCATTTATTAGTTCTAGAAGTTTTTTGGTGACATTTTTTATATCTTCTAAATATAGTCATGTGATCAGCAAACAGTGATAGTTTGAGTTCTTCTTTTCCCATTTGTATCCTTTTAATTTCTTTCATCTGTCTAATTGCTCTGGTTAGAGTTTCCAGGACTATGTTGAGTAGAAGTGGTGATAGAGGGCATCCTTTCTTGTTTCAGTTTTTAGAGAGAATGCTTTTAATTTTTCTTCATTTAGAATGATGTTGGTCTTGGGTTTAGCATAGATAGCTTTTACAAAGTTGAGGTATGTTCCATCAAGAGATTTAAAGACAAAAAGTCACATGATCATCTCAATAGATGCAGAAAAAGCATTTGACAAAATACAGCATCCCCTTATGTTCAAAGCACTAGAAAAAATTGGGATAGTAGGGATGCACCTCAATATTAGAAAAGCTATGTTCTATCAGTTTTTGCTCTAACTGTTCAGTTCCTTGGCTCATTTATTGATTGGGTTATTTGGTTTTTTTGTTGTTGAGGTTTTTGAGTTCTTTATATATCCTGGAGTTTAATGCTCTATCTGAAGTGGTAAAGATTTTCTTCCATTCTGTAGGCTCTCTCTTCATGTTATTGATTATTTCTTTTGTTGAGACGAAGTTCTGCTACTAACTGCATAAGTGTTTAAGAATATTATGTTCTTATGTTCAAAGGGGTTGAGTCAACCCCTTTGTATTTTGAAATGATCTTTGCAAATCTGTGGAAACATTCTGTGCTCTGAAATCTACATCATATGATATTGATATAGCTATTTCTTCTCTCTATTAAAAAAGTTATTCCATTTCTATTATTCCATTTCTCTCTTTTAACTCATTTACATTTTTATATTTGAAGTGAGTTTCTTTTAGTTTTCTCACAGTTGAGTCTTGCTTTCTTGTCAAACTCTACAATCTCTGTTTTTTAATTGAAGTATTAAACCATTTATATTTAGTGCAACTATTATTATAGTTGAGTTACAATCTGCCCAATGAAATCTGTTTTCTATTTTTCTCATCTATGCTTTATTTCCCTTTCCATCTTTTTTGTTTTATGTGAGTATATTTTGAATCAATTTATCTCCTTTGTTGATATATTACCTATAAATTTTAATTTTTCTTCATTATCTTAGAAGTTACTTTAGTGATATTATACCAGTTTTTGTATACTGTTTTTTAAAATATTTTCCTCTGAGGCAAAAATATAAATACTTCACTTATCAATGTAATTTGTCACATTAACAGGATACCAGAGAAAAATCATGATATTCTTAATAGATACAAAAATGTGTTTGTTAAAATTCAATACTCATTTATATTAAACTCATAGAAAAGCAGAAATATACTTTCATAATATAGAATACTTATGAAAAATTATTCAGATTTTCATACATTCATGTTTAAATGTATAATTTTCAAAGCATTTCTTCTGCAATTGGGAATGAGACAATATTACTTTATTCAACATTGTACTTCAGGTCCCTCCAGCACCATAAACAAGACAGAAATGAAAGGAATAAAGCTCTTAAGGAGAAATAATATTCTTATTATTTATAGACAATATGATTGTGTTAACAGGAAATCCTAAAATATTTACACATGCATTATTAGAATGAGTAAAATATAAATTTAGCAAGCTGTTGGACACAGTATTAATACACTAACAGGTCTTTTATGTGCCTGAAAAAATTATAAAATGGAATTTAAAAGATACATTGTAATAGAATGAAAATATTAAATACCTTTTAATAAAACTAAGGAAATGTTTGCTTGACCTTTACATAAAACACTTAAAAATGTTCTTAGTTCTTCCTATATTTATTAATAGACTCAATGCTATCTTTAAAGAAATTACATCAGATTTATCAGGTGGCTATAAGAAAGTTTGTTCTAATATTTTTATGGGAATGCAAAAAGTCTATTAATACCCAAGATAATCTTGAAGCAGAAGCAGAAGTGGAAATAACAATAACAAATCTAGGAAAATATAGAAGAGTATGTTTATGACCTAGGGGTGGGAAAAGATTTCTGAACAGCACCCAACATTTAGAAAAAGAATAATAGAAAATTAAGAAATCTTGCTTATTGAAAGACACCATAAAGAGAATAAAAATTTAAACCACAGTAGATGTTTTCAATATACAGAACCAACAAAAGGTTCACAGGTACACTGCATTAAGAACTCCTATAAATCAATATATAAAGGATAGATCTTCTAACATAAATAAAACAAGTGACTTGAAAAGCCTACCCTTAACAAAAGAGAAAAGGTAAACATCTATGAATACAATAAGGCATGTGACCCTATTAGCTGAGAAATGCTCATTTTCAATACACTGAGCTGCGGCTACACACCTACAAGAATGGAAAAACTATGGCATCAACAACAAAGCGAGATGCTAATGTCAAGTACTGATGTGGAATGCCTGTACCTGCCCTTTTTGCCCCTGCTTACAGGAGAGCTTTGCAAAATTAAAAAAAAAAAAAAGTAAATAAATAAAAAAATAAAAGTTTTCCCCACCCGCTGTTACCTTCTAGGTGTGTGCCATAGATACATGAGCCTGCTGCACCTTAAGATATGGATAGGCGTGCTCACAGAGTATGTGTGACGTCCTCAGATTTGTCCTTCAATAATAGAATGGGCAAATAAAAACTCTATGCTATGCAACCACAAAAGACAAAACCAAAAAAAGAAATGCAGACACAAAAGAATATTTAGGGTATTATTTCATTTAATATTGCATTTAGTAAAGGTACAAATAGCAAGCAAGGGTAACTGATTTATTATGATGGACACTAGAGTCATCATCTTTGCGGGAAGGGAAGGGTTGTGTTTTTTTTTTTTTTTTTTTTCCCTGTTGCCCTTTCACAAATCCAGTGGCTTTACACAATACAACTTTATGAACTTACGGTGCTGTGGATAAGAAGTCCCATACAAATCCCCCAGGTTAAGGTCAAGGTGCTGGCAGGGGGTGCTGCTTTCTGGCGGCTCTGGAGGAAAGTTGGCTTCCCTGCCTTTTCCAGCTTCTAGAGGCTGACCACTTTCCTTGGATCAGAGCCACTTCCTCTGTTTCCAAAGCCAGTACCACTGGGGACAAGTCCTTCTCATGATGCCATCTCTCTGGCTCTCTCTTCTGGTCCCACTTGTGGGATTTGAGAAAATCACCCTATTTTAAAACCAGGTGATAAACAAACTTCATTCCATTTGCAACCTTAATTCCTTTGTCGTGTGCCAGGTGCCATATGTCAGCACAACAGATTTACAGATTCTGGGGATTAAGAAGCTGACATCTTGGGGGCACCTAGTATTCTACCCACCACAAGGGGCATGTGAGCACTACTCTGTCCTTATTTATTTATTTTCTTGAAAATGCTCTGAATTGGCAATTGTTTATGTCACTAGATTTTTTTTTTTTTTTTTTTTTTTTTTTTACACCCTTGAACCTGAGTAATGTTTTATCTGCTCCTAAAAAATACAAGTTTGGGGACTGGGGTAGGCAAAAGAAATGTGTCCTGTGTCCTGCTCTGGGTCAGTGATGGAAAATGGTGACACTGTTTATTCTGCTACGAGCAGGCTGATGCTATTTGAGTGTGACAACAAAGTGCAAGCACCATGCTCCATTTCCCTTTGGAAATGTCAAAGGGAATCCATCCAGCTGCACTGCAGGCTGAGAACCTTCTTCCCCTCAAATGTGTCCAGGAAGAGTTTTTATGCTTCTCACCCAAAAACAAGCACAGTGAATTCATTTCCTAAGATTCTGTAATACTGTGTTGACTTTTAATTTTGTTTTAATCATTTAAGTTAGATAGCAGCTCAAAAGCCAAATTTTCCCTGTTCTTATTTGAGTTGTGAAAATAAATTTCAGCACAAGCAGTCATCCAGTAACGTCTTTGCCGCCTTGTCTGTTGGAGCAGATTCTTCCTGAGATGACTTGGGGAAGGTACTCTGTGATTTCAGCGTGTCAAGCACACATCCATGTGTTATGCAGACATGGCACATATGGCCATTAGGATAAAAAAAAAACAGATTAAATTATTAGGACAAGTGCATTTTGAGTGTATTCTTTTTTTTTTTTCTCAAGTGTGTGATTACCCTCTTACCAGTTCTGGGGGAACAGAATTACAACTGCATTTTGCATTGACTCATTTATTTCTTTCCTAGGTTAAACTTTTCTTTATATGACATCATTTTTATTTTCCTTCTAGTGAGATTTTGATCTGGGCCTGATGAAACAGACTAACATGGGGTTATTTCTAACCATACATCTGGAACTTATCAGTCCAACGTGTCTGAGTTGGATTCAGGTCTCCTTCTCCTTCCTTTGGTTTTGTGGCCTCTAAGCCAATTTCAGGCATCAAGTTTATTTCTCACCTAATCGTCTCCCTCTGAGGTGCTATGAGATGACTTCAATGCTGGTTGACCATGTCCTTCTCTGCCGTTTTCCCTTTGCAGCCACAAGGTGAGCAGATTGGTTGGTGACTTCCATTTACTCATGGAATTCAGCTAGGTTTGCCAAAATGGCAAGAAGGGAAAGGGGAGAACCTGCCAGCAGTGCTGTTACAAATAGTTTATAAAACACAGAAAACATTGTGTGTTACATTGAGAATGCTCTACGCTGTACCTAACAGTATCCATGATTTCTTCATAGTCAGTCTTTCTGGATTATGGAAATAAGTGAGCTGACTCTAATTTTATGAGTGTAATTATCATCTGGAGAACTTCTGACAGATTACTGATCACTGGTCTCCACCCTCAGAGGTTCTCATTCAGGACCCAGTTGATGCTGATGCTGCTCATGGTGGATCACACAGTGTTATATTCTGATTGGATCTGCCAGTCATGATACAGATGAATTTGAGATGAGATTGTGTTACTCCAGTCCAACTGGGCTTTCTACTCTAAAGGCTATCATAGGCATTCCTGTGAGAACCTGTGATTTTTTTTTTTTCAGCAGCAAGGATAGTGCCTAACACACAGTAGGTGAGCAATAAATGGATGAAGAATATGCAGCAGGAAGTGAAGATATGAAACAAAAGAACAGGCCAAAGAAAGAGTTTTTTTTTTTTTTTTTTTTTTTTTTAACTTACAAAAATGAGATTAGTCTTCCAGAACGAAGCACTGATTCCAGTTCTATAATCCCAGTTTTAGGAAAAGAGAGAATAGCCAGATTAAAGCAACCTCCATGTTGAGAAATCAAGACTGAGTTTTGAAAATATTGCATGAATCCATAAATAGAGAGCTGAGCCTATTTCCAGAATGAAACTGGGACTGAACTGTCTGTGCCTCAGAGGTGTTAGTATGTGGATGTTAATCTTTGCTTCTCTACCATTTCAGACTGCCCTGTGTTGAATGTATCAATGGTGCACTCCAGAGTTTATGTGTCCATTGGAATGTCGTTGTAAGTTTTTGGTAGACAGGCAAACTAAACACCCTGACCAGTACTACTGACTGTTGGAACATCCATAAAAAGCATGCTGCATGAATTATAACAATGCTTACTTTTAATTTTCTGCAGTGATAGCATAAAAGAAAGGAATATGTAAAGGCCAAATAAGGAGAGCATGAAATATGACAGGTAAATTAGCACCAATATTGGCTTGTGCCCTGGGGTTTCTGGTGAACCTTAATGACATTGAATTTTGCCTTAGTGGTGAATGGCATGGAAAGGTGTAGATAAAAACCTTCCCTTGAGGTGTGTCACAGGGTCCTCCTTATAAACTTAGAATCCCAAAAGGCTGTATTATGGGTATGAAGGTGAAAAAGAAAGAATACAGGAAAGTGCAGCAAGGATAAAAATTTACCTTTGTTGCTGAGTGAAGAGGGAAATTACTCCCTGAGAATTAATAACAAGTGTCTAGTCTTTATATGAGTTTGAGGTCAGAAATCATGCTACATATATAATCCATAATAAAGTTCAAGTAGGGAATTTAATTGAAAAAGGTTCTGGGTTAATTAGAAGCTGGGTTGCTTTCCCCCTTTTCTGAAGAAAAACTGCAACAACTCATACCAAGACATTCCAAAAGATGAAGTTGCAAAGCAAATAAAAAGCTCAGCTGAAAATCATAAACCTTATTGTGGCACTATTCATAACAGCTAAGATGTGGAATCAGCCTAGGTGACCATAAACTGACGGGTGGATAAAGAATATGTAGTATATATACACAATGGAGTATTTATTATTCAGCCAAACAGGAAAATGAGATCCTGTCATTTGCAGCAACATGAAAAGAACTGGAGGATATCATGTTGAGTGAAAGACAAATAAGTCAAAGACAAGAACTGCATGCATGTTCTCTTTCATATACAGAAGCTTAAAACAGTAGAATAATGATTACTAGAGAGTGGGAAGGATTTGGAGAGAAGAGGTAGAAAAAGAGAAGTTGGATTTGCTCAGTACACACCATGTGCATGAATGGAAATATCGCCTTGAATCCCATTAATATATACAATTAATGCATGTTAATAATCATTTTAATCTAAAAATCATAAAACCCATAAGGAAGCAGGACAGCATGTAAAAGACTGGTAGAAAAACTGAAGGCATATATATAAAATTTTCAGTTATATAATTATTAGACACATAATTTAAATAGGTATGTTCAATATATTTTAAAAAATAAAAGGAAAGCTTTAAAATATGAGAAAGGAATAAAGAACTTTAAAGAATAACCAAAATGATTCACATGAAATAACCATATGGAATTTTCAGAAGGTAGCAATGTAATGACTGAAGTAAAAAACTCAGTGGATAAAGAGCAAGAAAGATAGAGCTGAAGAGAGATTAGATTTAGTTTAATGAACTAGCGGAGAGATATCAGCAATAACAAGAGATTCTGAGGATGTAGATGAGACTGAGAGGTTAACAGATATGTAGGATGGAGTTAGACGGTCTCTCCCATATTCAAAGACTTAAATAATTAGCATAAGAAAAATGTAAAATAGTCAATACATCAACTGAAGAGTTATTGAGAGTTTTCCTGAATTACTTAGCACATATCCTCAGAATCAGTAGCCCAACATAAATTATTATTCACAGCTAGACAGAAACACTATAAAATACCAAAGACAAAGAAAGGACCTGGAAGCCCCCAGAGAGAAATGACACATTATCTACAACATCAGCAATAGAATATAGTGAAAAAAAAATAGTGTTTTGGAGTTCTACCTAGAAAAAAACAAAACAAAACACTTCAGGAGCAAAGTCAAAATGAGAAACATTTCAGATAAACATGAACAAGCACAATCGTTAGAAGCTATTCCAAAGAAAAAACTTTAGGCAAAAGAAAAATGACCATAGATGGAAGACCTGGGATGCAGGAAGGAATGATAAGAAAAGATTAGATAACTAAGTGGCAAAACTAAGTAGCCACTGACTGTAAAAAATCTAATGTCTTTTTTTTTTTTTTTTTTTTTTTAGAGGAAATAGAATATAACTAAAATAATTAAGAATTAGGTGATTCTAGGTTCTTGGATTGGGAAGAGTGTAATGATATTGATCAATTTTATACTTTGGTAATTTACATCTGCATTAAAAAATTTCTAGGGTTACCAAAGAATGAGAAAATGCAGAATACACAGCATATAACTTCCAAAGGTGTCAAATAGAATGAAAAAGAAAAATACATTTTTATAAAAAGGAATAGAAGAAAATTTAAAGAGAGAAATAAAAAGTAGCAAGGCAAAAAAAAAAAAATATACAGAAGATGGTCAAAATAAACCTCTGTATATGACAGTATTCATAAATGTAGGTAAGCTAATGTCTCCAAAGGTGTCAGATTAGGTTGAAAATATTAGGTTGAAAAATTAAGCTAAATATTCTTTAGAAAGGATGTTCTTAAAACCTAAGGACAAAATAATTGAAAGACAAAGGATGGAAAAATTTACCGCCAGGAAATTCTAATCACGGTAAGTTTGAGATGGTTATATTAATTTCAGATAAAAGCATTACCAAGGATAAAGAAAGCCATCTTAGAATAAAAATATAAACTCATTAGAAGGTGTTACAACTCTAAAATGTAACATATTTTCATAATTTATGCAACAAAAATAGGCAAAACTTTAATAGACAAATTTGCCATAGTATCTGGAATTTTGCCCTTCCTATCTCTTAGTAACTGAAAGAGCAAAAAGAGGAAACCATTAGTAAGATTATGGGTGATCTGAGCAACACATACAAATTTGATTTAATTAAAACTGTAGATGCAACAGCCAAGAACCGTGGAACACACATTATTTCAAGGACACTTGAAACATGTATGATTGTTCACATGTAGTGAGTAGGTCAGAGTCAATTCCCAGGTATCACAGGTTTCATTACTATACAAACCACATCTTCTAACCATAATGCAATTTTGTTATAAGGCAATAGCACAGACTATCTAGAAAAAAGTGCTTATAATTGCACATTAAGAAATACAATTGTCCACCAGTATCTATGGGGGGTTGGTTTCAGGACCCCTGTGGATATTAAAATGCAAGGATTTTTAAGATATAAGATGGTATACATTTGTACATAACCTATACACAGCTTCCAGTATACTTTAAATCATCTCTAGATTGCATGGAATACCTAAGAAAATGTAAATGCTATGTCAAGGTTGTTATACTATATTTTTTTGTGCTTAAGACTTTTTTTTCAGAAGAAAGGAGAAAAATGGTCAACAAATATGAATAAAGTTTGTTACAGTCTGGAGAAAAATGTTGTCAAAATTTGGCTTTTGCAGATTCATTTTTTAAATTTTTGAATGGAGAAACTTTAGATTATGTAGAGGGAAATGAGAGGGAGGGGGATATGAAAAATGGTGGAATGAGACAGACATCATCACCCTAGGTACATGTATGATTAAAAGAATGGTATGAATCTACATTGTGCACAACCATAGAAATGAAAAAATGTACCCCATTTGTGTACAATGAATATACTGTATTTTTTTAGGGAGTAAAGACAACAACAACAAAAGCATATTGAAGACACTTCACAGAAGAAGAAATACAATCAATTAACAAACATGAAAAAATGTTCCATCTCTGCAATTAGAGAAATGCAAATCAAAACTAGTCTAAGATATCATCTCATGCCAGTCAGAATGACAATTATCAAGAATACAAGTAACAATAAGTGTGAGAGAGGGTGTGGGGAAAAAGGTACACTTATACATTGTTGGTGGACTGCATATTGATGCAACCACTTTGGAAAGCAGTATGGCGATTCCTAAGAAAACTTGGAATGGAACCACCATTTGACCCAGTTATCACACTCTTAGGTTTATACCCAAAGGAACTACACATTCTCATCAATGTTTATAACAGCTCCATTCATAATAGCTAAACTATGGAACCAACCTAGATGCCCTTCAACAGATGAATGGTACCTATTCTTTAAACTGGAGACAATGAACAACTTCATAATTCATGGGGCTGTCAAGAGGACACTGTGAGATAACTGATGGAAGAATGCTTTGCAAAGTATGATGTTGAAGAATCTTTCTAGAGTGGTGTTCAGATCATTCAAGGCTTTTTGGGGTTCCCAGAGACCTTTCTGAGAAGACAGTCAATGCTCAAAGAAGGCAAATTGTTCCTTGGTCTGGTCTGAGACTCCTTTTTTTTCCTTCAGTGCATAAATCTCTCCTTTCCCTTGATTCCATACTACAGTTAGGCTACTGCCTACAAACTCCTGTGTCCTTCCTTCACAGGTGCCAGCTGTTCATTCTGGAATCCCCTTCCTGATCCCCTGTGACTGTGGAGCATTGGCTCTGTCTTCAGGGCCTACGCTTCTCCACAGAGCGTCTTGCAAACTCTAGCTCCAGTTAGGCAGGTTGCTACTCTGAGTTGTACCCTATACACAGTACACAATTATATAGGCTCTTTATTTGTTATGCGCATTTCTTGGGCTAATGTGTGAAATGTGTATATGTGTGTGCATCATGTGTGTTGTGGGTGTGTGTCTGTACAGAGACTAAATGCTTTCAGATATGTTTCATTCAGTGCCTGGCAAGGTCTGGGCCCACAGTTAGTAACTGACAAGTAGTTGTTTAATAAAAAGTAATCAGGCCATAAAGATTGCCTGAATTTGAGGTTTTTCCCAAGTCTCTGAAGGCCTCATAGGCTCAGTGCATGCTCTGGATGTGTTCTGTCTGAGGCCTGTTTGCCCGAGTTGTTAGCAGGGTTTTGCATGTTTAAGTTGCTGTTAAAGTTTCTCCACTACCACTTGCAAAATATGCTCAGTGCCCCAGGGAAATCAGGCCTGAATGAAAGCTTCCACAGAGGTCCCCTGTCCTAGCCCAGAGCTGAGCTGATTAGAGATGCACACCTCCACATATTTTGATAGGCACCGAGGTCCTTCAGGACCTCTCAAATTAGGTGCTGTTGCCGAATAAATTTTTTTTGCATTGAATTAAAGGGGTCCTCATTTCAGGTAGATGAGGCTGGTTTACTTGTTTTGGCTACTGAAATAATATTAAAACTCAGGGCATGAAATGCTTAGCTATCAGTACAGGGAGAAATGGATACACGTTTGATTATCTTTTCTATGAGAAAGCTCTGATTGGTGTCTCTTCTCCCTGGAGGGCAATGTGTTTTAGGGGTGACTTGTAACACTGAGGAAGAACACCTGGGAACAGCAGAGAACATTTGTCTGTTGTCCCGGAGAAGCTGAGCATGTCTGTGCTACTCAATGGCTGTCTTGGAAAGTGGCTCTCTTCTGTTTAACACTCATGGTTTTCTTTGTCATTATGTCTATGAAGTCTGTTTATCTCTGAGTGGCTCTTGACTCTGGTCCTGCATCAGAATCACCTGGGGAATTTGGTTATTTATTTATTTTTGGTAGAAACCAAAAAACAGGGTCCTACACCCCAAAGATTCTAACTTTGTTATGATGATATGATATGATCTGGTCACTGATTGCATATTTTAAGTTGCAGCTAGGATTCAGAATCATTGCTCAAATGAAAGGTGAGCAAACTTATCTACAATGAGCCTGAGAGTAAATATTTTAGGTTCTGCCAGATGTACAATCCACTCACAATTACTTAACACTTCCACTGTGATGCCAAAGTCATTATTGATGAGTGTCACTGTGTTCCCGTAAAACTTGGTTAAAAAAAGTGGCAGAAGTTATGGAACCAGCCTGCGTGCCCATCAATAGATGAATGGATAAAGAAGTGGTGTATATACAAAGTGGAGTTTTATTCAGTCACGAGGAAGAATGAAATTATGTCATTGGCCAGATAATGGATGGATCTGAAAAGCATAATGTTAAGTGAAATAAGCCAGGCTCAGAGAGATAAGTGTTGTATGCTTTCTCTCATATGTGGAAACTGGAGAGAAAAAAAGAAAAAACAAAAACAAAAACAAACATTAAAAAAGTGATCTCACAAAAGTCAAAGGTAGAGGGAGGGGTTTGGAAGAAGAAGGAGGGGACACCAAGGGGAGGCACTGGGGAGTGAAATTGATGAAATTATGTTATATGCATGTACAAACATGCAACAGTGAAACCACCCATGTAATTAATAGACACAAATAAAAGAGTTAAAATTTTAAAAAGTGGCAGGTCAAATTTGGTTTGCGGGCTATAGTTTGAAGACAAGATGCTGTGTTTATGAAGTTTAACTCTGGGTAGCCCAGCATGAAATAGACACTCAATAAATAGTAAGTTAAATTGACTTACTGACTTTATTGTACTCATAAAGTAATAGCTGAGAAGGCAATAGGATGGCCAACCTTGGGAAAACAAATTATAAAATTTTGGGTGGAAAATGTTCATGGCTTTAGAGTTTAAGACAGTTTATGTAAAATTCTGTTTCATTTTGTTAGTCTTTGTAAAATTTTCAAATTAATTCATTTTAAGGGGTGTGTGGGTATGTACATGCATGTGTATGAGAGAGAAAAAGAGAAAGAGAGGTGAGATTTTGTATAATTTGTATTTTCCCATGACTTTAAAAATATATGCCAATTGAATCTGGGTTATAGCTTAGTGGTAGTGCTTGCCTTGCACATGCAAGGCACTGGGTTTCATCCTCAGCATCACATAAAAATAAATAAAGATATCATGTCCATCTACAACTAAAAAAGTTATATATATATGCATATATATAAATATATATATATGCATATATATAAAAAAACTAAAAAAAAATTTATATATATATACCAATTAATAGGACTCTGATAATTAGTCAATCGGCCAATCAGTTTATGAAAAGTTTGCCATGAGTTGACTGATTTGCCCAGGCCATTTAAGTCAAAGTCATTCCTTGCTAACCATGTGTTAACACAATCTCTGTGTTTCAATGTTCAGAATAAACTAGTTAGAGGAAATATGTGTGGACTTTTTTTTTTAATTGTTCATGTTGACTCTTTAAATCTTGCCTTCATGGGCATAAAAAAAAACTGTGTTAGCAAATGAATGCCCAAGGGCAGTTGGGCAGTTGCTGGTCAAAAAGTAGGGGCTCACAGCCATTACATTATGGCCTCAGAAATGACCAAATAACCACAGGGATGATCCCAGAGATTGTTAAAAAAATAATAGAACACTTTGGGAATTCCTACATTGAAGTCACTCTTGCATATTGCTGCATAGACAACTACACAAGACAAGCATTTTCTTTTCTCCTCCTTGGCCAGATGGCCCAGTCTTATTTGTAACCCAGGTTTATCCACCAGTTGCATACAGAGAGCATCCAGTATGTGCACTGTCCCTTCTTTTGGGACAGGGGCTTGGGCTTCCTAAATCCTGCCATTCTAGATGTGTAAAGGGCATTGTGTTGTGAATGGCTGTGGATACTAGTGTCTTGGGCCTCAAAAATCTTTGGCAGGAATAGATAGCATCCAGATGCAGCTAACATATAAGGACTGCCTTTCTGAAGGCTTCAGGCATCATGCAGACTATTCCCGAAATTTGCCTTGATTTGGTAGAGACTTTGTACAAGTTGTGATCGAAGAGCTCTTCTGAAAAGAGTTTCCTGCTATGACACTCCTTCTGGGACACACTTAAAGAATAATAGTATGTTGCAGGGAATCCATATGGATGGACAGTGGGTCACTGTTACATTGTGGGATGGCAGTTAATCTGTTATTAGCGAAGAGCTTATTGGAACAAAAGTAAGCCTGTCTATAGTGTAGCATAGGGAGAGGATATGAAAGTTTTGATGGAAAACTAAAATTGCTCAAGATAATCAAAATTGTTTTACTTTTGCCAGGTCTGACTTTCAAATGGTATTTCTTTTATGCAATAAGCTATTGCTTTGCCCAGGACAGAGCATGCAGAAGTGTACCTTTTAAAGCTTCTAAAGCTTCTTTGTAGGATTGCTAATGTGAGTCCCTTGGGAAATCTGCTTTTCCATGCATGTGTCCTGTATTGTCTTTTCCTTTCCCCTCCTCCTCCCACCCCTTCTCCTTGCTGCAGAGGTAGCAACCCTCCTGCTATTAGCAAGATGTCTATTATAGTGTCATTAAAAAAGCCATAGTCAGTGCGAGGAATGACTCATGTCATGGAGGACTTAATAATTCACTGTAATAAAAGTATAAAGTTTTATGATAAACCACTCTCAGGGGAGTTAAATATAATCCTTAGCAGGTCACACACTGACTACAAAGCTTACATTTGTAATGGTAATTTGAATTTACTACATCGCCTTTAGTTTTTAAGCGTTTGTGTGTCATTAGACCTTATAAATTGATTTATATGTTTCAACTCCAGTATAATTCTGCATAAAGGTACAATAAATTTTATGGATTGGAGATATGGCATCTAAAACATTTTAATAAAATTATTATTCTAAACTCACTTAAATGGCGTTGATGAAAAGCAGCAGCAAAGATGTCGGAGATCCCGAAGTTTCATGAAATGGATGAGGTGGGAGTGGCAGGTGCAGGTGGGGACGTTGCTGTGTGCCCTACCCCACACCCCCCTTGCCTTGGCAGCTCAGGAGGACCTCTGGGGCTTCTCTTGAAGGGGTGTCCACTGTCCTGCAGATTGTGTGGGCACATCAAAGCCCTGGGTAATGTACTGATGATGAGTTTGCAGGAGAAAGAAGCCAGCCAATTACATTCCTCAGAAGGACTTTTCTATTATTTGTGGAAGTAAATGGAATTCTCTGTCTTTCCAAGGAAACACAAGGAAACTTGCCCAACATGGCAGCTCGCCCACTAGGAAACCAGAACGGATGGCCCATTCTTCAATTCACATTCCTCTTCAGTTTCTGAGGGAGGATACTTTGAAAAGGAAGGAGAGAGAAGAGGAAGGGAGAAGAGAGGAGGTGAGGGGAGGGAAGGGGACAGAACAGGGAGGAACTCGGAGGAGCCAGCTCAGGGTCCTTTGGGTGTGTCCGGCTGCCCTGGCCCTGTCCTCCACGACCTTTGGTCTCACTGCTTGTAATTTTAAGGAATGTGTCTCAACCATGTGCTCCCTTTCTCTTCATTATCAGAAAAAATAAAGGTCAAATAAACTGGATTATGAAAAATGAAAACTCAAACCCACAAAAACAACCACCTTATTTGTTTTGTGGGCGTGGGTCCAAATGGCACATCCACAAACGCCAGCTCTTGAAAGAAAGGGAAGGAGCCCTCCTCACTCCCCTTCCCACCCTCGCCCCAAGTTCCCCCATTAACTTTTCACTTTTTCTCTTTGGTATTATTTCAACTAGCCTGCTAGGAGTGAGTTGTGATTAATTATATTTTCTTCTGACTTTGCAGATTTGGGGGTGATTGCTCCCTGGCTCTCATCCTGTGAGAACTCTGTTCACATTTGGCAGTGTGCTTACAAGTCCCTGAAAGAGCACTGAATTTGGCTAAAAATACTTGATCAACTGCACTGTCTTCAGGGGGTCTTGTGGTTTTTTTAAATTTCTTTTCCGAATGCTACTTCCCCCATAGCTCTCATAATTTCAAGGCAGAGTTTCAAACTCCCTTTTATCCGGTCCTGTGTATGGACTTGCCCATAGGGTCACTTAGAGATCCTGGTCTCTTAGTTGGGCACTTCTCATCATATCCCTCATGGCGCTTGCCCATTAGGAAACATTTATCCCCTCACTGTGGGGAGCCCTTTTTGCTAGGAAAGCACTGAGGTAAACCTCCAGGGGCCCTCAGGACACAGCGGGTGTGTCACTTTTAAATGGTCCAGCCAGCTGGACAGGTTGAGGTACAATTTACTAGAAATATATTAAGAGAGTCTTGGGAAATGATTCTTATAAATGTTTCTACTGTTGGTGTGGTGGAGATTAGAGCCCCCTGCACAACTGAGAAAAAATAAATTCCAAGGAGCACCCCTGATGGTATAGCAATGGCTTGTGGGAAGAAGGGCAGAATTCAAGGAACTAAAGGGAGAAAATTCAACCTCCAGCAGTTTTGTACACAAGCCAGGTCTGTAAGGTGCAAGTCCCTCTGACAACTGAGATCTGTGTACATTTTCCGGGTCCCTGAGATATCAAATTGCATTTTCCTCTCTCTTCATCCTGCCCCTTAGTGACATCCCAAGGGGACCCACAGCTAGCATCCTTATACAGACTGATACATAGAAAAATTTGGCAGTTACTTGTATGATGTGATCTGTGCAGAGGAAAAACATTCTAGCTGGCATGGCCAGCATTTCTGGTGGGCATGGCCAGCATTCAACCTGTTATTTCTCTCAAAGCAAGAACTCTCCAGGAATCCCTATTTGAAATGCAAATGGCCCAGAGAAAGGGAGTAGACATTTATCAGTCATGAACACCATGGTGAGAACTAGTGACATCAGAATTTAGCTCAACAATCAGGACCCTAAGAGAGTAGAAGAGAACAGAGGTATTTGGATGAATAGAGAATTTCTCTGGAGTTGCTTAAGGAGAGCAAGAGGGTGATGCACTATGAAGGGAGCAGGGGTCATCCTGATGGGTGATGAAGACTGGGGCTTCAAGAAGCATAAAGAAAGGAAAAAAGTCTCAAAGGCATCAAAGTGAACATGATCAGTCACAGACTTTGCCTTAGAGTTATTCTTCAAGTGACGAGCAATTCAAACCATCTTGTCCCTAGGGTTTCGTCCTAGAAATCTCATAGAATCTGAAAACTTCTTGGCATTTGGTCTTGAGCTCATTACACTAACAAAAATTTTAAAGTTTACTAAATATACACGACAAATACGAACATAGATCCAGCACCTTCATCTGTGTCCCTTGGTTTTCATGTTCTGCCTGGTACATAATAGATGGTCAATTAATGTTTATTCAAATGAGTTAAATATGCGGTACAGGTATTAGTCTCATTCCCATTTTGTGGATAAAGAAATTGAAACTCACTTCAGGCTGCCCTCCTTAGGTAGCCCCAAAGCAATACTTTTTTGTTTGCTTTCTAGTTTTGCTGCAAAGTCAACCTTTGTACATTGTCTACCATGTGAAAATAGTATTAGGCAAGACTCCATGTGTTCCATCCTGTTAGACCAAATACAGTAGAAAAGTTGGATGGGATCTACTAGGAAGTCCTTGATAATTCCAGCCTCCTGGTGGTCTGCACTTCTACATTCCCACTTGGTACACTTTTCAGGGCAAAGATGAATTTATAAGGTTTATCCAAGCATTATTTTTAATTGGGGAATAACTCAAATGTCTAAGATTGGGATCTGTGACCTATGTTATTCCCCCATGTATGATAGGCTAAGGTTTTGGGGGAGCCCTGAATCATGAGCTGGGTTGCTCAAGAGGTGAGGTCAGACATGTGTAGGATGCCAAGGTCGTCAGTGCATTCTAAGGAAGAGCTAATGGAGAAACCCCCTTGTATTCTTGAGGGGCAGCTTAAAGCCAGGAGTCAGAGTGCTGGAGGGAAAAGGCAAGTCCAGAACAGAGCCAGATGTCTCAAACAACGGTGAGCACTTGCATGATGGGTGGCTGAGTTTGGGGTGTCAAACTGACTTGAAGGCACACGGTAGAGACAGCTAAGCCATAAGCATATTGCCCAGTGGTGATCATGGGAATTTGTTTCTGGCCATTTCATCCCACCCTCTTCCTCTCCTTCCATTCACTCTCCCACCTTCAACCCAATCTGGCCACCTGTGTTCTCTCTGAGATGTGGGAGTCACCCTTCAAATCTCAGAGGAATCCCAGGGCTTTTCTGAAGGGAATTCTCTGTATTATCCTCTCTCTGTCTCTCTCTGTCTCTTTTTAAATTATGGATTAAGTAGGATCTCCAAACATTTGCCGGCAATTCAGCATAGCTGAGACACTAGGATGATGATGTTTCTTAGGGTGACCCCTTTTTAGAATAGACTGTGGCTAAATTGTTCCATGTGGTTCCTCATGGTGTGTTCCAAGTCGTGTCGTTTCTTCCCATTTTCTCCCCGCCACTCCTTTGTGTCTGTGTGCACGTGTATGTACATAATGTGTAACAGTGGAATGTGTGTGGAGGAAGGTGTGTGACCCTCTAGGCCTGCGCCATCTCCCCGTTGGAGCTATTAGCCACTTACATGCACAATTAACCAGCTGATTCTTAGATTGAAGGCTGAGGGAGCTAATTGCAGGTACCAAAATTGCACCCAGATAAAAGGAGGTTGGTCTAGACATTTAATCTTTAAACCTTCTTCTTCAGGGTGACTAGGTAGTATGTGAGTACATCTGCCTGGATTTTTTTATTTAATTTATTTATTGTTGACCCAGGTCCCTTTGCTTTCTTCATGATTACTAATGACATCAGAGAAATCCCCTCTATAAATAGCTGCTACCCCAAATCATTGCATTCAAGTTCTGGCACAAGGACCTGTGGCAGGCTCTTACTCTCTGCGGAGTTAATTTTCTCTTAAATCTAGAAGTGGTTTATTGGAAGATATGAGAGGGGAGTGTGTGTGTGTGTGTGTGTGTGTGTGTGTGTGTGTGTGTGTCTATCACTAAGTATCCCAGGGAAAGGAATTCAGATGCATCTATAGTCCACTTCATGCCAGCCACCTTCATCCATTATTTTTATCTTCTCAAGAATCTAGTAAGGTAGATTATTGTCATTTAACACAAGAAGTTATGTGTGACTCCAGGGTTTCGCGGCTTACCTGTATCTGATGTGAAATCCTAGCAACCCTAGCTCTTGGCAGCACTCAGCATGTTCTTCTAGCTCCTAAGTTTCCATGAGTTAGATCAACCCCACTCTTGCATCTCTGAGTAGGCAGGCCATGCTGCAGTTGAGTCATCTCTGGAAGGCGGGGCTGGTGGTAGTAAGACAAGACAGACTCCTCCCACAGTGTGGGTTGCACAGGCCGCCTGGACTTTGCCTTTGGGTTTTTCGCAATGGTGCATGATCGTGCTGAAGAAACATCTTTGGTACCTTCTCCTCTGTTCGTCTCTTCCATTTTTCACTCCACTTCTTTGGTGTCCCTTCTTCATTCTGCCTTCCTGATGCCCTGGACTTCAGTCCTACTCTAGGACATCACCTTCCAGCTTTGCCTCCTAGCTTTCCTTTCCCATTCCCACTGGCCACTTCCTTGTTGGATAACTCCAATGCTTCTGCCTCTCAGGCTGTGCTTTGTTTTCTAGGGGGTTCATAAAATCATTTTGCATGAACATGCAGATTGATAGATGCTAAGGGACCAATAAGTTACAATGCAGCCACTATCTCACACTATCGGTTTCCCCCTTAGAGAAATGAAAGGGTGAGGATTTGAAGAAGCTCTAAGATTCCATCTTTTTCTGTTTCATTTTTGATCTATGATCCATGAAACTGCACATGCTATGCTTACATTTTGACAAAGGTCTTCCCTACATAATGGGTCTTAATAAATGAGCATTCTTCCCTTTTCTGCCCCTTAAATGGAATGCCCCAGGTTTAATGCTTGGCTGTGTCCCCTCTTGTGGGAGATCCCTATGACCCCACATTTATACTGATGACTTCTAAATCTATGTTTCCAATCTGCCTCTGACCTTGGGGACTAGATTCTATGTGTAACTATTTCAAGCAATTTCCATTTGAGACTTTCAAGTCCCTGGAAATTTATTAAATAAAGAACAGAAGCATCATTCCCACACTCTCCCAACCTGCGCTTCCTTCCTTATTCATCGTCTCCTTTCTTGGCACCCACTGGAGAAATTTGCTGAGTCTTACATTTTCCTCCTTCTTCACTTCTTACAACACAACTTATTTATTCATCATCTTAAACATTACCTCCATTCATCCGATGCCCTCAACTCCCCAGAACAGACCCCAATATTTTCTTACAAATGGTTACAATGATCCCATTGACTTGGGAGGTTGAGGCAGGAGGATCACAAGTTCAAAGCCAGCCTTAGCAACTTAATGGGACCCTGTCTCAATATAAAAATAAAAAAGTCCAGGATGTAGCTCAGTGAAAGGGAGTCCCTGGTTTCAATCCCCAGAACTGTGAAAATAACTACAAAACAAACAAATAAATAAATGACCTTATGTTACAATGACCTTATGCAGTTTTTCTATCATCTGGTACTGTTTTATGTCAAATCTTCCTGTCATACACACCCCACAGGTTTGGTGGGAGAAGCAATTTAGAGAGGGAATATGGATATGACTTGCAAAATTCAAAGTGTCCTGTTAGTGTGTTTTATTAACTGATTCTGCCTTCTGAGTCTCTATGCTGCTTCCCATGTCTACTGTGTTCCTCTTTCTTTTTCTTTCTGTTTTGTTTTGTTTGTTCATCTTTTTGAGGTAGGGTCTCTCTGTTATCCAGGCTGGTCAATTGCTCTCAAATACCTGGGTTTAAGTGGTCCTCCCTCCTCAGCCTCTTGAGTTATCCTTTTTTTTAAAATAATAATCCTTCTTCAAGTCCCAGCACAATCCCACTTCTTCCAGAAGCATGATCTGACCATTTCCACCTTTTTAAAAATGTCTTCTCTCTAAACACCTAGGCTTCCATTGTTTGTGCCTTTATTAATTATACTCTTGAACTGCTACTTGAGTTCTGGGTTCAGAGTTTGCTCTTCATAATCAGGTTGTAAGGATGCTTCGTAATGAGGTTGTAAGGATGCTGAATGGCAAGGACCATATTTTGTTTTGCTCTGAAGAGCATTAGGAGGTGCTCAAAAACACTTAATGGATTGGATGGGTGGGTGGACGGATGGTGGATAGAAGGGCACATTAGCAG
This sequence comes from Sciurus vulgaris, assembly GCF_902686455.1. Classification (NCBI taxonomy): domain Eukaryota; kingdom Metazoa; phylum Chordata; class Mammalia; order Rodentia; family Sciuridae; genus Sciurus; species Sciurus vulgaris. Next base: position 47,452,934 of record NC_136475.1, read on the forward strand.
GGCACTTGGCTTGGAATTATGAATCTGACACATTGCAATTTGTATCAGAAATGTAGTAATCCTATGTTTCTTTGTTACTGAGGCCCAGACATCCAAATAGAGGAAGAACACCTGGATTTGGATCCCCTCGATTTGTGCAAGTACAGAGGGATGTAGTTAGTGGAAATATACCATGAATCAATACATTCTTGACACTACTCCCACTTGGTACCTTCATTTCTTTCCATGGTGGTGTACTAGGAAGAGACTGCACAGGCAGGTGCATAAGGCAGGAGCAGTATGCCAGGTAAGCTGGAGACCCTGCATGGCATCTCTCTCTTCAACAAGAACATTCACAGTTCATAGCCCAGTGTTTCCTCTGCCCAGAAGAGTGCATTTAGCATGTCCTCAACAAATGTGGCCAGTGTCCCCTCTTGCTTATCCAAATACATAATTGGACAATAAGCAATACTGTGGAAAAATTCACAGTGTCAGAGGTCTTCCTTCATTGCTGATTCTAAATGAAACTTGATGCATAGGATGAAAAGAGCCATTAGCAGGAAAGAATTTAAACTACATTACAAGGGGAAGAAAATTGTCCAACATTTGGTCAGTCTGACAAGGTAAAAGGGATTGTGGGATGGGGGCAAGCTATTAGGGAAGGAAAGACTTCCTCACACAATGAGCAGGCATGGGGTGGAATAGAGTGCCCGTGTGGATTGGAAACAATGCATAATTGCAGCCAAAGTTACTAGGCAGGAGAACAATTCTTTCTTACAGTTAAAGAACACTACAAATACCTTCGTGCTTCTCCTCTCTCCTCCCAGCTATGCCTCCCTGTCCTTTGATTCTCTGCCTATGGAACTTAAAGCATATTTGAAGTGCTTAAAGGAAGCCTTCAACTACTGTTTAACAAGTCAATACTAATTATTGTTTAGCACTGGATTATGGGCCGGATCATGGAATTAAAACAGAGCTGTTAGGACACCTTTGTACCTGGCAAAGAGTTAATGAGCACATGCTGGGTCCCTGTAGTAACTGCCAAGCTGGTTTACCATTTTATTTCAGTGGTGCAGGAACAAAATCTATTAAATTGTTTTACTTTTATCTCAATGCTTCCTTCCTTCATTAAGAAAACGAGGAAGCTTCATTGTAATGTTTATCACAAGTTGGGAAAGTATTTTTTATATTGTACAATTAGTTGGTTATCTACAGAGTGGTGTGATGGGTATATTGGAGAAAGAAAAAAGATTACAAGCGAATCTGGTGTCAGCAAAAGGTACTGGATTAATAGCAGAAGGTGATTTATGTCCTGAGACTATGGATAGTGACTGGATTCTGTCATGATGGTGTGTGGATGTGTGTTTATTACAGATATATAGTATTGAGAGTGAACTCTGTGTGTGTGTGTGTGTGTGTGTGTGTGTCTGTGTACATAGTTTGAAAACCCACATTTCTGTGAATGGGAGAGTGGGTTTCTGCCTCTAGACCTAGTTCCTTGGGGTTTCTTGCTACAGGCTCCATTGGTAGGACAAGATGGGGGAGGGGAAGGTGGTGGGGAAGAATGGGTGAGTTATGAACAATCTGTTTATTCTGATTAGATGTCCAGCTGGGATGGTGGCCAGACTTTCCATAGCAATTCATTTCACCAGATCCCCAAGCAACTAAGTGGTCATGGCTTTGAGGTCCTGCTGACTGCAGTGGGATTTGAACCAGTGACCTATAAGCGACAAATGATATTTGCTATTGCTGGGTGCATGTGCTATTTAGTTTTACCCCCTCCCTGTCCCCCACTGGCTCCTTAAAATTAAAATTTAGACATGTTCAACCCTGAAATGGGTCCTGCTAAATCTGGTGGTTCGATCTAATGGTGATTTTAAAATTTTTGCAAATAGTTGGTAAAAATATAATATTTGTATAAATTCCACAAATTTCTATTTGCTTATGTGCAAATAATTCAGGGGAAATACTCTATGCATATGTCAAAGTATGTAAAATATCATGTATAACTCAAAACAGATTTCTCATTCATTTCTCTTTCTCTTAAATTTTCAGTACTTCAGTGATGTATAATATTGACATGGTTTTGCAGGAACTAGGAGTCCATTAAGATGTGTCTTATGCAGTTGGTATTACATATAATGTATACACATATACATATATATTTTTAACTCTTAATCTTTAACCTCAGTGTTGCAAAAAGGTGCAGGGGATCAATTATAGATAAAAAGAGGGGTGATCTCAGAGGACTTGCAAACCTATTGGCAGTTTCTCAAGATACAGCACTAGGTCTGTGCATATTGGTATTTAGCTTTCTGAGGCTCAGACAAGGAGAAATGTTGTAATTGATTTTATTTGAAAGCAAGAGATGGGACCAAAGGAAAACTTTCAGTCTCCAGTTTTTGCTTTCAACCCATATAAAGTAAGCATTCCTATCTGAGGTGTTTAATGGTGTGCTCAGTCTTTTTTGTTGTTGTTGTTTTAATACAAGTGTGAATGGGTGCCTCAGGCTAGGCAAGCCCCACCTCTCAGAACCTCAGAGGCTGTGGGAATGATCCCTGCCCTCCAGACCCATCCTTAATTGGCCGATACTGCGCAAAGCAATTAAAACTAAGGGTCTGATTCATAAAATGTGAACGTGCCATTTAAATGTGTGCTGGGGGATTCCTGTTTATAATGCTGGGATAGGAGCAGCAGGGACTTTGCTTTTATCTTCTAAGCCCACTTTTTGTAAATTTACTTTTCCCTTCTTCTCTGGGCCTTCGATGCCTTCCACCCTTTCTCCGACAGCTTCGGGCCAAGGTTGGGCTGCATCCCTGGGCACTACCACATTGCAATGACCTGTTGGCCTATCCACTCCCATGCCTCTTCCCTTGGCCAAATGCTTTATCATAACTTGTATGGATCTATTCTTATTATTTAACCATCTTTATACTTTGCACAACAGGATGTAGCATGAAAACTCCAGAAACTGAGTTAAGCATTGATGTCTATAGAGATTGAAGCTAAGGGAAAGCTGCCAGATCTGCCAGAGATAAGCCTCAGAAATGAGCTAGGGGAAGAGAAAGTACCCCAGAATTCCAAGATGTTTAATTACAATACCAGGGAAACCCTCATTTGCACAATCACTATTTACATTTTCCCACAATTTATAGTCCTTTTAAGCCTGCCCCTACACCCCATGCTATTAAGCTTTTAATGTGGCTATATACTGAGTTTCGGAAATTTGTATGGCAATGCTGTTAAGTTGAGCATAGTTCTTGGGAAGTGTTTCATAAATTTTTCTATTTGTTTTAGGTCGGACACTATCGAGAAACAGGGTGTCTTGTAAGAGATACTAATTAGGACTTAGAAGTCATCCATTTTTTAGTTCAACCATAATTTCAAGCACAGGAGTCCACTGGAGATGTCTTTTAGACTAATGTGAACCCTAGAAAAGAATTGGAATAATATGCCCTTGAGAATATTGTGCTAACTGTCTGGGACAAACTAAGTTGACAAATAATCACTTGATTCAGTCCTTGTGTTTGCTTTGTTTAATAAACAATGGTCTATCTTTTATTAGTTCCTGCAGTTCATATTATACTGCAAGTCACAAAGTTGCAATTTATTTTCCCAAATGGTATGACAGGGCTCCTTATCTTGGACTCTTCTTTTCAACCTTTCAAATAGGGCAGGGGTCTACTAGGCACTTCAGCCTACTAAAGGGCTGCATCTACACCACACCAAATAACCAGGCAGAAAGTGAAAAAATTCAGTCCGTCTCCCAGATGGCTCCAGATGCATGGCATTGTGTAGACAGAAACAGCCAGATGGCTGAATGGATTTTTCACTTTCCATCTGGGTGCGTGACATGGTGGAGATGCAGCCAAAGCCTTGAGCCAAAAGAAAATGCCAGCCAAGGAGATGAGGTATTGCTACTTTCCAGGCACCTAATTCCTGCTGGGCAGTATCTGTGACCTTGATTTAATTTATTCTTTCAGATACAGGTCACTCTTATGAGAACCAGGGTTGTCAACCTCTAGAAATGAAGAGGAAGGCAGACTGACCGAAAGATACATGGAGAGAATGTATTCTTTGCTTTCTTGCAAGGACAGGTCTTTCACTGACTTGGTGGGTACAACAGCACCGTGGGAAGGCCTTCTCCCTCCGGGTCTCTCGAGGTCAGAAAGCTGGAGGCATGACAGAAACACAAAGTGAAAATGAAAACATCAAGGGGCTTGCTGTCCATCATGGGCATCACTAAATCTTTTGGAACAACCCTGGGCAGTGAATTATGGCAGCGTGGAATTGACTTACAGTTTATTTCTAGTAACAGGCAGTTACTATGTCAAATCTGAAACCATTCAGAAAGGTCTATAAAAATATATGACAAAGTAACACGTTACCTCTAGCTCTTTTTAGCATGTTTATGAGTTTAAACTGCATTGAGCTTGTGTTTATAGAAATGAATACAGGAATTTCTTACGTTCTATTCTTTCTCTCTCTCTCTCTCTTTCTCCCTCCTCTGCAACCTGCTTTTCTGAGACCATGGGGTGGTAGCCAAGACCTTTGGAAATGTTTGAACTCCCAACTGGAGTTGCCATTCTGTTAAGGGGCAATTTTATTGGTGAGCATACTTCTTGTCTTTTTCCAGGATGGCTGAAGTTCTTTGGGGGAGGAACAGGATAGTTAAATGACAGTTGAAAAGAAAATCATTTCCAAGTTACCTTTCACCCACTCTTCCCCCCAATGCTGTTTGACACTTACTGAGAAACTAATTGCAGTCTGAGTGGGGCCATGGGACAAATGCTGCAATCCAGGCATAATGTGACACCAAATATAATAAGGTAACATATTGTTAAAAGTCAATACCCTAAGTCTAACAATACGGTGTCACAGACTCATAAGCGTGTAACCATATAATACATAATTGTCATCTGCAGAGAAAAGATCTAATTTTGATAATGCATATTGAGATTGGTTGTCTGAAAAATGCTTATGGCTCCAGAAGGTTTGACAGTCCTGAATATCACATAATAGCATGTAGCCAAGGAACATGGGATGAAGGGAAGAAAAAAAGACTCTATTCCAGAACGCAAGCACTCCCACTCACAGTTTTATTTTTAAAAGAACACGATTCTGCTCAGACAATGAGCAAGTTTACTGAGAAGGGTAATTTGTTCCTGGGTTTCCATATCTGGAATCCATGTGTGTGTGTGTACATTCAAGGGTCCCACTGCATCTTTTGGGATACAAGACCCTTCTTTGGCAGGAATATCCTGAGACCTTTGACTTGTAAAAACTTGATTTGAGTTTAAATTACAAGGAAATTATGCAGAATCAATTGATTTTGTGTGTGTGTGTGTGTGTGTGTAATTCTATTTACTATGTACCATATTTCTCAATTCTAGGAAATATCTTTTTAGTCATTCAAGATACCTGTGGTCAGCATGCTTCTTTATATGTATAGATTTAACATATTTTCCCTTTATTTCCTCCTAAAAATCTGTCTTTGAATCAAATATGTACCTTCCAATCCACAGCACCTTAGTTGAAGAAGTATTATTATAATAAATATGCTAGTAAACCTTTTGGGCATACATGGTATCCCTAAGATAAATGAAGACCTCTGGCACTATCATTTCATTTTAATCTCATGTGAACCCTGTGGAGGAGCTAATTTTATTCTCATTTTACTGATGAGGAAACAATGGCCCACAACCATGGAGTTCTGTTAAAAGTCCTCTTTGCCCAGCAGTTCAGGATCTAGTCATCTTTGAACGTAACACATCACATTCAAAGGGCAGTGTTGTGTTTGTTCTCATACTCATAACCTTGATGGAGCCCACTGACTTGGTCTTGCTGATGCTTGGAGGCCATTAGTTCCTGCAAACTTGGGCTCCAATTGGTCAGGATGTAGCTCTTGTGACAAGAAGATTTGCACCTCTTTTATATTTCTGGTAAATAGGCTTGTATCTTTTGCCCCAGATCATTCACCCGAGGCTGCTCTCTACCAAGATATGTTTGTGATCGTGTCCCAAATCTCTGTCTCAGATGTTATCTTCTTGAGGGTAAGACCATTTCTTCATGAATTGTACTATCAGTCTGTACGTGGTATGTGGGCATTACACATGGAAAAAACACATGCCATTAGACATATCAGACCTTTTAAAGAGGAGGGAAGCAATTTTGCTTCTTGACTCTATCTGACCCTCTCTGGCAGCTTCTATTCTGAGATTTGTTTTAGTCAGCTTTTTCACTGCTGTGACCGAAAGACCTGCAAGAACAATTTTGGGAGGAAAAGTTTGTTTGGGGGCTCACGGTTTCAGAGGTCTCAGTCCATACATACATCAGCAACATTCCTCAGAGCCTGAGGTGAGGCAGAACATCATGGCAAAAGAGAGTGAAAGGGGAAAGGAGCTCAAGACATGCTCAGGAAACAGAGAGTTCTGCTGAACAAGGACAAGATATCAACCCCAAAGACAGTCCACAATGACCCACTTCCTCCAGCCACACCCTATCTGCCTATGGTTACCATCCAGTTAGTCCCTATCAGTGGATTAACATGCTGACTACACCGATGCTCTCATAACCCAATCATTTCACCTCTAACCCCTTTTGCATTGACTCACACATGAGCTTTTTGGGGATATCTCACATCCAAACCATGACAAAATTCATTCATTTCTTCATCAATTTTCTATTCTATGTGCTTCTCTGTGCAAATATTGGGTCAGATACCCTGGGGGAACCCAGACAAAACAAGAAAAAAAACCTGTATGTCTGAAGAGATTGTAAGTTAGTTGACCAAGTCACATAGACATGACTATTAGAAGAGATAGTGGATATGTGAGGTCTATATAAGAGGCTGAGGTGGTTATTACTGCTATTATTATTTAATAGCTATCATTCAAGGCAGAGAATGTTCATTGCTTTGGGAGTTTGGAGAAGGGAACATGTCAACACAAATGATTGGAGAAGGCATTTTTTTGTTTGTTTTTTTTGTAAGGGGTGTTGTACATGAGATGAGGAAGGACATTCTTAGGCAAGGGAACAGCAGAAGAAAATGAGGTCTCAAACAGCAATCATTTCTGCTTTTTTACAAAGTTAAAAGCTGATGTGAACAACCACAGCTGCAAGGTCTGCTGGTGCAGAATTATGGAGTCATGCACAGGCAAGCCAGGAGCCTGGGAGTTACAGAGAAGGGTAGGAGGGGAGAGAGAAGTTTGATCAGGTCTGTGTGGTCTTGGGAGATTAACTTGATATGGAGTGTTGATTGTGTGACTACAGGATGGTTCGAGCCCAGGATCAGGATATATGATGAGAGAATAAAGAACATTCATAAGAGTCCTGTTCTACCTAAATATGAATCTATTTTTAAAAGGTGAAAAACTCTCTTTAAAAACTGGAGTTGTTGCAAGCAAATTTTAAGGGTTAATAACTGAATGACTTATGGAGCTGGGAATCACCATGCTGTGGATATGTGGTCACTGGAAATGCAGGAAAGTCAGAGGGGGCATTTGAAAGGTAGAGCCAACAGGGCAAGGTGCTTCCATAGACAGCAGACTTGTGGAAACACATGGCCTTGGGATTCTCTGAGGAAAGGGGGCCCAGGGAGGAGCCTGGCGGGAAGCCAGCACTCACTGCGTTCCTCCCTGTGTTGGGTAGAAAGATGCCAGCTTTTGCTTTCTTTATGTTGACTCCTTAAATCCCTCCAGTACCCCAGCAAGGAAGGTGTTATTATTTCTACTTCATGCGTGAGAAAAGTGAGACTCAAAGAATTTAAAAGACTTTCCCAAGTTACAAAACCAGATTTCACTTTGGGATTCATCCTAAGAATTGTTCAAGTCCTAAACCTATGCTTTCCTCCCTAACCTGACGGCATGATTTTGGCATGCCTGATCATTGTTCAGGGGATTAGAGTCTCGGAGACACTAAATACCCACCACCCACATTGCCCATACACCCCGCTTCTGGGCCATGTGGATCTTTTCTCTCTCACTGTATTGGGAAGAAATGAGCAAGTTAAAGATACAAGCTCCCTCTCCAAGGGACAGGGCACAGATGACCTTGCTTTGTGCCTCTTTCCCTCTGGCCCAGAATCTGAGAGTAGAAGGGGTGAGGAGTTCCAGTTGGACGCACAGCTATTTGGAACCTTGGACAGGAAACACAGTGAGGAAGGCAAAGAGGGACCCTCAGAGGAGGGTCTGCTCCGGTCTAGCTTGACTTAGTTGCCCTGTGCTCCTCCCATTCATGAAAGGTTCCACCTTTAATGAGGCCACCATTGTGCTCCTCCAAAGACTCAATTTGTCATTGGTCCATTTTAGAGATCCTCTTCCTTCTCAAGGGTGAGTGTTGGGGTCAAGGTGGCAAAGCCATGAGTTTCCTGAAGAGGCTATAACAGTGCTTTCCAATGTTTTTCACATCATGACATGAATATAAAATAACAGTATTTGTAGTGAACTCTGGAGAAGGTGAATGAGCTGTTTGTGACTGACCAGGGCTCTGGCCTCACCTAATCTTCTTGATGCCTCACTTGTAACCCATATGGGGCACAGCAGTGTGCCTGCCAGCTAGAAGCTCTGGACTAGGGAGGGCCACACCACTGATCAACCCTCTCAGCAGTGGATTCATTGATTTAGGGTAAAAGGTCAGTACCAGACCTGGCTTAGCTGTAGTCTTTTTTTTTTTTTTTTTTTTTTTTAGGTTCTCAGTATTTTAAGAAATCAGACAGGCCCAAAATAGGATTATGAAACTGAGAAGCAATGGAAATGTGCTATTCACATAATAATCCCAGGATTTACAAAATAATATTCATAGAGTACTGTGGACCACAAGTTTAAAACTACAGAGTGAGCGTCTTCTCTTAAGCCTGTCTCAGTGAAGCCAGGTGTAATGGTATAATCTCATTTGGAGAGTGCAGTGAAAGTCTATTTCATGCCCTTGACAATTGGAGGTCTTGACCAAATGCACCCCCTACCCATGCAATAAGTGGGTGGTGGGAATGGTAAGCCATGAACATATCTTAGGTGGTGACTATATGCATTTATTCATGTGCTACTACTTTATTGCTCAGAGCCACCCCAATTATCTACCGATGAGCATTCTAAGGCTTAGAGGGACAGATTAAATAAGTTTGATCAAAGCCACATTGCTATTGAGTGTTGAAAGTCTGCTGCTAGTGTCATCAATTTGGCCAGAATTCTGCCAGAAGTCTCTTCAGATGCAGAAGAAAAAAACAAACAAATCACAAAACAATTAACAACTACCTTTAAAAACTGACTCCTCCAAGGTATTGAGAGTAGGTGAAAGGAGGTAAATGTGGCATAGTAGTCAGTGAAGTCCTTTGGACTCTTAAGTAGCCAATGGAGCATTACCTGGGGTTGCTACATTTAGCAAATAAAAATATATGATGCCCAGATAATTTTGAATTTCAGATAAATAATGAGTCATTTTTAGCATAAATATGTCCCAAATATTGCATGGGACATACTTATACTACAGAATTATCCATTATTCATCTGAAATTCAAACTCAACTGGGAGTCCTGTATCTTATCTGACAATCCTATCATTGCTACTAATGTCTGTTGGTAGATAGGGATTTCCTTTAACATTTATAGCTTCTTGATAGCACTACACAAAGGCAAGTGTTATTAAAATGACAAAATAAATAATTATGACCACAGAATTGCAAGAAGAAAGGGAACAGTGGATGATTGTTATAGCTTTGTTGCTCTTTGCTAGATTGTGGCTGTGTTCATTCCAAGGACAGACTAGGTTTTTGTGTCTTTCCCACAAGACAAATCAGAGGAAGCTACTGTGGCCAGAAGCTCAGCATTGTAAAGCTTTGGGAAATACAAAGAAGAGGAGCGACATTGAGAGGCTTTCCTAAATGTGGATCTTTCGAAGGAAGCAAAGATGGGACTTTGGATAGTTGAGAATAGAAAATTTATTTTTAAGTAGAGGAAAACAGATGTAAGGGTCCAGAAGGACAGAATGACAACATCCTCAGGACTGTTGTAGAGGAAAAGGGGTCAATTGGCTTGGAAATTGATCAGAATATATGGTGAAAGCCAGATAAATAACATTTACTTGATGTCAAGAACCAAGTTATTTGGACTTGAATAGTTCTATCCTCAAATTCGAGTCTACTCAGAACCTGTGAATATGACCTTAATCCCAATATGATTGATGCTGTTATAAGAGGGAAGTCTGGACACAGAGACACAGGAATGCAGGGAGAAGTCCATATGAAGAAGATGGAGGAAAAGCTGGAGTGATGGGTCTACACGCCAAGAAAGCCCAGGGATTTCCGAGGATCACTGGAAGCTGAGACAGAGGAGCAGTAATTCTTCCCAGAACCTTCAGAGCAGGGAAGGCACTGCCAATTCCTTGAATGTTGATGTTTAGCCTACAGAACTGTGAAGAGTTGTAAGCCATCCAGTTTGTGGTAATTTATTACAGCAGCCCTAGGAGATGAATACAAGCACATGACAAACTCCACGTAACCACCTTGGATAGAGATGTAAAGGTCAAATGCCACTGAGGAAAATTGGGGAGAAAAAGTAATTCACCACCTGTTCCCTACTTTAATTAGTCTCTAAAACACATTCAATCCAAAAGCTCTCGTATTGGTAAACTTTTCTTATGAAGGGTCAGATAGTTCACATTTTAGGCTTTGCTGTCTACAGCCATTGGATGCCATTATAAGGGTGAAAGCAGCAGAAAGCATACGTAAACAAATAGGTGTGGCTCTGTTCCAATAAAGTTTTATTTATAAAACAGCTGGTGGGCTGGATTTGGACCCCAGTCTGTAGTGGGCTGGCTCCCCTGGTGTCCTTGCAAATGTCCCTTGTCTGTGAATATGTCAATGTTCCATTGCCTACACTGTTTGAGACTCCACCTGGCATCCTGGTGTTCTCATGTATGTGATGGTACTGAAAAGTCATGAAACTAGTTTTTCAGGCCCAGTGACATCTCAGTGAGTGTGTCTCTCAGGGTTTCCCACGTGCACACAGGATGTCATTGCTCAAGGTGCTTGTCCTTTCCCATTTGTCCTTTCCCACTGCGCTCAGAACCAGGATCTGAGCAGCCACGCCATGCTTCCTAACTGCATCTCATTTTGTATCCCACCTGATGTTCCCCAACTTCATGCTCACTTTGTTCACCAGGTTTGATTCTGAGCAACTTTCAGATTCATTCCAAAAGTCAAATTCAACTTTCAAAGACAAATATTGCTATTTTGGTGGGATTTCCAAAGAATGTGCTAAAGGATTTAGCAAATAGCTCTAATGAGGAGGAGTCCCAATCTCTTTTTGTTCTGGCAATATTCAGAGAATAAATGCTCAGCCTCCCAGACAGATCTTAGGAAAGAAAAAGAAACGAAGGCTCAGTTGCATGTGTAAATGGTACTGGGCTTATTAAAAGGTCCTTTCCATTGCCTTTAGGCTTGCTTTATTCAACTGTTCAAATATGGTGTATAGGTATGTGCACACTTGCATGATAGAGGTGTTGAAACATCCCAAAGACTTCGGGATACTGGCCAAATTTACTCATGAAACCACCATTCCTACTTCTCAACCAGGTAACAAACACCTCCAAGAAGTGATTCTTCCTAAGGAACGTTTCTAAAAACACCATCGACTTCCAGGCCCCCATCCTGCCTTGGCAAAGGAGCAGCTGTACACATCACAGTTTATCAGTATTTCTGAGAGGAGCTAACTCCCCTGCTCAGTGCTGTAGGTGTGGGTCTCAGAGGAGCCCTTCTGGCTAATATTGCAGGACGTTTTCTTACCCTCTCCACTTTAGAGTGTTAGTTTCCTACTCACCACGGTGCTCTTTCTTGTTAGAGGGATGCTGAGTGTGTGAGAGCAGGTAGCACCTGAGACTCACTCGGGCTGTCAGATGTGATTTCACCTCATCTTTTGAGGTGCTGGAGGGAAGAATGCTGGATTTCCTTTGAAAGTTGAGTATCAGCTGTACATAGGCAGTGGGCCCCAGACCAACTGTCCTCTTCTTCTAATTTAGAAAATTTAAATTTAATGTATTATTACTTACATTTTACCAATGTATATATTATTGTTACCTCTGATGACAAAATGCTTTCAAGACTTCCAAAGAATAATCTATATATGGAGAAGAAAAGCATCTCATGTTTGCACAAATAAAATATTCCCCAGTAGCAATCCAATTAGAATGATATCTGCAAACAGCTCAACTTTCTGAACCACCTCTTTGGCCAACTGAAAGGTAACACACCAATGAAATCATTCACCAATTCTTTGAATTATATTTCTCTACTACAGAAGTAGCAGCATTTCTGACATTTCTCCTATGCAGCACTGCACTGTTTCTGTGCAGTCTGAGTGCTTAGTTATGTTTACCTGGAACTCTTCAGAATATGTTGTTTGGTGAAATATACTCCTCTTTATCCAAGAATCTACATAAGCAGATAGATAGAAGATGAATACCCATAATTTTTCTTGTTAGAACTTTTAGACTTATAGACAATCACTGAAAAACATATATAATTATCCATGAGTGAAACAGAGGCAATAATGGAAGGGCTGAAGCAGAGGATGTGTGTACATATTGGTTTATATGGCATTTCATAGAGAACAGGAAGGAAAACAGCATGAAAGAGTGAGGTGGAAGGCCCACTGCCTGGAATTAGTGATGGAGGTGGAAGGTAACTGCCATAGCTGCTATGGTTTGGATCTAGAATGTTCCCCAAAGGTCCATGATTTGAAGTCTTGGTCTCCAAGTTGGCACTGTTGAGACATGTGGGAACTTTGAGAAGTAAGGCTAGTGGGATGTCTTGTAGTCACTGAGGGCATGTTCTTGAGGTGGGTAGCAGGACCCTGGACCTTCCTCTTCCTCTCTCTCTCTTGCTTTGAGGCCATGAGGTGAAAGGCTTTACCCATCATCATGTGCTGCCTCATTACAGGACTAAAATGAAAAGGTCAACCTGACCATGGACTGAAACTTCCAAAGCTGTGAGTCAAAATGAAAACTTTTCCTGAATAAATTGGTTATCTCAGGAATTTATCACAGTAATGGAAATTGACTAACTTAACACTTTGAGAGTCTCATTACTATATTCTAGGTTTAAATGAAATAAAAACATCCTCTCACCCAATAGCACATGTAACGTGACAGGTTGCTCTAGCCTAGAATAGGCTGACCTTGGAAAAGTAGAGCAGGCACTTATCCTTGATATGAGCATCCAGTCAATTCCACTTCTTTCCAATCCTGGGTTTGCTCAGAAAGGCATTTATTTATATGCCACCTAACTGAATTACTAGTCCCACTTTTACAGGGTATGCCTTTGGTAATGATGGTGCCTTTGGTAATGTTGACCTCCTGATATTCTATGGCAGGTGTCAGCAGAATTTTCTTATAAATATCCAGATAGTGATTTTAGCTTTGTTGGTTATTGAGTCTCTGTGTATTCAAGTCTGCCATTGTCATGTGAACATAGTCATAGCATAAATGGATGGACATGGCTGTGTTTCAATAAAACTTTATTACCAAAATGGGCAACAAACAGGATTTGGTCTGCAGCCCATAGTGCTGAACCTTGGTCTATGAAACTGAAGGATTCTATTCTTAGGTTCTTATGAATCTTATATTTATAGATTTAACATGGAACAATACAAAGACCATTAATTAGGAATGAGGAGATATGGGCTCTAATCTTCATTTTGCCATGGCTTGTATTAGCTTGTTTAATCTCTCACACCTTAATTTCCTCACTAGAAGAAACAAGGAATTTAGACTGAGGGTCCTTGCAGTTAGGAAATTTTGATTTCCTCTAAGTACTGATTATACTATTTATGAGTAATTATTTTCTGAGCAAAATTCCTTCCCATATTTTCATCTTCATGTAGGATTTTTGATGGCAGAAGTGACATTTCAACAGGGGTCTGGGAGGGAGTGATGTTTCACTAGTTCCTGTTTGTGGTTCTGATGTTTTGCCTTCTAAAATTAGGAATTAGCTTATTTCGTCTGGACCCTCCATTTATTCTGTCAGCAAATCTTGCATCCACTACATTCTCTATTGGCACCATTTTTATTTACCAATGACAGCAGAATCTCAGGAACTGCTCATTTCTTTTTTTGTCCTGTAGCCTCCAAAGAAGCAGGTCCCTCCTCATGTAGCTATTCCACATTTGATTTGAGGGATTCTCCTCCCCTGTGGAAGAGAATGGAGCCTTTGCCTCCTTGGTGTGTCTTTCCCATAGGACCTAGTATGGTGATAAGCATACAGCAAATGCTCACTATGTTCTTGTAGATTTGAGTCCAGTGAAGAATGTCTGCTTCTTCAGGTTCAATTGAAAGGCTGCTGGTGAGAGATGCTGTGGAATGAACTCAAGGTAGGCAAAACAACCAATGGTAATTACAATAACTACGACAACGCAGGGAACGTTCTCCTGGATGTTGATGGTACTCTGCCTGAATGCCTTTGGTATATCTTTTCAATCATTTCTGTGTACCCTCAGATTCTTTGCTTCAAGCAACTAGGAACTACAACTCTTCTTCTGGAGGACTATCCAGACTGTTAGAGTCTGCTTTGCCCATGGTTTGGAGAACAGAAGAATTCCAAGGAACTTCTGTTCCCTCAAGGAGATCTTAAACAATGACTTACATGGTCAGTAATGTGAATGCCTAATTTCTTGTCTTCCAACAATTCATCTGGGCATGACTCACAGGCTAGTGTTTCCCTGGGGATCAAGTTGAAGCTCCATTCCATAGGACTTCCCCTGAAATCAAGTCCTTTCCTGACTCTTTCTCCTTTCTTTCCTCCTCCTATTCCTGCTTAGATATGCCCTGAGAAGACTTTGTCAGATCACAAACACATGCTAATCCTTTTGTTTGAGTCTGAATCTAAGGAAGTCCCCTAAAACAAGAACCTAATATATTGAATATATTATATTAAGTATTTGGGACAACTTGGTACTGATCCTTGGCCCCAAATTCTGCAAAGTAGATATTTGTAACCCCACTCTGCAGGTGAGAAAATTATGGTCCAGAGAGATCAATGACTTTCCCACTTTCACCCAGCAAAGAAGTGGCAAATTCAGAATTCCAAATGCAGAATTTTGTTCTTTGTCTCTGTGAGGTCTGCACTCAGTCAAGTGGGTCATTCTTCAAGGGTAGTTCTTACAAAGGTGTCAGAAGATCTTTGCAATTTTTGCCTCAGAGGAGCTTCTATCTTAGAAAGAAGAGCTCTTTCCTATATGCCAGGACATGAGGTGATTTTACCTCCTGGGAGAGCTGGCAAACTTGGGCAACTGGAAAAGGTTATATATATGCACACACACACACACACACACACACACACACACACACACACACAGTGTAAAACAAAATACCAGACCATGTAAAATGGCAGCTGCCAGAAATATTGTTCTCATCTCTCTCCAAGTGCCAGTAAAAAATTAAGTTACGATTCTATCCTCTGCTGACATGAGCTTTTGCGGGCTTGGAGTAGTTATGGTCCTAATCCGTGAACTATCCATCACAATGGCATTGGCAAATGTTTGCATGCAGTAACTTCCCCCCAGTGAATCTCTTGCATTTCCACAGTTAATGGTTAAACAGGACTTGGACCAATATTTGCATCTCTCCCTGCCTCTGGCAATCTGATTATTAGTGCAATAAATATACAACATTTAATAACTCTTTGCTTTTTCACTTTGAAACCATTAGTTGTCTCCAGGTTGACTATGAAGAACTTCAAATTCAATTCATTAACATTTCCTTAAATAGTCCTCTTAACAGTGGAGGTCTTGCTTTCCCATTATGTTCCGTCACTAATCATGGTTTTTATTTCTAACCTATTATTAATTAAAAAATAAGGAGTCCTCCACTCTCTCCATTTCTGAATAAGGTTTATATCCTCTCTGTGTGAACTGCAAAGAGGCCTTTAGAGTGTGGCTTGTAGCATTTCATAATTGCTA
This sequence comes from Sciurus vulgaris, assembly GCF_902686455.1. Lineage (NCBI taxonomy): Eukaryota > Metazoa > Chordata > Mammalia > Rodentia > Sciuridae > Sciurus > Sciurus vulgaris. Next base: position 47,468,859 of record NC_136475.1, read on the forward strand.
TCAAGGTAAATAATTTAGCTGGTCAGACAGAGTGCACTTCTGTGTGCCTCGAGTGGACAGCTTGAGTCACCGCCATTGGGCACAGTGAACCTGAGGCAAAGAGAATCAGAACTGCATGAAACTTTCATTAGGAGCCAACCAGAAAAGGCAGACTTTCTTAGGCGATGTTTCTGTGACCCTTGAAGCTGGCTGTGACCTGGTTCACAGCCCTCCCCTGCACATCTGCAACCAGACAGGAACTCCCAGAGCCCTGGGTCTCCCCACCTCAGACAGAGGCATCTTTCCCCACAACCTTTCAAGATTTCTCCATGAAGGACAAATGAGCAGGCACAGATCCTCTGGATGCCCTAATCTTTTCTTTCCCTACTTCAAAGCCTTCTGCATTGCCTCTCAGCCTGTAATTACCCTGGAGGTATTTTAGACTTGAAGCGACACCAGCAAAATTGTACTTCCTGATCATGGGAGTCCACAGTTGTGTTTAATCAATTATGAAACTGGTCACGAGATGGAGTTTTTCAGCCATAACCATTAAAGGAGTATCGTGATCTAGGCTAACTCCTTGTGCTCAGGGTAAGGGACTCACAATCTGAAATTAAAGAAACACTAGCCACTTGATGTGGTTTAATTTGGTCTCTACCTCCTTAATTAAAAGCATACCATTACCCACCCACATAACAAACTGACACTTTCATGCCAGACTGTTACCAGAAAAAAGAAAAGAAAAAAAAAAAAAAAAAAAAAAAACTGCAAAAGTTAGGTGGAGCTAACACCCTGATTTTAAGATACCAACAGAGGCTCCCGAACACCACAATAGGATCTAGATGTATTCAAATTGGAAGATCCAAACAAGCTTTCCAGAGGAACAGTTCTCTGTTCCTCTCGGCCTGTCTGTTTCTTCCTCTTGCAGCATCACAGGCACATGAGTACCTATCCCTGCACACACCTTGGCTTTTTTGTCATCAGGAAAGGAAGTTCCTTACTTGGGTGTTCTTTTCTTTTTAAAATTTTATTTGTTCTTATTAGTTATATGTGATAGTGGACTGTACTTTGACATATTATACATACAGGGTGTATAACTTCTCATTTGTCTGGTTGTACATGATGTCAAATTACATTGATCACATAATCATATATGCACATAGGAAAGTAATGTCAATTCATTCTACTGTCTTTCCTATTCCCATTCCCCCTTCCTTCCCTGCATTTCCCTTTGTCTAATTCAAAGCACTTCTATTCTTCCTTACACCATTCCCCTTATTGTATGAGTTAGCATCCTCATATAAAAGAAAGAACATTCTGCCTTTGTTTTTTGGGATTGGCTTATTTCACTTAGCATGAGTTCCATCCATTTACCGTCAAATGCCATTATTTCATTTCCCTTTATTGGGGAGTGGTATTCCATTGTGTACATCTACCGCGTTTTCTGTATCCATTAATCTATTGGAGTCCACCTAGGCTGGTTCCATAGGGTGTTCTTTTTGGAGGCCTGTGTGTCTATGTATCAGATCAGGAAAATTGCAGGGGGAATGAAGTTCAGACCAATCCTCAAGGTTCAGATTGCCTAGACCCTGCTGCAGCTGGCTTAGAGAGGACTGACTTGAAGCCATTATGAGAGAAGGGGTGCAGAGCTATGCAGCCGGCCATTGAAGAACCTCCCTCCACTCACAGTTCCGCTCCAGACATCCACTGGCTTTCAGAGATGTAAGCTGCCAGCAAAGGAGCTGATTTCATACACCCAGGCAGACCAGCCTGAGCCCCTCTCTTTTCAGATCTCTTGCCATGAGTTCAATTATGGTGTGTGGACATCAATAGGGGTGGCAGGTGATCATGCTTAGATCTACTTCTTGACCTCAGCCTTGCTCAATCTGCCTCATCTCTCTGTGGCAATTTTTTTTCAACTTGGAGAGGTAGCATCGCATAGTGGTTCAGAACATGAACAATTATGAACAATTACATCATTTGAATTCAAGTTCCTACTTTGCAACTTCCTAGCTGAGTGACCTGCTTCTTAGTTTCCCCATCTGTAAAATGGGATGGTAAGAGTAACACTTTCAGAGGTCACTGTGAGGATCAAGCGAATCGAATCAGGTTAAATACTTAGAATGGTTCATAATAAACAGCAAATTATTCCTCCTCCTTCTTTTTCTTCCTCTTCTTTTTCCTCATACCATAGATTCAACCCAAGGGCACTTGACCACTGAGTCACACCCCAGACCTTTAAAATACACACACACACACACACACACACACACACACACACACACACACACACATTTTATCTAGAGATAGGGTCACCCTAAGTTGCTTAGGGTCCCATTAAGTTGCTGAGACTGACTGAATTTGTGATTCTCCTGTCTCAGCCTCCCAAGCTGCTGGGATTACAAGCATGTGGTGCCATTATTCCCAGCTCTTCACCCTCACTTCATTTTTAAATGAAGAAACTGAAGCTCAGAGATGTGTAACCAACATATTAAACAGAGTGAGTGTGGAGTGGAATCTGCTTAATCCTGTGCTCTTTTGAATATACCCTTTGCAAATGTTTCTCTTCATTTTCAATGAAAGCTCTCTGGGACTTGGAATTGCTAGAAAAGCAGCAACTCTTAGGGCAAGATTTTATGATACTAAGGTTTTTCTGGCTGAACTCATATCCATATAGACAATAGGTGGTCTCCTTGGAATTATTTGAAGGGTGTTTAGAAGACCCCAAGTAGCTCCCCCCTTGCTACTAGATATCCCATCATTCTCTAGCCATTATTTTTGGATGATAATTGCACTAGGAAGAAATCGAGACCTTCTTTTTAAAAACCATGCATAGTACTCTGAATATGCAGAAAGCATCCCATGTTTTAGTATCAACGAGGTACCTTCTGTATTCAAAAGGGCTTAGGAATCTTAGGCCTCACGGAGGAAATTATTTTTGAAAAGAGGGAAAGTGGGTGGAAAGAGTAGAGGTCACTGAAAACAAGCTACATGTATTCTGCAGTTCTGCCAAGGCTAGCTTGATCCCATTTCCAACTGGGTCTCCTCTGCTCCTTCACCAATTCTGCTTGAATGAATAACGGATTGAGAACTAATGTTTAGTAACAAGCCAGGAACTGATTGGGTGACCTTGGGTTGGTAACAAGTTACCTGGGTGGCTGTTGATTTGTCCATTGTGGTGAGGGTCATCCTGCAGGCACTTTAGTTTCTTGGACTTGCATCAAAAAAAGGCAGGGACAAGTTAGATCTTTGCTCTATCACCACCCCAGTCAATCCCACAGGATACAAAACCTGAGTGGAGAGAACTGTCACTCTAGGATCTAGAGTGGTGTCCCCTGCCAGTCTGCAGTACTTCTGCTCTGGGCTACCTCTAAAATCTTGAAATGAACCAAATATCACACTGTGGAGTGAGGAGGAACTGGAGGTGGTGGTGGTGCATATTGACTCAGGATGTTCCTAATTCTTTGTGAGTTAGAAGCCTGGCATGCTACTAGAGTCCTGAGAACCACCTTCCCTCAGGTCTAAAAGAGAGAGCAAGCAGGAGGAGAGACATCCTGTGTCTCCTGTTGTGATGACTGAGAAATTCCTGCCTCAAATGCATAACATTGAACTCAGCACAAGGAACACAGGCAATTCAAACTTCAGAGATGGGGCTGTAAAGAGCGGGGTTGGACTCTTCAAAATTGTCAACCTGAAAGACCTTCCTAACTACAAGATTAGCTCCAGGTCTCTGCTGAGCTAATCTTGCTGCTACCCTGAAAATAAGACCTTTTGTAGGAGATTCTAGGATTCACCATTTCTACCAAAGCCTTGGAGGGTGAAGGAAAATAAGAACAAGTAGGCTAAGTGCCACCAAAATTAAGTGGCACTAAGTCCTCTCTGTTAGGGAGGTGACTGACTGGTCAGTTCATACATCACATAGTTCATGAATGTAATCGTTGGAGAGAAAGTGTTGAAAGTCCAAACACACACATAAACACGATTAAAAAAAAAAAAAAAAAACATGTTGGTAGGAATTGCCACCCTCAGCACAGCTTGCTCAAGCATAGCCCTGTGGGAGCAGCCTTCTGGAAATGGAAGGAAGGGCACAAAGCCATGCCACCCCCAAGCAGATGCCAGATTGTCCTCTAGGAAGTTTGGCTTAGTTACCTCCTAGCTTCAGACCCTACACAAATTTTTCCTAGGGCTCAACTCGGAAGATGATGCTCTTCTGGAACAAGACTTTCTTCGTGACCTTGGGTCTTCATTTCCTCTACTGCACAATGAAGAGGAGGTTTCTGTGGTCTCTTCTAATGCTAAAATTGCATGGCTATATTAATAGGTAATGGACTATAAAGATATATGTGCATTGGTTTGTGATGTCTCCTCTAAGATCTATAATTTGATATTGTTTGTCAAGTAATGGGCATGACTTCTATGTAAGTCTGGGGCATTTCATTCATTAATCACACTTAGAAAAATCCCTTATTTATGGGATGGGTTCTAATCAAGTTATATGCCCTGAGAGAAGAATGCATATCATGTCTCTTTTACTCTAAAAAGGAGGATCTAGAGAGTGGATATTTCTGTTCCTAAGGTCCAGATGCCAATGCTGTCCTCTGCCATGTTCTTTTTACGTCTGGAAAACATAAACTCATATTCTCTGTAACTAACACCATCATTTCTTGGCTACATGACGCAGATCAGTGGTTTCAAACCAATTTTAGGTAATAGGTGTTTTAGAAAATTGAATAAATCAATGATTCCTTTTTTCTAAAATGTCCACATATGCAAAATATTACACAAAATATCAGAGGATTCTTGGTTCTTCTGGAAGTTCTTAAAAATCAGATTAAGAATTCCTACTGTATACCTACAAAGATGTTGAAGGGGAAGGGATACAAACAGCTATTTGCTTGGAGGAAGTTTGAAATGAAAAAGGTACTAAAAAATCAAGTAATAACAATTTTTAGACCCAAAGAGGAATGGGGTAGCTAAGTCTCATGTACCCTGAAAGCAGAATCTCCAATCACTGTTAGCACCAAGGTACAGGAGCCTCCTATTGAGTCTGTGCTGAATTTCCTGGGACATCCTGACAATTTCAGCCTCCTCTTGATTTAGTCCCATTTCTCAGGGATATGTAGAGGATCAATCCAGACACCTGGGCTCACAAACCGAGTACCCGCCCACTTCCCTGGTGATGGTGAGTCTGTGTGGGTAGGGAGCTTGCCTAGCAGATCTCCATGGGGGATGTCTACAGATTTGCTCCTGAAATATTGCTCTGTTCTCCATTGCTCATCATTTTAGAACTTGCACAGAAGTGCCAGAATAAGCGAGAGAAAGAATAGGAGAAGCACATTGCACTGTAGTTTCACAGTTTTCTGTCCTTTGATTTTGCATTTTTGATTGTTGACCATTGGCTAGGACCATATGGCTCTCTGTTGTTTTCATCCACATCTCCTCTCCAGCTCCCCACACAACGTGGGGACTGTTTGCAAGGCTCCATTCCATCAGTCCGCCCAGCAGCATATGACATCTTGGGGATTTGCATTTTTTAATTTAATCATTAACTTAATGTTTGGAGGACATTAGTCATAGGAAGTTAGTCTCATTCATCCAGATGCGTTTTTGAAAGTTACAGCTCTTCTTTCTCCACCATAATGCCCCCCTTGAGCATGCCTTCTCCCATTTCCTTTAAAAAAACACCCTGTTCTTCTGGAACTCTCCAATGAAGACATCAAAGCTGGAAGGAATTATTAATTCAGAAACTACATTTGAGACTGCCAGAGGAGTTGGACCTGGCTGGAGTCATGGAGGAACAGTGCTGGTGTATGGTCAGGAAATGACTTAAACTTGATCTTCAAGGGCTTGAAATTGCTCCCCTGAAAAAAGGGTAGGCCCTTCTCTTGCCTACAGCGCTCTGGGGAGACCCAAGTCCGGGGCTTGCTTCCCTTTCAGTGCAAATGAATGAATGGAGGTTGCTCCTCAGGCTTCTGGCCAATAGAACTGAAACTGCTTTTGGAAGTTGGGCTGTTTTTTGTGTTCTTGGGTTTTGTAAGTTGCTGGACAGATGGTTTTGGAGGCAGAGGTAGGGCTTTATAGGGGTTTAAAAATTTGATTTGAGATAGAAGGGGCAAAGATTATTTCAGGTAAGCAAATAACATGAGAAAAAGTGTGCATGCAGTTGCAATAATGAATATCCCAGGCCCATGGATGCATCTGAATGTAAGCAGGTCAAAATTGTTGAGTCAGGATAGCCAGACTGGGGCCCAGGAAGAAGTCTTGTCCTGTTGGTCTTTGTTCTGTGGGTAATCAAGAGCCACTGAAAGTATGTAAGTTTGGGAATCTCAAGATCAAATCAGAGTCTTAGAATTGTGAATGAGATAGTGGTTATTGTGAAAATGACCTGTGAGAGGCCCTTCTGGGGGCTTTCTTTTTTCTAATCAAAGGCTGGTGATTTTATTCTTAATAATGAAATAATCATACCCATAGTATTCTGATTCTTTGTATGTCTAAAGACTCACTTTCTATTTTAAACATGACTTTAGAAATTATCTTGTAATCCATCCCTCTCCAGATTGAGCCATCAGGCTGCCCTGGTCCCAAGCACAAAGCTTTGCAAGTCTCACCCCATACTCTATACTCAGGTATCTAAGAACAAAGTCAATTCAGAAATTCAGAATTGATATTTTTAAAAAAATTTTAGACGCTGATAGATCTTTATTTTATTCATTTATTTATATGTGATGCTGAGAATAGAACCCAGTGCCTACACATGCTAGGCAAGTTCTGTACTACTAAGCTACAATCCCAGCCCCCAGAAATGACATTAATTCACTGCAGTGACCTGGGCATGGTCTAGGGAACCTAATTCTTTTGGCATCCTAAAACCTCCCTGGACCTCACCCTCTGGACTCTCTTGTTCTTTATTTCCCTTCTCTTTCTTTGCCTTTTTAAATATTAATCTAATCATTCCCTACTAACTCCCTCTCCCAACAGGAAATATATTCTTTGTTCATTCAAGGAACAGAGAAAAGGAACCTTTTCTTTACAGCTCATCTGCTCCTGATTCCCACCTCTACTCTTTTAGACCTCATTATGACCCGAATCCTTCAATTCCTCCACTTTCTATCACGTCCACTCATCATGGATCTAGCTTATTAGAATCACAATTTATTAATGACCTTACAACCTATCTTCTGTTCCCATCTGCAAGAAAATCACATTCTAGATGATCTCAGCAACCTATTGCCTCTGTGTGTACAATTAACCAGTCAAACATTGCTGGCAGAAAGAGAGGAAGGAGAGGGAGTGAAGGAGAAAATGAATGAATGAATGAAAAAAATAAAGGGAAGGAAGGAGAAAGAGAAGGAAGGAAAGGAACAGAAAGAAGGGAGGAAAGAAATAAAAGATTATTGCCATATGGTCAAGCAGTAAGTTTCCAAATGATCTTCATTGTAATCAACTAGGCTTTCGACATTGCCTGAGGTTCCCTATGATATATTCACGTAAGTGTCCATGTATGATCAATGCACCCACTCTTCTGTCATCTCTGTTTCCCACCAGAGTGAGCTGTCAGAACTCATAATACATAGATAAATGTTTTTCTCTAATTTTATCATAATTCTATTTATTCAAATTATTCAAAATTCAAAAACTTTAAAAAATAAGTTTAAAAAATAAGATCTGTTCCAGATCTCCATACACCTAGTTCTCCCTACGGTGAACCACCTGTGTTCTCAGTGTGTGTCTTCAAAGACATTTTATGTATATGAAAGCAAATACATGTGTATATTCTCTGCCTTCTCTTTTCTTTACATATGTGGTCATTTTATTCTAGCTAAATTACAGAGCAGAATCTGCAAGAATTCACTTAAATCTCTTAATGGTACATTTTTCTGAGGTAGGAGAAGTCCTCAAATACATTTTAAAATTTTTGGGCTTTTCCTATTTTTCAATGAGAAGTGTGTATTACTCAAGTTTTGTTAAAGTGATAGTGGTATTATTACCTCTTTTGGCTATGCTCTTGATCATGTAAGATTTTTACTTAAAGATACATACGTTAATCTCAGAACATGGAAAGCATCCTCATTTTAAAAAATATTATTATATTCCATTATGAAGTGGATTTATTTAACCAGTTTACTAAAATGGTTATTTTCAATATTTTGTTGTTATAAATTATACAATAATGAATATACTTATGTAATTTTGCATATGTTGGTATATTCATTATTATTTTTTTAAATTTATACATGACTATAGAATATACTTCAGCAAATTATAAATACATAGAGCATAACTTATTCTAATTAGGATACTATTCTTGTGATTGTGCATGATGCGGAGTTACTCTGGTTGTGTATTCAAATACAAGGCTAGAAAAGTTACGTCCTTACTATTCCCCTCTCCCTTCCCTTCCCTTCCTTCCCCTTTGTCTAATCCAGTGGATTTTTATTCTTCCCTTCCTAAACCTCCCTTGTTTTGGGTTAGCATCCACATATCAGAGGAAACATTTGGCCTTCGGTTTTTTTGGGGATTGGCTTATTTCACTTAGCATGATAGTCTCCAATTCCATCCATTCATGTGGGTATATTTGTAAGGTAAGTTTTGAAAAGTATTATGAATGGGTCAAATGGTATGCCATTTGCATTTTAATAGATGCTGTCGCACCAGCTGACACTCCTATAGCAATGTACAAGAATGCATACATCTTTGCAGTAGTAACTGGACTCTGTTCATCTCTTTTGTCTCTGGCCATGGATAGGCCATGGATAAGGTTCCTCATTGTAGTTGCAATTTGTATTTGCACAGGAAAAATTGAAGCCACTGAAGAAAACTTCTCTAATTTTCTCTCTGCCATAACCACTCTGGTTCTTTTGAATCTCTACTTGTGGCATTGGATAAAAGAGTCCTGTCTTCAGATACAAATGTGGCCCTCCATCTACCCTCTAGGCCTCCTTCCTCCTTTCTCCTCAGTGGTCTTCTATGGGGAGCCCCTTTTTTACTGCATCTTCAAGCTATCCCTCCCCGCCGGATCCTTGCCATTGACTTCAAGCAAGCATCAATAGTTCCTATTTTTAAAAAAGATTTTTCCTTAACTCCACAACCTCCCTCCAGTTTCTCTCCTAACTATTTCAGAGCGGAACCAGATAAAAGGTTTGTACAGATACTTTCCCCACCACTTCCTGCCACAGTCATTCTTCACATGACCCATGTGTCATCTCCACTCCTGACTGTTCCTGTAGAAGTCTCCAAAGATCTTTGTGATCTTTTCTAATGTAGATTTCCAATTCTCAATTTACCTGATTTCTTCTTAGCAACATATGTCAATGTTGACCTCTTCCTTCCTCCTGTAATGCTCTTTTACTTTTTGATATCTGTGGCAAGGTTCTGCTGGGTCTCCTACACTCTGAGCCTCCTTGACTTGCCTCTCTTCCTACTGGGGTTTTAAACGTTGTCCAAGACCCACAAATCCATTTCTATTTTCTATTCTCTCCTAAAGAGAACTTATTTTAATCCCAGGGACTAAACACCAATTATAGGCAATAAGTCCCAAATATTTATCTCTAGTTGCTACTTCTCTTCTGAGTCCTAGGCCTGGGTGCCCAACTGGCGACTGTCTACATCTTCTGTTGGATCTCTCACTTGCATTTTAAATTTGAGATGTCTAGAACTAAAATCTCTCTCTCCTCCACACCCACATCTTCCGCTTCTCTAGGATTTCCCCTCTCCGACAGTGGCACCTCCTTCCATATGCCACTAACTTAGGCTCTATCCCCGAAAGCTCCCTCAGCTCCAGCCCCATATCAAATACATAGACATTTCTATCCTTTTGGTCTCAACAGAGATCTCAATTGCCGAATGTTCTCATTTCTAATGACCCTACTCTCTTCAAAGCCATGGTATCTCTTCCCTGGATCACAGTAGTGGCCTCTAGCTCCTGTCCTACTTCCTCTTTTATGAGCTCTGTGGACTAATCTCACAAAGTGGCCCAAGTCTCTAAACACACCAATGAGGTGCTGTTATTTCCCTTATCTAAATATTCCATAGGCTGTCTAATATACTTACAATGAAATCCAAACTCTTATCATCATGACATGGTAGTCTGCTCTTGGCCTTCCTGATACCTGCTCTCCCCTTCTCCTGATTAATAGGATCTGGCTGGTTATGGGATTGTGTTTCCCTAACTCTGCTGTAAACAGGCTTGACTGTGTAACAAATCTGGTTGAAGATCTACAAGTGGAAATATTCTCTGGGAGTTCTGCGGAGGGTCCTATATGGCAGCTGACTTAAGACATCACTTTGGCCTGCCCGTCCTCCATCCCTCAAATGTTCGGGATGCAGATGTGAGGGAGGGATCTCCACTGCCCTTGGAGAGCAGTGGGACCTATCAGATGGAGGCCAGGTGGTGGATGGTAGTATAGAGAGGGAAGAAATCCTGAAGGCTATGGAGCTCTAACACCAGCCCTGGGATGCCTCTCTCTGTATTTCTTTTCCATGTGAGAGAAGTATGCTTTTGTTTTCTTTATGCCATTGTTATTTTACATTTCAGTTGTATGCAGCTGAATTTAATGTTAACTGATACATCTGGCTCGTAAGGCCTGTGCGATGATCTGGCCCTTGTTCTTTTCTTTGACCTCATCTCATAGGCCTGTCCCCCTGGGTCACTCCCCACTCACTGAGCTGGGTTTCTGTCAGTTTCTTGATCTCTTTGCCACCTCGGGGACTCCCACCCGTCTTTCTCTGACTGGAATGCTCTTCCTACTCCTTCTTTGCTTGGCTAACTACTGTCATCTCACAGGCCTGCATTTAAATGTCATCTACATGGAAGGGTCTTCTTTGATTCTCTAATCTCCATTATGTTTCCTGTTTTTCTCTTGAAATTCTAATTTTGCCTTCATAATATAGATTCCTATGGGAATTGGCATATTTGTGATTTTTTAAAAAAATATTTATTGGTCATGGCAAAGATCATGTCTGTTTGCTCAGTATTTACACCCAGCACCTCATTCTCTGCCTACCGTACACTCTGTTAGTGATCAAGTAGAAGTAAAAATACAGAGAGTGGGGCCAGGCATCCAGGGGTCTGGGTTTTAATTCCAACTCTTACCAGTTATGTGACCTTGGCCGAGTTACTTACCTTTTTCCACCTCATTTTGCCAATCTTGAAATGAGGTTAATAGTAGAACATTCCTGAGGGGATTGTGGTGAAGATTAAATGATCAGAGAAAACCAAAGAATTCAACATAGTGACCTTCACAAAGGAAATGCTTAGCGCACATTAGCTATTATTAATGAGTAAACGAAGAAATCAATGAAAGACCCAAGGTCCTCTTAGGCAGTATGTTATCTGACCCAGGAAAGAGACCAAGGTTTCAGTAGTGGCCTTCATTTGCTGAGGTCACAGAGCCTTCAGCCAAGGAGTGGAGGGGGTGGTGTTCGTCACAGGCAGTTTGAGTGTCCACCTTGACCTTCGTGTCGGGTGACTCCAGTGCCCTTCTCTGACAAAGGTTCTCCCTTGGCCTTTGATGCGTTTCCTCTGTGTCTGAAGGACTTTGGCTCTACTGGCACCTGCCAGGAGGAGCCAGCACTGGTACTATCCCTAAGGACGCTAGCCTGTCCTGTGTAGGACTGTGGTTTATGTGCCTACCCTCCCCTGAATAATAAGCAAAATCCTTCTCAAAATCAGATTTTAATCTTTGGTATCAGACAAGAGGAGAACCGAAATATCAGTAAGTGAAGAATGTGGGGAGGGGGCAACATTGGTTTCCTGTCTATGAACTGCCTCTTATCCAATTGCTTCTAACCTTCTAAGATTGAGGGGCACCGCCTGGAAGACTGTTTTGGTTCTATTTGGGATGCTCTAAAGCCACAGTTTTGGAAAGGCTTCAAATATTCCCCAGATGAACATCTCATTTATAAGACATTCCAAAATCCTGTATTTAGTAAGCATGGAATAGAACACACGCACATGCGCACGCATGCACGCTCTCTCTCTCTCTCACACACACACACACACACACACACACACACACACACACACACACACTCATACAGCAACCACTCTGGATTCGCCGTAATCCTGCCTTGAACATTCAAGAGAATACTTGAATAATACTTACCTACCTCACTGGGGTGTTGTTAACGATTAATTAGTTAATGTTTGTAAAGCACTTTGCCAATGTAAAGTGCTTATTTAAGTGCTAAGTATTATTATTATTAAGCAGAAGTTCTATGGTTTGGCTGAAAATATTTTTTCGCAATCATACATTTAACTGTAAATAAATCAAGTTTATTTACAAGAGTATTTTCCTTTTAAGGTCATCTCCTGCTTATTATCATTGAGATAATCTCTTTTATTCTCATTTGGGTTACAAATAGGGCTGCCTCATCCTGAAAACTTTCTCTGAGATAATGTCAAGATTGTGCTGGAAAAAGAAAAAAAAAAAATTTCCCACGGAGGTTGCCTATTTCCTCAGCAGTGAGGCTACGTATGTCTTTCTTCCCAAGAACTCCATACCTGACTCAGCAGCCAAAACTTCCGAAGAGTTCCACCCTGATTTGAAAGAGTTCAGATTTAAATTGAAAAAGAGAAAAGAAGACACATATAGAGCAGCATCCGGTCCAATAGGTGGCTGGAATAAATCTGCTGGATTCGATGATAATTGAAATAATAATAATGGAAATGATAGGAATCCTCACTCCTCAGTCTTTAGTCTGTCTTTGTTCTTCAGAGGAGTCTGAGGAAAGTGGGGGCCCAAGGCTGAGAAAGAAGCAGGAGGCTTGGCCGTACCACACCTCCTCCTTCCGTGGAAGAGCAGCCTTAAGGAAGTAGTAAACTGTCTTAGTCCACAGCAGTCTGCAGGTCAAGTTCTTTCCTCTCATGCAGTGGGTAGTTCCATGGGAGCCACACTGGATCTTTAATGAACTTAGCAGACTATAAATCATCGAGGGATAGGACACTGGGAAAGGGGCTGAAACCGAAGCGCATCTGACAATGAAAGCTGCTACCGTTCCTTTTCCAAGAGCACACACCAGATTGTTGACGGGCACCACTCCTTGGCATATTCTTGTGCTTTTTTTCCCAGGTATGGACGGACAGTGGCTATTTCAAACAGGGACTTAAATTGTCCAGATATTGGATCAGTACCATGCAAGAGTAATACCTTTAGTGTGCAATTCCAGGGTGGGTGGGAACAATCAAGCTGAATTACTGACATGGTAAGGAAATGAAAAGTCAAACTGCTGACCATGTGCATTTTATATTATTTAATTAAAAGCAGATAACGATGCATGAATGAACCACAAATCAGATAAAAAATGGCAGCATTTTCTCATATTTAACACATATTTGACTTGTGGTTGTGTGACAATTTACCAGAACAGGTCTATGATGTCGCCAAATAGAAAATCAGGAGTGTAATTAAAAAATACTGCAGGGAAGAAGCAATATTAACTCCAACCTGAGCAAAGCTAATCACGGCCACAGCTCCTATTTAATGAGTCTCCTTTCTTTCTTTTTGTACCTTAAAATGAAAAGGGGAAAATTATTATAATTTTGCTAACTTGACATGTGTATTTTAAATATACAGTGTGCCCTTTTTAGAATTAAAGGAGCAGGGTTTACATACTCTAGGTGTCAAGATTTCCTATGTATTTATTTGTTAGAGTCTCATGAAATGACCAACATTCATGAGACTCTATTAAAACAAATAAATACATAGGAAATTGTCCCTCAGGAGAGAATTGATCATTCACTGAACCATGTTTTGAGGTTTTGGTCTCATAAATGAGCAGTTCTGGGGAAAGTTCACCCGCTACATCACATGAGTGACAATTCCTAAGCTGTGCGGAGAGCACTCTCGGTGAATCCATCCACTCTCTTCTGCGCCCATTCAGATGTGTTTTCTATGATCAGAACTGAGTATCCTCAGCCCAGACAGGGAACAATACCACAGCAAGGGTCTGGAGTCTCTGCTTCTCACAGCCAGGCTACACTTGACTTTCTGACTGAGTGGGGAAGACTTTGGTACATTCTCTGCTTTCTGATCTTCAGTTGTTCCTTGATTCAGTCAACCCACCTGCTTTTGTCTAGAAATGTTCACAGAATTTCTTCTCTATATCTTGATTCTTCTGTCAAAGAGTGAGAGTTAAGTACTTAAATACCTTAAAGGACAAATTGCTGATAATTATTTGATATTGGCTTGGGGAAGAACAGAAGTGATTCTGCATTAGAGCCTGCTCTAACACTGCCATCACTCACCCTTTATTCAGCCCCCAGTTAGAATAAATTAGGAGTTCTTTAAACCCCGATCTTGCATTTCTTACTGTTTGTTGCCCTACACTGAGAGAATTGTTGGAGTAATTTTTATTTAAGGGTTCTCCCTGGATTCAGGGCAAAGAACATGTTATCTTATCAACAGAGAAGGATTTCAATTCATAGAAGACAAGTACATAGAGATGGCTAACTTCAAGAAACCAAGAACTTTGCTCATGCTTTTATGCCCTGAGCAAGTCTGATGAAGAGAGCTACCAAGAAAGGGAACAGTCAGGAAGAAGGGTCTGGGGCCAAACTGGGTGGGCAGATGATAATCTGAGTTGGCGTATTAGATACTGCTAGGGTTGAGGACCTTTGGGGACATGGTGCTGTCAAGTCTGAAGATTAACATGAGGTTGGTAAAGGAAGGCAAGAGAAGGGAGTCAAGAACAGGGTGGATCTGGGTAGAGAGTTCAAGAGAGAAGTTCAGAGCTACGGGAATTTAGCGAGTGTGAAAAAGAAGAGTCTCATTCCTCCACACATCTTTCCCAGTGGGCATGGCAAGAGTGCCTGGAAGAAGGACTTTCAAAAAGCATATTAGGAAGTGGTAGAATGAAACTAAGTCATTGGGTAAAACTGTGGAGTGTGTTGATATCCCCAGCAGGAAATCAATATAAACTTAGTCCAAAGGCAAAGAATAGGCCAGGATAACACTATTCCATAGATTTAAAGACAAGCACCCCGATGTTGGTTTATACAATTGATGGTATCTTGGATCCATCAAATATGGTCTCCTAAGAAGGGCAATGAAAGCACAAGAAAGAGACAGACCTCTGGTTACAAACAGTGGGAGGGGCAGAAGTAGCTTTCCGCTGTTACTGTGTGGGCATGCTGTTAAGGGGGCCATTTTCCCCCTGTCACCTTTCAAATGAAGCTTCTGGAATGTCTCACTCAGATGCTGGATCTAAGCTCCCTCTTTTCTGACACTGTCACTCATTCTTCCTCTTTTTTTCTGTTTCACCTGTATCATCTTCTATTTCGATAAAAGTGGGGATGGTAAGAGTTCAGTTGAACAGAAGCCCCTCGAGAGGCCTTCCCAGCACACCCAACAAAGGACCAGCTCTCGTCTGTCTGCCTCCTAGCGCATCATCCTATTTTCTCCTTATCAAGACCCTTTTACTTTTCCATAGTTTATTTTCCTGATAGTAATTCGTTGGTTAATTTTGTGTATGACTTTATATTCATTGTAAGCCGCAAGCTCAGTAGACATAAGGGTGTGTTTACTGAACTGTCCTCTGGGCGCAGCATGGTGCCTGATGCCTAGCTGACTCCAACAAACATGTGGAATGAGGAAAGGCATCTGTGACCTTGCGGAGGGCTGAATTCTTCCCTGGAGAGCTAGGGCTCCCTGGAGTACAGTAATGGATGCTATATCCAGTTAATGTGTTTTAGGGTGTTTGGTGGGTACCTCTACATTTTCCATGTATCTTTCAAATGCAATCAAAACTTTAAAAACTATGTGATTCTTGCTCTTTAAGACAGCAACCCCTAAAATATAGCTTGAGTTTTTCCAGAAACTTAAATTAAAGCTTCCCCATCTCCCTGTCTGAGATTTTGCATGCTGATCCAGCTTCAAATCAGCCAGTAGCTATTATTTACCCTAAAATTAAAAAGCAGGAAAACAACCTCTCTTCTAGCAAAGACATTCATGAAAAGAGTTGCTCTTGTTATGTTGACTCTGGTCTTGGTGATTCATATTTATAATGATTATAAAATATCTCTTACATGTTTAACATAGGTTTATCATTAATATGGTGCTAGTAGCCATAACTACCAAGGTTGTCACTTCCACAATTTTAAATGAGTTGACATACTATCAAAAGGAACAAACCTACCTCCATATACAGACACCACTCAAAATTGATGTTACATTGTCAAAATATGTAAATTATGCAAGGAGATACTGTGAAAATGGACATGAGTCACGGAACTAACTTTTAGCTTAACCTACATTAATCCCTTGAATGAGTATCGCTCTCAGAATAAAATTAACCTCTTTGATTTTAGCATATTTACACCGATTCCCATTGTGCCCTCATTTCAAGTTAAAAGGAAAATAACAAAACATGTTGACATTCTAAGTGTATGTGATTCAGGCCATCTAGGAATCATTAAGGAATATCTCTTGCTAAATGTAAATGCAATTGGAAAGGCAGGAATATATAAGGAGAGTAACTTTCACCTGATTGTGTCAGGGCCACCTTGAGGCTGGCAATAGGAAATCTTATCAGCTCAGCAAGAAGATAATGGGCGATGTTGTCATCAACCTCTTCAGTCTGATGATTCACAGGTGAGGTTTGGTACTCACATGTGGGTAAGTCACAAGTGTTTGTTTTTCTTTCATTCTGCATCTGTTCTTCTTTCTTCTACTTAGGGGGTGATATTGTCTAAACTGTAATGATCCAAGGGATCATTGACCCACTCAGAATTCACTGACCATGACAGGTGTTGAGCTGGGTGTTGGGGATACTGAGGGAGACCCTGATCTTTTCCTTCAAAGGGCTCAAGAAGGTCTCTGTCCTTCTGGGTGATATTATGGCAGTGTGTGGATGATACTGGAGCATCCACACCACAGGTGGAAAGAGTGGGGAGAGTCAGGAGTTGAGGCTTTTTTATACATAGTTGTGAAAAAAATGTGGGAGGGACACTGGCCAGAGGAGAAAAAAACCAAAATATAAACCCCAACACAGCTTTCTTGCCCCTCTGTACAGCTTCACCCCTGGCTCAGAGGCTGCCAATAGCATCATGAGGCCCAAGTGACCCCACTCACCCTCCCCTGAGGATGCTTTTCTGCAGGTGGGCATTTATCTGATGCTCTGTTTTTAGGGCATAGCATCATCAAAGTGGTAGCTCTGGGTCTTAAAAAGGGGAACAGGCCACAAAGAAGGTGTTCTGGCCTCCTGTCTGTGAGTTTAACCTCCCTTTCTCAGCACACATGGACCAGGCTGTCTCCTGTAAGAAGAAAGGCTTGTGAGATGTGCAATTTTTTTTATAAATACTCATTTAGCTTCTTTATCTGAGAAGCTAGAAAGGACAAATTTCACTTCTATACAAAACCCACTTCAAAGGACAAGGTCTGAGATTGCCTTAGAATTCATGATTAAGCGTTCTCCTTGGGATAAAACCTGGCTGGTTGTTTCTGGCACACAAAGGCACAGATGTGAATGAAGGTCTGGCCATGGGAAATGAGACAAGGGGATGGAAGGCCTGTGTCCTTAGCTGCCACCATTTCAGACAGAAGACTCTCAGACCTGACAAGTGTCCTGAGCTCTTCAAACCAAACGGAAGGGGCATCACCTTAGAGATGGTGTGACTCCTTCAATTTACTGCTAAAGTAGAAATTCTACACGGGCCTTCTAAGATGTACCTTTTTCCATCCCATATGGTTTTTCCTCCTCTCTTTACTCTTGAAGTGATACAAGGTACTTAAAAGGTACAGTGAGCCAGGAAAGTTTAAACCAAGATCTGACACTAAGTTGCTGTGTGACTCAGCACATATTACAGGACCTCTTTGGGCCTCAGGTTCTTCAGACGGAAAACGGAGGAGTGGACTCCCTGAGTATCCCGTCAAGCTTCTGCCATAGCCTTCAGATCTTTCTTGCCTCTTTCCCCCACAGATAGTCCATTTTTATCTTCCCTGCTTCAAAGACCCTCAACTTCTCTAATTGTCTTTTTCACTTATACTGCTCTCCTCCTCTTTTCTCTTTCATGTTCTTGAGGAATGAGTGAAAGATCAGAAGTAGGACTTGGTGTTTACCCTCTTTGGAGAATCATGGAGAGACTTATAAATTCTCTGTTGATGTCAGCCATAGCCATGCAAACAAAGGTTTGCCCTATTTTGTTTAGGACAATGATACCATGATATCACAGGGTGAGGTGAAGCTGTGGTCTACCAAAATTTGTAATTCGTTGTAAAAAAATTCAGTCCAGAGGGAAGACTTATGCCTTCGTTTTTCCTTTTTATATCGGTGCCTTTACTTACTTTTCTCTTATTAAGGGTTTGGCCCCCACAGCCCCTTCCCGGAGGGAAGCCAAGAGAGTCCCCATCTCTTCCCTTCCACAGTTCTAGCCTATCTCCCAGCACCACGGTGGATAATGTTGGATAAACTCACAGGAGACTCTCTTCCTTCTTTCATTTGCTCTTCCAGATTAGACCTTCTATTTTGTTTCTCAAACACAAGACCACCTTAGAACATGGCTTCTTCCAAAAGAGCATCTGGCAGCTTTCTCCTAAGCCTGAGGGGAGACTGAGAAGTGGTTTCTTCTTTTTCCTAATACAGGTATTAAGCTGACTTAATATTCACTTACTCTGAAAAATCCCACTTCACAGAAACATTTTTTAACACGAGCCAAAGCATTTCTCCCTAATTCAGCACAATTGCACCTGGTTTATATCCATTGATGTTAAATGATTTCCCGTTTAATATCAATTGGAAATGGCTGATTTCCTACCCCAAACAGTACTTAATGTCAATTATGGCAGGCTGGGCAGAACTGTTTTTCAATTAACTACAGCACTCCATTTTGTTTGCTGGCGAGCGATGCAGGACAGAAGCACACAGAGCCACCTTGCAAATGGTGATGGAGAGGGCTTCTGTATTGGTTTTGCTCCCTGTTCCATACCTTTCAATGAGTGGGGAGGCAAGGGGGTGTATCTCTTTCCCCCAGGAACCAATCATGGCTTAATTGGAACTTACTCTTTCATCAAAAAAATTTTTGATGACCAGAACTTGCTGGAAAAGCACAATCCTTCAGTCATAAAAGTTCTTACCAGAGCAGAGTTCCCAGTGATATGGAGTGGAATGTGGATTCATAGAGAGGATGTGACTATGTTGTGAACTCTCCAGTTATTCCCAGGGAGCACAGGTGTGAGGGGAGGCATAATGCTGAGATTGGCCGCTAACCTCATTGAACACCTGCTCTGGGTCAGCAAATTTATCTTATCTTGAATCCTCTTAATAATCTCGTAAGAGATATCATATGCCTGTTTTATAAATGCTGTATCTGAGGCTCGGTAGGGTTGCCCGATGCTGTGAAGCAATTTGAAGGTAGTGTTCAAATCCAGGACTGCTTGATTCAATCTCATGGGCAGTCTTCTTTCCTAATGAAATTGGTGGTGGACAGGATCCCTGGTGATTTTACCTAATCCTTAGGGTGAAGCTTCTTAGCGTAGTGGAGAGTGGTGACAGAGGGGAACAGATTCCAACTTTGCTCTTTTCTTTAGACTAGGATCAAGAGGTCCATCCTTTTGTTCTTCGGCTGCTATAACCCCTTCATGGGGCTTGTGTTTGCCACCCCTCTGTGTGGGGAGACTTTTCTACCCTTTGTCTCTCTTCGTTCCACCCACTTTTCAGGGACTAGCTGAGTTGTTTATGGACGTCTCCTTGATTGCACAGCAGCCTGCCTCAAGCCCTCTCCTCTAAATGCTTACAACACTTCTGCTCTGTGACCCTGACACCTGTGGTTATGGTAAGCTTAACTTGACAACAGAAATCATGCAAAGGAAAGAACTTTGGATGGGGGGATTGATCGGCCTGGCTGACAAATTCTGTGATTCCTTGTCTCATTCTTTATTCATTCAACAAAAATTCATTAAATGCCTACCATGTGCCAGGCATTTGTTGGGAGCTATTGATGCCAAGGAGCTCTTATTCCAGTGGGGGGAACAGACACTAAGGGGACTACTTCAAATAGCAGATGTTAGCTACTATGAGATTGCCCGAGACAGATGCATTTAACTTAATGGTGGGAGGTAGGTAGAAGAATCTGAGATATTTCTTTGGAGTGAGCATCTAAATTGAGTTTTGTGGAGATGGTTAAGCAGTAGGTAGGGGTTGGAGAAGGATGGAGGCCTGAAGGAAGGTTTTAGGGCAGGAGGAAGCAGTCACATGGGACAGGCAGGTTATCAGAATTCTTGAGTCTCAGTATTTTACTGACAACCTTTGTCCAAGGGATGATGTGAAAACAGATAATAGTGTATGTTTACCATGTGCTTTCTCTTACTCTTAGGTTTGCATTGTTGTATGCTCTTAACTCATATTAACATGTTGAATTCTCAGAATGATTGTATGGGGTAGGCATTGCTATTACACTCATTTTACAGATGTGGAAAACTGAGTCACAAAGTATTTAACTTATCAAAATAACCAAGTTAGTAAGCTGTGATGCTGGGTCCTGCCCCTCAGCTTTGTTTAGTTCAGGGTCATCGTGGATAAAAAAAAGAGGATTTTGCTAGTTGACATTAGCTGTTGGTGTACACTATTTCTTGAGTGAGCTAACGTTTTGAAATGCATGGTATAGCATCTGAAGGAAATCACTCCATTGGTAGTTATTGCCTTGACTTCTTGATTTCTCTGCTTATATGTGCATATATTTTTAAAAAGTCTTCTCTTTGGAAAGATATGGCTTTTATTCTTCAGGATACCAGCCTCTTTGGTAAAGGACTGTGCTTGCACAGTGATCCACCCGTCCCCCTCTGTGTTTGCACACTTTGGGACTTGTTTCTGTGCTGTGCAAGTAGAGATTGCATGAGACACATTGGAACAGTGGGATAAACACTGTGCCTATGAAGGATGCCAGCGGATGGGGAGAAAGTGAAGCACCTTGTTTGTAAGAATTATTAGGCACTGGAATTCAAATTTCTTGTCTGGGTATTCCAAATAGAGTGGGCAACTCTTTTCTGAGTTATTCTTCCTAAGCATAAATGAAACTTCCAGGAGGTCCTGTCAAATTTTCTGATGCTGGAATCACAAAAAACATTTTCTAAGGTGGTTTAAGTGTCATATTTGCTAAGAGAAGTTAAGCTTCTCATCTAACCAATTTATTTAGAGGAAACATCAGATGCCAGTGCAGGGTCTAATCCCATTGGCTGAAAAATAGGGTATATTATCTGAGGATTACTGTTATGGTTTGGATGTGAGGTGTCCCCTAAAAGTTCACTTGTGAGACAATGCAAGAAGGTTCAGAGGAGAAATGATTGGGTTGTGAGAGTCTTAACCCAATCAGTGATTTAATCCCGTCACAGGGATTTACTGAGTGGTAACTGAAGTGGCTGGAGGAGGTGGGAATTGGGGTGTGGCTTTGGGTATATATTTTGTATATGGCAAGTGGACTCTTTCTCTGCTTCCTGATCACCATGTGAGCTGCTTCCCTCCACAACACTCTTCTGCCATGATGTTCAGCCTCTCCCAAAGCTCCAAGGAATGGGGTCAGCTTATATGGACCAAGACCTCTGAAACCATGAGCCCCTTAAATAAACCATTCCTCCTCTGCAGTTGCTCTGGTTAGATCATTTAGTCACTGCAGAGAAAAAGCTGATGAAAACAATTACACTGCCCATCACTTGAAGATGTACATTTTTCTTTCTGCCTTTCCTGTACCTTCTGTTGACCTACATAGGCATTCTGCATAACATTCTGAGATGTCTGATGTTTGTTAACATCTGCAGGGATGATGCAGTGGAACCATTGATGGGAATTTGAATTTTCTATAGTAATATTTATTTTTTAAAACATAAGACAATTAAAGTCATCCACAAATGATAGTCACTTTTATTTTGGTGTACGTTTTTGAGTTTAGGATCAACTTTAAATAGTAAAACAAGAAGAATGAATGGGGATCACTCTGGGGAGGAGGTAGGACTCAAAAGGCCCTTTATAATTATTCTGCCTGTACATCATTGCTTACAAAAATGGTACCAGTGGTAAAACATAGGCAGTAATTCCTTGTCTGGATAAACAAAGAGGGTTTTGCTATTTGACATTCAATAGTATTTACAAACATTATTCCACTTATTCCTTGCAGGATCTTAGAATGTCATAAGAACAAATATCTTCTTCAATTCAGACTAGCTCAAGGTCGATGGATAAAAGCCAGAATGTTGTCTTCCTCTTTACCATACATCCGACTCAGAGCGATCATCCTCTGCCTTCAGTTGGAGGCTTCTTTTCAAAGGTGGAGGTTCAAAATTGTAAAACAGGGCCAAAAAAAAAAAGAAAAAAAAGAAAAAAAAGAAAAAAAATTTTAAATGTCTATCATGTGCCTATTGGTTAGTAGGCAGGTTTTAAGCATATTTTTGTTCCTTAGAGGTACCCTAGTTTTCTATACTTTACCTGTGTGCCCTGTGGACATAGTTTTTACAATAATAAGGGGTGATCATACCCCTTATTATTAAGAATCCCAGGCTTTGCCAAACTAAAACAGGTGAATTGGGGTGCACATTACTGTGTCTATCTCATCCATATGGTGATCCACAGATCATCTCAAGATCTGTGCGGAAATTCTCAAGAATTGGCTCAGATCTGTCATTGGTACCTTTAATCCCTTATCTCCAAGGGTACCCAATCCAACTGCTAATTAAGGGAAAAAATAGAGACACCAGATGAGGAGTGTGACTTTTTTTTTCCTTTCCAAGCGATTTAAACCTTTGGAAGGTACACAAATGTAGTCCTATTATTCAAGTTAATTTACAATCCCTCCCCTGTCTACCACAAGGAATTTATGAACCTGGAGGAGCTAGAAGTCCCTTAGCAAGGTAAACAAACTGTAACTCAGGGTTGCATACTTCGAAGGATCCTCTATCAGGGGTTTTATTTTCACACCAGAGGTGAAAAGATAATTTGGTGAGTAGTACTGCGCTGTCTCATTGAGAGCAGTCAGGAGGCTGCATGCATGGTGCAGTAGGAGAGTGGTTGACGAGGTGGCTGTCTGCCGGTTAACACAGAGTAGCTGTCCTTGTCCTGCTGACAATGATAATAATAAGAGCTGGTGTTTGCAGAGCCGATCCCATGTGGCAGGTCCTGGCCTATGGGTTTCAGGCCCATCACAATCCTTGGAAACAGACATCACTGAGATTTCCATTTTACAGATAAGGAAACCGAGGCTTTTGATGTTTGGATACTTTTCTTCTAGAAACAAACTGACAAAGCGACCTCACACAATTTATCTGCAGATGGAGCTTTATCTGAGAGCAGACAATGGACTCTTTGGTGGTGGCTAGAGGAGAGTGGAGTTGGCTAGTGTTTTCTTTTGAGAAAGGAGATTTCTTATCCTTTTCTCTTTGCATTTTCCTATCTTCCCCTTTCAAAACAGACAACGGGTGCTGAACTGGGGAGACAGGAGGTCTATGCCTAAAGTCCTAGCCCAGGAGGACCTGACCACGTGGTTGCAGATAAATCCTTGACCCTCTTCTGACATCAGTTTCCTTACAGGAGAAATGAGAGGGGGCGACATAGGTAGCTGGTGTCGAGACCTTTGGTCCTGAATTCAATGGCTTCCTGTTTCTTTGAACCAGGGTGGTCAATCTTCCCCTCTCAACTCCTTACCCACCCTTTTGTGTGGGACAGCGATGCTTCTCTCTCAGATGTGCAAAGCCCTGAAAAATTTTTTTTTTTTTTTTTTTTTTTTTGTGCTGTATACCAGACGACCTTGATGTGATAGACTACAGGATCTGGTGACACTGCACACTCAGTACTATTCAACACTTTGCCTGAAAGGGAGGAAGGAATGGATTTATTGACTTGCGACTTTGACTCGGGCCTGTGTATCAGGCTGTTATTATGTGGAATGATTAGGCTGTAGTGGCAGGGACAAGTTAAACTAGAACAACAAAAGACCTCCTTAACCTTTACCTGGACACAAGGCCATTCATAATGACTTGCATGGTTTGGAGAACCAAGTCTCTCCCGCAGCACTCAATACTTTTGCAGCTCCAGCAAATGAGCAGGGAAAGGGAAGATGGATGGGTGAAGGAGATGAAATGTAATCCAATTCTGCATAGTTCTGTTTAGAATTCTGAGTTCAGGTCTGTGTCAAAAAAACAGCAATGGCTGAGAGATCATCATCATTTTCTTTGGCTTGAAAAGGGAATTTGAAACTAGATACAATGGTTGCTCGCTGAGAAAACTTCCAACTATTTGTTATCCACTAGAGCAAATTATGCTGTTTCTGAAAGATATTTTCCCTCTTGAAGGAACCATGTGCCTTCTATTAATGTGAAAGGAACTGGATACATGGAGCTTTCAAACACACACACACGCACACACACACACAATATCAAACGCAAGGTCTCCTTGAAAAGCTAAAACAGCTGCAACAATCTCATGCTCGGCTCACTTCTGGGAGATCCTTTCCCCTCTAGCCCCACTCCCTGGCTCAGCCTGATGAACGACACTTTTGGTGAAATGACTTTAGCATTGACCCCATCAAATACTGAGCATGACGGTCTTTTGCATGCATTTTTCCCTACATAGTTTCAGTTTTAATGGAGCTGGAGAGAGAATAGAGAACCACAGAGTCACGGCTTGAGGAGGCCTTATCCATCACCTCACCCAGAGCTAAGTGAACCTTTTCTTGAAGGACCAGGTAGTGAGTATCATAGGCCTTGTAGGCTGGTCAGTTTCTGTCACAAGGACTGGCTACTCTACAAATGAATGTGGCTGTGTTTCAATAAAACTTTACTTATAAAACAAGTGGCAGGCTCGATCTGACTCA
The DNA here is from genome assembly GCF_902686455.1 of Sciurus vulgaris. NCBI lineage: Eukaryota > Metazoa > Chordata > Mammalia > Rodentia > Sciuridae > Sciurus > Sciurus vulgaris. The sequence goes on from NC_136475.1 coordinate 47,493,628, forward strand.
CAGGCTATAAGTTTGCTGACTCCTGAGCTTATCTATTGATCAAGAAAGGCAAACTGAAGCCCAGAGGCTTAAAGATGCCATTTAGGGGCTAACTCAGTCAGCTAGCAGCAAAGCAATGACTGGCAGCACATTACAGGGAATCAGATTCTTAATCTTGGAGTCTCTGGTCTGCAGAACTTAGCTCACTTGAGCTTATTAACCTTCCAAACAATCTATTATGAAAATTAATTTCTAGGTTAGAATGTAGAAAGAGTGCTGGATTCTTAAAGAGCTGAGACGTGTGAGGAGGGTTGTGACTCTCGAACCCCTCCTTACACACATCCTCTAGGCAATCTATGATCACACTCCCAATTTACCTGGGGGGCCCAGGAGTCCTGTGGAAAGGAGCCTCAATCCTTTCCAACAATGGGGCTGAGATGGAGGCAAACAAGTCTGGGAGACTTGGGAGTGGTTGGTTTCGACAGATGCCAGATTGCAGAGGACAGTGGGGCTTGCTGAGAAACACACGCCCACACACCCTGGCTTGCTCTTGCACATGTGCACACACACATATGCACACACATTCAGCAAAGAAGTCTGGTATAAGTGGCCTGTCTTTGCCAGAAGGAGAATGTTTAGAGGAGGACAATAGTTCTGAGACAATATAGAGCTCTACCCAGTTGCCCTGGACATTTGGGAGCATCTATGAACCCCCCACAGTAAAACTGAACTTAATTACTGGGAGCCAGGAATTTCTTCGGGGAATTTTATGTCCCCAACCAACAATGCAGCAAAAATAGCATTCACTTTCTTTTCCTGATGAAGATTCATGAGACCTGATATCTGGAATCAAGCAATATACTATCAAGCAAGTGGGATCAACTAGAAAGTGGGCACCAATGGGTGACAGGTCACAAATGGGTCATTGCCACCTCTTGGGTACCCTGCAGAAGAGAGCTGCCTATTGTGTGGTCAGGCATAGAGGCATGAATCAGAGAAGACACAGAGGTGGGTTATGATAGCATAGCACAGGGGCAGAGGCAAAGAGTTGGGGAAGGGTCTGTGGTGAGCTGGCATCAGCATGTTAGGGGCTCAAGCTTAGCACCACAACATAATGGGTCAGTGTGCTTGGCATGGGTGTGGGTGATCATAGGAAAACAGTTCTTGGCTGAGAGGGTTAGTTAGGCTCACGGTTGCGCGAATACTGTGTGCCAGATGCTGTGCTACCTGCTTTGGGGGGTTATCTCATTTAATCTGCACAACCAACTTGCACGGTAGGTATTGTTACTGTTTTCTGTGCAGTCAGCATCACTGCAGTAACAAGCCCTGACCCCACTCCCAAAGATCAGTGGCCTATGATAACAAAGAATTTCTTATTCACATTCCGTGAGGACTGCAGATTGGCTCCAGCTCCACTCCAGCTTGAAAGTGAACTGTGGGTCCACTTGTGTACTTTTCTCTTTCTGGACCTCTGCCTCCAAAAGCAGCCCATAGAACAATACAAGAAAAGCGCAAGAGCTGGTGGAACTTTGTGGTTACTTTTAAAGCTTCAACTTGGATTTTATGTATTTCACATCTGTGCAGATGCCATTGGTCAGAACAAATCATGGCAAACCTGACAATGGGATAGAGAAGTGTTCTGTCTGCTTTGAGGCACATGATAGGGGAAGAAAAGGTACTTTTAACTAATATGGTCAATCATGTCATGTGGCTTTATAAATGAGATAAGAGTCCTCCTATCACACAGTCATTCATTACACTGTAATTTTGGAGCTGATGGATGCATCGCCGATTTAAATTGTATGGGAGATCTCTCATCTCTTGTCCCCAGTACTTACTTACCATTTGTGTACCACAGGTGAGGCCACCTGACAGGTGTAGTATACTGGGCCAGTAGAATGAGGAACGATTGGAGAACAACTTAATTTAGGGTCCATTAACTTGAAGCTTAAGCAATGTTTAGATTACACTTTTTAAAATTTACAATACTAATTATTTCTTGTTATTACATAATTTTTTTTTTTTCAAACTATACCCAATCCTTCATGGGGACATAATTTCCCCAGATCTTGCAGGAAGTCCATAGGGTTGTTTTAGAGAAAAGACTGCACTTTGAAGTCAGTAACTTGTTGAGTTGTTTGGCATGAGCTTTGTGGAAGACTTTCTCCTGTCTTTCTATTCTAAATATTTTCAAGGATACAGAAAAAGTTAGGAGAGTTGTACAGTGATCAACAAGTTTCAACAATCATTCTTGTTCTCTGTAATTACACACACACACACACACCTATTTATTGAACCATTTGATAGTGAGGTACAGAAATGGTGATTCTTTGCTCTAAATATTTCTCAATGTACCTTCTAAAAATAAGTACATTCTTTGAAACAATCATACTAATGCTAATATGGAAATAACATACCTGAGCATAATTCCTTAAGCTATGAAGATGTCATTTAAAGCTAGTTAAATTTTGGCACCAGAATCCAATAAAGGCTTATGCATCGCATTGGGCTCTGATGTTTCTTTAGATTGCTTTAATTGAGAAGAGTCTAACAGTACTTCCACCTTTTTTGTTGTTGTTCTTAACAGCAATGATTTCTTTTAAAAGAGACTGGAATGGTTGTGGTGCAGAATATCCTATGATCTAGATTTGCTTGATAGTTGTTTCTTGTCATTTGATTGTGCCTCTGTCCCCTGTATTTCCTGTAACTGGAAGTTAGCTCTACAGATCTGGCAGGATTCCCAGTTAATACCTCAATGGCATGAATCCTTTACAGGGTGCTGTATGCTTGGTATTGCATCTCACAAGGAAGCTTGTGGATCAGGCTGTCCTGCTCTTCGGGATCTCTAGGTTAATCCTTTGGTTGTGGTGTTGAGTACAAGCACTTTCTATGGTAGGTTCATGTATATCCCTTTGAGATTTTGAGTGATACTTTGAAATCTTGCAAAGATCTTTTTCATCATAAACTTCTACCTAATCAGGCCAGGATCAATGATTTCACTGAGCATGCACAATTTCACTTACTAATGAGGATAAACTACAATTCTCCTAAAAGAGCTAATTGAGAGCTTCATTTTGTTTCTCTTTACTAATCACTTTTCAGAGGAAGGAATTGGTCATATAACTTTCAAAGCTGGAAAAAAATCCCTTTTTTGTTTGCGGTGTCCTGTTTTTATTTGTATTACTGTGAGCTCATGAATTTTTATTTACTTACCATGTCACAGCATAATATAGTCATCTTTTCTCCTGATGCACACATAGTCCAAAATTCGGACAGTAGATGACCTTTGGGGCAGATATGTGTGTCCTCTTGACTTGTTCTCATTAGTCTTAAAGGGTTTCTTTCCTTCTGGCACAATAAAATGTTCCAGGCACACCTTACATTTTCCCTGCCCCAGATCTGGAAATTGTATTTCTCTGAGGAACTCTGCTTATATCTATAAGGATTGGGATTTATATGTAGATCTAGGCACTAGAAATACTTAGTGGTATTGAGGTAGTATTGCTTTTAAGCCCTCACCACGGACATATCAATCAACCTATCTACTTCGTTATTCAAATATAACCTTAAAGATTTTTAACTTACGTATTTGTTTTTGTACATATCGTTCTTTTATTGTTGTTTTGAAAACACTGGTTTCTAATAAAATTAGCATATTCGTGTGTTTGATTTATTCTATAATCCATCTAAAATAGTTTCCAAATTAGCTTCAGTTGTAATCTAATGGGTATATGGGTATACAAAGATTCCCATGACTTCCTAATGGTCTTGGCCAAGTTTGAAGTATTTATCTTCCATTCTGCTGTCCTAGCACTCGAGGAGACAGTCTTTCCACTTGGCTAGACCACTGACCTCTCCTTTTGATCCTCCTTTGAACTAGCACTTCCCATCCCCTTTATCATGTTAGAATCTCTAAAGGTGCTTTAAAATGAGACCCCCTTACCTGAGTTCCACCCCGAGAAATGCAGATTTAATTAATTTGATATATAGCCAGGGCATCAGTATTTTTAAAAACTCCCTGGGTTAAGAACCTCCATTTTGAAATTTATGATTCATTTGGAAGAGTCAACAAATTCACACATTGTCACATATTATCAAATATTTTTTGTCCTGATGGATAAAGATTTTTTTAAGATATGCAAAAATGTCTTACATGCTTCCCATCATGCTTGTCCATTGGTGTAGTGAAACAACTTGGGACTTTGGAGTGAGAGATTTGGGTTCCAATCCCAACATGTCCACTTCTGAGCTGCATGGCCTTGAGCAATTACTTATTTCTGCTTCCAGATCCTCTATTCTCCTCTCTGATAGAAACTTTTTTTTAAAAAAATTATTTGTTCCAATTAGTTACACATGACAATAGTATAATACATTTATGCATTTTGGTAAATCATACAAAAAAGTATAATTTCTCATTTTTCTGATTATACATGTTGTATGTTCACATCCATCATGCAGTCATATATGTACATGAGGTAATAATGTCTGTTTCACCCTACTATCCTTCGTACCCTCATGCTCCTTCCCCTCCCTTCACTCTCCTCTACCTAATCTAAAGCAACTCTATTCTTCCCTAGTGCCCCCCCTCCCCTTATTGTGAATTAGCATCCGCATATCAGAGAAAACATTTGGCCTTTGGGTTTTTTGGGATTTGGCTTATTTGGCTTAGCATGAGATTCTCCAACTCCATTCATTTACCAGCATAATGAGGTTTCTGGTAAGGTTGCCAGATTAACCAGTACAAATACAGGATGCCCAGTGAAATTTGACTTTCAGATAAACAATGAATACATTTCTTGGATAAGCTTGTCCCAAATATTACACAGGACATGCTGAAAAACTTTTTGTTGTTTATCTGAAATTCAAATAGAACCGGGCATCTTGTGTCTTATCATTTTATCTGGCAAGTCTAGTCTCTGAGAGCTCAAGCTGCGGTGTAATGGGGGTGGAGTGTTGTGGAGAAGGAGGAGGAGAGAGAAAGGTACCAAATGCTGAAGAAATGCTGCATGGATTTGGTGAGGCAACCTGAGGACACATTTACATCTTGAAGTTTGGGGAAGTGTGGCTTATTTTGAGGATGCGCTTGTGAGATTTGGGGACTGGTCCATATTGATATGTGAGGGTGGTTTGAAAGGATGTTCAGTTAATACTGTGTAGATGTCTCTGAGTAGGCAACAGTGTGTGACTGAGTAGAGTTTTATGGTTATAATGCATTCTGGGTAAAGAAGGGGCTCTGACACTTGGAGTCACGGGTGTGCATAGATCAGTGTTTCCTTAAGTTCAATGTTCATGTAACTCACCAGAGGAAGTAAAAATGTAGAAGGTCGGGATTGGGACCTGATATTCTGGGTTTCTCACAAGCTGCCATTGATGCTGACTTGTCCACTGGTCTTTTACCAGTTTTACATAGTGGATAAGTGAGTGGTGTAGGAGCTAAAGAAAGTCAGGCCTGTTAAGTGGATGCTGATACATAATGGGGGGCGGGTGAGAGAAGAATGGGGGAACTTTAGATTACATAGAGGGAAATGAGAGGGAGGAGGGGGCAGGGATATGAAAGATGGTGGAATGAGAGAGACATCATTACCCTATGTACATGTATGATTACATGAATGGTATGAATCTATATCATGCACAACAATAGAAACAAAAATTTGTACCCCAGTTGTGTACAATGAGTCAAAATGCAGTCTGTAAAAATAAAAATAAAAAACCATAAAAATAAAATAAAATTAAGAAAAAAAAGATACATAAAAAAAAAGGAGAAGAAACTCAGGTTCAAGTCTTGGCTCTGTGACTTTTGATCTATGTGTCCTTGGGAAAATGACACAATATTTCTAAGCTTCAGTTTCCTCTTTTGTAAAGTAATGTTAAATATAATCTAGCAAATAGGGTTGATGCAAAGATTAAGTCAGTATCTACAAAGTGTTCACCATGATGCCTAGCATATTGTAAAATGTATAATACGTGTTTGCTAGTGTTTGCTATTTTTATTCATGTAACAATAGTCTAATGTGCAAAAGGACTAGGGGTTCCCAAGGTCATGCATTTTACTCTATTGGAGTGAAGGAGAGCCATCCCCAATTCAACATGATTTATTATACAATATATAAAATACAACTGACAAAGAGGGCATTACTCTTGTTCATAGTTTTTCCTGGAGTGGGGGTGGGGGAAGAAACCACCTCCACATATTTTCCAAGAGGATTAAAATCTGTGAATTCCATGAGAGAAAGAATGTTCTAAGAAACAGAATTGGTAGAGGACTTGAGATATAAAAAGTAACAGGGAAGAACGAGGGAGGTGTCAATAGATAAATCAACTGGAAAACTTGCAACAGTTTTTTTTTTTTTTTTTTTTTTATTACAAAGTTACTTTTAATACTTTGGGGTGTGCTTCACCGGAACTAAATCCACACTGGGAAGGGGTTTCCCCACATCCCCAGGGGTGGCCCAGTGGGAGAGAGGCTACCTGAGGGTAAAGAAGCACAAAAGGAACCTGCTATAGACTCAGGCGAAGGTAATGCCATGGGTGCTGGGACCTGGGAGAATGGTTCCAGGCACACAGATGAAGGGCAAGAGGGTTGGGCACAAAGCCACAAAGCTCCTGAAGCTCCTTGGCTTCCTCCTTCTCCTCATTTGCCTTTTTCTGCTTCTGCTGCATGATCCCCAAGTCCTTCTGCTTGTGGGCAGCAGCTGAAAGCCTGTCATCTTGTACCTTCCCTTAACCGAGTCACTCTGCTTTTTCATCTTCTTCTGGCTGTTTGCTGCAGGTCACCGCAATAGCGGTGTTCCCAAGGACAGGTACTTCTTGGGAGGGATGAATGGCCTTCCATAATTTCATAGATACTAATGGGAACCACTTTTCCAAAAGCGGTTAGAGATAACCATGGCAAGCTAATATAAATTATTGAGAATGATATAAATTTATTAGAAACAAATATCTCCTGACTTCTGATTCTATACCATGAAGGTTTTATTTCTTGGTATTACTAGATGACTTCTATTTTGTAATGATGGTGATACTGTCAGGCCAAGAGCAGTTTGAGACCTGTAACCAGTCTTGCGAATATGGTAGCATCCGACCAGCATGAGCTTTCAGGTCAGGGGAGTTTGAATTTGTCCCAGATAGAGGATGATGGCTTAGAGAAGTAACTCTAGAGTCAGACTGTCTTAGTTGAACCACAGCTAGCCATGGGACCATGGGCTAATTACTTAATATCTCTCTTCCTCAGTTTCCTCATTTGTAAATGAGAATGCTAATAATATCTTCATCGTGGCACTGTTGTGAAGTTTGAGAAGTTTAAATTATGTATTGTATGTAATGTTGTGTTCAGTAAATAATAGTTCCACTAATAGCATCATTACAGATTCCCTCATTACTGTAGAAATGAGAGGAGATGACTCTTTTTGTGCCCAACCTGTGTCCTTATCTGTCAGGGATAAGGTTCTGCAAGTAGCCAGGAAGGAGCAACTTGCCCTCCGTTATATATAATTCAGGACAGCAGGGGCAAATGTTCAGAAACTTGAGCTGGAGAGGCCTGGTGGGTTAAACTTGTGACAAGAGTAGAGAGGTGAGGATGAGGACTGCTCACAGGAGTCACAAGAGGAGACAGACATCGTGGTCCATGAAGCCAGATGAATCACTGAGAGATGTAACCAGGGGACTGGTTCCGGTGGGTCAAGGTGGTGACCGACTAGTTCACTGCTGAGGTTGAAGGTGAGTAAGTGAGCACAGACAGCTGGACAAGGGCCAGACAAGCTGTGATTGGCAGTGAGCACAAACAAGACCATGAGGCAGGCTGGGGTTTGTTCAACTGCCCCAGGAATGCAAACCAGAAACCCACAGGCCACTTGGACAACCCCTTGCTCCACATATTCAATCCAGATCTCTTTGCTTTTCTCTGCTAGTGCATTTACTCTCTGTCCCCCACCCCATTTCTGCATCTAGCATGACCCTCAACCAAGCCAAGTTATCTTCTGTTAGCTGCTCTTTCTGTTTCCATGCTGCTGACCTCCTTTCTTACATTTATCCTGCCGCCAGTAGGGCATTTTAAGAAAAAAAAAAAAAAAACAAAAAACCCAAGATGATTGGGTGTGAGCCTGCAAATGCTTTTCTTGGTTCAGAGAATAAATCAGAATGCCTTACTGAGCATGGTCAAACACCAGTCTACTCTTCTCCAGCCACACCTACTGCCTGGTTCGCCTTCTTGCTTCTACCTAACATTGTCTCACCCTACCAACCAGAGGTCGAGCCTCAGGAAAATTATTCCCTACCTCCCAGTCAGGTCAACCTTCCCTCTCCATGATTTTAGGCCTCCATAGAGCATTCTAAATTTCTGCTTTGTGGTACTTGTGCAGTTGAAATTCCTCATTTATTTTCAATTAATTGCTTCATGAATAAGCTTCATGAAGATGAGAATTATGTTTGCTTTGGTTCAACATTACATCTGTTTAGAATATACTACACACTCAGTGAATATTTTTGGATTAAATAAATGCATGGGATGAATGAATGGAAGAATGAATGAATACATTAATGAATAAGCAGAAGTTCAGACAGAGGTCCATGCTGTGGGATTGTGTGACAGACAGCACAGCTTCATTAGGAAGCATTGGTGGCTAAGTCCTCTTCTCTGGGATGGCTCAGATCTATTCTTAGACTGACTTTTCAATCCTAGAAGGGGTCTTCATTCTACGAATGCAGAGGCTACATTCTGAATTTTTTTTTAATCTCTGCATCCTCAGTGCAGTGCATAGCATGTAGGAGGTATTCAATGTCTTTTTCTCCCTAAAGAATCACTAAATTGTTGCTGAAGAAGGAATAATTCTTCGTATTCCCATCTTCTCAACTGTTTGAATAATTGAGGTAGGATATTTGGTATCCATTTGGTTTGGTGCAGGCTGATGCCTTTGAATGCATCTTAGATCTATTTCCCCTCAAGAGAGAGGATTCTGCATCTGAATTCTGGATCTCAATATAATAGTCTTTCCGTGTTTTAGGCCATTCAGAAGGTTTAGCCTCTCCACGTCTGCCATGTTGCAAAACAACACACCCAAGGACTCTCACCCTGAGGTGAATTTGCTGAGCTGGATTAGGTATCTTCCTCCCCTTCAAGATCTGAGGGGACCTCTGTTCCCTTGGTGGCTCTGAGGAAATGGCTTTTCCCACAAAGAACAGAACCAGTCTCCAGTTTCTTGGTGGACAGATTTGGAGGGAGAATGTAAGCTGAGCCTCATTCTTTCTCCCTGCACTTTACAAACATCTCATTCTTTATTTCTCTCCAACAACATGTGATGACCCTTTGGCAAGTCCTTAGTGCTAAATTTCCTTTTTATGGAGGCAGCAGTAAAAACTTGAGGGCCTTTGATAGGCAGTGCTGGGACGACGTGTGGATGTAAATCACCTGAGCATTGGCTGGATTCGGTTGACAGATTTCTAGGTTCAATGAAACTTTCCTTTCTCAAATAAATCAAATTCTGCCCTCTGAAGGTCTAAGCTAGTGAACACTTCCAAAGTGTCTGAATTTGGGCTGAGGTTGGAAGTTTTTCTGTTTGGGTGATGGGCGCAGATTCTTGGTGAGCCTGAAGGGAAAATTCACTGAGTTTTACACATTTTGCTTTTGTTTGAAGCTTTTAGAGCTTTTTTTCTTTTTCTTTTCTTTCTTTTTTTTTTTTTAAGTACAATGGGATGGAAAACATACGTGAAGGAAATTGAGGAGGTCTCAGATAAACATGGAGAATTCAACAAAAGCTCTATTGGTAGAGAAATTTTTATTTGAAAAAAAATTGTGTGTGTGTGTGCATGTGTGTGTGTGTGTGTGTGTGTGTGAGAGAGAGAGAGAGAGAGAGAGAGAGAGAGAGAGAGAGAGAGAGAGAGAGAGAGAGAGAGAGAGACTCTACAGACCATACAATCCATGATCTCTTGCTAAAGTTTTTCCATAGCCAAATAAATAAATAAATAAATAAAAACAGCAATGGCTGGGAACTTGTAAAGATTCCTATGTGAATGGCATTTAGATGATCTGCTTTTAGAAGGGCTAGGAATTTGGGGGTTCTTCCCATAGTGTTGCTTATTTTGCTGTGACTCCAGGTACCTTGAGGGTCAGAGGGACCTGCATCCCTGCCCTTGTTTTAGTTTCTCCTTTTTAATGGCATCTTAGTTCCACTTATAAACCAGTTCCCATAAGAAGTTCCCCAAAGAAAGGGATACATAATGTTCAGAATAAGTTAAGAAGACACCCCACCTTCCACCTGGGGAACCAGGGCTAACGGATATGTGTGGTTTTCCAGAAGCCAGGTACCATTCAGGTGGAGGATGCGTGCGTGGGGGTAGCAGTGTGCTCACTAATGGCCCAGTTATCGCAGAAAAGCACATTGCCATTAACAACTGATTATACACATTATTGGGTAGCTCACAGCTAATGGGACCTGTCACAAGATCTCAGAAGACTGGGCTTATGATCTGTTGATAAATAGATACGTGCTACACGTGGGTCAGTCATTTCCTTGTTAAGAAGGAAGGTGGAAATGAAGTGACAGTCTTAGCAGATCCACATGGACCCCAGCTACGTGCCTGGCTGGAGTCTGGAATCAGGACATGAGGCCTGGAGGCAGGTCGAGATGCAGTGAGACCTGTCACCACTCTGGTCCTGCAAACACAAAGGGCGAATGTGGCTGAGTAAATGGTAGGGAGATTTTAAAAAGTGCATTGGAACTTCAACCTTTCAAAGGAAGTTATCCCCTGCTCTTAGCAGGCCCCTGGCCCACCCAGGAAGATGAGAACTCCTCCCAGGGCTGTCTTTCTGTTTGTAATTCCTTCACAGAATTTTTTTTTTTTTTTTTTTTTTTTTTTTTTTTTTTTTTGTGGGGTGGGGGCAGAGGGGAAGTGGTATGATTCTTTTTGAGAGTCCTCAGATTTGATACTCAGATGTGGAGGGGTAATTTCCAAAAGTTTGGGGGTATCACTGTAGACCAGTATTGTGTAACTGAAACAGCAACTGAGCTCCACTGACCCAGTTACGCAAGGTGATAATAAAACAGGTCTGACTTTTAGGCCACGAATGTAGATATGCAACATGATTTTACCTAAGTGCACAGGATTTAGCTCAGGTTGATGTGGCTGCAATCACACTCATTTTGGTGGATGGTGGCGGATGGAGACATATCTTGGGGCCTCTCTGGTGTCAGTCCACACTGGGTCCTATTCAGCCTAATCCACATTGGTTCCTTGAAGTCTGATGAATGTGATGCTTCCCTGGAACCATGACTTTTTGTTTGTTTGTTTTTGTTTTGGTGTGTGTGTGTGTGTGTGTGTGTGTGTGTGTGTGTGTGCGTGTGTGTATGTGTGGTGTTGGGGATGAAACTCAGGGCCTCAGACATGCTAGGCAAGTGCTCTACCCCTGAGCTACATTCCAAGTTCTTTTTATTTATTTTTTTTTATTTTGAGACAGGATCTTACTAAGTTACCCAGGCTGGTCCCTAACTTGTGATCCTCCTGCCTCAGCTTCCTGAGTAGCTGGAATGATCCGTTTTTGACAAGGCTGGGAGCCTTTTTATCTAGGCTTAGGTAGATTCGCTATGCCAACCCTTGGCCAGAGACCATGACATCCCCCAGGGCATTGCAGTGGCGCCCTGGATTTTCACTTCTGTCCAAATCTATTGGCTACGAATCCCTTCTCAGTCTTGGGAGTCTCCCAACTCAAAAGCACTTACTACTTTCCCTGGGCCTCAAGAAGCACTGATTGGTTTTTAGAGAAAAAGCCAGATAGGGTTCTTTCTACAGGCAACTTCTACTTTCAGCCTTTAAATCTTCCGCTTAAATAAAGAATGTAAGGGGCACCACTACTCCATAGGAAACAAGGAGGGGGAATTACAGGGAGAACAACATACACATTAACAACTCAATGGCTTACACCTCCATGATAAAGATGGTGATGATGATAGTGATGAAGATAAGAAGGATGATTTATATTGGCATATTGCTTTATAGTTTCAAAGTACTTACTACCTGGTGTGATCCCCACGAAGGTCAGCAAGATAAAATAGTACACCCAAAGGAAACAGAGACTCAGAGATGTTTTGTGAGTGGGCCAAGGCCACGCAGAAAGTTAATAACCACAAGTCCCCATTTGTTGGTCCAGCATCTTTTCCTTGATAGATGTCACATGTCACCATTCCCTGTTTTGTGAACACCAACTACAGTCTTCTTGAGGGAAGTGACAGGAAGTGACTTAATGGCAGTTGGAGTCCTGGATGCCAGAGGAAGGGATCCTGAGACTCTCTCAACCAGCACAGTCTACGTGTTCTCTGAGCAGGACAGATGTCTCTTACACAGATAGCCTCCTGCCATAGTCCACAGACTCTCCTAGGGAGGAAGGAAAGTTTATATTGATGTTATATTTTTTTCTCCTCTGCATTAATGTCTCTAAATTTCTGCTGCTCTTTTTCTTGTACAAGGACTAGATGTTTACCTAATTATTCTACCAGTGAAAGTGGTTAAGGATTGAACAGAGGCAAAAAAAAAAAAAAAAAAAAAAAAAAAAAAATGCACTAGAAGGAAAGAGAAACATTCTGTTTTTTTTTTTCAGAGAGACACAGATTTATTTCAGTTTTAGAAGCTCTTACTTGAATTCATCAGAAGTAATTAATGAAAGCTAGAAGTTACACACACACACACATACACACATACACACACGCCCCTTCCTAGGATTTTTTCATTCTTACTTGAATTATGTTGAGCTGTTTGGTCTATTGGTTCAGTACCCCAAGCCTAGTGCAGTATTGTCATCCCTTGCTTTACAACACAGTCATTATATCCCTAAACCACATTGTGATACACAGTGCCTTCTGTTTACGACTCCCGAAACTCCCACTCCATATATCACCTGCCATAAAACCCATCAAACTGCTGCTACTAAAATGGTGCACAGTGGTCTAAGCAGGAGCCAGGCAAATTGTGTGATACCCTACTGTGGTTAATGAGAGTGAAAATGTGGTTAGGATTTTATTCAGGCGATGTTCATTTGCAGGGCCATTGTAGTGAGATGGCAAAGAAAGATTCTTTTGTTAACTTGAATGACAATATATTTTCTATTGTATGGAGTGGCTCAGTGCAGAGTTTGCCAAGTTATTTGTCAATTGTAAATAAGTCAAACTGTGACCTTGAACGACTAGATTTTTGTTGCTTGGGGGTCTCAAAAACTAATTAATATACTGAGATTGTTAGATTGAGTATTGGAAACCTGTTGCCAGAATTTCAAGTACAGTAGTGTGATTCAGCTGTAACAAAGGAAAAAAAATTTACAGTAAAATATCTCATTTCTGTAAGATAGATACAATTTATTGCATCTTCACCCTGGGAATTTTAAAGAAGATGGAGGATAGAAGTAGCGTTGTACCTTTTGAAAAAAAATTTTTTTTGTATTCTCCTGAAATCTACTTCTGTGCAAAAACTTCTTAGTAATATCTGTAATCATTACTCAGACCCTGAAAGATATGCTAGCATCTTCATTCAAAAATAATAAGAGCAATTAAACAGTTTTGTTCCTTAAATAATGTTAATTCAAAGAATTCTCACCCCTCTTCATACTCTGTCCTCATTTCCAACTCAAGAGCCAAGGCATTTTTATCCCAGGGAAAGGACTTCTTCAGATGGTTCAAGAAATACAGGCATTTTATTCACAGAAAATGAAAGCAAACTTCCCTCCTATTAATCCATGACCCACCGTATTGTCTCCCAGTTTGCTCTTTCCTCTCAAAACAACCAAGTATGTGGCATACGTAGATGATAGTTACTGCTAATGATATTAGAAAACTTCCACTAGCCGTGGTCCACTTATGAAAACTTTAAAGAAAAATGAACACAGTATACATACAGCATGTCCGATCTCATTAACTCACTCATTCATCACTGAGATATGAGCCTCCCCAGAGCCTACCCTCGGCAATGTCATGGAGGCAGAGCTGTCCCTGGCATGCTCTTGCCTTTCTGTTTTGACCTTCTCCACTGCTCTCCCCAAGATGATTGGGGAGCTCTTGCAGTCCCTGCAATTGCATCGTTATTACTGTCAAAACTGGCGCAGGCACCCCACCCATGAGAACCAGACCCCAGGGTCTCTGCTAAGTGCTTCTTATGTGTTATTCATTATACATACACACAAATGTTATGAGGTAGTTTCTAGTCTTTCCCACTTTACAGACTAAAATAAATACATTAATTGATTAATTAATTAATTAAAAGAGAGAGAGAGATCCATAGAGACTAATTTTCTGAGGGTCAGTTAGGTCATAAGAGGCAGGACCAATTATTCCTGCCTCTCCCCCATCCTAGATGTTTTTCTTCTCCCTCTTGATCAGCTTCTCTTATGTTCTCTCTACTCCAGTTCTTTTTCCTGAAATGATGCTCTTCTGGGGAACTTCACATCATATGGTCACATCAGAGAAATCAGGAGGAAGAAAGCACCCAAGTCCACTTCTTTAGCATTGCTGGCTGGTCCTGTCTGCAATGAACAGATTTCCTTAAAGATTCATATCTCTGCGTTCATATGGTGGCAGCCCGAGTCAAGGAAGGAAGTAGTGCTAATATCATTAGGAAGGACTAAATAAGGGCTGAAAGAAGTATCCCACCCACAAAGCTTCTGTGGATACCACTGATAAATTCTCTGTACTCAGGAGGGGCTTTGTGCCTCAACCCCACTCCTTTGCAGAGGCAAAGAAGCCATTCTGATAGACAGCAAAGGGGAGCAGGGGATGATCACGATTCTCCATGGTCTGAAAACTTTTCAGATTGGGCCCCTCTGATGTGTTTGATTTCTTTAGGGGAAATCTGACTTCAATTGAGTCATATTGCTTTAAAAAAAAATTCCAACTCCAAACAGCACCACAAAAAGGAAATTAAACTATAAAAAGTGCATTAAGGTAAGGGTAGGGATCTGAGTTACTGGCCCAGAAACAAGTTAAAATCAAAGTTAAGAACAGAACCCCTATGTTGCCCTGGTTAGACATTACAGATGCCACCGGTATTTACAATTGCTTGATAGAAAACAGTCTACCTTGCAATGGATGCTGACATCATCAGCCTAGCACTTAAGACACGGGGATCTCCAAAGACTTTATAAACATCCCTTACTTTTTCCGTTCTTGTGAAAAATCAGATAAATAGAGAAAGTACTGTTATCCAAGCCAAAGGGACAGTCATATTCCAGTTGGAAATGCCACCTTGTCATGGGGGCTTAGTGATGATCTGGAGGGGAGCTTGCAGGGGATATTGGTGGCCTCAGAAGGCTTGGATATATTCTCCCCATGACTCAGATGCTCCATACTTGGGAATCCACATTTCTTGTCTTAGAGATCTTCTGTGTTAAGAGGCAGGTGGGTAAAGAGAGCTATAGAATAGCCTAGGCTTGGTGGTGCCACTGGCAAGCTATGTGACCTTGGGCAAACCACTTCTCTCTCCCACGCCTACTGCCCAGGCAGAAAAACTCAGGAAAGTACAGGGTACAAACCAGCTCTACTATCATTATGTAAGAGAAAAGGGAAAAAGAAACACAAAAGACATAATACATATAAAAGAGAGCTGAGACTAGGCCGCAGTATTTTGCAAGCATGTAGATGTAATATCGAATTTAATACAGGTACAGTTGTGCCCTTCCTAATTATTTCTTACACCTGGATGTGGCCCATGGGAAAATTCTCTCAGAGGCCATGCATTTAGGGTCTTGTATATTTTCAGGTTTCCTTATTAAGTAGAAACCAGAAGGCTTTTTATGTCTCCATGGGGACACCTCCAGAGCTTGTATCAGCAGAAAAGAAACTATAACCTGAGGTGTTAGGGTTAGGACAGAAAACCTGAAGGGGCTCAACCCCAGAGAAATGGGAGTCCATGGGGCCAGGCCAGTCTGATGTGCTGCTGCAGTCTCCTGGACATGGAATGGTCGCTATGTTTCAAAGGAGTTTTGCCTTTTAGGAGGGAAATGATTTTAGAGGCCTTTTTTGTTTGTGTGTGTGTATGTGTGTGTGTGTTGTGTGAGCATACATGTGGATATGTATGCTGTGTGTTTATATATGTCCTTGATCGCAAAGGTTTGGGACTCTCCATTAGTACTGGGAAAGAAGTACCTTAGTGGGAGAAGGATGGAGAATGTTTTCTTAAAAAAAAAAAAAAAAAAAAAAAAAGTTGGCCAATAGATAATAGTTTTACATCTGGAGACACGAGTATTGTATAATAGGTTATCCATGATAGCCTCTTTTAAAAGAGATTGGACAGGCCTGGACATTTTTTTTTTTTTTTTTTTTTTTTTTTTTTTTTTTGGTCTCGTTTACTAGCTTTTTTTCAGACTCTGCAGATCATTCTTTCTAAGAGTTTATATGCTGAAATTTGCCCATTTTTGAGGTGAGTGTTTGCCCAATTTTGAGATGGATTTTGAAATGCCTGAGTCATGGCTGCTGGACTGGAGAAACTTAGGGACTGGTCAAAGAGAAGATGCTGATAAAAAGAGCACAAAGTAAGAGGCTTTGCCATTAAATGCTATGTGAAGTGGCCAAAAAGGCCCAAGCTTTGGGAACTCTGAAAGGTTAATTCCAGCTCAACAGAAGTGTGTGCTTGTAGTTGTGGGTGGAGTTGGGACTGGAAGTGGCAGAGACAAGGGTGGAGACTCACCTCCATAAACTCACCTTGTTCCTGCGAGCCTTGGGCCAGCAGGGGGAGCACAAGGTAATAAACAGCTTTGGTCTGAGAACTTGACTGTGATCTTGGGGCTTAGGGAAGACAAGAGGGTGACTGTCATTCCTGCCATCCTCTCTTCTCTTGATTTGCCTGATGCCTCTTAAAAGCTGACCTCAGTTCTCTCCCCTGCCTCGCTTACAGAGCTTGTTCCATGGTAAATGCAGAAGCAAACCCAAACCAAGCTAACCAGAAGAGCTTACAGCAAACAAATACAAACTAGTCAAGGAAAAAGAAACAAACAAACAAATGAACAAAAAATACTCAGTTTCTAATTGTTCTTTAAAACAACTTCAGTTCTTAGGCCTCTCAATTCTTTGAATAATCAGGTGATATAGGGAGCTCACAGAATATTATAGCTCAGAGAACTGTCACTTTAATATTTTCCCTGCCTCGGGAAATGGGCTCCTTAACAGAATTGAGCAAATCAATGATTGTGAAGGAGATGAGGGTGTGGGGGAGCTAATGCAATCATTGTAAGGCTTTAGTGGTGAAACGTGCACCTAAAAAGCCTGCATCCTCATGTTTATTCTCATCAGAACTTTTTAAGTTTCTAGAAACTTGTCAAATATCATCATAATTCTGTTCAAGGGAGATTCCTGCTTCTCTGAGTTGGTTCTGCCTGACTCTCCACAACAAACCCTTATGGACTTCCCTTAGTTCATCAAAGAACAACACAACTGCCTACCTCAGGGCCTTTGCACCTGCTATTTGCCTTGGAATCCCTACTTTCCATCCCCTCCTTAACATTTCTTCTGCCAACTGAATTCTAACTCAGTGATTCAGCATTCATATCTCAGCATAGGCCTTATTCTGTAGGAAAGCATCCATAACCTATAGACTAAGTCTCTCTGCCATCCACTGTCGAGGTCCTTTGCAGTTTTTATTCATAGCACTTAACAAAGTCTGAAAATGAATGAATATTATGGTGCCTATTCCATTTGCCATCCTCTATTGTACTAAACCAAAATCCCTAGGAGGGACAGGAATTCTGTCCTTTGAACACACTGTGGCATCCTCAGCATGAAGGATATATAGTGCGCGGTACCTAATAAGACTCTGTAACTACTTATCTGTTGAATGATAAAATATACCAACATAGTGAACAACGATCAACTGCTAATACTAGATGCAATAGTCAAGTAAGGGCTGTGGAAGTAGAGAAAATTGAGACTTCAGAGAGGACAAGAGGGCAGGAGAGCCTTGACAGACCGTAGTTTAGAGAGTTGTGGACCGGGGAGGCGATACGATGGTTGGATGCACAGCTTCGATAGCACTGGCTGAGGGCTACGTGGAGATGTGATAAAAACGTGGGGATCATTGCACGGTGCCCGGGTTTGCTGACGCACCCACCACAGGTGAACGTACTACGACCCAGAGAATGCTGCCGACTGCTATTCTCCATGTGCTTCCCACCCCAAATCCACTCTGCATCTGCGTTCCAGGAGGCTGGCCCTGGCTCCTGGGTGGGTGTGGCCAGTGGAACACCCTGGCGGGAGGGGAGAGGAGGGAGCGAGAAGAGGGAGATGGGAACGCTCCACTCTTCTGCAGGGACCTGACCTCCTTTGGCTTACTTTCTCCGAGTGTTCATACGCTGCGTTGGGGACAGTCTCGGCACTAGGTCTGCCTTGCCAAGAGGCAAAGTGATCAAAACCGGTCCTTTGTCTAGATTCCTACTAGAGAAATATCCTCTTTATTTCTGGGTAGTCGTTTGGCTCTTAGATTCTTGACTGTCAACGGAGGGAAAGGTATCCATTTCCCTTTCCTCCACTGCGCATACCAAGACTACATCGCGATAACTTAGAAGCAAATCTAACATCTCTGACTCCAGAAATGATTTAGAAAACCCCAAACTGAAAGGGGCATGGATAATAGAACCATTAGCAGGTAAGAGTGCTTATTAGACTCACAGTCTGCAAAATTCAGGTCACTAAAAGTTTTTGAACTAGATTATTTCTCTAGCTGTCTCCCGTTTCTTGATTTATTCTGGTGATGCAAAGCCCGGGTTTGTGCCCCTTCTCTACCTCTCCCCCACCCCACCCCCCAAAAGGAAAGCAAAGTAGAACAGGAGGATAATAGGTGCATGAGATTCTTTCTTGGTCCCAGCCCTATTTTAATGTTATCAGCTAGTTAGATTTTTCTCTCTGGATATATTGAACATGTACCCCCAGATCTATAAAATGTCCAATTATGAATATGCTCAGAAACCAACTCAGTTACTCTGATACATAATATAGGGACTTTAAAAAGTAGAAGAGAATAATTTAAATATGATTTTAAACCTGTAGCAGAATATTCCTCCTGACACTCCCCTCACCCAGCCCCCTTCCAGATACACAGTGCAGAAAAATACTGATTTTTCTAAATTAGGAATTGAAAAATGACCCATTTATAGAAAATCAAATGCAGCCTCTCTCACGTTTTGCAAGTATCTGAAAGAATATACTGAGGTGTCATTTCAGAATCTTCCGAGGAAAGGGCCAGTGCTTGATCTGTAGGACACCACTCGCTAAGGAAGCTTTTCCTTAGGGATGGAATGGTGGAAGGAAAGACCCCAAGGCCCGGACTCCAGCTTCACTTGGGCTTACTGGGACTGGCTGAGAGGTCACTCAGTGCTCAATGGCCTGAAGGAAGGGAAATAGTGTGGGAATTTCAGGTGGAATGAAAACCTGAATGTACTTACTCTAATTTTAGTTTCCCTTGGATCATTTTAGAGAACAATCTTGTATTAACACAACTTGTACTTTTCTGTAAATAGACTCCTTCTGTTTGTTTGGAAGCTCTGCTATGGTTTCTCTTGCATTCCTTAGTGGGGACTCCTACTCAGAGGTCATTGCCCACAATCCCCAGGCTTCTGAGGACAGCTGGAGTGGCCACCCGCCGCACCACCTTTCTCTCTGATGATTCTGTAATGGGGATGACAAAGATAAACACAAAAATATCTGGACTAAACCTGAATTAAGCCCCTGAACATTTTCCTTAGCCCATTTCCTGTCCTTTCTTTCTCAGGAGGTGTTTGGCTAACGGAAAATCAGGCATCTTACTTGGTCTTGGAGTATTCACCATAGAGAAAGGACTATTTATAGGGCTGATTTATAAAGATATTGACTTGGTTCACTGTAGAAATACGCTTAAGTGATAATTCCAAGCCTTGCTCTGTTGGTGTTCCAGGGTGGTTTGATTCACATCCAGGAAAGTCAAAAGACATTTAAAATAAATTATTTTAAATTCAATTTTATTTTAAACAAACAAGTTAACTAATCATAGCTTCATTTCTGCTAAGAGTTGGTAGAAATTTGAGCAGTTCTCTTAATGCTTCAAGTTTTCTCATTCCTGGTTGGGAGTTGAGAAGTCGGAACTCAACACCTTTGTTCGCCAAACTGCAGGGGGTGATGTCCACACTGTATTCTATTGGGAGTTTAAGGGGACTCTTTCCACAGACTACATGAGATCTGTGTCCCCTGAAATGTTGCAGTGCTGAGGCCCAAGTTTGACCTCTGGCTTAATAAATACCCATTGAGTACCCATCATATGCCCAATAATAATGAGGCCCATAAAAAACAAGAGGCATACTGCAAGTACTTAAAGGGGATCAGCTAATTAGGGGTGAAAATTATTTCATTTATGTGTTGACAGATCTGTTTTATCTGCATGTATTATGAATATAAATGTCAGAAATTATGGAAGACTAATATATATTTTTCCTTCTAAATTCAACTCAAATCTGAGTCTGTTCATGAAGACCCAGGCCACACCTCCAGAAGCTCCCAAGCCCCTGGATGGATGGATACATGGACCAATAGAAATTCCTTGATAAGCACCACATGGTTCCTTGAGCCCGAGACATGGCAAAACAGAGCTGTAAGGATTTTTGGATTCTCCAATGTCGTCTCTTATTCACATTTCTTTTCTTTGTTGGTGAGTAATGGAGATATTAATGCACTCGAGCTTGGGTATATTGAGTGGGGAAGCAGTGTTAAGAAGGTCAAGGTAGGCGATGTGTAAGGTATGCTGTTAAGGACCAAGCAAGTAAGACGGACGAAGGTGTCCACAGTGGAAATGGACTTTGTTAAAGGCTTTACCATACATGTAAGATACCAAAAGACAAGAGGGAGAGAGGGAGAGAATATGTGCATGCATGCCTGGTTTGGAGAAACAGAAAGTGCTCCTCGCAGGAGCTGCCACTGAGGAGCCCCATCCTTCTTCTTCCAGATGAGGCCAATGAGTCTTTGTCTTCCTGCCTCACACATTACAGTTCTTGGTACTTCCCTTGATGGCATATCTCCCACTTGTGATTACACAATATTTTATTATTTAATTACTAGATTGTAAGCTCTTTCAAGGCGGAGATTATGTCCTTTTTGCTCACCATAGTATCCCCAGGGACTTGAATGGTGCTAGATGGGTTTAGAAGGCAGTCAAATGTATTGGTAAATAAATGAATGGGATGAACTCTGAAGAATAGGTGGAAGGAGGAAGGGAAAATGTCTTTCAGCTGGAGGGAATGGTTTGGGCAATTGCCAGGTATAAGTGGCCCCGTGTTGATCTTTAGACCATTTAGGAATGTTAGCAATGGCAAACTGCTTCCCATCCTCCGACGGAGCAACTAGAGGGCTGATGGACGGAAACCGTGGCCTCTGCATGGAGTCTCTCTAGCCTCTCTTTAATAACTCAAGGAGTCTTCACCCTTCCTTGGGGCTGAACTCATCTTGTACCTAGTAGGTGCTCATTAAATATTTGAGACCCGGATGAGAGCACGGATGGATTTACTGATGTTTTCTGTCCTACAACCTTTTGGAATAACAAGCTATCATTGCCTACCCCCTACCCCCTCCTGCTTCTCACTTAAGCCATGTCTTTATGCTGTGAGAAAAATGGCACAATATGGGGAAAAAAAAGCAGGGCATCTGGTTCACCAGATATGCATATGGCCACAACATATGGCAAACCCAGGGCATTTGACCATCGTGCTCATTAGGATGTGCCGGCAAGCCGGATGCCGCGCGCTCGCTGTGCCCGTGTCGTTTTTCTCTCAGCATGCCGACCTGGTGTTAATCATCAGGACACACTTGCCTTTCCGAGCAAATCAGTTCCTCCACTTTTTTCACCTTTGAATTTTTTTTTTTTTTCTTTCTAAAATACCCTCCTCTTTTGTGTTTACTTTCCATTGGTCGGTTGCCTTCAAACTCAGGGTGGTCTTACTCTGCGGGTTCCACGGGAAAGGTCCACAAACCACACTAACCACAAACCATGACGACAGTGGGGCGTAGTCTTTGGGGTGGGTGGGAAGAAAATGCCAGGTTTATTCTTCTTAAGGCATTGAAACATTCTATACCGCTCCAGGAGCCTGTGATAATTAGCTTTGCACAGAAATAAAGAAAACCCACCCACCCTAGACGCCTTGGTTTTCACTTAGGACTTCTCGACTTCTGGAACGTGATGGGGAATAAGGCAACCCCACCCGAACCCTAGCAGACAAAACCAGAGAACCAGCAATTCACATCACCCAGAGTGAATCCATCTTCAAAAGCCAGGGAACTGTGCTTTCGTTTTGTGCATTTGATAGCTCCCCCCTATAACGTTCTGGCTTCTGCTTTTCCAAGTCATTTTATGTTTATATGTAACCCCCTCCCTCCTCAGGCCTTCCCTCCCACTTCTCAAAGGAAATTCCATTTTCCAGCTCTCATTGGCAATTGCAACACCATTCATTTAGTACATTTGCATATTTCATTTTTGTCCAGGTCGTTCCTCTCCTGTTGCATTTCTAAAAATGAGAAATGAGATCTAAACTCATATTAACCCTGATGCCATCCCCTTTGCTTCCCATTCATTGCTATCCTTTGTTTATCGTCTTTCAGCAAATTTTCAATCTATAGGACAATGCTCCCATACGAATCAATTAGAACCAGTTTCACAAAATAGACTTACGGGTGCTCTCTATCACTCTTCCTGAATTCCAGCTGTATATGTCCATGCACATTCCCTGATTGCTAGATGCACATTATTCCTATCATCTGTTAGTAACTATCAAAAAACAGTAACAAATTTTTCCAGAAAGATTTATTCTCTATGTAGTCCCCTTCTACTCCTTTTTAAGTATTGCTGATGGTTTGATTGAACTCGAAATAGTCACAGTTTTTTCTCATTTAATGTCCACTCCATTATTTCAAGGTAGGAAAAAATGCAGATATGTTTTCTTTTAAATAGTTTTATAGACAAAGTGAAAGATTTTTCATTCTTGCTTCAAATTCATTGTGAAAACAGAAGGCAGTTTCCCCAGATGGAAATCTGTCATATCATTATGGAAATGTCAGATTTCCACCCGGGGCATATTGACAAAAAGCCATGGTTTTTGCCCAGGGGGTGGAATTTCACAAATTTTCCCAAGAAGAGCTGCACTCCTGGTAGAAGACAGAGGCAATTTCTTCCCCTATTTCATATTTGCGAGACTGAGTGCTAAGAGATTGGTTTCAGGCAAATACCCAAAGAAGAGAAAAGAAGACGTTAACATCCCCATTATGGATTATATGGGCTTGGCTCTCCTTTGCAAGTCAGTCCTGGCTGTGTGGACTCTGGAGTTATGGTTACCCTGAGCAGCAACTCTATTGGTGATATTGAATAAAACTGGTGTGTCCTCTTGCCAAACAGAGAACAGATTTCATTCTTTGGTCTATCTGATCTGTCATTGTAAATATCACCCCTTTAGTTAATAGATATGCTCTTCTTAAAGTCTCTCTTAATTTGGGTAATTGTATTCCCCCCCCCTCCAGCCAGAAAGGAGCACTTGAAACCTCCGTTAGCCAAGTATTCATGCGTGTGTTAGAAATATTAGCAAATTGTGTCCATGCTAATGAATGATAGGACATTTAGAGGAAAATAAAACAATTCCCAAACATTTTCGTACAGTTAGAATCTCATGCTTTAAATAGATGAAAGAGATCTATGATTGGCATAAGTCATGCAGCAATAGCCTTGGGACGTGAGGTACTCTATTCGATTACGTAGAAGTCTCACTGCCTGTGTAACAGCCCTCAGATTAACAAACAAAATGCAAAAAAAAATTCTAAATATTTTTCTGAAATAAAGATTTGATATCTGAACCAAAAAACTCCCCCAAAGACTGTTGGTACAGGCACTCTGCTCCATTAATATGTGTATATTTTTTCCTCATAGAAATACCTGCATTTAAAAAAATGCGGCAATAACTTTAAACTTCAAAGGTCTAAACTTCAAAAGGTTTCTTGCATTCTGCTTGATGGGACAGCATCTTATGCACACATGCTTTTTTTCCCTGCTAAATGCCTTAATAATGAGCTTGGGTTCAGATTTTGTGAATCGGAGCCAAGTAACTCTATTTTATTATATTTGCTGGGAAATGAACTAGCTCAGGGTAATTAGGAAAGCAATTTTATTAGCTTCTATTTCATAAAGATTGTTTTTTAATCAGAGTCAGAACTTACTAGAAATGATTCTGTGCTCATTGCTTGGGTCTCAGGAAATGAAGTGGGGCACCGTAGGTCCTAACCCACAGAAAAGCCAATGTGATGAAGACAGAAGCTTTGCTCTTAATCTCTAACGATGCTGTAAAAATAAACCCAATCTGATGGCGTTGTAAATAAAAGGGTCACAGCTAACGAGTACCTGTGTCTAGTCTATTATATACCAGAGCCTTGATAACTGAAGGAGTGAATGCTTCCTTTTAATTGACCAAGGAGACTTGGATTCAAGTTGTGAAGAATCCTGGTTTGGAGACCCAGGCGGGTAGTAAGCAAAGTAGAACACTGTATTAGGTGACTGTGTCTCCAGGAGACAAATGGGAGGAGGAATTGGGACTGATAGTGTATTTCAATAATGTAGTGCAGCTGTGAAAAAGACAAATGCTCTACTGAGGCACTCGGTGCATCCTGGGAGTGTGGTGTTGTTTCTAGGAAAATGGAGATCCTGCGATCGCCGCTTCTCCCGGCAGCCCTTCTCGAGTGCAAGTGTGGCATAGTGTTTGGGGCACCTCATTATAAAGAGAACATCAATACTGTAAATTAGAGAGAACTCAGAGAAGGGTGACAAAAAAGATAAAAGGATTAGAAGAGATGACCTATAAAGAAAGGTTAAAGGAACATAACATTTAAAGCTTGCAGGAAAAGGAGCTGGAGAGATGGAAGGCTATGCTAACTGTCTACAAATATTTGAGCAATAATAATTTTAAGGAAAGGAGAGGATCGCTTGCAGGGGCTGAGAATGGTCTAATAAGAAGTAACGGCTTGAAACTAAGGAAAGGGGAAAATGTCGGTTAGCAGACATTAGGACAAATCTCTTCCCAGTCAGGGCAATTAGGCATTGAAGGGAACTGCCTGGGGAGGCAGCTGCAGCCCCATCAGCGCAAGTGGCAAGTGTTTAGGGGGAGGTAAACCACTTGGGGAACTCCTCTGGAAGGCAAGCCAGCCCACCCTGCTCTGAAGAGCTCCACATACCGGAGAAGTGGGCTGGGAAAGCGGGGAGAACTTTCCCAATGGTCCCAACTGTGACGGAAGCTTGTAAAATGAGCATGTGGAGGGTGGGGGTGGAGGTGTAGATGTTGTCCAAGAAAAAGCCCATCATATGTGTATGGGAAATGTCTTTCCGTAAAGCTGTTCTTTTCTACTGTTGGTCATTAGTGTTGGCTCCTCGTTTGCCTTCACAGTCATCAAGGCATTTACATAAATCATCACATAACACCTCCCCAAGTCAGAACCAAAGCGGGGAGGGAGGGGTGCCTCTGACAACGAGGCCCATCTCAAAATGAATGGTGTGAGGTTGCGCACATCAGTTTCTGTTGTGCAAGCAAAGGGAAATAGAGAAAATTGCCATGTTTTATCATGTCGACCGAGCCAGAGCAGGTGACACCGTGATCAGGTGTGCATGCATAATCACTCCCCCAAATAATCGCCATGTGGAATAATTTCCCCCCAAATCTTGCAGCTTCAACTTATTCTCTGCAAGTGACTCATAAATCTTGGCCTTGAATGTGAATCAAGATTCCAAGCTGCAGGCTCAGGGGTTTGTTGGATTTATTCAACTTTAGTCTTTATTTATAGACATAAAAGTGTATTATTGGTTGTAACATCCAAACAAAAGAAAACAGATTGTAAGCATCCATTAATGTTTTCCCAAAAGGGAAATCGCACGTTTCTCTCGGGTCTTTCATTCTCTCCCTTGTAGTATTAAGATGATGTCATAAACTCGTAATTACTTTGTGATGTTCCCGTGCACTTTATATCTCTTGGTTCAGAGATGCCAATTCCCTCTCTGATGGGAAGGAATGCAGCGAAAGATATGAGCAGGTGGAAGATAAGTCTTTGGTGGCTTGCAATTTAGAAACCTGTGAAGTTTTGAATTCATACCACTTAAATTCTCTTTTCTGGGAGGGGAAAGATGCACTTTAAATATCTTGGGTCTTTCATTATATACATGAGATGAGGTGTTAATTTTGTGGAACAATTACTACTAGAAAAGAAAATTGTTTTGACTTACAAATGAATGCAGAGGCTATGTGAAAAAAAATCATTTTTGTATTTATCAGGTAGAAGTTTTTCATTCACTAATCAGATCCAGAAAAGCAAAGACACTTTAAAAGAAGGGCATGTTTGTATCATATGATTAGATGTTTGACTTCTAAGTACCTGCAGCCTCGGGACAAGTAGAAACACAAAACGGGGCTGTGAGAGAAAAGCGAATCACAAGCTGGTGACTCTCTTTTCTTGGCCAAATCTTTGTTCTGTTACTCCCAGCTCATCTCTTCAATTCTGCAAGAAAGAAGCCATAAAGTATCTATTTCCAAGTCCTCTTTTAAGACTTGCTCAGATTTCTTATTGCTCATTTCTAAGCATTTTAATTTCTGACCTCTTCTGCTCCACTAGTTATAGACCCATTCACTGACCCTCTAGGATTTCCAACTCGGTGATTTATGTCCTTGCCATATTCATGGGAGGCACTAGTATCAACTGCAGTGAGAGTAGAGAGAGAGGGGGAGAGGAGGGAGAGAGGCTTCCTCATCATTCTCCTGCTCAGTGGCAGAATAATTTTCCTTTATGTTTTTCTTTTCTTATAATCATAATAAAATTCTTGATGTTGGTAGCTTTTAGACATTCCTAGCAATGCTCCCTCCCTAAAAAAAAAAGAAAAAAAAAAAAAAAAAAGGAAAAGCACACGGCTTTGAGTTTTAATTGCTGCAACTTGTGTGCAACTTGTGTAGACAGAGAGGACTTTTTTGAATGGTAGAGTTTGGAGCAGGATGAGAAGATATTGACTAGTTGGAGTGGGATGTTGGGATGCAGGGGCTGGGTCTGGGGAGCCTGGCTTCTGCCTGGGCCTCAACACCGTCCCTCTCTGTGGGGAAGCAGAACCCCCTTTTCCTTATTGTCAAGATATCCAGGGAGTATGAAGCCATTAAGAAGAAACTGAGCCACTTGACCATTTGCTGCCTGCCCTGGTCTTATCAGTAGACAAGGAGACCAACAATTATGGATGTCACTTGCCATCCTCAACTGTCATTTGCATTCAAGTTTTAGCGAAAGGTAATTTGGCTCCAGATCTTTGTTTAGCCCTTTAATTACATAGTCATTTCTGTGTTTTCTTTTTCTCATTCTTGTGTTTCATTTCCAGTGCTTTTCTACCTCCACTGCCTTCTTTACAATCCTAGGTGACCAGTTAAACCACGATTTTCTTGTGCTCTCTGAGTACCTGAGAGCCACTTTACTTCTCTCTGACCCAGGCACATGGTATGCAGCAATGCTGTTTAGAACTGAATAAGAATGCAGACTAGCAAGCCTCTTTGTGAGGGTATGGATGTGTCCCACACGTCGCCGGTCCTGTTTAGTTATTAGAATCTGAAAACTTAATCATATACTCTAAGAAGAGGCTTTGATAAAGAATTTTACTCCTGCATGTTCATTTAAGATTTAGACTTGACGTATTAACGCCAAATTTAAAATTGTGTCCTCCTCATTGCAGTCCTCTGTAGTTACAAGGTTCTAATAAATATTATGTCCTCCCATCATGCAATTAAAATTTTCCACCTCATTTCACAATGCAAAACATTCACATGTTGTCAATCATTTTGAAACATGATTTTTTGACATCATATAATTTCACTTCATTTTTGCAGACAGACATCGCACCAGGAAATTATTTAAGAAAGAATCCTATTATATCTTTATTTTTCCACCAAATTTCACCTTCAAGTGCAGTCATTTGTGTACATTTCAGTAACTTCAACAATAAACTCACAAGGAGAGGGGACGGCAACTCCTCAGACAGAGAATCACATATGGGTTTTGCAACCCTCGCCAGGCTGTGGCTGTTGCCGGCACCCGGTTAGAAAACACGGTTTTAGCCACGGGAAGTTTACAAGTCTTGCTGCATAAAGTGAAAAGGTTGCTGCTTGAGACAGCTACCACCTGGGAAGCTGGGAGAAAAACATGCGTGGGCTTTTGAACTTTCCTCTGTTTAATAACTAGCAGACACTAATGATTTGCCAAACATCCTGATTTAAAATGGCGGCAGTCAAAAGCAAGGCTGCCTGCTGGCTGTCAGGTAGCCCACCTGTTCTCCATACCAAAGTTCCCCTGACCTGTGCCCAAAGCAAAGCTGTTATCCTTTAAACCACTGCTAGAGATGAATGCACATCTTGCTGGGTTCTCTCACTGACATTCTGGTCTGCTGTCGAAGAGAAGTTTCATCCTGGAAATTCCACATCGCCTTTTTTAATGAAGAAGGCCCCTTGGGGAATGATCTCATACACAGTCTTTGGAGGGACTGGAGTGGGAGGGGAGATGAGGGAGAAGGGGCCAGGTCTCATCTCTGGAGAGCAGCAAGGAAGAGCTTATGGGCACTTATGGATGAAGGTCCCACTAAGTTCAGTACGGGATGGAGATCTCTTCCTACTTTTTTAAAAGTGTGGTGGAGTTTGGGAGAAGGTCAACCATATTTATCATATCTTGGTATAGTGTTTATGAGAGGAAAGTTAGAAAAGAACTAGCTGTTGAGTGTGAGAAAGATGTGTCATAAGGGAAGAGTGTTGAAATGGGATCTATAGTCTCTAGTATGGTGGTGGGTTTTTTGTTTGTTTGTTCTTTGTTTTTAAGCACAGGGTCCAGAGGAAGTAGGAGAACCCTTTTCTGGTGTGACCTGAAGTAGAAGGGGGATTAGAAGAGGATATTAAGTGATGGGTTGTCATCATTTATTATAAAAAAAATTAATTTGAAAAGCACTCTTGTGATATTCAAAAGTTTACGGACTTTACAACAGGTTAGGCTATTGTTTCCAGGTAATCATTTAATGCCAGGGACATTGGAATCATTTACCTGCTAGACCTAGTCTTACCCACTTACTACTTGTTTAAGATATTGTAGGTTTGTGTAGATGCTGCAATCTATATATCGATAAATATATCAAAGTGAAATATTTGATAGCATAGGAAAGAATTCTTTTAAGATAGTACTGAGTATAATATGAAAGCAATTATATTCATGATTTTATTAATGGTTAATCTTTAAAAGTACCTAATATATAATAAGGCTTCATGGCACTTTCTTAAAAAACTATTATGTACCATGCTTTATAAAATTATGTTATTTGAACCACAGCGACTCAAAAGCATTGGTATCATTGTCTCCATTTTACCAACGTGAAATCTAAATTATACAATTAGAAAGAGGCAGAGCTCAGAATCAAATCTCCCATACCCTAAATGTTTGTTCGATGAATGTTGACAATTAAATCCATACCATATTCACTTATGGATATGCATACATGCTTATCCATTAATTATAACCACATGTGTCAAAATTCCCATCTGTTTTTTGATGGACTGATTTAAAAAGCAGAAGGAGACCCTTTATGATAGGCAAGAGCATGCTTCCCCCATATTTCTTCTACTTCAAGAGTCCTTTGTCATTTTCTTTAAACCCCAATTCAGAATGTTGTCTCCAGGGATCAGAGGATGCTTAACTTTGTTCTCTAAAGTCAATTGTGCTACAAATGAAGATAGCAATTAGCATTTATCATCCATGGTGATTTTTATCTCCCTCTCTGGGTTTACATAGTGCTTATCACTGTGGTACCGAAGTGCACTGACACACTTGCTAACTTCTCCTGAAATAATACTGGGAGGAGAAGAGCACCTTCCTCTGAGATGTCTGATGCCTAGATCACAGATAACTATGGCGCTTTCTCAATATTGCAGACCTGACATCTTCTGAGTTCCCATGTTGTCTACACTTGTCCAACATGAACACAATGGAATTCATATAGCGAGTAGCTCTTTAAACCACAGATACACGAAAGAGTGTGCTGTGGCATGTCTGTAATACTACATACCACTTGTTTTAGGAATTATTTAGCATAAAGAAAAGAACCTACTCAGATGAGCTTGAAGAAAACAAGGTGTTATTAAAAGACTTCATGGACATCTTATGAAACCTGAATAATACTGGATAGTACTCCCAGAACTTTGCCTCACAGAAATGGGGAAATGGGCAAGTACTGGTTCCTTTCTTCCTAATGTCTCTCCTCTCTGCTTCTATTTGTTTCTGTTTTATTCTCATCTCTCTGAAGACTAGTTTCTCTGTTTAGACATCTGTTTACATATGGCCCATTTTGGCTGACTTCAAATGGTAGCCTTAGCCTGCAAATCTATATAACCTTTCTGTTCATATTCCTCACATCAAAGTAATGCAGATTCTAGTTTCCCTATTTCAAATTCCTGAGAGAAAGAATCTGCAGCAGCCTACATCACACATCACTCCTTGTCTAAGCAGATGTGATGGGGGAGGGTGGGTGGAGAGGAGAGGTCATGCATGCTGAGCTGCTTCTTTCAGACACTGGGCAAGTCTCCTAAGAAATGGATCAGGGGTAGAGAGCTTAGGATCTCTAGAATCAAGTGTACTAATGATCATATGGGGTGGGGAGCAGACCTAAATATGCATGATGATGAATTTTTAAGTTACTGTTCTTAAGAGAGAAAAGTAAAACTCTTATTCAGAAAACTATGCACTGGGCATTTTAGATAGGGATGCTTCTACAGAGCACCAGGGAAACTTAGGGACCTAATCTGAGATCTAAAGTTCGTTCTTTCTTTCCTCAAATTGCAGACTTGCAAAGTTTTCCTTGGAAGTTTTCATCTATGTTTCCACATACAAACCCATTTGTCAGAACCCTGGGAAAAGAGAAAAATAAATTCAGACAGATATTCTTCTTCCACCCTAGAATAAACTGAAGGGACACCATTGTTTCTTCTAATCCACGTGACTTTTCTATGTACATACAACCATCACTAAGTATTGCTTGCTTCGTGCAAATGACCCTGATAGCCTGGTAGACCCTTGCAAAGTTCAGTTTTCTCTTCTGACCTTTCTATCAGGCTGTTTGTAGATTATAATCAAGATTTGTAATAATTGGGGGTAAATTTCTGTTATCTGCGGAGGAAAGGTTAAATCAGAATTAATTCTTGGGGAAAGCTCAACTGAAGGGCAACTTCTCTCAGTGCCCAGGAGCTCTCTCTTCTCCTCCAGGGGGCAACATTATTTTCATGTCACACATAACCACCTCACTCAGTTCAGCTCTTTTGCTAGACTTCAGTTGTATCAAGTTGAGATGAACACATCTGTATTTGAACAGGCCGAGATATCAAGTTTCTTCCTTTCATTTTTATGGTTCCAAGTAGAATTATTATGCCCATCACAGGTTGACCACTATGGTCTATTAGCTAAGATATATGATTCCATTTCTAGTATCCTATTTGCATACTTTCTTTTCCTAAAACTGCCTTTTGCACAGGTTGCTGGCCCTAAAGTACGTGGTTGATGGGCTGATTTCTCCCTGAAAGTGCTTCATCCTCCAGTAAGAGACAGGTTTTCTACAGGGACTTGAACACTGTGTTCTAGTCCTTCTGAAAGAAGCACACTAGAACAAAACACCTTTGCATTTTCCATGTTTTCTAAAACTATGTAGGAGTATAATATTTTGTTTCTCCAGCTTTGTCCCTTTAAGAGACTTACCTTGGGGTGATGCTAAAGCATGGCCATATTCATGCATACTATCAAATTGCTCCACAGGTCAAACATAAAATGTAAAGAATCTGAACTTGACTGTAATCATACAATAACAGAAAGAATGAATGGCTCTTAAGAGCCATTCAGAAAGAATGAATGGCTTCCATATTCTTATCTTTGATGTTTTGATTTACATTAGCAAAGAGACCAATAGGCCTTTCAGATCTATGTCAATAACAACAGAAACAGTTACTGTTCTAAATACTTCATCTGTATCATCTCATTTAATCTTTGGGGTTTTTTTGGGTATTGGGGATTGAACCCAGGCGACGGGGAGTGGGGGGTGCTTAACAACTAAGCCACATCCACAGCCCTTTTTTATGTTTTATTTAGAGAGAGTTCTCACTAACTTGCTTTAGGACCTTGCTAATTTGCTGAGACTAGCTTTGAACTTGTGATCTTCCTGCCTCAGCCTCCTGAGCCACTGGGATTACAGGTATGTGCCACCATGCCCTTCTCATTCAATTTTAATTTCTCTTCCCTGTTTTGAGTTGGTACTTTTGTTATCCTAATTTAGATGAAGAAACTGAAGTTCAGAGAAGTTAAGTAACTTGTCTAGAATCATAGAACATGAAAGGAGCAGGTCAAGATTCCAGCCTTGATGTTCACAACCACTGTAATGAATTGCCATCTGAATTCCACTCCAGTCAATCAACCTCACGTGAGCATATAAATCAAATAGCTGAGGTATCTGTTTTCCTCTCGTGACCATTCCCTTTCAGATGTACCTGAATTCTCTTCCTCAGACCACACCTCTCAAACATGATGATGTATCCCAAATCATGTACTCCAGTGAATGAATCAATCATGTACCATACAGGGTTTTGAAGACAAGTAAAAGAGGAATGGAAAGGATCAAAGAAGAGATGGGAAATCTACAGGAGAAGGTGGAAGGAGCGAGAATATAGCAGGCTCATCTATGTTTTGAATGGTTTCTTTGTCCACTGAAGTGGTCTCACAAGCAGGTCTGAAGGACTGAGGTTGAGTTTCTCAGATGTGGGAAGATAAGCTTAGTATCAGAGTTTTCCATGATGCGGTGCTCAAGGAATGATCCCTGCTGGAGAGTCAAAAGTGGAATCTGGTCCCACAGGAAGGGATCAAGCTTCAGAAGACTCTGGATGTGTTTTTGGCAGGGGAAGTGTCAGGGAAATACTGTTACGGATAGAACATTTAGTAGGAGTCCTTGGGTAGAACCTAGTATTCAGCAAATAACTAGGTCAGTGTTAAGCACATGCCCCTTTCCTCTGCAGGCTGGGAAGTTCCAGATTATAGCTGATGGCAGATGAGTACCCAATAGGAACCCCACTGGTTGCACCCACACACTCCCTGACCCTCTTGACTGTTTCCCCCTTAATTCTTGTTATCATTTGGCACACTTTTTAAATTATTTATGTGTTTATTGTTTTGCTTCTTCCCCTATGAAGTTTAAGCTCCATAAGCAGGGATGTTTGAATGCTTGGATCACATTGTAGGGGATTTGTTAGGTGCTCGGTAAATACTGGTAGATGAAAGAATGTGCTGTTGGACATCCAATGGACCGACTGGCTGGGAAGCCACATTGTCGCTTCACTGTTCACAATATCACCTGTTCACTCTTTCTCACTACTTCAGGTCTCAGTTATTTTATGGTCAGTGACCAACCTGATAGTTAGTATATTTGTCAGCTGACTTTTGGTGTGGGCTTGCTCTCTCTTTTTCCTATCCTCTGTATCAAATTAAATCTAATGTTTCTGTCACTTGAAGAAAATTTCTGTTGGACTTTCTGCCTCTGTCTCTCTCTTCAAAAATCCTTACACTAAGCCATGAAGGGGGTGTGAGGAAGATGAGCTTGACAATCTAGGGTAGACAAAATGACTTGAAATATATTCTCGGGAGCCAGGTAGTTGGAAGACCTCCCATTGTCAGGAAAGCAGACCCAAAGGGGTGCAACCCTCCTGCTCTCCATCCACAGGACTAAATTTCTCAAGACAGTGAACAAAACATCACTTGCATCCACACCAGGCGGTGAGTTAATCTTTTGTCAGAATAATACCATCCAGAAGAAATGTTCTGGTTTTTAAGGGAAAGAAGACTTCACTATCTCCCTTATGACATTTTCTGGATGAATCCCACGTATGTGTGTATTTATTTATGTAACAAACACTTCTATAGTGCTTATGTGCCAGGTACTGTTCTAAGTTGCTCAAAAATAAATGTTAACTCACCTGATGGTATGCATTATGGTTATCACTGCCCTTCCCCCTGCATTTTGAAGGTGAAGAAACAGAAGAACAGAAGCAAAAAGAGATCAAATGGCTTGCTCGAGACCAGAGGTAATAGTGGCTGCTATGCTTTGAATCTTAGTGCATCCTCAAACCTTCTATGTTAATGCGGGAACACTCAGAGGTGAAATGATTACATTATGAGAGCCGCAACCTAATCAGCAGATTAATTCATTTGATGGATTAATAATTTGAAAGGACTCCTAGACTGGGTAGTAACTGTAGGCAGATAGTGTGAGTCTGGAAGTGGTGGGTCACTGGAGGCATGTCCCTAGGGAGCATATCTTATTCCCCTGGCTCCTCCTGCCCTGTCTTTGCTTCCTGGTTGCCTTGAGCAGAGTAGTGCTCTTGCACCATGCTCTTCCACCATGATATTCTGTCTCCAGAGCAATGGAGCTGGCAGACTATGGACTGAACCTCTGAAATGTGAACCAAAATAAATTATGTCTCCTACTTGTTCTTGTCAGGTGTTTTGGTTACAATGACCAATATAGCAGCAGAGCTGAAGTTTGAACCTGGGTTCCTAGATTCAGCTCCAGGGTCTATCCTGTCATCTGTTAGCTAGGTTTTCTCCAAAATTTGAATACTTTTGGGATATTGGTTGTGGTATTATTGAAAATATTCCTCAAGTCTCTATTTCCTTACAAAAAAGATGACAAAAGTCCACAGTGGGAGATAGGCAGCTATTTTAATTTCAAAGAAAATAAACTTTTTGATCTGATTTGTCTTAATATGATTATCTAGTATATGTGTGTATGTATATAGATATATTAAATATATTTAGAAACATACATGCATCAGAATATATGCATTCATATACATATATATTCAAATGCTATAGGAATATATTTTTGCCTAATCCGTAGAGCTTCATCAATATTTCTTCTTTATTCCCTTTTATGCTAGCAGCTTTCTTTATGCATTTCCATTTTCCACATTTTTCAGAGTGATTGGATTAGGTTGCATACACTTCTCCTGAAATATTAAGTGCATACAATCCGCATCCACACACATTGGGCCTATAGGTATGATCTATCATTTCAAAAATCCACATGCTAAAAAAACAACAACAACAACAGAATAGGCCTTGAGTGCTATGAAGTATTAGGTCCAAAGAACCCCCTGTCATTCATCTCAGTAATGCAGGGACTAATAAGACCCCAGAGTTTCTGTCTCATTGGCAGATTCTTTGTCCTAAAACCAATGAAGTCTCACACACAGAGACACACTTACCTGCTACCATTCATATTGTATATCTAAGAAGACTAATCTGTTTTTTTTCTTTTCTTCTTTTTCTCGTTTCCTTTTTTTCTTTTTGGTACTGAGAGATGAACTCAGGGGTGCTTTACTACTGAGCTACATCCCAACCCTTCTAATATTTTATTTTGATACAAGTTCTTGTTAAGTTGCTGAAGCTGGTCTGGAACTTGCAATTCTCCCACCTCAGCTTCCCAAATTGCTGGGATTATAGGCATTTGCCAATGTGCCTGGTGACTACTTTATTTCATTTTGAGTAAGTTGCTGCATAGTCAAATATCTAACTCATGTGCCATTCCTCAAATTTTTAGAGGACATAGGAAAGATATTAGCACAAGCATTGGTCCAGATTGTTCACCTTTGTCCTTAGGACTATTTTTGAAAAAGCAGCAACAGCAATGAGTAGTTACAGAATGGTTGGGCAAGATATGGTTTTTAACTTTTAATTGATCCCACACAATGTTGTCTCTCCCTCCTTACTATTTTTTTCCTTATGATCTTGATCATTAAATACTCCTAGTGTCTGAAGTTTCATAGCTGGGTCTTCCCTCTTTCCCACTCACCTGTGTAAGAGCCACCTCTTGTGTGGCTTGTTGGAAATTGGTCTCATTGCTTTAGAGTCAAGTCTTCATTGTTATGGTATAATTTCCAGACAGGTGGTTCTTACTATACTAAATTTCTGGGCACCTCCTTGCCAGAACTGGGCCACAGTATTTTATTTCAGCAGGTTGCTGCTATGACATAAACTCACACCTCTGGGCACAGATTTGCTTTACTTCTGTCTTCCTTAGGAGTCATCTTTCAAAAGTTCTGTGTCCCTGTCCTCTGCCTTGTAAGAGTTCAGGACTGGTCTATGGTTAATTCTATAAGCAGAACAAAACTGTCATTATTTTTATAGATAATTCCTGAAAAAAAAAATCAACTTGATTTAGTCAGTTTGTTTCAAATGGAGAAATCATAACATCCTGTATAGACCTGATATTATTCACTGAGAATTTCAATCCCTCGTTATTTATGCATATATAGTCTATAAAGCCCAAATGTCCAAATATAGTCAGTCATCTTTTTCTGTATAACCCACCAAATGAGGACACTCTTACATATGCATATATCCCAATAGTTAACATCATGGACTAAACGTCCTGATTATTTTGTGAATTTCTCTCATTTCAGCTGGATGTTTTGGCTTTGTGTAGACAGAGTGCAGCATGCTTCCCAGTTTGTATCCCTTTGAATCTGCTTTATTGATGTAGAACAAAGTTTCATTTGCTTGCAGATTTTAATTTAAAAAAGAAAAGCTAATGAACGTTGGATCGTATTCTTCAGAGAAGGTAATAAGCCTCGTATGTTATATAAAAAGCTACCGCCCTCTGATTGTCAAAGTTTACTTCTTTCTTTTCAGATTCTTCTTTGTATTGTTTTACAATCTAGGTATATCTGTTTAACATGAAATGCAGAAAATGACAGGGCTCAGACAGCTACTGCATCCAGTGACAAAGATTACTGTCATCCTGGCTCATCAGTTAATTCATCATTGGCAATGGTCCATTCCATTTCCTGGTAGCCTAGCAACAGCCAATGATGGGGAGGGCTGTTTGCCATGTGACAATGGTATGTGGTACTTTCCAGAATGCTTTTACATAAAAATAGGATGATAATTTATAAATTTACATTTTTATTTTAATAAATGGGAATATTTGGTTTTAGGGGTTGACATTCAAAAGGGAGACAATTTTATTTTGCAGACCATGACTTTAAAGTGCTGGACTGGTGACTTGATAACAGACATGGAGCTATCAATTTCACACATAAACAGGGCTTAAAGTTGAGACTGTGAATGCCTTACTTTACCTTAGTATGAGTGATATTTCTCCAC
Source organism: Sciurus vulgaris (assembly GCF_902686455.1). NCBI lineage: Eukaryota > Metazoa > Chordata > Mammalia > Rodentia > Sciuridae > Sciurus > Sciurus vulgaris. The sequence continues at coordinate 47,530,806 of NC_136475.1, forward strand.
AGATTAACTATACAGAATAATATAATTAAATGAGAGCTATTCTTATATCAGCGTACAGACACACGCTCTCACAAGACATAAGATTTTGAGTCTGAACTTTGACTCCTAATTTGTTTTTATCACTAGCTAGAAAAAAAAAAAGCCAAGAAACCTTTGAGCAACAATAATTGTTGTCCTCAATATTAAAAAAAAAAAAAAAATGTGGTTTCTCAGAATCCTCCTAAGCCTCTATTGATGATTCATGGTTCAGTAACTCATTGAAAAATCTGCTCATTTGTTTTCACTGATTGAATTCCCTGATTGTTAGTGTGTATAAATGTATTAGCTGCGATTGAAGCTATTTTCTGTTAAAGAAGTGATAGAAAATCCTATTTAAATGTCATAATGCTTTTTCTCTTGTTATGACAGTATCACTGAGTAAATAGTTTTATTTTAGTGCCATAGTTAAGAAAATCTATAATCACCTCTGCATAATTTTTTTAAAAAACCCTATATTTAGTCCCATCTACGGAGACAAGAGTGGAAAATAGGCGACTACCTAAGACATGAATTCCGTTAAATATTAAAGAGATCTCATCAATGATTTTATTAGTCTCTGAGCTCAGTAAAGGCCTCTCTGACATCTAAAGTCTAATGATTTTTTTAAATATATTTAAAGCCTTGCACTGCACCTTTAAATATTGAACAATATTGAAAAATATTGAAGCCCTTTTTTGTATATTAGCTTTAGGCAGAACTGTTGTATGATTTCCACTCCTTTCATGACATTGTAATGATGTTACCACATACAACTTTATCTTGCATGAAAAGGTGAAGTCATGAGTGATTTCTCCAATTTAAAAGCACTCAACCCTCACAGTGCTAGAAATGAATATTTTGCATATATTCATGCAACAATGATTCAATTTAAGATTTCTATTTTCAAACATTGCTTGAAACCTTCACTATGTTAGTAGTAAAATTGCCAAAATGTGTAATAAGATTTATTATAGATGAGTAGCATTTTATTTAGTATTTCATGTTAACACGCTTTTAGGGTTACCTGGTTTAGCAGGGGAATTCATCTTTCTTTTCTAATCAGAGATAACATTTTATTATATTTTTAAAAATACTCTTCCCATACACACACACACACACACACACACACACACACACACACACACACACACATATGTATATTGTGGCTCAAACTGAATTTTCTCTTGCTGGCAACACAAACCCAAACATCGCTCATGTCAACGCTCAGTGTACCCTCACACAAAACCGCTCCTATTAAAAAAAGCAAGAAAGACTTCTATTTCTCCTTTGTAATCCCTGTCTCTTCTCTGCAGAATAGCTGTAAAACCCACCTGCTATACATCCTTAAAATGGGCTTAGAATTTTGCTGTGGACTTTCCCCTTTGAAGGGGGCTGGTTTTACCCTTGCTTATAAGGTATAGATGTTTGATGTCCTAACAGAATCAAAATGCACCTAAGTTTCCCAGAAGCCGCATCAGTGTATAGTTCATAGGCACACAAAGTATAGGTTGGCAGAAGCTCTTAATTGAGGGACTATATTTCTGCAGGAGCTCTGCACAGATGGAGGAAGAGATGTATCTAAACCTGGTTACCTGTGGGCTTGGAGAAGAGCGATAGGGAGGGTGTAACCATTTCATGACCGCACCTGTGACTGTCACAGGGGAGGCATGAAAAGGTTTAGACTCACTGTTTTTGTGTTCATTATGCATTTTTAGGCTCTTAAGTCTTCTTTCTATTCCAGGTTTTCAATCATTTCAACAATGAAAGAGAGAACCTTCCACAGACAGGTTTTGTGCCATTAATGCAATGCCCTTCCTCTCCAAGCGTATTTATAAAGCATACACACACACACACACACACAGAGTCATGTAAATACACACTTGCACACTAAACAAGGCTTTGTTTATATGAGTGAGCTTCTAGCACATGCCCAAGCACAGAAAGGAAATACGACCTGATCTTTCGGAGGATGCCTGAGTTGCCTGCAGCTAACCTCAATTGCTTAAGAAAAGCCACTCACTGATGACATGGACACATGAGTGAGATTTTTCTTTGGTTCTCTTTTATACTATAAAAAAGTTATTAAAAACTGGAGCAGCAGCCTGCCAGTTAGTGACTTGTTCTGCATTTTCGTTTGGGCAGGAGAGTGGTGATCTTATTAGGCCCCTGGGTGGGCCAAATTTTCCTAATTACATGAAAATCAGAGGCAGCCCCTAGACTGTGGTATCTTACCTGCAAGGAGTAAACACTCCCCTGCTGTCACTAATGTTCTATAAATCATGTTAAAGAGAAGCATAATTAACATTTTTGATCAAATCAAGCTTCGAAGCCAGGAGGTGCTTGAATGAGTAAAGTCACGTTCCTGCATCAGCGGTGAATAGATTCTCTAGGGAATAAGAGTACTCAAGCTGGCTCTGTCCTTGTCCCCAGCCACCCACCCCTACTTTGGACACCTGCTGAAGACAATGAGAGTTTGGATGAGAAAATCCTCAGCCACATACCACATTCAGTTTCAGGAATTGAAGTTTATCCAGAGGCACAAGGCGTAGGGTAAGGGAGAAGCCACGCGCCATGTTTGAGAAGAATGAGTCCCTTTATATTTTCAGTCTGATGAAAGTATATCCTGTTCATGCAAGGCAAAATTAGTCCTGCTTGTCTTTCAAACCATTTAAAAAGGACAGCATTCCTGGTTAAAGGACAGGTAGCTTGGCACAAATAATTTCTACCTTCATTTTTTATGAATCTTGAGAAAATATGCACCCAGTTGCCAAAGGCTAATTAGAACTCAAGTTCATCTGGAGGAGGGTGCCCAAGTGGAAGATATTTCAAAGGCTTCTAGCCCCCAGGCCATCATACATGGAGAACCCTGGAACTCTTGTATTGGAGACAATGCTTTCCTTTCAATGACAGAAAAAGAACTTTAGTTGTAAGTTTCCTTAGAATCTACCCATGAATTTGCAATCATACCAGAGTGTTAAGCAGTTCATAGCAAAGCATTAATAAACCCAGGTGGAGAAAAACAGGATGGGAACCCAGAATGCCCAAGAAGGCCATAACAGGAAGGAGAAGCTGGGGAGAGGAGGTTAGGTGTGGCACGTAATCCTCTTCCTAAACATCACGGTTTTGATCTGGGTTTGACTCTGGCTCTGTGAAGGTTTTAGGAAGTATGATTAATAATTTAAAAAAATTTAAAAAGCAGAGGTTGTAATGAGTATTCCCATCCCCACACATCCAGCGAAACTGGGGGGAAACATTTGTTGTTAGTTCCTTCTTTTTCCATGGATACTCAGGAAGGAACATCCCCTGCTGATAGTGGGATGCTGGAAGTAATGGTGCCTGGGATTGGGGTCCTGCATTCCTTCTGGTTAGCCTAGTATGTGGATTTGCTTTCTCTCAGTTTCTTATTGGTGAGTCTTACTTTATTGCTCTGCACTGGGTTGAGATAGAGCCTCTGAGAGGAAGTGATCCAAGTCATTTCCTGCTCCTTCTGTTGGGTGTGTGGCTGGGGATGGGTGAAGGGGGTGGAGGACTGTTCCAGCACACAGATTATACTAAATCTTCTTATTTAAACAAATTAATACAATTTTAAGAGTCCAGGAGCTGTGTATACCCTGGAAAAGGAGTACATTGTCTAGTAGGATAGTATAAATTATAATGGTTTTGATGAAGGTGAACTGTATATATTACAAACAAAGAGGGATCTAGGTTTCTGGAATCTATTCCAGTTTTAAACTTTCAAATATTGTATTTACGAATACAGATATGCCTGTGTCTGTGTCTGTTGGTGAAGTGTATATTTTTAGTTGTTTAACTATATTCTTTATCAGAAATGAAATTTAAAAAATAAGAACTGAGAGTGCTCTTCCATGTGTAACTTCAATAAGTTCATATATGAATTTATAAATCAGAAAAATAATTGTTAGTTCTAAATTACATGAGTTCCAAATTATAACTTGGGAAATATGGTCACTGTGGATATTCTTGTTGCCCTTCTTTCTTGAGTCTTAATGATCAGAAAACAAATGGGTTAAAAAGATAAATCAGGCCAAATAGGATATGTGTCTGCTTAGGAAGACCATCTCCCCCTCTTTCCTCCCTCATATCCTGTACAGAGAGAACCTACATCAGCATTACTCCTTTATTGCTTTATGTTGTTTTGCTTTGCTGAATTCAAACTGATTTGTGTCTAAAATAAAGGGAGAAATAGAGTTCAGATTACTCTAAGAAAAATGTGTTCATTTCATCTCTGAGAAGAGAAACCGTCTCAACTTAACACACGTATTATCGCACAGGAGCCCCACTCCATGCAAATTCTTCTTGGAACCCTTTGACTGACATGCTAAGATTATGTTTTCAAGAGTTTGCTGAATTGGTTTGATCATCTCTGTCCAAAAGAGGGAACAGAAATCTCATTCAAATAGTTGACTTAAGTTTAAAATATAAATACTCCTATGGTCCTATTCAAATATCACCTTCTTGAGGATGTCTTTCTTGGCCATCATGTTTAAAATTGCCCCACAGCTTCCCACCCTCCACATACATTTGACTTTACTGTCTGTTTCATTGTTCTCCATGGTACATACCACCATTGAACCCACTCTATATTTTATTTTTTAATTTTCTTTCCTCCACCCACCACCAACTACCCACCTTGTACATAATGCAAGCTTTTGTCTGCTTTGTTCTTTAAATTCCCAGGCCTTAGAGTAGTGACTGACACTAGTAAGCAATCAAGAAATAGTGTTGAAAAAAGTAAGTGAAATAAACAGATCAAATTTATCAAGTTGGTTGGTTAAATTTTTAATATATGATGAATGTAACCAACCAACAAGGCAGATTTAATTTTCTTTCTTTCTTTATTATTTTTTTTCCTCTTCTCTCTTCTGTCAGTACCATCATCATTTGGGTCATTTTCTTTTCTATGTGTTGTTTCTTTGACGATTTATATGACACCCAAATGTAGGGAAAGAAACAAAAACTTCATCATTTAAATTATTCTACCTGAAGTAGACTGAGAAAACTGGCTGTGTCAGCAAATTTTTCACCTTCCGACTGGTTGTTTTGACACTTTCAGGACATCGCTTCTGTTTTATGCACTGTCACTTAGTCTTCATGGTTTCATAGCATGGGAATTTGATCAGAGGACACTTGACACATTCCCCAAAGTAAAAGAACTTGGTGGGTAGCTTGAGGCTGCCATACCGGAGTGTTGAAGCATGAAGTCGGAAAGTGCTGGATCCTACAAATCTTCCCTATGTTGGTCCTCAGTGACACACATGGCTTACATTACTTCTAGTCACTGACCATCAATGGTTGTTAACAAACTAGGCACCTTCTTTTGTTACACACACACACACAAATCTATCTCCAGAAATTATCTACCTACCTATGGAGGTAGAAGAGGGATGAATGAAGGAATGGTAAGATGTGTGGTGCGTCCCTCAACCTAACTGAGTACAGTTCTGCTCTCCGCTCCAGGCGTTCTCTACCCTGCCTGAAGAATCTGTCCTTGTTTACTTTCTGTCCCTCTTTGACTTTCCTTTGGATGAGGAAACATGCCTTACACCTGCTGGAGTGCTTTTACGAGATGTTAGGGATTTTCTGGGGGTTTCCCCAGAGGTGACTGCATTTCAGTGGTGAGTGAATAATGCAAAACAGTCTCCAGGCTGGACGCACGGAGTAATCACGGGGAATTCTTCAAAACAATCTCAGGTTGGTAAAATTTTCCACTGAAAATAATAATAATAGTAACAGTAGCAGCAACGGCAACAATAAACAAGATATGCCCTGTACGCTTCCACCCAATTATTAGCTAATAATGCATAATTATGATTAATTCCACTCTTTAAATGCAGATTCTAAAGAGCAATAACCATTTATTTTATGTTTTCATGTTATTTTCCTGCACGTCCTTTATGTCAATTATGTGTTGTCAGGCACATCTGATTGTGCTCCACTGTGGTTTCGATGGTTTGGTAATTGTACATTAAAAAAAAAAATAACAACACGTGTTTAGTATAAAAATTAATTATGTTAAGCATTCCTACTAATTTTGCCAGGCAAAAAAAAAAAAAAAAATGGCATCCCACAAATTTTCAGCATAAAGCGAGTGGCCAGCCTACTTAGGAGCTTTATGATCTGTGGCTGGGGTTTTGTGAGTGAGTTCTGTCAAGGCAGTTTGCTCAGAGCTGAGGCGGAGTGCAGTGGACAGCAATCTGCCCAGGCTCTGTTCCCTCTGTTCCCTTAAAATTTGTCTCTGGACTCCACCTAATCAACCACTTCCCAATTACAATTATAATAACGGCACTGAAAATATCATTTTGAAATGTCGCTGCCATCCAAATTGACAGAGCTTCTGCCAGCAAGCTGAATGGTCAAGAATCTAACTTCCTTCTTTTGATTTGGACCTATTTATAAAAGACTGATCCTGGGTAATAATGGAGAAAAACATTAGATAGATAAGCTATGAAAATCTACCCAGAAAATCTGGGAGCATCGAGGAGAAGGAGTGGTGGGGAGAAAAGGAGAGGAAAAACCAGAGGAATTGGACGAAAAAAAAGTCTGCTCAATATTGTAATCTTTTGGGAATATTTTCTTTGATGCATTAAAAATATCTGATTCTTAAAACAATTTTCTGCTCCTGTACCTCAAAATAGCATTTACTAAGGGGGAAGGGAGATGGAGCAATTAGTTGGCTTTATTTCTGAGGTTTTATTACTTTGATTCTTTTTAATTTAATCAGCCACGAACACAGCTACCAGCAGACGGTGACTTTTCCCTGAAATGTGCTTCCTGCCCAGAACAGTGCCTTGTGATTGTAGGTTAATGTTAATGAAACATGAAAAGGCAGACCCTTTTTAGGAAAATTTGTTATTAACAAATAAAGGCTGGGTAACATTTAGAATCACACCAGGAATCACAGCATCAGAAATATGGCTGGAGCAGATTCTAGAACCAGCCTGCCATGTACAAGTGATAAATTTGTTTACATCCTTTAAAAGTTCTAACTCCGTCCAGAGCGAGGTGACGTCCTACTTTTCACATTCATGTTCAATTCACAAACATAAAGAGACTCTGAGCCATTAGGAAAGCTTTCATTTTGGCTGGGGAAGGATGAAATGATAGTGATAGTGGCTTTCATAGCAGAAAATAATTGTATACTTTTCTTATTATTATTTTTGGCAAGGCGCGCACATTTCGGCTTTCCGGTGTATTACATCATTACATTGTATAATGCATCATAATGATAGAGTGAATAGAGATGAAGAAATGCCAGCGTCTGCTTCAAGTTTGGAGAGAGAGAGAGAGAGAGAGACATCGCACGCGCTTTCAGCTGGGAAGGCTGCTGTTCCGCAAAGTGTTCTCTGAGATGAAACAAAGCTGCCTTCCCACTTGGCATTCACATTAATTGTGGACTTGCCAACCGGCCAGTTTCACTGGTGTATAAATTAGTGGGGAATAATTCTACTTGTCTCAAAAAAAACAGAATATCCGAGGAACGCTTCCTGAGATGGTGACTTCTTTGTTTTTCTGTCGTTTGCATCCAGTGTCCAGGAAATCTCCACACGATCTTCTGAACACAGAAAAGCCCATGTTCCTCCCCAGCATACCTGTGTGAGAGGCACCAGCTGTCAGGAGAACAGATATAAGTTTCATCCTTTAGCTGCATATTTTTTGAATGTATTAAAATGTGTCATTTTTCAAATCCTTGTTATTGTAAAATAAAAGACCACAAGGCTCCTGAGAGGAAATTTAAATGGACCAATTGTTTTTAGTAATAATAGCAGGAAATGTTAATTGAAAGTCAATGATGGTCTGAGAGCTGCCATTTAAGACATGTCAATAGGGTGCTAAGATAACCTGTTGCAAAAGAAAAAAATATTCATTATGATTATGGCATTTATTTATAATTATGTTGTGAAAAGCATGCTTTCTCAGTGACTGATTTTTTTAAGTAATCCAAATTTAGCCAAATTATTTGACACTGTCTCCTAAAGAGGCTTACCTTTTTTTTTTTTTTTTTTTTGTTCTACAGTACACAATTTCAGTGATTATGGATATATGGTCCAGGACTTTCAGTGTTTCTGTAAACTTTTACAGTAACAATTACAATTAACTGAATGTTAACCATTTACTCTTTCACTCCATAATGGTAAGCTTGTGCTATGCTTTGTATTAGGTTAGGAATATAACAGTGAGTGAAACAGACCTGAATCCTCTCCCCCAGCAACTTGCAGCCTGAAGGTGTAGACCTCATCGAACAAAAACAACTTGCCACTTCTGGTTATACCAGGGTTTTCAGATTTGCATCAAATCTTTTCTAATATTCACATTTACTTGGATCAACCAGCCTTGAATTTATGGAGAAAGGCCATGTAGGTCTTAGTATTATTCTATAATTTTAAACTCTGGCAGAAAAGAAAAAAAAAAAAAAAACAGAACAATTAGTTGGAGATAAAGTATGTGGATGTTTTCAAAGTCACCTGTTTATTTGGGTACCAAAAATTCCCAGATTTAGGGGTGAGGGTGTAACTCAGTGACAGAGCACTTGCCTAACATGTGCAAGGCCCTGGGTTCAATTGCCAGCACTGCAAAGCAAAACAAGATAAAACAAGAACCTTATTTTTTCATTTTTTAGATATTCCCTTATTTTAGATTTTCTCCACTTTAGCAATGAAAGCTTCACATAACTAAATAAAATGGAGATGTATTTGGTAATAGGGATCCTTAGCTAGCCAGCTAGTCACTTTGGTATTTGATGATGTTTGCACATCATAACTGCCAAGTGCTTTATAATTTACAAAAAGGGTTTTAATATAGTACCTATATTGGTTGAAATCATGGGGTTTGGAGTCATACAGATGAATAGGCCTGAGTTCAAATAACAATTCTGCCATAAATTTCCTAACTGACCTTACATTCTGTAAGCATCAGTACCGGCCTTGTAAAATAAGAATAATAGCCATTTTTCAGGTTTGCTGAGAGGAGATAAGATAATCCAGTAAAATAGCTTATAGAAAACACTCAACAAGTGGTAGCTATTATTTTTAAAAATAATTTCTAATCCTTTTTACAACTTTATGAAGCAGCCTACTAATGATCCTATTAAACCCTCCTGTTTATTTTTCTCTCTACGTGGCTACAAAGGCAGACTCTCCTTCCTGGAATTCCTACATGTCTTTTTCTACTCATTTCCCAGAGTTCAGTTAAAGACTTCTTTTCTGACTTCTGTACTTTACTCCAATAGACTGCGGCCCTGCAAATACTTATTTAGCCTCATGGTACGCAAGTCTCTGTTTTAAGAAGAATAGAATGTGGAAAGTAGTAGAAATAAGAGGCTCTACTGCCACGCAGCTTACATTCCAACAGGGGAAGGCTATCAATAAATATTACAAAGGCAAGTTTTTATCTCAGGTTGGTGAAAAGCTTAGAAGAAGATGCTCAAGGTATTGAGAAAGCATACCTCTGGGGATTGGCGTAGTATGTGCTGAGAAGATTTCCTTCCAGAAGTGATATTGAGTTGAGACCTATTATGGCTTGAATCTGGATGTCCCCCCAAATCTCATGTGTGTCCCCAATGCAGCAATATTCAGAGGTGGGGCTTTTAGGAAATAATTGGCTTATGGGAACTCTAACCTTATCAGTGAATTAATCTATTTGATGGATTAGTAATTGAATGAACTACTGGGAGGAGGTGGAAACTGTAGGCAGGGTGGGGTTTGGTTGGAGGAAGTAGGTCATGGGGATGGGTTGTGGAATATATCTTATCCCTGGCTCCTTCCTCTCTCTCTCCCTCTCCATTTGCTGGCTGCTGTGAGCTGAGCAGCTTTCCTCTGCCACTTTCTTCTGCCATGATGTTGTGTCTTACCTTAGGTCCAAAACAACGGACTGAAACCTGTGAAATCTTGAAGCAAAATGAAACTTTTCTAAACTATCTTTCTTAGGTATTTGCTATGACCATGAAAAGCTGACCTTATTCCCACCCCTGCCCTGTCTCATCATGGGCCTCATGATAAGCCTACCTAAGACAGTCTTCCCCCCACCTTGGCTAGCCTGGTCAGTGATCGACAAATTGGAAGAGGATCTAACACGTGTTTTTTTTTTTTTTTTTTAATTTATTTTTAGATGTTGATGGACGTTTATTTTATTCATTTATTTATATGTGGTGTTGAGAATTGAACCCAGTGCCTCACACATGCTAGGCAAGCGCTCTACCACTGAACCACAACCCCAGCCCCCAACAACTGTATTTAAATGTGAGATAAAATGTCTTGGTTGTACCTGCTTTTGGTTTAGTTTTGTACGCAGGCAAATTAACAAGAAAGGAAATAAATTTGGCAATTATTTATCATTATAAAAATGAAACAAGAATTAAAATATTTATTGCTAGGTGAGGCAAAAAACGAAAAAGATGGTGAGGATTATCTCAATGGAAGGGGTTGGGTGGGATGGGAAGAGAATTTGACATGTTCTGTACCTGTGCAAACCCCTGAGGAGGCAGCATGCAACCCTGCCTTCCAGGAGCAGTGATTTAGAAGAACACCTTTCCTAAACCCCTTGTGAAAAGTGATTAGCCTCTTCTTGGCAGCTCAGATATACTTACTATTGAAACTATTTGACTTCTTTCCAAATAATAAGCCTTGTTTATCCATTCTCATTTCTTCAACTATAGAACACGTAGGGCTATCTCAAGTAAAGGCAGCTTCCATATTCTACATGACATTTATATAACCACATATCTCTAAGGCATATTTTTGTAACTCTAGATCTGGTCTTGTTTACTATCTGTTATGGTTGGAATTTGTACCCTCTTGGAAACTTAGTCCCCAATGCAATGTGTTGAGAGGTGAGGGCTTAAAGAGGTTATTAGGTCATGAGAACTCTGCCCTCATGAATGGATTAGTGCCATTATCCTGGGAGTGAGTGAGTTATCATGGGAGTGGCTTGCTGATTAAGATGAGTTTGTCCCTTTCCACTCTCCTGTTCTCTTGCCAGGTGATGCCTTTCACCATGTTATGACATAGCAAAGACCTCATCAGATGTGGCTCTTCAATCTTGAGCTTTCCAGTCTCCAGAAACTCGAGTCAAACCCACCCTATTATTAATAAATAATCCAGTCTGTGATATTCTGTTACAGTAGCACAAAACAGACCAAGACACTAGATTATGATGCCGATAATAGGAGACCTGTTTCGTCACTTGATGTTCCAGTCAGTGGCTTGCACACAATTGGCACTCAACAAATGTTGGTGACCCCTGGTGACCTCTGTGCTGATCTGTCACATGGCTCTTGTCTGCTGTACTTTATAAATCTCTGGCAGCATCCGGCGATGTTGAATGTTTCTAGCCTAACAAAAAACATAATTAGGAAGGTAAATCTGCTGAAGCTGAAACAAATCATTTAATTCATTCCACAAGCCAAATGGAAAATGATTTTGAGATTATCCACCGTATTGGGTTATCTGCTCTACTGCTCCGTACCATTAGCTCAGGCATTTGGGAATTGCTTGCAATTCACAAAGAGGCAGATTGTGTTTGGTTTGTGTTGGCTGGGTACCCTCCTCTGAAGTGGCTGCAAGTCCTCTCCAATTCAGCCAAGGCAGCCAGTCAGGATGGCCAATAAGCCAAGTTGGTTTCTCCCATGTTGCTGCTTCTGTGTGGTGTGAGCATCTGCACATGTGTGTGCCTGCCTTCTTCCAACTAGCTCCCCATCCACTGAGGGTAATACCTGGTAGTCACCTAGCCATCTGGATTTGGGGGTGATGTAGTTACCTGTTAACCTTCTACCTTTCTTAGCAGGTAGAAGGACCTGCTGCTGCCCTATTCAGAGACTTTTCTTTTCACAAGAAATGGATGCCGTCTGCCTTTAGTAGGCCCTAGAGCAGCATCCCAGTTAGGCAGAAGCTCCCTTGCCTATGGCAGAGGTTGGGGTGCTGAACATTCTAGCAGTTGGTTTCCCATTGCTGCTTTAATGTAGTTCATACTGCACTGAGTGTCTTCCTGGGCTTTGAAAATTCCTGTGTCTAATGTGGTAGAATAGGGTAAGGCCTTGAGACACTGTTCCCAAGTTTGGTGGGAACCCACCCTTAGACCAACTTACCTTAATTCAAAGACAATATGAAAGAGAACAGCTGAGGAAGATTTGCTTATGAAAGGTGAAGTTCTAAGTCACTGGGACCCAGTGCTGCAGTTTTTAAGAAGGTGTAAGTAAATGTCTATTTGCAAAATCTGAGAGTGAGCTTTCCAGCAAAGAAGTTGGGGAACATGTAAATGGACGGGTGGATAGATGATTATTGAAAGCACAAGCATTTTCCATTATATGTTTTCCTTTGTGGACTTGTTTCCAGGGTGGCTAGGAAGTGAGATAGTTAATGAATCTTGGGTCTCCTTCTGTCCTTTGGAGCTATGAAAATGACAGGGCCACTGGTGGTTTGCAGTTCACCAAGTCCTGGCTGCACCTGCAGGACCAACATGGGCCATTCTGGTAAGTCGTGCTTGTGAGTCCAGGAGAGGCAGACCCAGGCATGGGTGGGTGTCACTCTTTGTTGGGGAATCTGCTTATGAGTTGGGTTGTATGTTCTCAGAATGTAGGAAGACTAAAGTCTTGCGGGGGGATAAGTTCATAAAAATAAAATACCTGACTCAAAGCAGATTACTTAAATTGTCTAGGCAATTTGATAATATCACAGTTCAAAGTTTGCTTTTTTATGCTAACCAAGGTAGACTAAAATACAACTAAGAGCATCTTAAAAAGAGCACCATACCACAAATGTGTATAGAAGTATTGCGATAATTCTAAAGCAGGATGGTGTTATCTGTGGTAGCATGAGTTTATAAAAGATCAAGAAAGTCCTCAAACATATACATCATGCAGGATGTACATGAACTCTGGTAACAATTCACTTTGAGTCTCTCGTAGATGTATTTTCTCTTTTCTATTCAAACTTTCATCAAAAATGTAAAGAAGGGTTCTGGTGGTGATGGTCAGTGAGAAGCCAGGACTCTCCACCAACAACCACAAGCAACTGGATTCTGCAGATCACCAAGTGAGCTTAGGAGAGGACCTGTGCTCTAGAAAGGAACTCAGCCACTTACTGACACTGAGATTGCAGTCCTGTGAGACCCCGAGTCCAGAAACCAGCTAATATGTGCAGACCCCTGATCTACAAGAGACTGTGAGATAATGAATAGATGCTGTTTTAAGTCACTAAATCGGTGGCAATTTGCTACATGGCAATGGAAAACTAACATAATTTGCATAGTTTAAAATATTCCATAATAAAACTTTTAAATAGCCAAGTCTGTACAGGATTTAATGTACACAGTAGTATTTTATACACAATTTCTGAAATATAAGCAGTACAATATAAAGCAAGGGGCATCTCCTCCTGTGTCTACTGAGCTGCCTCCAGCTGGGAGGGAGGGGCTTTGATGGCTATTCGGTACCTGTGAACCATCTGGCCTGTCCCACAGTAACCCCCAGGCTGCAGACCCTTTCTTCGGTTGTCTAGGTGAAGTTCTACGTGATTCAGGAGGGGATTATTAGTGCTGAGGGGCCGGAGGGGGTGTCGATGGTGACAATTCTCCCTCCATTGACAGCCCTAACCATACTTAGAATTTCAACCCACAGCGGTACATTGTGACTCTACGGGGTTATCCAGACAGCCTTTCATGCTGGTCCGTTTCTGTTTTGCCCCAGGGAGAATCTGACCAACTATATATTCATTGCTATTTTCCCCATTATTTATTACCTAGACAGAATAGCATGATTAATTATTGATCATAGACCAGTAACTGATTAAAGTGTGGTTCTGATCAGCAGTCAGAAGTCATTTGTTTCCAGGCATTCGTAGTTCCTGCATTGAGAACAGCAGAACAATACTCTCTCTTTTCAGTGCATAAAATATGACACCTGTAGACAGGCTATAGCTATAAGCCAGCAACAGAGCCCTTCAACTGTACTTTGTCTTAATAAATGTGAAATAATGATTTGCCAAAAGAGAGAAACTGTTTGGAAGATTTACATGTGGAGAATACCATGTGAAATATAATAGGAGTATTCTAATTAGAATTGTTTCTCATGGACTAAATGCTTTGCTGAAGAGAAACTCACTAGGAATAGCTCTTTACCATCTGGGAAGCATATCGGATTTTCCCTCATTCTTACTTTATTTCCGGTTTTATTCTACCTTTTTCTCAGTCTCTCCTCTCTCTTTTCATCTTTGCCTCTTCCCTTTCTCTTTCCCTCCCTCCCTCCTTCAGATTTTTTTCACTAGATAGTGAATGTCAGGAATTGCAAGCTGTAGCCAGAAGGTCAAATCTGGCCCACGATCTGTCTTTGTAAATATTAGGTTTGGGAGCAAAATCAGGTGTCTTTTGTCCACATTGCCTACATATGTTTTTGCATTACAATGGCAACTGAGTAGTTAGGACAGGGAACATGTAATCTGCAAAGTGTTTTTCAGAAAAAGTTTGCTGACCCGAATCTATGTGCCAGGTTCCAGGAACAGAGTAGCTAAGGTATAGTCCCTGTCCATGGTGGCTTCAGAGTGATGTTAGTATCTAATAGTGCTGTGTTCTGAAAGGCAGAAGGATGGGATGATGGACATCTGAAGGCAGTGCTGTGGGAATCAGGTGACAAACATGAAGCATTTGGCAAGTGGGATTAGAAGAGGCCATCTCTGGGCAGGTGTCATTTGAGTTGATTTCCTAGCGTTTTGGAAGTAGAGAAAAAGAATTAGGACCTGATGTCCATAGGTCAACTATCTTATCTCAACTACTTTATCTCCAATTAAAAGTTATAATTCCATCTTTGAAGAGTATTTACATTTTTTTTTTCTTTTCTGGCCAGTACCAAAAAATTATTACTGAATCCTCTGCTTAGAAACAGCTCCAGAAATGGGTGGCTTTGAAGAATCTCATTGTTCTCTTGGTTGTTGAAAAATGATCTTGATTGGCCAAATGCATTCAGATCTCTGAAGATGCTCACAGGAGCTGCTGCTTTTGGCTTAAAAAACTTAAAAGAACCTGTGTCCATTGCTCCGATAATTGCAAATGGGAGTCAGTGGGCACCAGATAAAGAGGAGACACTTATGTGCCCATAGATGTGAGTGGACTTTGGGTTTTAAGCAGATTTGCTTGTAGAGAGAGTTGTCCCTGCAGTTCTGGTGGTGACCCCCTCCCAGCTGCCCCCATCTGAACTTGGCTGCAAGTTCATTTTAGAAACTAGCAAACATTATGTTGTTTTCTTCTCTCTTCTAAAAAAATAAAATGTTCAAGCTCCAAGTGGGCAGTTAATTTCAAGAATCTAGTTTCAGTCCACTTAGGATGCTTTCCAGGCCTTGCACAAACACAGCCCCAATTATGAAAATCAAGTAAAGACCAGAAGCCAACTGTGTCGGATCTGTGAACCCTTTTCATCAAAGCTAAAAGTGAAACTAGTACCAGTTTGTTCTCTGCAAAGAGGAATAGTAGAAGAATGCTACTAAATCACTTTGAAATAAGTTTTTAAATATTGGGGTAGTGGGCCTTTGACAAAAAGCAAAAAGTAAAGATACAATTCATGTAAGTAGGTGAAACCTTCAGACTTCGTTGCCAGCTATCAAGATGTCAATTTCTGCATGAGAGGATTTTAATCCAAACTTTCTAAGGAAAGGTAACTTTCTTTACAGAATGGGGAATGAGTGATAGTCCCGGAAGGGCCTCATTTTGACCCTAATACTGGACTCTCCTCCCTGAAATTGTTAGGTTGTCTCATCCAGAAACTGTAGAAGCTTCTGGCACACCCAGAAAACTTGTTGGTGTTGGGTTGTAACAAGCCCAGGACTTGAGCTGACCAAGCTTGTGTTTGAATCCCCTACTCCTCCTTCCTGTACCCCTTGTCCATACACCTAATTTCTCTTGGCCTTGCCACATTCATCTGTAAAATGAGTATAATATTGGTGTCTTCTTATGGTAACTATTAGGTTTTCATCAAGTAACAGATGCAAAGCAGTACCATGACCAACACATAGCAGGCTATTAATAAATCCTGAATTTGTTTGTTTTTAGGCCAATGTTATAAGAATTTGATATCCTAAAGGAATGGGGAACTGCTAGAGGGTGGCTTGGACTTCAGGCTCACACATATTTAGAATGAGCTCTCTGAGTCAATTAAAATAGGAATGGTGCTTACAGAGCAATTTGTGAAGGCAAATTTCTAAATGTCTGCTTGAAGAATGGACAACAGAAAGGACAATAGAATCTTTAGGAGACAAGTCTATTTACTCAACATCCATTGAATAAGCATTATGTGCTAGACACTGGGCAATGGCTCGGGAGACAAAGATAAATAAAATATTGTTCTTGGCTCAAGATTTTATAGTCTAGTTACTCTATGGACGTGTTAACAGAAGATTATAATTCTGTGTGAAAAATGCCACAGTGGAGTCTATGGCATTCAGAAGGCAGCAGGGGGCCAGGGAAGGCCTCATGGAAGAAAAAGCTTTTGAGCTGAAATTCAAAGACTGAGCAGGTGTTTTCCAGGCAGACAGGTGAGGGGAGAACATGCCAGGCAGACAGAACCAAGCGGAAAATGCAGAGGCATGAAAGACCAGAGCAATTCAGAGCAGCTGGAGCAGGAAGTGTGAGCAGGACATGGTGGAGGAAGACACAGCTGAATAGGTGGGCCGAGTTCCGTAGGGTGGCCTGTATACCACACAGGACATTCAGTTTGAATCCTACAGCTAGGGAAAACCATTGAGAAACTCTGAGTACAAGAACCATCTAACCCAATATCCTCCTCAGAGAATCTGGTTGACAACACACTTGACTAATTGGAGACAGGAAGCAGGAAGTTGGGTCAGTTATGAGGCTACTGCAAGTATCCAGGCCAGAGAGGATTTGGTTCTGACTCTGGTGGCAGCAGTGAAGAGGAAGAGAAGAAAAGGCACCTGAGTGTGATACTGAGGACCCGGGACTGATATGAATAGATAGGAGCTGATTACTATGACACTGTAGGTTGGTTAAGTGTGTGGCTCACTCACACCACTGACAGAAATTTGACATATGTGTGTGGCATCTTTTGTGATCTCAGGTGGGACAGACCAAAGCAAAACTTTTTTGTTTCATCTGGGAGACCAATGTTGGCCAGCTCATGTTAGCGCCTTAGAACTCTAAATGGCCTAGAGACAGTTCTGTAAGGTTAATCCTTGTTGATTGAAATGCGGTTGTGTCTCTTATAGAAGCTCAGCCAAAATCAAGGTTAAGGAATGCCCACAGTCTGTGGACCTTAGTTTTTCATCAAAAAGAAATAGTCTGGTTGATAAAAAGTAAGTTTACACATTGCCTACAAATTCTGGCTTCTTGGGTATTTTAAATAAAAACAGCAACTTCTCAGTTGTCATATTTAAATGTAACACTATTCACAATTATCTAGCTATTCCTCTGGCCTTACATACCTCTGTCCATTCACCATTGATTATCTTTGGCTAGCCACAAAAATCTCCAATGAAATTTGATAAATCATATCAATCATTTCACCAACCACTACTATCATGAAAGAGTTGGAAAATCCAAAATATAATATTAAAGATACCTTTTGTCAAATATAAAATCCACAAAATCAGGTTGTTTACTTGCCATTCTAATGCAATTTTTATGTTTGTTATTGTCCAGTATGCAATTGTGTAAATGTAACATACATAAGTATTTTATACATATAAGATTTGTAAAAAAAAAAGATTTGTGCGTGTGCATGCATGCACACACTTGCCATGTGGATAAGATCTTTTTTTTTTTTTTTTTAAAAAGGATGCATCCTTCTGAAGTAATTAGTGTGGACATATATTTTTGACATAAGTATATGAGTGTACATATGTGTTTGTGTGTATGAATACACATGCACACATCTTAACATCCACTACTCTCCATAGCACATGTAATATTAAAAGAAAATTTGGTAATACTTTAAATGTCCTATCATTGTGAATTCATTTTATATTCATTGTAATAGCATTGATCAAAATGAATTCATTTGGTATTCATGTAGATGTCACATGTACTTCCATAGGTGTTTCATTGTAAATTAGCATTTCTCAGAGGACACTTAAAATAAGTGTTACTGAAAGTCCTCATTACACATATTGCCAAGATTAGTACATTAAGGATCATGTACTTACATAGTACTAATGCATTTCTGCCACTTAAAATACTACATTACCCATTTCTGATATCTAGCAAATATCTATGGCAATTTTGAGAATTACTGACATCCTAAAGGAAGTGGTACTTTTATGATTAAGCAGGTTGCCTATATTTTGCTCTGATTTTTCTAAAACTAAAGTTCTTTCAGATGCAAAAAAGAATTAAAAGTGAAATATATGTGATGACAACAATGATATTTAAGAGACATTGTATATTCAGGCATCCAAGGGGAAAACAAATCTCATCTATGTTTATTTTTAACAACTTACCTTGTTCTAAACGAAAGACAAATGAAGTGAATTTGTGGACCATAAAGTGGTCAAGAACTGATTAAATTCCTGACTGTACCCTTTTTGAACTTGCCTTATCTCAGAAGCAACAAGCAAACAAATAAACACACAAGTTAATTGAGGAGCATCCATCTTGGCCACTTATGTCCCCTCTTACAACTTTCCTAGTATTATTTTGGGTAGAACTTTTGTTGAGGTCATCATTGACATTGGGAGGGAATAGGGGCACCTACCCAGATGGCACCTGGGTGCAGGAGAATTTGTGAGCATGTCAGTAGAGTGTGGTTCATTCTTCTCATGTGCCTGAAAGTTCTGGCAGAGCAAGGTCTGGTGAGCAGCACAGAAGTGGCAGGATGCTTGTAGATCCACCAGGGAAACCTTTGGGACACACCAGGATATTCTGAGTGCTAGTGGGGTGTCCATTTCACACTTAGAGTTACATTTTTAAAAGATTATAACATGCTTGGAAAAATAGAGTTTCCCAGTACACTGTTGGTGGAAATGCAAAATAGTATAACCACAATGAAAAATACTATCAAAGTTCCTCAAAAAAGTAAACATAGAACTACCATATGATCAAGTAACCCACTTCTGGTTATTTACCCAAAAAGGTGAAATCTAAATGTAGAAGGAATATTAACATTCTTGTGTTCATTGCAGCTTTGTTCACCATGATGAGGAAACCATGAAATGTCCACGGACAGATGAATAGATGCACAATGTAGTGTAAAAACCCAGTGGGTTATTATTCTGCCTTGAAAAAGGACATTCTGCAATACACAGCAGCATGGGCAAAGCTTGAGGACATTGAGTTAAGTTAAAGAAGCCAGTACCCAAAAGAAAAATATTGAATGATTCCACTTACATGAGAAATGTAAAGTGTTCAAACATAGAGTCAAAGAACAGAATGGTAGTTGCCAGGGGCTGAAGGGGAGGCTGAGATGGGGTGACACTAATCAAAGGGGTGTAAGTTTCAATTCAACAAGATAAATAAAACTCTAGAGATCTGCGGTCAACATACCAGTAGTTAACAACACTGGATAGTACTTTTAAATTTTTGCTAAGAGGACAGATCTCATGTTCAGGGGTGCTACTACTACAATAATAATAATAATAATAATAATAATAATAATAGTAAAAAAAGAGTAGAATTTCCTAATTAAAAAAAAAAAATTTGCCAGTCATGGTGGCACATGCTTGTAATCCCAGAGGCTTCAGAGGCTGAGGAAGGAGGATGGTGAGTTCAAAGCCAGCCTCAGCAACTTAGCTAGGCTCTTAGCAGCTTAGTGAGATCCTGTCTCTAAACAAAAATATTTTTAAAGAGGATTGGGGTTGTGGCTTAGTGATTGAGCACCCTTGGGTTCAATCCCTAGTTCAAAAAAAAAAAAAAAAATCACTATACACTGAAGGATTCAGGGTCACACACTTCTGGGACGCATGGGTCATCAACCATGGATCCTAAGTTCTTTCACTATTTAGATTCAGTTGTCTTCACCTTCCTTTCTCCACAGATTGCCTGTTTACTATCTACACCTGTCACCATGTTGAAGGGCTGTCCCTGAGATGGACTTTCTCCTTCCAGTCACAGTCAGGAGACATCACCTTATTTGGTGCTGACTCAGTGGGAGCCAAATCTCCAGCAGGCTACCAACTCACACCTGCAGAATTTGCCGGCACATCCGTTTTGCAAACACACAAAATGGGTAATTGGGCACACAAATGCCTATTTGCATTGCAATTTGGCATTTGTATACACAGTGATGGATTTTTTCATGTGCAAATGAGAGGGAGGCAAGTGCAGAATAGATGTCCTCAAGTAAGAAGGGTGCCTTTAAAAAACATATATATCTTTTTGGAACCCTGCTAAACATTTGAGGAGTGCCAGGAAAATAGTCAGGTACATGGATATATTTCCCTCCCCCACTCGCCCACCTTTGCAGGTAAAATCCCCATAGAACACGGTTCATTTGTTATTTTTGGAAGAAAGGCTACTTTTTCCCAGATAGGCAGAGGGACATCCAGAGTTTTTCACTATAACAAAAGATTTATCTAACATGTCATGAAATCAGCTAATAAATATTAATTCTTCAGCTCTAATGAAACACAAGAAGCTTTTACATTCTTAGAATGTTGGAATGTTATAGAAAGCATCATATTCTGGTTTAGGGATGCATGGTTGTGCTCAGTATTCAAGTTATACATACATAGACATTGAAACATTTGGAACCGTATATTTTTGCAACTAATCAGTATGAGGCCGAAAAAGAATAATGGCCTTGGTATAGGGAATGGATGCAGAGTTTTGAGGGATTCCCCATGTTCCCACTTATTCTCTGGGTTTTTTGTCCCTTCTGTATGTCCTTGTCTTATAGGACTGGGGTCTTTCAGGAAACTGAGGCAGTGTGAAGACCCTCCCTTTAAACCCTGATTCTTGCAATCAATTTCAGACATGTCACAAAGATTTCAGACATGTCATTCAGAGTAGCAGGTATGAGTTTATTGAAGGGATAGGAAAAGGGAAGAGGAGGTGTTCTCAAGGGAGAGAATGGGTCCTTGCAGATAGGAGAGGGACAGCATGCCTCTCTTGCATGCCAGCTTTATTGGGGATCCCAGAGAAGTTTCCAGAGTCTTGTCCAGGTTCACTTCTTGACTTTTGACTGACAACAGGATGACTTCAGACTTTTATGTCCCCACAACCATAACTCTAGGTCACTTTGGCCCATGCTGACTGGTTCTAATTGGATTCTTAACCATAAATTCTTACAGATTTTATGGTTAGGAGGAATTATTGTTAAATTCCTGAGAATTGGGATCTGGTCTCTGAAAAGGGACACAAATATCTCCCCCTTCAGGGTAATGTGGGTTCCTCTTAACAACATTATTTCAGGACTGCATTTCTCCTGCAGATAGCAGGTAGTTTGCTAAGGGATGTGACATATCCTGTCCACTTATGCCAGGCAGGTCTGCAGGTAAGTTGTTTCTTGGAAAAGAAAGCATATGGGAATTAGCACAGCAGGCCCATTTTATAGAATTATTCCCTTGACCTTGTGTTCCCACCATTTTGCATTTGTCTGTCCCCTATCACTTGGACTGTTAAGCCTGGGTGCTGCCTGCTGAAAACTTATGGTACCACAGGGGCCTATGAAAGGAAACAAGGAGCACAGAAGGTGTCCTAGGTTATGGGCGAGGCCTGTGCCTTCCTTCTGTTAACCCCTCACCTGCTGACGCGCCCCTCACCTGTTCTCTTGCACTGTAATCCATCTTGTCTTCTGGCCACTTGGGCTAAGGGCGCCTGCAGGAATTCCTCTTGGCTCTTCCAGATGCTGGCTTTCCTGTTTCATGTGGCTCTCCTTTCTTCCTTTGTTCTGGTGGTACCTGTGAATGTGGAGGAAACTGCTCCTAGGAGGGTCTGTGCTATGGCCAAACGGTGGATCGTGTGTGTATGTACAATGACTTTGTCCAGGTGCTCCTTCCTTTCCTCTGGACATTCTTACTTTCCCAAACTCAAACACACATGTGACATCCAATATTGCCAGTCTGATCTATGCCACCAACTTGTTGTTGCTGTCATCTCTGACTTCACATGCCTATGGCCAGCTCTGCTCTTCTCTGCCTAGTTTCCTCCTCCCAGCATTTGACTCACTGACGCAGTCTGGTCTCCTCTGAAACTTTTCATCCTCATTCATGCCTTTCTTTCCTTTTCCGCTGTCATCCAAAGAGCCATCAAGCCTTGTTTGTAAAGTCTTCCAGGTTCTAAACCTCTCTTTGTTTTGGCCAGCACTGCCTGGTCCTCTTACACCTAGATGGTAGGATTTGCTGCCTGGGCTGTCCCTGTGTTTGGCTATTGCTTCACGGGATGCCCCATTTACCCTGGCACTGAACTGATGATGAGGTGGGGAGATTCTGCCTCATCAGATCAAGTTCCAGCTGCCCATTGTGACCTCTAAGGCACAGGTTCAACATGATTTCCCACGGTAATAAAGCACTTCTTTGACAAGTTTTTTTGTTTTTTTTTTTTTTCAGTTCCAGACAGATTTTTAATTTTCTCCCATGTGCCTCTCTCCTGTTTTTGGACCTTTTCTTATACAGATTTCCAACCTGGAATATTGTTTTTCCTCATATTCACATAAACCCCCAAACAACTCTCAAGGGAAAACAACTCTAGGTCTTAAAGGAAATTACTTTAAAGTTTATCCCAGTCCAATAAAAGTTTTGCTGTCTGAATCCTCCAGCACGGGGAGCCGGAGCTTCATATCAGCAGCTCCACAAGACACAGTAGCTCCCTGATTTGTTTTTCTATTTTGGGGGTATTGTGTGGGGGGATGTGGATTTTGTATCCTTTGCAATGCTTAGCACTGTGCTAGCCATTTAGAAGATTCTAGATTCTAGCTGAATATGTCTTGACTTTGTCCTTGCATCTTAGAGGGCGGGAGGTCAGCAAAAGAGGCTGAAGATCCAGCAGTAGGGATTGGGGACTCACAGGCTCCATTCCATATTTTCTCTTTACAATGCTACCAGCACACCAGGTTATTATTATTGTCTTATATTTAAACTCCGGTTCCTCCCCTTTCCTCCTCCTTCTCCTCCAGAGTAACAAGGGCCTAATAGGCTTCATGTACAAGTGCCTATTTTTATTAAAGACAAGTGTAATCTTTTGTAGACCAAATGTCCCTATCATAAATGCTAACGGAGAAAAATATTAGGACTCATTTATTTATGAACCTGTTAATAATGAGGTGCAGTTATGAAAAAAGGCTTTCTCAGCAAAAGCTCCTGAACAAACAATGCACACTGGGGAAAAGGAGCTAGTTAGCCTTCTTGACTTAGATAAAGCTATGGAGAAATGACAAGTGCCAGTAATTAGCGCAGCCTCTTCAACAAGATAACCCTATACATCTTTGTCTATTTCAATCACCAAAGACTCCGATCCAGTGTAAAATTAAACCTTGGATGCCATCAATTTCTGTTAACCTCTTTATATTGTTCTGTGTTCATGCCTATGTGATAGATAGATTTTGTCATTTTATTAAATGGTGACATCTCTACAGACACGTGACCTAAAAATCTGTTTGCTCCTTGGTGAAGTATTCATAATCATCTCCTGGTGTGTTTCACAACTGGTAGACTAGGTTTATTCCAACATGCCATTGGGAAACTTCTGGTCTTTAAGAACTTGGTACTTGTTTATTTGAGCAACCCCACATTTGACTGCTAACCTTGACGCGCCCTCCCCACAAATAATCTAGTTAGAATACTAATCAAGGTCTAGGTTCTGGTTCAAGTTGTTTATTATACTCACTCAGCCATTGGGCTGGGGTTGTGGCTCAGTGGTAGAGTGCTCACCTAGTGTGTGTAAGGCACTGGGTTCAAGTCCTAGTACCACATATAAATAAATAAAAATAAAGGTTCATCGACAACTAAAAATCAAATATTAAAAAAAATCCTGTGATCTGGAACATCTTTCCCGTACATATTGACTTCCTTCTTCTCACCCAGCACAACCCTACAGCCTATTTTAAAGTTTCCCAATTACCCACTGCTTCAGCATTTAGTTTTAAACTAGGCTCTTTTGAAATTTTATTGCTTAATATTCTTTGCTGCCAATAGGCTTTTATTAATTTATTCATTCATTATTACAAAGATTAACAAAAAAGGTTATCATCCAAATTGGGAAATAATTGGAAATTATAAGGAATCAGTTTGACCTTGGGGTTCAGGTTTATGTTTAGTAAGTCTTGTGTGGCTCATGATGAAGCTGGAAGAACCAATAGGCATGGCGTGTTTTAAGCTGTCCTACCAGGGGCTGCCTGGGGTGCTCACGGATGAGGGAAACCTCCGACAAGGGCAGTGAAAACATAGCTTAACTTAGAAGAAAAAAGCTGTTTTTGTCTTAAAATGCTCTAAGTCCCCTGTTCCCTCTTACAACTTCCCTCCACATTTTATTTCATGACAGTATGTTCTACCATTTAATTTCACCCAGCTCTGCATTCCCTCTGGTCCTCTTCCTAGGAGGCTCACTTCCCTGATTGAGTGACATTTTTGCTTCAAGGTACTTCCCCCATCTTTTCTGAACTCTGTTGTGCTTCTCTCTTCTTGTTTCATTCAGTAGACAACATAACTACCATGCTTACTCCCTTATGGAGAGAAAGGTGCCAAAATTCGGCATCTGGAAACTTCTCACTTTGAGCCCTGATTGCAGTGGGTCCCTGGAAAATTTTGCACATTATCATTTAAATATGTGTTCACACAATATTTTAGAGCATACATTATCCAACCAGTGGAGCAAAATACCCTGCAACAAGGAAATGGAATAAAGCACACCTAGACAGTTTGAAAGCACAGGTTTGTTTTGTGGTGAATGGTGAGGGAACCTTTGAGACAGGTGTTTCTCAAGGACCCTGATCAGGGTCTTCTGCCTTCTTGCTGTGATTGTTTTCTGTGACCTGTTCTTCCTCTGTGGGTAAGATTACACAGGACCATTGAGTAAAAGTCTCTCAGCTGGGTTTGGTGGTTTATGTAATCCCAGTGGCTCAGGAGGCTGAGGCAGGAGGATCACACATTCAAAGCCAGCCTCACCAACAGCGAGGCGCTAAGCAACTCAGTGAGACCCTGTCTCTAAATAAAATACAAAATAGGGTTGGGGATGTGACTCAGTGGTTGGGTGCCGCTGAGTTCAATCCCTGGTACCCCTCCCCCCGACAAGTCACTCTGATCTTTAAATCTGTGAAGCTTGTAGTAAAGAAATGTAGCAATGGAGAGGGAGGAAAGAGGGAAAGAAAATTAGGAACCAGGGGAAAAAGAGAAGGTCAGATGAAGACAGCATTGATGTTTTGTAAAGAAAACCTACCTACCCAGATAGTTGTTATGAGCTAAAATGGGGTACAGATCCCCATGGAATAGACAAATACAAATGTGTTCTTTGCTGGTAACTATGACTGAGGCTATTGAGGTTATCAGCACCCCTGCCTTACCAAAGCCTGGCTAAGCAGGAGAGGAGACTCTGAAACAGCATAGATGTGGATTCTAGGGAAAGCTGCACCCAATAAACAAACACCACCATAGGAGAGACCTGATTTTTAGAGAAAGCTGCTGTCCAAATTGCATCCCTGGATACTGAAGTCTACAGAATTCAACCCTCCAACTCAACATGTGTGTTCAGGTACTTTGCCCTTCGATTCTAGTTCTTCCCTCTTGGTACTGCTTATCATGTTCTCCATCTAGAACCCCTAGGGTTGGGCACAGATGCTGCCATGGGACTGTCATTTCTGCCCAGGGGCCCTTCACCTCCTGTATTTCCCATCGTCCCTCCTTGGTGGTATAAGCTTCTACACTCTTCCCTAGACCCGTCTCAAAATTTCAGGTGTGTTCTGAGGGTCCCTTCCCTATTAAAAAAAAAAAGAAGAAGAAGAAGAAAAAGAAGGGGGGAAAAAAAAGCTCATGTGATTTAATTTTCATTATTTTTAGGTGTTAAGTTTTAGATTAGCATACTATGTCTTAAACTACTGTATTAGAATGCTGCTTGACTCACTTCCAAATTGAAGACCTTTTAAAAAAATTGAAGCAGTCCAATAATTTTAAATCACTCTACACTGTGCATTGCAATTTAAAATTATTGGAGTGCTTCAAATTTTTATAAGCCCTTGAATTTGGAAGTGATCAAGGTTCTAGGCATACTCAGTGTAGAGCAATTTAAAATTATAAGAGCTGTCAAATTTTTATATAAGCACTTCAGTTAGAAAAGGGATTTGGGTTCTGGGCATGTGCAGAGAAGAGCCATTTAAATTATTAAAAGTACTTCCATTTTTTTTTTTTCCCCAAGCACCTGATTTTGGAAGAGTTTTGGTTTGTGCAGCCTAAAGTGACAACTTCCTTTGAGATAGTCTGTGTAAAAAGAGACTTTCAATCTTTTGAATAGGGCCAGCACTGTGAGGATGGGAGTAGGCAGCTAGCTTTCTGGAGTGACCTGGAAGACGTCAGGAGGGTGTGTTCCCCAGGAAATCTTCTCCGTGGGTTAACAACATGTGACTTTTGGTTCTTATTTTAGGTAAAGGCGTTTCCAGAGACCCCTGTTAAAATGCTAATTTCTTACATTAAATCACAGATAAGAACAGAATTAGTGCATCAGTGAGGAATTTTTCTCACTGGGGGAGTGAAAACCCACTTTTGTTAGGAGGAGAGGACAGGTCTTTTAGGCAAGGCCAGTCTTCTGGGGGTGATCCTGAGCAGTCCATGGCTCCTGTGGCTGGGTCTGATGATAGCTCAGGTGTCCTCAAGGAGAGAGATGTCAAGAGCATGAAACTCACTTTCTCTGTGTCAAGATCCCCTCCCCCGCTAAAACTAAAACCAATCATTAAAAAAGGTGAATTCTCTGATACTTTTAATGTTCATTTGCATTATGGCTTGCCCGGGATATCAATTTTCTCTTTTCTGAGAAGTGAAATATTATTCATCTGAAGCATTTAAGGAGAAAATTGAAAGGAAGGTAGAATCGATAGGTTCCTCTGGAAGGTTGATTTTCCTACTTCATCCTTTGGTTGGAAGTTTTGACGATGTAAAAGAAAAAGAAGTGGGCAAATCTAACAACATGAAAATAATGCTTCTCTTTCAAAGGTTTATTTACAACAAAAGGAAGGAGCAGATAAATGATGTAAAAAGTAGACACTTTACAATTGTAATTTGGATTAATTTCTTACCTTGATGAGACTTGGGCACCATTAATGTAACACAACATAACATTTCTTTATCAGAAATATAACAATCACATTGTCACATGTGACTTACCATTTAGAGTATGTTTGTGGGTCCTCCATTTCTTAAAGGGGGAAGGCTTTCACAGGAAAACTTTGACATTAAAAAACGATTCATTCAGCTGATCTTCTTCAGAGGGATGTTGATTTTCTTTGAAAGTTGAAACCCTCGTTGTTGCAGTGTGAGCACTCAATTGATCCAGCATCCCCTTAAGGGTTGCATGTATTGTATTTATCATTTTCTCTCCCAGGCACCCACAGTCAAGGCAGAGAGACAGTAGAGATACCTTAACCCTACACAGAATGTCCTGGTTACTCTGGGCCTCTACCTCCTAGCCTGCAAACGTAAGAGAAGCCCTGGTCTTTCTGTTGGTGGGAGTTGGGGCCTGGGCAAGCGTTCAGAAACTTGGTAAAATGCAATTCCTTGAAGAGTGACAAAACATTAGAATTTGTCTCTGCCTTTATCAAAAGTCAGTGAATTCACTGTCTGCTGGAGGCCTGTAGCCTGTCCAGAGAGGGACACAGGACATCACTGGGGCTCAATTAACCCTAATTCATCAGTTGAGGGCCTGAGCTACTGTTTCAGAATCAGCAATGTGAGAATAGCTTCCTGTTTCTTTCAGGCCAGATGAGTTTGAAGTTAAAATGTCATTCCTTCACATTATTCCAAAAGTTAACAAATTAATAAATATATTAATTAACAAGTCACCATCTGTTTATTGAATATGAGTCATTGTGTTAGGTGCTAAGAGACACAAAGATAAATGAGAAACAGTTATTCTCAAGGAGCAGCCGTAGAAAGATGTACACAAATGGCAAGACTATGAGATTTTATTTTATTATAATACTTGTTTATAATATATTATGAAACATGACAAAATATTTAATACATAGTTCATACTATTATTACCTTTTGTCCTGGGCCCGATTCATTGTCGTATCCCTACATGCAGCGTAATTGTTTTATTTACATGGTCTATTTGCTCAATAAATAAATGCTAATTAAATGTGAAATGTAGAAAGAATACAAACCAAGTCCTTTAGCAGGGCTTTTTAAACTTGGACTCAAGCTTAACCTGTAAGCTCTTAAGAAATGTTGACTCCCCAGGGCCTCGTTTCCAGAGATTCAGATTTAATTGAAACAGGAAATTAGCATTTTAAAATGCTAGCTCCCCAACTGTAAGAAGCACTGTACTAGGGGCCCTCCGAGGAAAGAACCATGAGCTGCATGTAGGGACCAGACAGGCTACTTTAGGACGGGACGAGGTAATGTGTGAGCTTGAGGATGGGTGATGGGAATGATGTAGGTGTGAAGTAGGTTGGAGTCATCCTTAGTAGAAGGAACAACATGGGCAAGAGCAGAGGCAGGGAAGGACATGGTATGTTCTGGAAGTGTCAAGCCTGGTGTGGCCCTACCATCTGCCCTGTGATAAGGAGCGGAGACCAAAAGAAGATCCAGAGGCAGTGGGTGGGGGTCAGGTTGCAGAGCAAGAAAGCTTCTCCAAAATGTTTGAATTTACTCTACAGATCCTGGGGAACTATCGGGAGTTTGGAATCTGGAAGTGGTGCTATCAGATCTTCGTTTTAGGAAAACACTGGAACACTGTGGAAAATGGACTGAATGTAGGGAAAACTGGAGAAAGGAAACCAATTTGGAAGCTGTGGCATCCAACAGACTAAGAGAGGAGGAGGCAATCTGAGCTGATCAGCATGGATGGGGTACAGCAGAGGGGAGAGTGGATGGGGCAGACACTTATGAAAGAGCCTTGATTAAATATATTGGGTGATTGAGTAGTGAGGTTGAAGACCAGGGTGCAGGCCATGGGCACCAGGGGAAATCCCAGAGGAGCAGGTTCTGAAAGAGGCAGCAGGGTGGGCAGAACAACCACAAAGAGAGGTCCAGAGCTCCTTCGGGAGATTCAGTCTACTATGTAGAAGTTTTGACCCAGAACCCTCCTCCTCCCTTGGCTCAGGTCTTTGCTCTTGGTTTTCCTTTTAACCACATTACACACAGCAAGTCCACATTTGGTTTAACAGCACACATCAAGTGCCAATTCTCCACTTCTGATCACTGGAACTGCCATTTTGCTCAGGCCTTCTGGAAGAAGGATATGGGTGTTTATGCACCTTCCTTGACAATGAAATTTTTGAATAAAAGCCAGTCATAGAATTAAGTCAGGGCAAAGTGATGTCAGGGGTGAAATTCAAAAGACAATACGTAATAATTGGTTTTAAAACAGGAGCCAGGTGGATCATAGGGTCAGGCATATGAAAGGAAAAAGCTTTCTCCAGAAGACTTGGGGCTGAGGCTGCAAGGACTGTTAGAAAAAAATTGAGCAGGACAGTGGTGGGGCCTGCAGGTGAGTCCTGCTCCCTGGGCACTGCTCACCATGTCCAATATGTCTGGAAACACTCAGGGAGAAGAAATGGATCTGCCTCTTCCAACTTCTCATGGCTTCCCCAGAGAGCTCTTTCTGTTGTATCTATAGTCATTGTTTTGTTTCCTCCAGAGAAACTATCAGTCAGGGAAAAGGAAGAAAGGGTCAGAATGTCAATATGTCTACTGGAAACCACTGCTTACCAAAGGGAGTAGTAGCTCAGGCACCCAAGCCTGGGTCTGAGATAGAGGCACTGATATTTGGAGCAGAGAGGGAAATGAGATAGATATTGCCTAATACTCCAAATTCACAGCTGTAGGAGCTGAGGCAGAATGGGTATTGACATGCTCAGAATTAGGTGACTCTGTAGCCAGGGGGTTACAAATAGAACCAAGAATTCCTGGCTTCCAACCAGAACTGGTCCACTCACCACTGCCCTCAAGACTGGCTGCCACATGGTTCTACATGGCCATGGTGTCATGATGCACACCTTCCAGTGTGGTTCCATTCAGAAACTGTTTCTAGTTTTTACCCTTACTCTCCTCATGGCTAGGTTTTATTCTTTATTTTCTTGTCCTGAAGTGCAAATTTCAGATGGCTTTTGGGGGTTGACATGCAAAAGGCTGATCTACGATTTTTCCTACTTGAAACGTAAGAACAATAATTTCCCATCATGGGTTACCTCCCATGCCATGGCTACTCACATTTTTCTCATTAAGATCCTTTTGTTATAATGGTGGTATCATTGTTTTGAAAGAGATTTCTTTTTTAAATCAAAGTTTGCATAAACAATTTCAATCTCATAGGACTTCTCTAAATCCTGCTCTGTCTGAGCACCTTCCATGCAGCGTTGAAAACCATCTGGACTGCTGCCTTGACCATGGATCTAGGATGTAACATTCACCTCAAGTTGGCCCATTTAGTCCCTCTCTGAAATTGGGAATTGGGACACAATGGTTCTCTTTAACTTGATCTAGAAGGTCACAGAAACCAGTGGTCTCTGGGGAGTCTAACTTAGAATGTAGCCCTCAGGGGCTAGTCAGTTGGGGCTCAAATACCAGCTCCACTACTCCCTAGTGGTGAAACCTTGGTCATGTCACCTCTCTGCCTCAATTTCCAAGGTGGGAAAATGGGAATAGCAATAGTAGCAAAATGCAAAAAATAAATAAATAAATAAACAAAAAAACGCCAAAACAAACAAAAATAAAAAAAAACCAAAATGATAAAATTAAAATTAAATGTTCTTGTGTAAAATGCATTAAATTACATTAATGTGCTTAGGACAGTGGTGGTACCCATTCAAGTACCACAAGTACTTGCTATTATTATTGGTTGTAATAGTGCTAGTGTTATGGTGCTGCTATAGTTTTGATCTTGAATGCTCCCCAGAGACCCATGTGTTAGAAGCTTGGTACCCAGCTTGGCACTATCGGGAGGTTGTGGAATCTTTAAGAGGTGGGGCTTAACCAGGTGTGGTGGCGCCTGCCTATCATCCCAGCAGTTCAGAAGGCTGAGGCAGGAGTATCGAAAGTTCAAAGCCAGTTTCAGTAACTTAGTGAGACTCTGTCTTGAAATGAAATATAAAAAGGGCTGGGGGTGTAGTTCAACGGTAATGTGCCCCTGGTTTCAATCCCTGATTTGAAAAAAAAAAAAAAAAAAAAGAGGTGGGGCATAGCAGGAGAGTTTAGGTCATTTGAGATGTGCCCCCAGAGAGAACTGTGGGACTCTGGGCTCTTTCTGTCTCTTTCACTTGTGGCCATGAGGTGAGCAGCTTTGCTCCACCACATACTCTCCATCATAATGTGATGCCTCCCCACAGGCCCAAAGCAATAGGCCAGTGGATCATGGACTAGGACGTCTAAAACTCTGAGTCAAAATAAACCTTTTCTATTCATAAGTTGATTATCTCAGGTGGTTGTTACAGTCATGGAAAATTAACGAAGGTGCTTTCGAGACTGAAAATGAGGAACTTTAGCCAAGGAAATGGGCTTGCAGAGCGAAATGGAGAATAAACACTTATAAAGTGAGAAGCACGTGTGTGCTACCGAGTGAGAGAGAAGTGTGGAGAGAATGAGTTTGGGGTTGGTGCCATTATTTCTTGAGTCTCAAATATACTTCTCCCTCTTGGGTTCTGAGATCCCCTGTAATAAAACTTCTCCCTTGAGTTTCTTTGAATGAGAGTTTGTTCCATGGCCAAAGGATTCCTAAATCAGAACAAAGTGAAATCATGGGAGAAGAAAGAAGACAGAAGTCTTTTCTCTGTGTTTTGTCTTCCTAAGGGAGGTTTCCTGCCTTAGCCTACTCTTCACACCCAGGTCAGTCTCTGGCTAAGCATGATTTTGACTAATTTAGTTTCAGCACCAAAGACTGATCTCATAGCAGCAAGCACTGCTCCAGCCCCTGAGGTGAAGGCTCTGAGCTGTAAGTTGTGGCCACAGGAAGCTTGTTACTTCCTTAAATATAGTATTCTCTCCACCTGAGAAAGAATGTCCTATCTAATTTTAAAACTCCATCATCCAGAGGAGTGTTTCACACATGGTAGGGAAGGGCTTAATTAATTTTGATGACGGAATACATAAAAGAAGTTGTGTGGGTCAGGCTAGGAAGAATACAGGAAGTCAGAGAAGGAAGGGACCAGTCCTAAGGGTATGGGTTGGGGTGAGGACTACATTTCCAGGCTTCAGTGTCCTGTGAGACAATTTTTGGACTGTCTCATTTTCACCCCAGTTCCTAGACCTTCTTTATTCTTAATCATTTGTTATCCCAAAACTTACCAAAATAATCAATGTGGGGAATTAGGACTTGTACCTTGGTACATCTGTCACAGATTTCCTTTTTCTAATAACTTTCAAATTAATTAATTATTTGCATTTTGAATTTTATGGTAGCTCAGGGCTTTACTTCAGCCTCTATGGTGCTTGGGGACCTTCCCTTCTTTTAATAAGTGAGGGTTTGTTGTATTCTCCTTACCTTCTCACCTGGCTGAGCAGGAAGACAGGTGTGGAGAAAATCTCTACCTGCACATTAGCCTTCATCTCTCTGGATTTTTCAAAGGGATGATATTTAAAATATTTTGCCACCAGTACCTCATAGGCCCTGAGAAATGGGACAAAGGTTACTGTAGTCAGGAGAGGGTAGCTGAAATAATCATCTGTGAATTTTCACTGGATATCAAACTTGCTATCTCTGGATTTGGTTTCTAAGAATTTGGAAAGGAGTTTATTTTCTTCTAAGAAATCCATAGATCACAGTGCAGGACTCCTAAGCTGAGATGCTTGAACACTGCCAGTGTATCCCGTATACCCACCCAGTGGAAGCTGCAGACCAGCTGGCAGAGAGAGGCCATTGCAGCAAAGCCCATTCCCATAATTGAGTATAATCCTACTGTTACTTCACTTCTCTTCCGGTCAGGAAAATGCAGGCAATTTTCAACACTTGCCTTCATTTCATTACTTAGGAAATGCAGCCAAAGGGGGGGAAATGGAGCAGAGATTTTCGTAGCAGGGCTCCTGGCCCCTGGCCTTTGGAGCTGCTCTGCACCCACCTTTGTTTAGTGGTCACGTATACAAAGGTATGCAGAGATTCTCAGGGGAGGGACACAGGGCTTTTTAGAGTCCACTGCTAGCATAAGAATGAGACCAGACTGACGCTTGTCCCCACGTCTTTTGACATGCTCCAATACAGAGGCACATGCGGTCACCAGCCGGCTCTTTTTCCCTTGAACAGAAACTTCCCTCCTTGATGATCTCACTTCAGACACGGCTTTCCCTAAACCCTTCCTTGCCTAGAATCATGCTAATGTTGACAGCTCTCCCCCGCCCCCACCCGCTTTGTTACGTCTGTGCAACCCAGAGAGAATGTGAGGTGAGCTTGTCGGAGGAAATGAAAGATGGCAAGAAATGGGTGTTTGGGGACCAGTTCTTTGGTGACATGGACTCTGCAACCCCTTTTTCACTCCCAGGGCCTCACTCCCTCTCTCCCTTCTCCCTCTCCCTCGCTCCCCCTTCCGCTCTCCCTCTCATCCTCTCTGAAATGGTGTGTGCCTCGAGTAATTTACATAATACTCTTCTGACACCTTTACTTTAGTCATCAATCACGGTACCTTCTCTCAGTCTATCTTTTGTCTGAGCATGTCTCTTCTTTATCAGGCCATGCACAAAAGATTAATTTCACAGTTTTTCTCCCTTCTTTCTTTCCTTGCAAGATACAAAGCTCATGAAATGACAGAAGCAAGATAATGAAAACAACAATGCAAGCAATTTTTTTTTGTTCTTGCAGGTTGGATCTCAAGATACTTTTTCTAACCTCATTGTGTGCCATCTGTCTTAGAAAAGGTCTGCTCTGTATTTTTTTTTTAATACCTTTCTGATGCTGCTCAGTAGACTACCTGGGGGTGGGGTGCGGATTACATATTTAAATCAGGTCAGAGGCTTTGGTTTTCAAAATCTTTGGAACAATTAAAGCAAGGGGCCCATCTCTAATGGCAGCATGGACTACTGCACAATGCCCACGCCCCAATTAATATTAATGAGGTCTTATGCATAGCCAATTTATGACATTTGATTGACTCACCCAACCACCCTTCAACCTGTCTTATAAAGTGAAATATATGGTGAAGAGGGTCTTATTTGCATATGCATATGTTCTTAATATTAATTAGGCTAATGGATCTAAGGACTTGAAGATAATTTGGGCACTGGCAGAGGGGGAAAAAAATTTACCACCCACAAAACAGAAAATTGTTCCATGTTCTCCTGTCCCTGCACTTGAACAAAAGAGTTGAACTGAGAGATAAGAACAACTCATTTCCTCATTTTCTTGTGTTCTGCAGAATTTGTAGGCTTAAAAAATAAACATACTTACTGCAGGCATTAGTATTATTTCTCTTTTTCTGTCTCCTTTAAATTGGGAAAAGCAAAGAGATTATGGAATAACATAAAAATAAAAGCCTAGTTCAACTGCCAGCCCGAGTCATGGGTCAGGTCTCTCCCGTCTGCTAGGGAGACGCTGCGGCTTCAGGAAGAGGCAGTGTCTCTCAGGAATACATGTCGAATATAGAACAAGGGGTCAGGTCAGGAGGAAGTGTGCCCAAGAACATCTGCTTTAGCAGGGTCACTAATGGAATTTATCCCCACAGCGGAGGGCTGGAAGAACCCCTTTGATGTAGCCTAATTAAGCCTGGAGAAAAGTGTCGAAACCTCATGGATTTGATTGTTGGGGTGCAGGGAAACCTATACTCTGATTTTCTTCTTTTTCTAGACCATCCTGTGTAGCCCAGCTGTGAGGGTGTTTGACTCCAACAACAGGACAGAAAGCATTTCTGTACAATTCCCCGCTCTGTGAGAAAAGGACCTTCAAAATAATGACCGAGCAGATTTTGAACAGCAGAATAGCATGTGTATATGTGATCTTGCTTCATGGCATCATAAATAATAACCACTGTAAATAATGATAATGACATTACCTGAGGGCTTATTCTATACCAAATATTATGGAAAGCACATTCCACATTCTATGTTATGCTGACTTTGTATACATTTAGAGCCTTTGTCCAGAAGTCCCTATTTCTATGATTTGAACCCCGAGATTGTTACATGACCAGGATCACACAGTGGGGAACGCTGAGGCCAGGATTCACACCTAGAGGACTGTGGCTCTCAAGTGGGATCTCTTTCCCTTCAGCTTCTAAGGTCAGGGCAGCTCAGGGTTGTTGTGGGCTGGAAGTAGCTTGGCCTAGATTCAATAAAAACAGTAGGAAGCTCATAGGAAAAAGCACACTCCACGCTTCCTCTTAAGGTAGCCAACAGTGTGACTAGCACCATTATGCCCATGGAAAGGAATACAATTATTATTTTTTTCTACACAGTTTAAAAAATGATTATTTTTTCCTACACAGTTTAAAAATGAAGGGTCGGGGAGACCCGGATGAACTGACAGGCCAGTTAGAACAACAAATTTTATTTTTAATCAACATTTTAAGCAAAAACTATTTAAAGTATAAAGTTTCAATTGGACAACAATCTTCCACAGCTGGCTAAGATGGTCACACATACAGAATGCATCGTGGGACAGTGAGATGGGGATTCACTCAGGCCTGTACCCTGGGTAAAGCCAAGATGGTAAGATCAGAAACAAGGAGTGGAGGCCTCCAGAGTCTGACAGGCCCCATCGACCCTTCTTATCTGTTTTCCCATCTCTAAAACCTGGTGTCTGCCTACAGTCAGAGCTTAAGACTCTAGAAAATTCCTACTGATTTTATTGACTGCTATGTCTCTCACCTTGATCTCTGGTCCAAACTGATATGTGTGTGGCTATGTGGGTGTCTCCTTGAGCAGGGATTTTGGGGAGAAAAGAAGAGGGAGGAGTAGGGAAGAATAGGGAGTGAAGAAGGAGCCAGTCAACCTTCTCAGATGTCCCAGCTTTGAGTTCAGCACTCACAGGACTAGTGGGGACCAAGACGGTGAGAACTTGTCTCCAATAACCATGTGTTCTGCCCAACTCTATTACTTTTTTAAAAATATAATCTCTGCTGCTGAGAATGCTTTGACTACATTGTAAAGATGTGACAGGTAGTGAAAAAGAGTGTGTATGAAGCGATCATGGAGCTGATGGGCTTTATTCTCTTCTCACATTAAATATGTGTTCATTAAACAAGGCCTTGTTTGCAGAGAGACAGAGGAAAAAGGAGGTGGAAGGAAAGAAAAGACAAAAGTGTGCCTGATGCTTGTTACCCATGTCGCTGTGGTTCAGCAAGTGTCAGCCTGGCAGAATGGGGGCGTGTGAGCTCTGGATCCACCTGCTGTGTCCTGACCCCAACCCTTATGAGCCAAATCTTTGCCATTATGTCATCTCCTGCACTTTGTACATCCTTCTATATTGAATCCAATGAGAGCACTTCTCTCAACACTGGATTGTGAAATTTAAGTCGATGTACAGTGCTGGGCACATACTAAGTGCTCACTGCACATTAGCCCCCCTCCCCCCGTCATTCTTCCAGCATTTATCCACCCGGTGAGTACACTAAAAGGCCTACTTCTCCTACTAAGTATTCTAGGAATTCATTCAAGAATATTCTCCTTTGGTAAATATGTATTATCCTCACCAATCAGTTTTCTAGTTGCTGGGGATTTGAAGCACAATTGTGACTTCTGCCCTCACAGGGGTCTTGCTGAGCAGAAAGATCTTGAAGAACTGAACACAACAGGGTATGTTGAGTGCACAGGGAGGATTTATGGAAGTTGCTGGTGGGTACAGAACAGGGTGTACCAAGACCAGGTGCCGGGGAGATCTCTGAGCTGGGCTCTGTAAGATAGGTCTCGGGACCACTGGAAGGAGGTCAAGGAGGGGAAGGACAGGAAGGGTAGCAAGAATAGCACAAGCCATTTCCTAGAGGTGGGAAGGGCACCAGGGTGGGAGGGTCCAGGGACTCAGGGAAGGCCAGAGTAGTTGGAACTTAAGAAAATACAGGAAAGAAAATGGCAGAGCACAGTGACATGTTGAAGGCCGCTCAAGGAAGTGGGATGCATGGTGTGAGTCATGGGAAGCCACTGCAGACTCAAGGAGGATGGTTATCTGGGACTAGATATACCTTTGAGAAGGCAGCTAGACTGGAAGTGCTAGGGGGAGGGCAGAGGGCAGGGCACACCAGCATGGAAGGAGCCAGCTGGTACCACAGTGATTAGGTGGAGGGGCAGGGAAGGGGCAAACTCAGAGAGTAGCTGATGCTCCCATGTCCATTGGCCTGGCAGCTGTCTGCTGGGCAATTGTTAGGGCCCCTGTGAATCCAGCCCGCAGAGGGCAGATAGAGGAAAGGTGGAGTGCTCCAGGGCAGGAGGGACCTGCCCACAGCTGGAACCCATCTGTGAGCTGCAGAAGCCAGCTCCAGCTCATTTTTGCTTCAGTCCTCCAGTTCTAGGTTCCTGTCCCCATCTGCCAAAAGGAAAAATGTGTCAAGAGCACCTTAGGAGAAAAACACCAGAGATTTCTTTCCCTGCTCTTCCCATGTCTCTGCCTCGCCTGACAGTAAAGAGTGGCGGCGTCTTTCCTAGGAGGAAAGGGTGCCCTGGACCCTGCTTTCTCTTCCCGCCCTGCCATCCTTAGGGCAAGGCACAGAGGCAGTGCTCATTGAATGCACACTGACCGACTCTGTGGATTGTTTTCTCTCCTCCTTAAAGGGGCTAGGGTCTACAGACAGTGAAGCTTCTGTGATTGCCAAATGCTCTTTTTCAAAGTGCTCAGTGCTTATCAAGGCAAGAGTGGCTGGGCCCCGTGGAGGAAAGGAGGTTGCAAGGTGAGTCTTGACTGACAAGCCCAGAAGACCTGGCAGCCTGTCATTCAGCTCAGCTGCTGGTCAGGCCCTTCTGGTTCCCAGGCCTGCAGGTTGCCATTTGGACCAACATTTGGGAAGCAGGATGCTTATGGAATCCATTTTGGGTTTGGCAGCCAGAACAAAGAATCTAGGCTGGAATGGAGCAAAGAGGTGTAAATGTAGCCCAGAGCTGGGGGCTATCTGGTGTCTCATAGCTGACCCTGCTGTGGCAGGCGGGAGGGTAGGGTGTTTGGGGAGGCCATTAGCAAGCAGATCATTTAAACTTCTACAATGAGCCAAAGGAGTGGGAGCCAATTGCAAATGAGGTCTCTAAGCAGCCACCCTTGGAGAAGAGCAAACCCTGTCCTTCTCTATTCATCCATAGGTCAAAAGCCTTTTCTGCTGGGCCCTGCCAGATGACTTGAGGTGAGCATCTTATATGTCCATTTTGTATATCCAGCGTAGTCCTCCTAGCCCCTACTAATGGGACACCACCACAAGCATGGCCAGTAGTGGCCCCTATCACTGGACATCCTAAGGAATGTGGGTGCTTGAAATTCTAATCTTTGGGTACCGAATTCCCAGCCCACTCACACACATGCCTTAGTGAGCCCCGTTCTGCTTGAAAACATTCTAAACCACTCTCTGTCCTTCCTATACGGGGGAAAACCCTTTAGGCGTTAGATACTGCAGTAATTACTATATAATGGAGTAAATACTATACTATAATAATTAACTTGTAAACCTTGAAATAACATTTACTGTAATTTAGACCAAATATGAACTGTGAGTAATGAAGCCCGATCCAACATGAAATCATTTGCAGGGCGCTTTAAACATATGCCTGGGAAAGAAAAAGCAGCAGTTTCATATAGTTACCAAAATGGGCCCAGACGAGGCCCTCACATACTGGAAGAGCATGCAGCTGCCATTAGTTTGAAATATCTTGTTAGCAAACTTTTTTTTCTTTTTTAATAAATTGTTTCCCTCTCACCTTTTCCTAAACTATCCTTTCAGGCTGTCAGAAGGAGCTTGGGGTTTGGTTTTGTTTAAAATTTAGTTTTCACTCAAATGATTGTTAGGGCACTATGCAAAACTAACATGGAAAGCTTGGGCAAGTATCTTGGAACTGGGCAGAGGGCACGAAGGTTTTGGGCTGCCTATGTCAGCAGACAACTGTGGATGCTTCTGGAAAGCAGATTTATGGAACTGCTGTGACTATTTGTGACAGTAGTAATGCCAGAGTCCTGGGGCAGCCAGAATGTAACAAATTCATGCTTTTACTCAGTATATCATGCCATTGTTTCCCAATTCCTTGGGTTGCTTGTGCAACCCCTGAACCAGTTAGGATATTGAAGGGGTGCAGAGGGGAGAGTTCTTCCCCATTTCCTCAAAAACTCCCCACTAAATAAGGAAGGGGATTGTAGATATTGAAATGAAATTGCTGCTCTTCAAGGTCAAAAGCAATGTAGCATGAGCAGCACCACATGATTCCGCCTAATGCAAAGCACCCAGCTCCTGTCTTCTCACATCCACCCCATGCCTTTCTCCAGTCCCTCCTAGGACTCTGGTTAATTATGAAGGGTGCTTCTG
Organism: Sciurus vulgaris; assembly: GCF_902686455.1. Taxonomy (NCBI): domain Eukaryota; kingdom Metazoa; phylum Chordata; class Mammalia; order Rodentia; family Sciuridae; genus Sciurus; species Sciurus vulgaris. Next base: position 47,570,323 of record NC_136475.1, read on the forward strand.
TTGATTCCATATCGTGCACCTCTCAGTCCTCCCGACCGGAAAAGTCAGGCTTTTGGAAAACATCGTCTGTCTTTTACTTACGTTTCTTTCTACTTCTTCTCTCACTGGTTTATAAACCTTTCATTCTACTCAGGCTGTCATTCAGTGTTTCTTATTCACATTTCCAACTCTGATACTTGGTACTTTGGGGTCCACTCTCCAGCAGAATCCCGTTTGGGTGATTAGAAATCTGTCTATTGTTTAAACAGACGTTCAAACTCTACCTTTTCACTAACACTGTCCATGAACAAAGAATATTAGGTTGGGAATAATATGAACTGCATTCACTGAGCACTGACAAGGTGCATCATATGGATTGCTTTATTTGATCTTCACAAAATTCATAAGAGATAGGTCCTATTTCTCTTCCTATTTTGTTTTTGTTTTTTGGTAATTGGAAATGAACCCAGGGGTGCTTCACCACTGAGCCAAATCACCAGCCCTTTTATTTATTTATTTTTTTAAATTTTGAGACAGGGTCTTGCTAAGTTGCTGAGAATGGCCTCAAACTTGCAATCCTCCTGTCTCAGCCTCCCGAGTCACTGGAATGACAGGTATGTGCCACCACACCCAGCTCTCATCTTATTTTAGAGATGAGAAAGCTGACATAAATACTGGGGGTTATTGACATGCCCTAGGTCATGTTGAAAGTGTTTCTCTTTGGTGAGCATGGCCTGGAGCTCACAACCATATTCTTGCAAAGGACAAAAGACAGTCATGAAAGCCATCCCCTGATACTTGAAGGGATGACTGAAGAACAGGGGTGATTTGTTTGCAGATATTGCAGGAGATCCAGCAACCTGAGGGTCTATATTTGTTACACACTCCCAGGTGTTTCCAAGACCCTCTGCTATAAGGCCCCGCTGTGAGTGACAGGGCCTAACATCCATGTCTACACTTTAACCTCCTAAAACTATATTAGTAAGTACTTGCCCTATCAGGTTGTGGGTAAATAATATTGACAGATTGCTTTTTTTTTTTTTTTTGTTTTCTAATCCAATAAGGCCAAGTTTCGATGATTAAAAAAAATAGTTCCTCAAGTGCTCACTTTCTTAAGGTTCCACCTGTATTGCTCTTGCCTTCCTGCCAACTACTACATTTTTTTTGTTTGTGAATTCCTTTCTTTACTCTTAGGAAAATTGCCCTGACATCTCTCATTGCTTTTGCAGCAGAGACTTTAATTGGGACATGGATGGGGTTTTGAGCAAATGGCAAACAGTGGGAATTCAGATTAGGTAGACCAGCAGTTGCAATGATGAGGGTCTCTGCAGAGATACATCATTTGGGGAGAAAACACATCCCAGTCTTTTAGATCCTTCCAATGCATCTTACTGTTATTATTATTATTTTTTTTTAATTTCAAGTCAGGTTGCACCTATGGAAAGATCTATGTCCACGGTGTGTAGAGCGAGTAACCACTGGGCTGTATTCTGGATTGACCTGAAAGTGTTAATACTCTTTTTCTGTGTATTTTAAGTCGCTGGCATCACAGATGGGGTTTTACTCTGTGCCGGATCCCAGAGACTCTGTGTGTGCATCCTGATATTTAACACAATGGATTGAAATCATATTTATTGTTTTCTTTTTCAGAGAAGGATCAGAGATGGGGGAGTTGAATGCTTTTAAGCAGTTTTGCAAGAAACAAAAGGCTACATTTTTGAAATGCCAGCTATTACCAGTCCACAGTTCAGACTCTAGAAAGACTCGTTAGCACTTGCACGAATCCCTCCCTCCCTAGAAATCGGGCAGGAATTACACCCTGAGATGTGACCGTTGAAACAGACTCAAAGTCAATGTGCATAATTACTTACCACAACAGTGGTTAATGTGCCCTGAAATATTCCCAGCTCCCCTCGGCCTGGGGCTTGATGTTTGATATTCAGATTTTCTTGATAAATGTCTTAGATGCTTTGCTTACACCAGTTCCCAAAATACTTGTGGATTATCTGCACGTACCTCGCCTCTTTAGCTAGATGTTGGACCAAGTGGAGGAAGGAAAGCCCCAGAAAGCTGCCACATTACAGCTGTGTTGGAGAATAAGAAATGCCCTAGAATGTGAGAGCTAAAAAGGCCATTGTAATCCTCCTCCTCAAGTACAACCCACTCATTTTGGAAATGAGGAAATGGAGGCCCAGAGAGGTAGAGTGACTTGCCCAAGGTCGCACAGCTAATTAGTAAACTAAATCTAAATAAAACTCCAATTCCTCTGATTGGCAGTTTTTATATTCCCCAATTCATAGATTTCTTCCTGTGCTTGCCCCTGTGGCGTGAGGAAGGGTTGGTCTCATTTGCCATCACCTGCATGTCGTTTCTCCCTACATTACCTGGAACCAGCCCTCCCGCGTCTCAAGTCCTCTGCCATGGGGAGGAGAGATTTTCCACACCTAGGCATTTTCTTGCATCCTGTCACAAGACTGCCAACCAGAAGAGTGAGCTTCAGGAGACGTTTTCCCTTCCTCCTTCCTTGTGGGCAGTCTCACCCTTTCTCTTCAGAAGTTCTGAGCTCTGGTCCCACCCCACCTGTGGGGCCCCTAGCGTCTAGACCACCCGTGGCTTTCCTCCTTAATCTGTGTTCCCTGGCCCGCTCGTTGGCAGTGCTTTCCCTCCTTCTGTGTGGAAGCTCGTCCCTCCTTTTGTCCCACTGTCACTGGGCTGTGATCTCTGGCATTACTGTCTGGAGACCACGGATGACCACATTGTGTTACCCAAGCCTTTCGGCAGCACCCCAGCACCATCACAGAGGAGTGACCAGGTGCTGGGGCCTCGGGTGCACCAACGATGGCATGGGCAGGAGTGAAGGGAGAGGACACCTGAGACGTTCATGAGGGGTCTTGACCTTTTCGCCTGTAGCCAGCTGGTTCTGTCCTAACCCAGCTCTGTAGCATTCACCCAAGGAGTACCAGCATCCTCCCGAGGTGCCAGGCCCTAGGAGGCTGGACTGTACGAGAGATGCAGTTCCTGCTGTTCTGGAGTGTGGGGACGGACGGGGCTCCCTGGAACACTCTGGATCCCCACCCAGTGGAGGCTGTGCATCGGCATGGGCAGGAGCCGATGGCTCCCGATGGGGCTTGGGAAGGCTTTGCCTAGGAGGTTGTGGTTGGAGAAGGGCAGATGACAATAGGGATCTTGTTGGTGCTATTAGGGTTGGGGGTGCCGAGGAGAGGCTGGGGTAGGTGTCCAGGGAAGCGGTATTTCAAGGAAGGCAACGGCATGCACAGAGCCTGAGGCGCGAGCGCATGACGGCCTGGCAGTGAGACCAAAGGCCTCCTTATTCTTGGCTCAAAGTGACTCTGACCAGCATGGTGACACAATGTGCTGATGGACCAAGCAGGTCTTAATGTGGAGGGACCCGAGGGCGAGCCACACACCTTGGTCCAAGGCCGAAGGCTGGCTGTGTCTGGAGTCACAGTCCCTCACACTCATCTCTCAGGCCCGACGCACCCGCCCCACCCAAGGGCTGAGCTTGGCCTCTGCTCTGACCTTGGGCTTTCTGTCCTCACAGGGTGGCCCCTGCCTACACCTGCATCTGCCCAGTGGTCTCTCTCCTTCCTTCAGTCACTCCCTCTACTCTTGCCTCTTCCTTCAAGCTCCCAATTCTTTCCTCTTCTGTGAAATCTCTGAACATTTTGAAACATGTAGAAGAGAGGAATCTCACACCATCAGACCAGGTCTGCAGAAGTTGCCAGTTTGATCATTTTCTTTAGATCAAATAAAGTCTGATTCCAAGTCCCTGTCTCCCTGGAGTGACAGTAAGTTCAGTCTTGATGATTAGTACATCTTCATCCTCTTTCCTGGGAGTTACAAGCTTCCCTATAGCTGGCAAATGGTGGAATCTCCTCTGGTTTTCCTGATTTTTTCTGATCTTCTCTCCCTCCAAGCCCATGGCCTCCTCCTTGTGGGTGGGTGACTCTGTCACTCTTGGGCTTTGCAGAGCATGTGGGATATTGAGCTAGTTGGGGAGCCCACTTCCCAGGGCCACAACTTCCTAGGGTCACCACAAGAAGGATGCCACTGTCCTTTCCAGGGAGTGGGGCATGGACCTCTGCCTTCCCTGGGTCTACTGGTCTCATACTCATCTCACGTTGGAGTTGGCTCCTATTCCCAGCATCCCTTAAGCTCCTCACTTCTCCCTGTGCCCCAGGGCTTTGGCACAACCTCTACAGTGAATTTAGGCTTTTGTGGCAGAAAGAGCACTTTGAATCTTCAGCTTCTATCCTGACTAAACACCTTCTGGAGTGAATTGAGCATCAGGGTTTAATCCCCTTAGAAAAGGTAGAATTTCCAGCAAAAGAGAGGAGAGAATGCAGAGAAGAAAACTCACAGCCACATTAATGTGTCCATAAATTATGAAAATCAGAATCTCATTTATTCTTTAAATTTTAGATTTAACACATTACCTCTCTAGAAAAACTCTCTCTGCTCTGGTTTCATTATCTATGAAATGGCATTAATAATAATTAATAATAATAATAACTTCCAAGGATTGTTAAAAGAGTTTTTAATACCTTCAAGTTAAAGAGAACGACCTGGATCATTGTTAAGCTCTTAAAAACCATGGACTGCTTCATTTATTATTATCCATTTGACCATTCCCGTGCTGCAGGACCCTAATACTGTTCTCAAGAGTACGGTGCTCAGCACACACAGGATGAAAATCCCTTGCCCGCTGTAGCGATCAACACGTTCTCGGTGATTCTAACTTGACAGAAGGAGCAAGATTTGTCCCACAGATCCCAGAGGAGAGTCTGCACCCTGAATAACTATTCCAACTATTGCTCACCATATGTCCACAACCAAAAAAATAATTTTGGAGAGCAGGAAATGAGCACACGTGCACACTTGTGGAGAGTAGCCTGCTGAAATCGACACGTAAGGCATATTTACCACCGCGGCAAATGCCTTCATGTGTTTGTAAGTAGCTATTTCGGAACATCCAAAAGGGAAGAAGAGAGAAGCCAGATTCAAATGGCATCGTGTGTTTGTTATTTTGGAGTGAGGTTATGTGGAAGGAGAGCTTCCCTCGTGCCTGGAAACTTTAAGGGGGAGAAATGAAGTATTTAAAGGTATTTTAATGGTCATGAAAGGCCCTGGCTTAATAGGGCAGGAAACTACAGTTTTCTTTTGAGTCCCAGAAGGAAAATAACAAGTCTGTAGCTCAGCCTTCCCTAAAGAGTCATAAACTGGACTGCAAAGAGGCAGCCCCCTGAGACGCCCTCTCTAGGTCTCTGCGGCCCCTTAACTGAGGGTCTGTCTGCCTGTATTTCCAGTATGCTTATTAATTAGTGATCACAGCTCCCTGCTTAGGTATCAAGAACCTGCATGGGGTTTTGGGACAAACTGTTGTCTTCCGGCAGGCGGGCTTAGGGACCTTCCTGAATGAGTTGGCCTACTTAGTTCCTGTTTTCTGCTGGCCTCTCAGCCCTCATGGTCAGGATCCTCATCTCCCTAGCCAACTGTCTTCTATTCTTCCCCGACTCAAACACAGAAGTCTCCCATGCTACTCCCTCCTTCCAGCCTCACAAGCAGCTGATCCTTGTCATTTGCATTAGATTACATCTTATAAAGTCACCATGAATACTGAATTAGCGAATACTGAGCCATTGCACTGGGGGAAATACAGAGTTAGGTTCCTGCCAACCTCTGGTCACTTTTTCATTTACCAATCAATATGTAGTCTTGTTTATGTGTTTCTGTTTAAAAACACTTTAAAAGTTGTCTACTGAACACTTTGGGGTTAAGCAGTGATCCAGGGCTTATTGCAGAGATGCCTGGGGGTACAGGCCCTGAGGAGCTGACCCTCTGCTTTTGTCTTTTCTGTTCCAGTTTATGCCTTTGAAATGCAAATCCAGAAACTTTCCTTGCATGTCTGGCCTCAAGTCTACTCTAGCAAACTCCGTCCATCATACTGCCTTTATTTAAAGACTCTAAAACTTCCCTTTTGACATCTCTCACTCTGGAATGGGGTCATTCTTTAAAGATGCTAAGAATTTATTTTCGATCTCTTGAATGACTTGGTCTCCAGAATGACTTGACTCTGTTCAATAGATACATGCCTTGGAACTGTGGGGGGGCCCTCAGGCCAGCATGTTAAGGACACATGCCTCTACAGATGTCATGTGGAGTTCATCAGCAGCGGTAAGCCTGGCTTGCATCGGTCCTAACGGCTCCTTCAATGGTCATTCTATGCAAGGCATTAAGAGACAGAGGAGGAGTCCAGGGGAAATGATTCTGAATGAGTGGACAAGGATGTGGTAGGCTAAAATAGGAGACTGAGGCACTCAAAGAAATCAGGACTTGAAATTTAATCAAGAGAGCATTTAGCTGAAGACTCAAAGATGGCAGCATGTTTGTTTCCAGATTCTTAACAGTTTCTGCACTGGAATCAGTGGTGGCTTCTCTAGGAGAAATTTCAGTGTATTTCCAAGTGAGTTCTTTTGCTCTGGTTTCATGAGTTTAATCACATGTGTACATTAGTTGTTTTATTTCTCTGGTTGTTTTTTTGCTCTCTATCTACTCCCTTTGCCACAGCCTTGTCATCTTGATTTTCAGTGACTTTCCCCTCCATTTCTATCCATCCTATTCCATGTTCCCATACACTTAAATACATATACATGTATTGGATTAGAATCCAAAGCAATTATTCTCCAAAAGTGTGAGAATTCAATTGTCCACAATGGCTCTGAGTAGTGTTTTCTTTGGGGCCAAGTTTGTGAACATACGTGGCCTGATCTTTAACTTGAAAGGAATTAATAACAGGAAAAATTTTTTTGCAACTCAAGATGAAAATCTCTGTGAAAGAATGATACTATCTTCACAGGGCAGTCTGAAGACTATCCTCATAAATATTCCTAGGAAAATAATATGGGATAGGGAGACAATTTCTGTCCATCATTGAATACAGAGGGAAATGGAAGCAGAGGGATATCCTATGACTTCTCGGATTCACACAGAATGGCAGGATAAAGGTTAGACCCAGGACTCTTGCCTCAAAACTCAGCTGACTAAACACAGCCTAGCCTGCATTGTGTCCTTGTGCCATGACCAACTCTTGCCTGGAGGAAGCTGTCTTTGCTCTGCCAAACCCGGACAAATAACTCTCTTCTGTCTAGAGTTCTTCACTTGCTCCTCTTTAGGTGGCTTACAGATTCCATCATTCTGTGACCAGGAATGCCCCTCTTTCCAGCACCAGAGTATCCAGATAGGTGGACTCACGATGGTGGTCCTGTAAACTGAGCCTTGGTATGTGCGGTGCCTTCTGGGAAATCTGCCTGTGGAAGGACTAATGCAATTGGATTAGAGTGTGCGAATCCTTTTAAGACGTATTATCATAAATACAGTCTCATACTGCAGGAAACCTTTTTTGTGACAAAATGCTTGCCTCATCCTATTTCGCCCCTGGACTCTGTTTTCTTAATTTTATGCTGAAGATTCAGTGTGCCTGGGATACATCCATCTCCCTTCACCTTTCTCTTTGGCTCATGTTCTCAATGGCAATGAGAGCTCTCTCCTTCACACAGAGGCGGTGGAAAGGGGAGGAAGTACACAAACTGATTTATCTCCGCCTGTCAGTTGTTTTGAGGACATCAGGATGGAGGGTGCTTTCTCCTCCTCAGTCATCAGCAGGCTTGGAGCAAAAGCTCCACCCTTCATTAAAAGCAAACAGAGTGGCCCCGAGGATGACTGTCACATACTCATTTTCTGCTTTCCAACACAGCTGCAGGACAGGGTCTAGAGCCTCTGCTTCCAGGTAGCCTCCTATCAGAGGTGAGCATAAGGGAGAGTGGAAAGCCTGTCTGAAAGGGTACTTGATGGTATTCGTGCCATGCTGGAAAGTTTTATCTTGGGTACAAATGAGAGGCAAGCATTGCAAGTGACAGTTATAGCAAATCAGAGTACAGTGGATAGTTCCAACCTTTATTCACAGTGTGTGTCATAATAAATGTCTCTTTAGGAAAGGCAGCATGTGCAGAGTCAGACGGAATATCCCAGGCTGTAGCTCTGGAAAGGAGTAGGAGGATGTGCTGGGAAAAAGTGGAAAGTGGCCAGAGAATGAGATCACACTGCCAGCTGGATGGCCCAAATGCCCTCCCTTTGTCCTCTTGGAAACTTAACACGAGACTGGGTTCAATATTTCTCAATGTTGACCTTAAAGACAATCAAGTTGCCTCTGGTTTGCAGCTCTGGAGTAAAGCTGGATGGAGAAGACATGGATGAACTTTGAGCCAGTTTTTAGCATCTGGAGGATGGGATGCTCAAGACCTATGTAGATTATGGACTCTGAAGTCCACATGACCAGCAGGAAAGTTGGTCACATGCCATATTTAGCTTTGAGGAAGTCAAACTCATGAGGATCCATGGAAAACCTCAGATTCTCATCTAAGTGACCAGAGAACCCTGGCTTCTGGATTTTGCTCCACTGGAAAAAAAATACTGGGCTTCCCCTGAGTAGAATGCCTGTACTCCAACACAGACTTGCTCATCTCCCCAATGATTTTTTTTTTTTTTTGATCTTCTGATTCCCTTTATTTGTGAGCCATTGAGGGCTCATAAGCACTGAGGGTCCTGTGTTCCTGGATTTGTCCCTCTACGTTTGCTTGACTCTTACAAATTTGGTAATTGGAGAGGTCCCTCAGCATCACAGACAAAAATGGTGTGACATTTAATAGTCTCAAATATCTATGTTTTTGAACTATTTCTCCAGGGTTACATCCTGAATCTAAAGATTCTATGTGGTGCTCAGTGTGTACTCAAGATGATGGGGAAGAAGGGTTGCTTACATGAACCCAAAGGTAGCACACCTTAGAAACAGAACTAATCTTACCTTCCACAATTAAAGAGCAGTGACTGCAAGATTTGGTAGATGTCAATTATATCAAGAGACCCAAAGATGTTAGGCAATGGGTTCAGAGGTTCATGGTCCTTGAGAATCTGTATCTGCTCTGGAAGCTCACATGCTGCTTCCAGCATTTCCAATAGTTGGGTGAGGAATTCACAACTCTTTTCCCCAATACACAAGCCACAAAAGGAAGAACATACTGGTAGCTTCCGAGGGACCTCTTGTTGTTGAACTTGAGTTCTAAGCCAAATTTGAACATATAGGGTTTTTCTCCATTGTACCAATTTCAACCTGAGTGAAATTACTAGTGGAGCAGGGGATGGAATATCTTGAAAGGACAAGGCCCATAGGAGGGAATGGGCAATTTTTTTCCATAAGGGACAAGATTGACTGGTCCCTCTGGTTTCTATCACACCTATTCAACTCTGCTGTTGTAGGGAGAGAGCAGTGGCCTGAATTTGGTCCATGAGCCATGATTTTCTGACCCCTGATTTATATGTAATGTGAGAATAACACTCTAATTTCCTTATAAAATGAGGAATACCTCTCCTAGTGAAAGGAGATTCCATTGTTGTTGTTTCCTGCCTCCTCAGGTGAATTTAAAGTGACAGGAAAGAGAAGGTAATATTGTCCCAGAGTGAGGACAAAACTACTGCTTTGTACAATATTATTTTTTCTTTCACTACATGAGTTGAACATGTGTCTGCATGGATACTGACATTGATCCCTTATAAAGCCAATGAGTATATATGTAAATATTACACAGATATACAAAAATGTGGGCAAGACCAGATGGGTGTTTCCAAATACTTCCAGGCATTCATGAGCTCCTGCACACAAGAACTCTCTGGAATCCATCTGACTTGATTCCCACGTTAGATATTTCATCTAACTAGTTAAATCACAACTATGCTTACAACGTCCTTAGGTACCCAAACTCTTTACCTGCTTCCATTTGTCTATTGTTCATTGCAGAAAAGACACCTGAGTATTGACACCAGCAGGAGCAACATGGTGTATGTAAAGGAAAAACAAATCCCTTTCTTTTGCTACCCTGTCCCTTCCTATCTCTCCATCTCTCATCTGTGGACTGCCTTGAGTCACGACAGAGGAGTAGCAGCTTTTTCATTTCCCCCTCGGTGCACCAGGCTGAGGTGTTGGCATGGAGAACTTTCCTTCTGTGGGCTCAGAGACGCAGAGGAAATTGATCAGCAGGCTCCAGCACAAATTTTCTACTTCTATGGGCCACCTACACTGTAAACCTTTTGGGAGGGAACCACTAGGGGAAACTGCAGAGGCCAAGATGCTCATTTTGTTTCCAAACGCATTTCACAGTGTACTTAAGGCAGAGCACCATGAAAACCCAACTGACTTCTCTTCTTTCTTCTCTTCTCTTCTTCTTTTCCTGCAGGTGAGCAGGAAGCACAGTGGACAGGATTGTGGTGGTTTTTTAATTCCAGAACCCATATAAGATTTGCCCTCAATCTCCTTCTCAGGAGAGAAATGTAGACTTCAAGATCTGCAAGGATGTAGACAGGTGTGATAATGTCTTTGAAGAATGCAGTGTTCTTGAGTTGAGGCCAGGCCTGGGGTGGGGATATGGTAGTTTCCTAGTAGAAGTCTCTCCAGAAGTAAAGAGCTATTTTCTGAAGCCAAATGAACTTTGCCCTAGGAGTTGATTTTCAGGTGTTGTGGCAGATGGATTTAGAATGGGCTTTTGGGTGCTATGGGCTTGGTGCTCTTCTTTGCCCTCCATGGACAGTCTCACCCTCTGGCCTATAGCTAAGGCAGGAATGTGTGATAGAAGGGCCCCATTACTAGGAGAAGCAAGATTTCCTGGCTGAGAAGGACTTGATCTAGCAATCTGGGTCCTTGATCTGTGATGGAAAAACTAAAACTACATAATGTCGTTAAGCTGGGGATAGAATGTCCTCACCATTTTGCAAGACACAGAAACAATGATAGCTTTATCTCTGAGCACCTTGCATGTATTAACTCCTATAATCCTTCCAACTAGTTTATGAAGTAAGTGGCAGACAGAGGTGTCTTACCCAAATGCACTAGGGGAAAAATTCCCTTTCACAAGACAGGAAGGGTTATTAGCATGGAAACCCCCTGCCCCCACCACAGGTCTTGGGCAGGTTCTCCCAGGAAAGCCAGCTCCTGCCTCTGCTTCTTTGGTACCAAGTTGGGCACACATTCCCACACTCAGCACCAGCCCATTCTGTCTGTGAATGGGCCTTCCAAGAGCACACAGCTCCTCTTTCTCTGACCTTCTCACCCATGGCTGCATCCCCAGTGGCTTGGCCTGCCAGATCCCTGCTGCCCAAATAATCTAACAAGAACACACTGCATACTGACTGCCAGAGCCCCTGTGTGGACCTGCTTATGCCCTGTTTGGAATGTCATGCAAGAGCTGGAACTGGGCCTGTCCTGCCCAGCACTGCCTCGGCTTAGGATCAACCAGGGAGAAGGCCAATATGTCTTCCCTTCCTTTGACTATAACATAATAGGACATCTTTCTGATATGGTCCGCTTTTTGCCTTAGGTTGTTTTTCCTCTTCCTGAACTGTTAGCTGCTGTCTACAGTGGGAGTTCATGGAAGGTCCTGTGACTGAATGCCTAAGGGGTAGTCCAAGGGTAGGGGAGAGGGTGGAGTTCCACCACTGACCTGTTGGGCAATGTTCACAAGGTGCTTTACTTCTCAGAGCCTCCATTTCTCTCTCTCTTGTATCTCTTCACATTTTAAATTGGTGCCTTAGAGTTGTACATATTGATGGGATTTGTTGTTTCATATTTGCACATGCACATAATATAACAATACAATTTGAACAATATCATTCCATTTCCATCTCTTTAAAAGGCTGAGCACAACAACAATACTTCTTCTTTAGGCCATTTTAATGAAACAAAATGCTGCAGGGGACATGTGATTGGCATAGGTATATGGTGCACGGTGCCTGAGATGGTTAGGCACTTTTGCCATGACTGCTGTTCATTACTGAGGTTCAGGGAATGAGAGGTCACTGTTGGCTGGTGAGAGAAGGGTGGTGATTTGAGGGTTCTGATAGTCATAGAGGAAAGGAAAGGATCTCAGAATCAAGACCCAGAGCAGGTGTGGGCAGGCAGTGGGAGGCTTCTGCAGTGACTGGTGAGGGCAGCAGGGGCAGATGTGGTGAGAAGAACAGACCGAGGAATTTTTTTTTTTTTTTTTGAGATACAGTTTTGGTTTGTATTAGGTAGATAATTGGGACTCATTAAAAAGGTTTCTGAACAAAATGAAAGTGTGGTAAAATATCTTTAAATGGTATTCAGAAAAGATTAATCAGACAGGAGTGTACAGTAAAGATATGTGGCAGAGACTGTCATGAATTCCCAAAGTAAGTCTGCTTTTCTCCTGTGCCTATTATTAGATTATTTCCTAGACTCTCTTGCAGCAAGATAAGGTCATGTGATGGAACACTGACCAATTAAATGATACTAGAAGAGATTTGTGCAATGCCCAGATCTAGCACATATTGTGTTCCTACATGTCACCTTCCCTATCTGCCAGTGAGATGCAGAAGATCTGACAAAGAACTTCAAAATTCTTGTGGGATGGTACGTTACATGTTGCAAGGAGTCTGGGTCCCTGAATGACCACATGGATCAGAGTGAGTGTCCCTTTCTCTCTCCAAACATTGGACTTTATATAAGAAATGAACATCTACTGTGTGAAGTTACTGAGCAGCTTGGGTTATCTGTTACAGTCACCATGACCAATATGGGTTAGAATAAAGAGAGACCAAAAGGAGAAACAAGGTGGTTGCAGTGACTCAGGTATGAAGTGAAAAACTCAAGTTAATTGAGTGGAGGTTGAAGTGAGAATAATTGAACTGTGTTCCCTTGGGAAGATTCACATGATCTAGTGAGTAATCAGTGGAGCAAAATACAGTGTGTTTATTGGGTGGGCAGAGGGGATGTGAGAGATAGAGAAAAGTTAAAAAAAAAAAAAAGCCTGTAATTTGAATTCAATAACCCAATAATGGTGGTATCATTGGCATGAATTAAGATATTGGAAGGTGAGACTGGTCTAGGTAAAGATGATGGAATTTATTTTCTGTGTGGTGAATTTGAGCCGATGGTATGAAAGGATTTAGCTAGACAAGGCTTCCTCAGCCTGGGCACTGTCACTGTCTAGGGTCCATAATTCTGGGTGTGGGGAATGGTCCTGGACTTTGTAGGATGCTCAGCAGTGACCCAGCCTATCTCCTCCATCTCCTACCATTAGAGCTAGCACAAGATGTCTCTAAACATTGACAAAAGTTCCTGGGGGTGGGAAAAAAAAAATCCCCAGTTGAGAGCTACTACTTACTGGTCAGGAGGAAATCGGAGGTGTGGGTGGGTCCTAATGTGTGTTTATAGTTTTGGTTACTTTTAGTTCTGCAAGGTTCAGAGTTATGCTGATTGCCAGAGGTTAGCAGCTCTCATGGGCCCACTGGAGGGTGTCTCTGGGATCTCAGGCCTCTCTCAAGCCCAAGAGAGGCCTAGGATCTCTGAGGCATGTGTGTTTGCTTCAGCGTCTCATCAGCTGAGCCTGTAACAAAGCTTTCCAAATGGCACGAGCCAGTCTCCAGGACGGCAACTGGCAGCGTGGTTTGGGAGGATTCCCTTTTCATTTCCTATGCTTTATGATTTTTTTTCCTTCCGCTTTTCAAAGAACATTTTTACAAGCTAGTATTCTATATTGCTCTGCCTGTACTCTGAGAAAAGATAAATATTTTCAATGTGTTTTCTGAGGCATATGCTCCCATTGAGAAAATGTATCCCTTATGGACGTAGCTGTTTTGACCTCATTAGCTGGGTAGATCAGAAGAAATTTGACAAACAGGGCCCTGTATGCCCAGGGAGCCTCCATTAGTTTCCAGGGGAGATGGGGGTTGGGACCACTGGGGGCACACCTTTGGATGTCCCCAAGGGCTGCTGCAGATAGCTGAGGGGAGCCCAGTGAACAGGTCCATCAATGACAGAGGCTTGGGAAAGTGACCTTGCTCCTGGTTCCCAGCTCCAGGGTCCCACTTAGCAGGAGTAGTGAGGAGAGACTGGAGCGTGCACTAATTCTACAGAGGCTCTGGGACACCCCAGGGAAGTTCACACGCCATGCAAAACCTCCAGCAGGTAGCTATGACTTCTTTCTCTCTGAAAGACATTCTGAGGAAGGTTTCCTTGGATGGAGAGTGACCTATTTGTCACAGTTTGACTAAGACTTGTCCAGTTTTAGCACTGAAAGTCTTTCATCCTTGGTAACTCTTCTGTCCTTGGCTACCTGGAGAGACTTGGTCACTCTTCCCAGGTGAATGGGCCAGGTGGCAGCTGTTTGTGCCCTGAGGAAAATGGGCAAAATCTGCTGCTCTGCATCCCAGTCACAGCATCCTAAATATAAGGCATTGAGTCCTTTTGTCTTTGGGCCACACTGTATTATATTTTGGATTTAGAATCTCAGTGTCAGACTTATTAGCTGGGCGACTTAAGGTAAGTCACTTAACCTCTCTGCAAGTTTTCTCATCTATGATTTTGAGTAATTCTGCTGACCTCCACACTTGTTGTATGGATCATATTAGATTAGTGCATATAAAACACTTGGCACATGCAGGCTGCCACAGTGCAGATAGTAAGAGATGGTTATGACCATAATTAGTATCTGGTTCCCAAGACAGTCACTCCTGAGAAGGGTGATCTTGTAAATCACATCAGCTGACAAACCAGGCTAATGTCCATCCTTATCTGACTTGAATTCCCTGCTGCCCTTGCTCAGTTGATGATGCTGTACTGAAAGCATCATGAAACACTTTCTCTACTCGACTTTGAGACCTCACTCTCCTTGATTTCTTCATTTCTCAGTCTCCTTTAATAGAGTCTCCTCCATTCCTACCTTTTACATGTTGGGGGTCTTAGGTCCTTGGAATTTCTTGTTTTTGTCCACTGCCATTCCTTAGATGATCTTAACCCATTAGCCCATCTTGTGACTTTAAATACTATCTTTGCATGAAGCTTCACCTCTATATCTTCAACCTCTCCTCTTACAGGTAGCATGGTACACTCCATTTATTCTCACCACCAGGTATGAGAGTTCCCTTTGTTTCACACCTTTGCCAAACATAGCATCAGACTTGTGTTTTCCTTCCCTCTGATGAAAGAGAAGTGATCCTGTGGGACTTACTCCTGTCCATCATTCCATCACCCAACCTTGTTTTGGTCCTCAAAGGCTTTTTCCCTCTCAGGCCTCCTTGCAGTGAGACCTGTGTATGGGCTGATTTATCTGAGATCTAAAATCCTTAGGGGGCATTTTTGCAGACTTTCCTTGAAACACAAAGGACTGAGGCGAGAAGAGACCCAATTCCTCTTGTGAAGTAGCCAGGACAAAACAAAACAACAACAACAACAAAAAACATGGCTACTCCAATTCTCTCCAGGGTCACTACCTCTGTGGATCTCTTTATCCTTTATTTATTTAATTTTGTTTATTTTTCTTTTAAAAATTATGATGGGAGGATATCATGTAATTGATTTAAAGTATACATAGGGTTTAATCGACATGATGTGACATGGCACAACATTTTACCCTCTTCATCATCATTGTCATTTTGCAGTTCTTTTGCAACTGACTTTCTGAGAATCTTGTTATTTATGGAACAAGATGAAGATGCAAATCATAAATAAATTTCTCTTTATACTTGTGATTTACTCTTAATGAACAGCATTAGAGATAGTAAATATTGCTCCTTTGAGGGTACATATAATACTTGGAAATAATTGGTGATACAGAATTACTGGTTTAACTTGCTGTGTGACCTAGGAGAAGTTACTTAATCTCCCTGAATCATTTTTAATTGATTTGTAGAATAAAGGAGTCATCCTTTTCAATAGTTAGGGATCTTTCTAATCTTAGACTTTTTTCTAGAGGACCATTTGGCTAACTGACAGTTCAGAGATTTATACCGATCCCCATGCTATTACCCGGGTAATTCTTCAGTGGCTACCTATACACAGGAAGACTGAGTGTGGTATGAGTGTATACGTGTACATGGAGAGTGGAGGTTATGTGTTTACGAATCAAAGACTGACTATGACTTAGAGCTGCCATCTGGTTCCGTCTCTGCCTTCAGACAAAACCATATCCAGAATTATCTAAACAGGTGAAAGATGGTACTCTTTGAAATTCACAATGATTCTCAGAGTATACTGTTTTTTGGTTTTGTTTTTAAGAAATTCCTTCTGGAGATTAAACAAAATCTCATCCCGTCCTCCAGTCATGGTTTCCCTTACTGTCCTTGGAGATGGGTGGACACACCCAGTGTGAACAAAGAACCTTGAAAATGTGAGTTTGCCTCAAATCTACAAGAAGCAGCCAATAAGAGGGAAAGGCAGGTGTCTGGTAAATATGAGAAGAGCCAAAAAGAAAGGAAGGAAAAAAGGGGAGAAGAAAAGAAAAAACTCCAAAGTCTGTCTACCTATCTATCATCTGCATCTCTATCTCTGCATCCTCCTCTGGGGTGTCTGTCCTGTGGATCTGCTCCGTGTCTCTGTCTTCAGAGGCAGAGCCATGTCAGAGGCTGTCCTCTGTGCTAAGACTAGACACACCACCAAGCAACAACCCACACTGAAGTGTGAATTTGTGGGCCATTTAACACTGTAAATTTTCCCCTCATATAACAATTATGGACACATGCGTGCTAGTTGACACTGTGGAGCAGCATCGTGGCCATTGAGCAGTCTGCAGTCCTCCTCATAATTCCTCTTCAAGGACTGGGGATGAGTCTGTCTAGAGGATGTCACACCCAGCCCTTGTACCCGGGGACTTCTACCTGACCTTGTCCAGCATGACCCCCAGGTGCACTCTTGCCATTGGAACCCGTATCTGGTTCTTGTTCATAGAACTTGAGCTTCAGGCTCCAAATGTCTACTGCTTTGTTTCTTGGTTCAGTGGGTTGGTTGTTATTTTATTTTATTATGCTATTTTATATTAGTCTCCTCATTTAGTTATTTC
Organism: Sciurus vulgaris; assembly: GCF_902686455.1. Classification (NCBI taxonomy): domain Eukaryota; kingdom Metazoa; phylum Chordata; class Mammalia; order Rodentia; family Sciuridae; genus Sciurus; species Sciurus vulgaris. Next base: position 47,587,224 of record NC_136475.1, read on the forward strand.
CACTTGGATTAATCAAGGAACATTACTGTACCCAAGAAAGCAGCCTGTGCTATGGCGAGGACCCTGCCTCTTCCTGGTGACACAGGGAGAGGGCTACATTTCTATGTGAGCATACTTACTGGGTACCAAAAGGGTTTCTAAAAACACAAATTAATTTTTTTAATTTAAATTAATCCTGGTATTCTTATCAGGATACTAATCCCCTCTAAAGGATCCGTCTCTAACAATGAACTTGCTGCCTCTCCAGGGCATCCAAGAGAAGGCTGACTGCTAGTCACTGCTATTTGGTTACCTGCACATGCGTCCTGGCTGTGTCCTGCTGGTTAGCTGTGTCACCCCGAGGAACATGGTCACTTTGAACAACACTTGCCTCATCTCACAAATAAGGATACTACTATAGTTGTTAAGAGGAATCAATAAGGTGGTCCATGCAGAGAACTTCACCAGGGGGCCAGGGCATGCTGAACACTCAAGAGAAACATTTGGTTGGCTGCAGTGAAGACCGGCTTTGGGGACAGCCAGGTGGTGCTGAAATTCCAGTTTCAAACAATAGCTGATGTGTTACTGCATTTTTGATCCTCATTCATGTTAACTCTGTGAGGATGGGCTCCAAGTCCCTGACACAGAGGGCTCATCCTTCATTGTCACAGTGGTTCCAGCTGAGTCCTGGACTCCAAGAGCCCCCACTCTGCCATGTCACAGGGCTTTGAATTTGAACTCCTGTCCGTGTTATGGGAAGTGGCCAAGTACAGTTGTTCTAAAGACAAATGAGTGCAAACGAAAGGATGTTTTGGAGGTTTCAGGAGCTATGTACATACTATTTACACTTTCATCTAGGTCTGGGGTATTGTGCCTTATATTGGGTGGGTTTTCTGTTGCTAACTGCATGGTACCACAGACCAGGTTAATTATGAAGAAAAGAATCATAACTCGTGGTTCTGGTGGTTCAGTGTCAAGAGCATGCATCTGGTGATGGCTTTCTCTGTTGACATAGTTCTGAGCTGACAGAGACATCACGTGGCATGAGACAGGGAACACACGTGTGCATGCATGTCTCTGGTGATCTCTCTCCCTCTTCATAGAAGGCACCAGAATTCAATTGTGGAGCTTTATCTATTCCTAACCACCTCCCAAGTCCCCACTCTAAACACAATAGGTTAGATTTTTAACCTCTTTCTACCACACAATGGGATTAAATTTCAACACATTGGGAAGCACACTCAAAACATATTCAAATCAGAGCACGACTTATTTCCTTAAAGGCCTTTAGATTCCAAGATGTGGGCGCTGAGATTATGTGTGTGAGCAGAGGTGCATGGGCCTTTGAATTTGAACTCCTGTCCATGCTGACAGAAAGTGGCCAAGGTACAGGTTTGCCTTTGAAAGCATCCAGACTCTCCACTTTCGCCCCAGGATCAACTCGAAGAAAGTGATCCTCTGGAGCAAATACCAGTTTCTGTTGTTGTTGTTGTTGCTGTTATTGTTGTTATATGCAGAAAATTTAAAAAAAGGGGGGAGGGTAAGGAATATGGGGGAGAAGAAAGGGGAATTGAAGCATGATGATTGCTACTGGTATTTCAAACTGATTTTAGTTACTATTAAATTAAAACTGCAACTGGGTTTGAACTGACAATTTCCATCCTTTAAAGTGTTCTGGTACACATGATAAATACTTAATTTAGTAGATTTAGAAATCCTCAGTGACATGTCATTAGCAGGCACGTCCTCACAACCACATGCTCACAAGTATGTATAAGAATGTTTAGGTGTCTTTATTGCATTTGGTGTTTTTTTTTTTTTTATTATTTCCTGTCTTACTTTGTGCTTTTGTTTATTTGTGTTGTTTGTTTAATCTCTCAAATCCAGTCACAGCCTGTTCCTCTGAACATGGGTCTTGTTCTCGCTCCACCCATACCCCCGATTCTCCTTTTGCACAATGAGGTCTCAGGGGGTGTAGAGGGTGGGTTAAGGCAGGGGGAAAAAAAAACTATTAGATTATAACATTTTATAGGTTGTCAAAGCTCTAATGTCATTAGCCACCTTACTGCAAGGTAAAAACCTTTGTGATGTCATTTAACAGGTTGCCACGGGCTTGACAAACCTTGGTGAGATAAACAGAGAAAGGAGCTGAAAATACCCACAACACATCTATGTCCCCACCCTGAGTGCCCATCACTACCCATGGACATTCCCTTCCTGCTTATTAGCCCCTGAAGGGCATTTTTAATATAAAATATATATAAAGTCTTCCCAAATCAGAAAGGTCTCCAAGTCTCCAATTTAATTGGAATGGAAAATGCTAACTAATTGGCATCAAAATTTGATTTGTGGGAGAAACCTCCTTTTTGTTGGAAACACACGGTGTGTCTGGGAATACAAACCTGGTCCTTCAAAAATCATCTGTGGGTGCCGCCGAGGAATCAATTAAAGTTGATTTGGTATATCTGCGTTTGACAAATATAAAGAAATCTCTGATTAGGGGGAGAAGAAAAGGAGCATTCCCTTTCTTGCTCTCTCTTTCTCCCTCTTTCCTCTGCCTCTTCCTCTCTTCTCCTCATTTCCCTTTAAAGGCAGTAGGTGTCAGAAGGGGGTGGGTAGTGATATGCAAAACACGGCCTCCATAACCAAAGTAGCCTGCAAAATTAGGTGTCAGCATGCAAAGCTTATTGATGTATGAATGCGGAAAATGAAAGGCGGCAGTAGACAGCCGGGGCTAAAGGTGAGACAGGCACAGCTAGAGCAGCTGTAGATCCACGTCAAGGTGTTGCTATATGAGCTCGGGTTTTTTCTGGAGGGCCACAGCCTAACAAGGTAAGCCTGGCCATGAAATGATGGAACAATACAATCTAGGCACACACAGTGTGAATACCAAATAAATTGACATGGTGTCTCTCTCCACACCCCCCTCCTGCTCCGCCACCCCCTTCAAAGTCTGCCTGTGTATTCATTAATAAATTCATATTCCGAGTTTTCAATAAAAGAAGAAAATGCAGTGTAAACTGGAGTTACTTAGTGACACCCAGCTCATTGCTTTTTATTGTTGCTTGCAGCTACGAAGACTTCACAGTGCACTAGTAGAATTTATTACTGTCTGTCTCTGTGGCAAGTTGGCGAAGTGCGCCTTTTGAAGAAAATTGACCCACACTTCATGAATATGATGAAAAATGCCAATAACACTACAAAGACGAAGCTCTTGACATTACTCTGCAAAGAGCTAAAAGACAGTAATGAAAGTATTGCAATTACAAATCATTACCTCCTCTCTAGCCAATCGCCGGCCTCCCTCTTTTTTTTTTTTTTTTTTTTTTTTTTAGGACCACTCTCCAGCTTTGCGGGCGCCCCAGGTGCTGCTTCGCGTGGCATGATGGGAAGTGGAGGGTGTGTGACGGCTCCAACTGACTTCTCAAAGAAGGAGGCAAGAGGCGAAGAACCAAAGATGGCTGGGATGGTGAGAAAAGTGGAAAGAGCCCCTGGTAGAAAGAGGGAGGAAAATAAAAGTTCTTACAAGCCAGGGGTCAGAAGGTCATGACCTCACTGTGAGGCCCTCTCCACATGAAAAGTGGAATTATGAACACCCCATCTACTTCTTTGCTGAAACCATCCTCTGCTGGCTGGATCTCTTTTAGCCTGCCTTAAGGGAAAGCAATCTTTAATCTTTTGTCTCTTATTATTTGTTAGAAATCCAATTTGTACATCTGCACATAAATTATAATATATATATATATAAATATATATAAAATGTATTTTTAACATAAGAAGCTGGCCTATTTTCTTATCCTAAAAGTGATGTGAAAAAGACAAAACAAGAAGAGAGAGAGGGAGAGAAACTAACTTTAGGCTTCAACTTTAGACTTCTCACGTGCCTTAACAATGGAAGCCCTTGTCCTTTGTGTTTGGACAGTTTTCCTGCATGTCCTTCTGTTGTCTTGGTGGTCTTTAGAGTCTTGGTTGGCTTTCTTTTTCTCTTATTGGAGGCGTGCAGAGGAGGTGTATGAGTAGACTTAGAAACATCCCTGTTACTAAAGGAGAAGAAGGACTCATCTTACCTGGGTAGATGGTGGAGTTACCTTCTGCTTCTGCTGTGAGAGAGCTACGAAGAATTTTTGCTTATAGAGAATGTAAGATGTCACAAGCAGAATTAGAGAAGAGTTTACAAAGAAAAGAAAGTGACGTTCCAGGGGGCTGCCTTGGGGAGACGAGGTCAGGACAGACACAGAGACACAGGTATTTGACTTTGAGGTGGTCCTCCTGGTTCCAGATGCCCTCCTTCATCTCCTGCTTGAAGGGGCTGCTAAAAATGAAATAATCGGAGATTTGGTTTGATGCTACAATACTGCATTAAAAAGGCAAATTCTCATAGGACAGAGAGCCGGCTATTAGTCATTTATACCTCAGTATAAAATGTTACATCAGGTTTGTTTTCTTTCTATAATCTAGCTCAACATTTGAATGGCCAGAGGACACAGGCAATTCAAGCAACATTACTGTCGGGAGAGGTGGAAAGTAAATCTAGGTGGATCTGGCTAGTATGGGATTCTGAAGATCTTGGAGGAATTGAATTTGAGGGAGAAGTTCAACAGAAGGCAGAAGATTTATCTGTGAGAGAAGGTGCAGTCAGGTTCAACATAACTTAAGCCATTTCAGAGTGTTGCTCAATGCTAGTCTTTGACCAGAACATGAAGCAGAACCTCACTTTTCCTCCTTCCTTTCTCCTCTATTGCATATGACTTTGTCCTTTTCCTGACCTGTAACTTGGGTTAACTGTAACATTGTTATGAGCCGACTTTCGTGATTGGGCATAAAGATCAAAGTCACTAAAAAAAAAAAAAAAAAAAAATCGTGGTTTATATGCCAAGATGCATTTCAGTTTTCAGAAGCCCAATGTATTAATTGCAATTCACACTTCAAACAAGGGATGGGTATTGTGACCCATGAAGGCTGAATGGTTATGAGTGGGTAATAGTTGACTTGGTTGCTAGATTCTATGGAAATGGGGAACAACCAGGGCCATTTGGTCCATTGTCTTTCCTTCAGGCAAGAAAATACATACCAATGACACTGAATTTCTCTAGGTTTTATTTCTTCTTTTTAATAATCTTTTGCATCTGTTAATTCATTGCTGATCTTCTCACTGAGAACACCCAGGTCCCTGCTTATAGGACACAATATCAACTAAGAATCTGCTGCAGGAATGATATTAGCTGGCAGGGACATCATCATACCTCTCAACCGTATTTATGGTGTCCATTACTAATAGAATAAATCGTCATCTTCCACTGTGCCTCAGAATTCTTCTCACACTGTGTTCCAGGGAACTCCTATTAATGGATCAAATTGGCATGTCAGAGTGAACTTCTTTGCCATTCTTGGGCTTCATGAGTTGATTGAATCTCAGTATACTTAGCAAAACATTCTCTCTAGGAGTAGCAGAATGGTCAGTGCATCTCCAAAAGGGGAAATCAAGTCCCTGAGTGGTCAAACAAGCAACATAAGGCAAACATTTCCATCCTTCATTCTTTCACTCCACAAAAACACAGAAAGTGCATATTATTTGCCTGTACCTCTTCTGGGTCCTGTGGACACATGAGTGAATCTCTTGAAGATTTGATTGTTAAGAAGGACCTGAGAACTGAGCTGCTAGAAACTGGCCTACCAAAGAGCAGGGTCATCTAGATGGAAGATAAAATTTGAAGAACCCACCATTCTCTGAGGGAAGCATCACTGGGTAAAGATCCTACAGAAGCAAATACAAGATAACACGGAACTCCTCACTAGAATCTGAATTAGAACTGCATGAAAGCCTTATTTTGCACTTAAAAATAACCTTTGCAATAAACTATGAGCTAGAAAAAGACATAAATGAATATGAGAGTAGCAAGTATTGAACAACAGAGCCCAATCTTCATACTTAAGTAGGAATAGGATAAAATTTTTTTAATCTACAAATATGCATGCCTCTACACGTGTTCAACTATCAAAAGACTTTGCATGTACTGTTATATCTTCTGTCTGAGTGAGAATATGCAAAATTTTCTTTATTGTAGAAATCTGAGTGGTAGAATGAGACTAGAAAAGGAGGCTGAATGGGTTGCTTAAGGAATGGGACTTTGTATGGTTGGGTCCGATTGAGGACCTGGCACAAAGTTGGGGGTCACTAGATGATGATTGAATAAAAAATGTTCAGAAGGTCAAAGGAAATTGGAGTTTCTTGGCTAGGGGTTAATTTTTAAATTTAGTCTATTTGTCCTCAAGAAGCTCAGCATAGCCTCTGGGAAAACGTAGACATTCAGAGGAAGTTTGAGAAATGCAAATTGAATTTGACATGGCATTGGAGAAATTGGGTGAAAGAACAAGGAGCGTATGGGTGTGTTACCAGCTATGTCTCACTGGCAGGTAATCATGAAGATGGGCTTCTTCACCTTTTCTTTTCATGCTTACTGACCTAGCAGGTGAATTGGACTAATACCTAGTTAGCCTGCTGTAACAAAAAGGGTGTCAAGATTTCAGTTTTTAAACACTCTAGAAGTTTACTTCTTACTCATAAAACAATCTTAGATGAGTTTTCCTGGTTTGGGGAATATTTTCCTCCATGTGGGATTAGATTTTTCTATCCTTTGGTCTTGCCATACTTTAAGGCCTCAAAATTGAAATGCCACTTTCCATTGACAAGAACCTCTCCAGACCCCGTCTGATGAAAGGTGGGGTTCAGGGTGGGGCTGGGCACCAATTTCATAGTCAAAACTATGCAGGATGGAAGCAGAGCAGGGGTGTTGGGAAATGGCCAGTCATCTTGCACACATTGGCAGGTGGGCCTCCAACTGTGGTTAGCGAAGGCGGCTTTAGCAAAATGCTCAAGGAGTCAGAGCTTCCCTCCCCACTGCCACAGATTGCATTTCACTGTTAGTCACCCTTGTGGCTTATCCTGCCTACAGCTGCTCACTTAAAATTCAGAAATGTGGAAAAGTAATAACACATTCAAGTTAAGGAAGGTGGAGAGAGACGGCTGTGCCCTCGGCTGCAACATGGAGGAAAACCAGTAAGGAGATGACAGACTTCAGAATCTCATTCTTGAGGTCCAGGCCCCCTGTAGAGTGACAGTCAAAAGAGTAGAGTGTCCTCAGGAGCTATTCATGAGAAGACATTACTCCCAGGCCCATCAGGCAGGTGCTATCGATAGAGCAACAGAGAATGTTCCAAGGAACACCATGCTATTACCAGTCTGTTTTGGTGTAGGTCCACATGGGAATCCTTACAAGCTCTTCTCAAGGTTTCTTTGATCTGGAGGCAGCAGTGTATCCCCACCTGCATGAATTATTTGTCTAGCACCATTGTCCCCACTTCTGGATCCTGAAGGGTTATCTTAGATGGAAATGGGGGAAAATCTGTGGGAAGTGTGATCAGCGGGTTCTGATGGGTTCTGAACAGCTCTACATGTAGCAGAAACACAGTGTTGAAGTAAAAGCCATCAGCAAGTGTGGGGTGAAAACTCGAACTCATTTCACTCTAAACCAATCATCTCTACCCTTCCTCATGATCTCTTGGTCAATTTAATCTGTGTTAAACTGTCATTCAAATGCTATGGAGACAGTTTGCTTTTTGGCTTTGGGGTACTTTCATGACTTCATTGACTCTACATAGTTCTTGAGCTTGGATTTGCTGTAAAAGTTCTGATTGACTTTCGTCAGGGTTGACAGCCTTTTTATGAGTGGGCTCAGTGGGCTACATTGCTTTCTAAGGGCTGGGGGTGGGCGTCAAGCTCAGGAGGGGGCCTGTTTTACTGTGCTCCAAGCACCAGACTTCTTGGTGGAAATAAACACCCAGATTATTGAAAGAATGTAGAAACTTGTTGGCAGTTCTGGGTCAACGTAAGTCAGCAGTTATATATATTTTTTCTTTTTGGAATTACACCAGGGAGGGACTGGCCTCAGGTGCTCAGGAAACAGGCTACATCTCCTTGTTACTTCCCTGCAGAAATTTGAATGGGAGCGTATGCACAGAGTCTAATATTTCAGGCTGTTTACTTGCTTTGTAAATGATGCAGGTTCCCCTCCAGTTTTGCATTTGCTCTACACTAGATGACCATGATGTCTTGGCTAATGCCTTTTAATATCTAAGCCTTGTACATCTAGTGCTTGGTTAATAACAGGGAGAAAGCTCTGGTGACTCACCTTGACCTTGAAAGGAAAAAAAAAAAAAACATCCTTTTAATAATCTGGGAGTTTATTTGGATTGAAGGCATACTGCATGTTACACAATCTTCTTGTAGAGCCACACAGGTCACAAACCGGCACCCTTGTTTTTTATGAAGTCAGCAAAGATGTATAGGGGCCAGACTTGCTGCTTCTCTGAGAGCCTTCAGATTCATCTTTAATATGTAACCTACTAGCAGAGCAGAAACCCTCAGTAAGTTTAATGGGCTTTTCTCAGACAACTTTTCTAAATGTATAACCTTTGTTGCAATTAAAGGTACATTTCCAAATGTCTTCACAGAAGAGCACCCACCTATTTAAGAGCTAACCCACAGTCTCTCATATCCTATCACTTTAAACTTCCCCCCATATTAAATTGGGAACTACTTGAGGCTAGGGACTGTTCATCGATCACTACTGAACACAGTAGAGTCAGATTTATTGAATAAACAAAACAAAAAAGGCTTACCATCTGCTGAATTTCTTTAACCAGGGGCAATTCTGCTCTCTGGATGTTAGGCAGTATCTGGAGACATTTTTGGGAGGGAAGGAAAGGTGCTACTGGCACCTAGTAGCTAGAGGCCAGGGATGCTGCTAACATCCAACAGTGCGCAGAACAAGTCCCCACAATAAGAGGTATCTGGCTCAAAAGATCAGTAGTAACGAGGTGGAGAAATTTGGCCATATGCATCACATGTCTTAGAAGATAGCTCTTGGTCTTTGGAAGATTCATTTAGTAAATATTCACTAAAATACTTTCATGCTGAAATTCAACAAAAGCATCACCCAGAAAGTCCTCTGGCATTCTCTCTTTGGCCTTACCCCTTTTTCCCCTTTCCGGTCCTGACCTCTCCTCCCAAACCCTCCCTATTTTCCACCATCCATAGGGGCCAAATAAAACAAACAAACAAAAACTGATGGCATATTGCAAAAGGGGATAGCTGGAGTCAAATGTACACCTCTTTATAGCTACTAATTTAATCATAGCCATATCTTTTCTAGACCATTTCTTCTGAAGATAAATATGTTTATGCTGCAAGTGCTGCCCTGCACAGCTTGGGAGGCCCTTTGGAGATGGCATTGAAGGTAGAGAAACACATTCACAGGATGTTTACTCTAATGATGCACTCAAAAGCATTTGGGATTTTTAAACATATGCTTCCAGCATCTCTCTTTCCTCTATCTTCACATGGCTGCTAAATTGTGGAAAAGCTGTAAATAGAAATAATGGACTCAGTTTATTTTTAATTAGAAGGCTGCTGCTTATAGCAGCAATCGTGACACCACCAAGCATGTCTTCCTTTCATTTGGAAGGAAAGAATAGAGAATTCCTAGGGTTTTGAACTTGAGCCAGGTTCCCTGAGTTAGCTGGTCTTTGAGCCCCAGCAAATCCAATGCCTTTCAGTGGCATGTGGCCACAGGATGATTCTTTGCATTACTTAGTAATAGCTTTAGATGTAGAAGAAAGTGCTACTGCTTCCACCAAGTTGAAAATAAGAAGTATTTTGAGGTGTTAGTCTTTCTTTTCAATTTTTCTTTGTGTTTAATTATTAACATTTGGTCTTTGATTCAGTGAAATGAATAAAACTGTATTTGATTTTTTTCTTTTAAGGGAACATTCTGAAAAATTTTTAAGCATGTCAATGGAAGTAATTTCATGTTTCCCACTATCACTGGAAATATAATATTTCTTGATAGATTTCTGAGGCTCAGTTTTTTTCCTCCAATAGTAAGATGATGTGAATGAGAACAAACTTAGTATCCTATTGTTATAGGATTATCAAGAATCTTCATGGATGTTATCTCAACCTCCTAAACTAAAATTAAAAAAAAAAAAAAAGGTCTTGCAGGTGATGGCTGATTGGAATTCCCTGAAAATGCGCTAAAAGGGACCACATGAAGATCTACCTCTAGGTCTATGTATTGTCCTAAATGTTGTGATTTAGCAGGCATTACCTGCTTTTGAAGAGATGTGTCTCTGTTTTCTCCTGATATTTGCATTTTCTCTCACTGGGTTAACATTTCCTCTTCTGTAATGGATGCAAAGTGTAAAATGTAATGATCTTTGGAGAGTGAACTTTTTCTTGTACCATTCATACTATTTTGAGAATGTCTGAGAAGAGAGTTTGGTGGAACATGAGAACCAGTGTGTTTAGTGAAGCCTAAGTAAGCTTAAATGAATAAGCTGGGAGGACAATGGGTTCAGAGGAAAGGGGTGTTGAGAGATGGGTTAGGCCTGCACCATGCAGCACGTGACACCTGTGGCTATGGAGCCCTTGATATGACACTAGCTGAGTTGAAATGCAATGTAAGAGCAAGTTACACATCAGGTTTCAAAGACAGTATAAGAATGTAAAATATCTAATAAACATTTTATGCTGATTACATATTAAAATGGCCATTTGGGGATGTATTGCCTTAGATAAATATATCATAACATCAGTGTTACCTATTTCATTTTGCTTTTTTAACATGGTCACCACAGCACTTAAACTTACATTTGTGACTCACATTTGTGACCTACCTTATACTTCTACTGTCATCCTGCTTTAGAGCGCTGCCTAAGAGTGACTGGGACCTCCAGAATGTATTTCCATGACCTACAGGTAAAAGTTATAAATTTGCTACTGTTTACTTTAACTCCAACTGTGATGTACATTCAAGTTCTAGGAGGAGTAAATGCCAATGTCACAAAAACACCCCTGAACAGGGTTTAGATCTTAGGCAACTGAGCTCTTAGGGGGTCAGTGGGTAGATTTTATTGTATCTCTGAAAACACTAACATTAAATGGAAAGTCTTTCTGCATGTGAATTCCACTGAGCAGAAGTTTCTTGACTTCACATTCTCCAGAGGTCTCCACTCTGACACTGGCAATGTACACCTCCAGGGACCAACTCCATGGACTCCACAAGCTTGAATGGGGACAAGTGCCTCTGTCCAGAGTCAGGCATTATGGTGAGGCACCCTGGACCCCACACAGTGTAAGAACACAGGACTCTCAACTGGGCCTTTTCCTCTTTTGTTCTTTAATCCTTGATGGCTTCCTATTGCCTTCAGGATAAAGCCACATTTCCTAGGTTGATGTTTAAGGTTGACCATGTATGAATAATTTTCTAGTTCTATATCCATGTATCTTCCAGCCACAAAAGTCTACTTAATGTTCTCAGAGTCTAACTTCCACTTAAAATGGAAATGTACTTCCTTCTTTTTGAAATTCTTATCTCCTTCGCCCATCTAAATTCTACTCAACATTAAACTAAATTACAAGACAAGATGAGGGAGAACATATTTGCTTATTTCTTACAGGATTAATATATCAAACAAGCAGACCTCCAAGAATCAGTAATAAAATGATATGAAATATAATGGAAATAAAATATGCAAATGATAACAATAAAAAATTTGAGAAATACTAAGCAATGGCTAGTAAACATGAGGATATTCCATCAATAAAAGCATTCTATTTAAATATTAATGTGCCAGATACCCTTTTAAATCCTTCACATAGGCTAATCATTTAATCTCATTATTCTCCTATTAATAAATAAATTAAAATAACAATTATAAGAAATTTTACTGTTGGTGCTAGCAGAGAAATTGGGTATTCTCTTATAGAATTGGTGGGGTTGTAAATTGTGTGAACTTTTTTTTTTTTTGGTACCAGCTGTTGAACTCAGGGGCACTTGACCACTGAACTACATCCCCAGTCCTATTTTGTATTTTATTTAGAGTCAGGGTCTCACTGAGTTGCTTAGTGCCTCGCTTTTGCTGAGGCTGGCTTTGAACTTGAGATCCTCCTGTCTCAGCCTCCCAAGCTACTGTAATTACAGGAGTGTGCCACTAGTGCAAACTTTGAAAGGTATTTTTTACTTTCTAATCAGAATTTTAAAGACACGTACCTTATGACCTAGAAACCACCCTTTGTTCTACATAAACATTTGGAAAAATTCATAAAAATATAAAGTTTTCATAGTGATAATCTGCATTGATTAAATAAATGCTAGAATAATACTGTAATATGAAAATTGAAAAATGAAACAAATTGACAAATGTGGACTAGCTTGTGAAAAGATGTGTAATTGTTTTACATACACAGTATAATATATTGGCTTGACTTTTTATATATATATATATATATATATATATACATATATATGCTGGAGATTGAACCCAGGGGCTCTTTACCACTAAGTTATATCCCCAGTCCTTTTTTATTTTGTATTTTAAGACAGGGTCTCACTAAGTTATGGAGGCCATTCTCAAACTTATGATCCTTCTGTCTCAGCCTCCTAAGTTTCTGGGGATTAAGGGGTGTGCCACCATGCTCACTTTAGCTTTACTTTTTAAAAATAATTATATATGTATGTATTTGTACTACTATTAGTACTGTATGTATTAGGTGCTTACTGTGTGCCAGGACCTTTTATGTTCATTTTCTCATTTAAGTCCTAAGGCAGATCTAAAATAAGCACATGTATTTACTCTACATATTAGGAAAATAAGTCACAGAGAAGTTAAATAACTTGCTTAAGGTCACACAGCTAATTGGTGGCTGAGCTGAGACTGGATGCAAGCCAGTTCAGTTCAGACCTGGTTGCCTTAAATTTTGTGTACATGTGGAGTGGTGCATTCATATAGGAGTTAATTATAAGTCTGAGACCATTTGTATAATACTGTTAACCCTTTGGAGGCTGGGATTAGAAGCTGGGAAGAGTGTCCCTATTTTTTTGTTCAGTGCACTTCAGCAGATTGAATGATGGTCAAATTATGGATGACTTTTATATTTTTGTGCTTTTCTACAATTTTCATGTATTATCAATTTTCTGTACATTTGAGTACTGTCTATTGTGTATTGAACATGTGATGCTTTTGTATTTCTTTAAAAGTGATTGTGCCCTCAGCAGTAGACTTGACTGGTGGCAGCTACAGGCAGAATTGGCCTCCTTGATCTGCGGATACTGGCTTAACCCCTGAATGCCCAACTGGTTTTCAATAGATGTGCAAAGGGATTTGACATGCTTTTTTTTAATTTTTTTTATGTATGCTTCCTGAGGGATCACTCAAATCACTCAATTAATTATAATTGTTTTGCCCTACAGAGCATGGCCACTGGCAGATGAGGGGGTGTGGCCCTCCAGGGGTTTTATTTCAAACCTTAGCTTACTGAGGGCAAGTCAATCAATAGATTCTCTTCCTCAATATTTAATCAGATGGCAGGAACTTCCATGTCACAGGATCTCTCTCTCTTTACTAGAGAGATACTGAGTCTTTGTGGCCTCCATCAAAAAGAAAAAAACAGGCTATGCTTGCAGGTGAAGGATAAGCAGGATTGATTTTTCCCCTACTGTTGAAGACCTGCTCCTTCTCCAACAAGAGCCAGGACATTTCTCAGTTTTTTTTTTTTTTTTTTTTTTTTTTTTTTTTTTTTTGTTACTGGGTATTGAACCCAGGGGCACGTTAACTCTGAGCTACATCCCCAACCCTTTTAAAATTTCTTTTAAGACAGGATCTCACTAAGTTGCCAAGGCTGGCTTTGAACTTGTGATCCTCCTGCCTTACCCTCCCAGGTAGCTTAGATGATAGGCATGTTCCACCATACCTGACTCTCAGGGTTATTTTGAATGGCAATACCCTCCATCTCAGGAGCAGGAAACCTGCTCATAGCATGTTCTTGGATGCAAGTAGTTTGTTTAGGTAAACAACTACCTGGGTGAGGTAAACAAAGTAAGAGAAAGAAAATGAAGAGGAGGAGGAGGAAGAGACTAAGAAGCCAGTAATGACAGCTACAAAGGTGACCATTTTAATGAGAATCATCCCTGGGGATTTTGAAGTAGCCTTTGAGCAAGTGCAGAGCTAAGGTAAAAAGTAAATCCTTTCTCCCTTAGGCCTAACTCTCTAACACTTTGCCAGGAAAAGGCTGCAGAGCATCAGAGATGTCCTCGAAAGAGCCAATTCATCTGTGTGTGAAGGTGAAGGAGAGGTCCCTTGATGGTGGCAAGTAGAGGGCCATTTTCTCTCTTTCCTTAAACTCTCCAAGGATTTCAAACTTGTCTTATTGGACGTAGGAGTAGTTCTAGCTCTGGGTTTTTGTTGAAGATCATCCCTTAGTGCTTGAGTTGTCCAGAAGAATTTCTTTATAAATATTGAGACTAAATTTGTAATATAAGGACCAATGTGTATTTTTGAGCACCGACTACACTTCATACCTGGTGCCGGACGCTGTCTAGAATATTCAAAAAAAAGCAAAATCCTTGACCTCAACTGATTTACTATTTTATTAGTTGATGTTTTTCTACAAAGATAAGCACTTCAGTCATTTAATTACATGTGTTTTTAGGATCCACTCATAAATGCTTATGAATTGCTAGGTACTGGGCTAGGCAGGCAGTAAGGTTCTGATATTAAATAAGATAGTTTTTGCCTTGAAGAGGTGAGTGGAGACAATAAATATCAAATTGTGTTGCATGCACTATGAAATCATCAAAATTCAGAAGATTGAGAGACCACAGTAGCTGTGGGAATCAGAGCAGACTCCCAATAAGTTGTGCTTGAGTGGTCTAATCTCAATGTGCATTTGCTCATTTATTCAGTGAACATTTGGGAAATAGTACATTGTGTCTGAGGTAGAATTTGATCCTTGGTTGGGATGTCAATGGCCACAGAGGAAGGGTAATTTCAGAAGAGAGGACACATGAGTAGCAGGTGAGATCTCAACTAGGACCCTTTGTATGTTGGAACTGGAGGAAAGCGTGACTCATGCCCTCACTTTAAAAATGAAGAAACTGGGGCCCGCAAGAGGGAAAGGACTCAAATCCTGACCTGGCAACAGCAACCCATGGCCAGGTGCCAAGAGTTTCACTGACTTTACATCTTTATCTAGAGAATGGAGCACTGTGCTCTCTGAGACAGATAAAAGCTCAGGGCCTTCAGGGCAGAAACCTAATGTGGTCCATTGTGGATTATTGAAAGTGATGGCTGCTGGGAACACGTCAATGTGTTGATGAAGATGTAGAGGAAAAATAGAAGGAAAAGAAGAAAGGAAAGCAGAAAGGGGAAGAGAAGGAGGAAAAGATGCTAATCATGGGCTCAACCCCCACTGAACTCATTATGTGAGCTGTCTTCTTTAATCATCATGCGAATCCCAAAAGTAGGCATTGCCCTGTTTACATGAGGGCCTTGAGGCTCAGGCTAGTTGTGTATCTTGCTGAAGCTCCCATACCCAAGTGGTGGGACCAGGAATCAAACCCACAGTTATCAGACCTCTAAGTGTGTTCTTAACATTGACTGTAGAGAGAAAAGTACCCAGAATGCCTTCTGCTTTGACTCCTATCTTCTTCTCTATCAATGCCAGTGTGATGCTGATCTTCCCAGCCTGATTTTTTTGGGGGATGGGGTGGGGAGGAATGGGGGAGTGAATGTGCTGGGCATCATGATTTTCATTTGCAATATCACTGAATCTTCACCTCACTCTTACATTTTGATTATTCATTCAGATTTTTAGGACAGGAAACTGAGGCTGGGAAGTTCAAGTATATGGACTCAGGTTGCCTCGCTTGTAAAACACAGAATTGGAATTTAAACTAGATTCTGTCAATTCTGAGTCCATGTTACTTCCCTTATATTGTGGATTTCCAAGCCACAGAAGGATGGATCATTTGCAGTTATTTGAGAGCCCACATACCTATCTGCTATTTGCAGTTTGGGAAGGAGTCCAGAACCCAAGAGTTGTATAAGCTTTGTTTCCCTGTCTGTATCTGAATTTCTTCCTTTTTGTTTTGGAGTGGAATTTTAGGGGATGGATCTGACTAGTTATTCAAGATGCCCAGGCTCCAGATGTCCTTCTGTAACTCAACTTTGTAGGGATGTCTAGGCCTGAAATCTGAGTCCATAATATCCTCCCATTGTAGCGAAAGATACTAGGAAAAGATGCCTATCTATAAGCAAAGGATAAGACAGGCACCTCCATTATCATAGAATGACCATCTGCTTAAGGAGTTAGAGCTACTAATTGGTCTCTCACTTTCAATATTAAAAGTACACCTTCAACTTAGGGTTATGGTGTAGTTCATGCATCAAAATTTACATTAACAACAACTTCAAGTTGTGGCATGGACCACAACTTCATTTTTTCCCCCTCTTCCTTCTTTCTATTTTTTCCCCTCTTGTGGAATTGAAATAACTGCCAGAAAGGCACAGAGAAAGCTTGTGTGACAGATGGAAGAATCTTTGAGGCCAAGGAAGTCTATAATTTATATATCTTAGGGTTACTAAAAAGCACACTCCAAAGATCTTGGACTGAAGTACTTAGTGGGGCTGATCAGTGAGTTGCTCAATGTGGACTGTCTGATAATTGTGGGATTCCAGGACAAATCCTTGTCCTCATGAAACTTACAATTTTCTAAGTCTTTACCTCCCTATGTAAGGATGGGTTCTGAAATATAGGGTGAATTATAATTAGGCAAGTAAGTACTACTCACATAGGCTGATTTAAGGGTGACTTGCACACCTCTTCACAGAACAAAAAATATTCTGTTAATTTGTTACAGTGCCTGAAATTCCATTGGAGATGTCTTGCTGATACATTCAGAATTCTGAATTTAGAGATAATCTTTTTGTAACTTGCAAATATTTTCCATGAACACCTCAATATGTATTTGTTTATTTTCTTTTTGTTTCCAACAAGGATATCTGAGAAGAAAACTGTGGGCAGTAGAGACCACTCTGTAGGAGTGTAGTTTTGTAGAGGTTGACAGTGACAGCATTATCTGATTCATATTGCTGAACTGGTTCATATTCTCTAAACCTTGTCGTGGCAATGCTACAGGCATCTAAATTCACTTAGAAGAAAGGTCCAAAAGGGAGTGACTGGTGTATATGGTGAAGATAACTCTGCTATGAGGAGGGTTCACAAGCAATCCCTGTCACCTGTCATTGCTCTTGACGGTGTAGAGGGAACTGAACTTCTGTTTATTCTGGCCAGCTGATTACCCTGGTAAAAGTGTATTCTTTGTCCCCAAAAAGTGTATTCTTTGTCTTTCCATCCCTATGGAAAATTCTTTGCTACTTGGTTGTTTAATTTTATGTGGTTGAACCAATGAGGAGGAGAATAGTTTCAGGAAAGAAAGTTCTTCCAATAAATTACTAAGGGAATGAAAAAAATGAAGTTGTGGTCTATGCCACAACTTGCAGTTGCCTTTAATGTAAGGCAGTGAGCAAAAAACTCAATCAACGCCATGATTCTTCTCTTCTAAATTTCTCCAAATGACTTAACAATAATGACTCTCATCTTACTGATATACCTGATTGAAATGCCTTCCGGTGCCTTCCATGTGAAGAACAAGATTCATATTATCCATAAAGTGCTTCCTTTCCATTTTTATCAATGTGGTCCCCTCTCCTGGCCTCTTGTGGTTCTGATCATTTTCTTAGATTCAATATTTTATTGCTCTGTAGGATTAGATACCAAGTTCACAGGCATTCTTTATATCACTAACCAAAGTGTAAGCCCCTTAAGGAGAGGGATGGTGTCTTAATCTGTGTTTAATGAATTACATGGCCATGTAGTAGCTTTTTTTGATTGAATTGAACTGAATTGACTTATTCAGCTGCAATACTAACTGGCCTTCCTTGAGTTGAAATAAACAGTGCCAAAGGATATAAGAGAAATATTAAAGTTGATCAAGTCTTCAGTAGAACAGCTCCACTAGAAACCATAAATTCCCTGCGTGGGTTGGATGAAGAACATGCTTTGAATACATAACCCTGGATCACTGTGAGCAAGTGGGTGAAAAAAGGTGAAAAGTGATTTAGAGGAAAGGAAGAGAAAATTAAAGAAGATAAGGAAGCCTGGAGACTATATTTTGAGACTCTAACCAAGAGGACAGTTCATCATCATGTACTTCCAGGGCCAGTGTTTTGTAGTAAAGTGTGGTTTTAGAGAAAAAGTAGGGGCAGAGAAGAAGTTGCTCAACTCCTGCTGTATGAAGTCCTGGAAATGACTAGGACAGAAACAAAGGAACAGTTCTGGAACTGAAGACACACAGCTGTGAAGATGAGAAAATTTTGGTTGGAGACCCCATGCCCAGAGACTAAAAACATGGTGCATACTTTGGCAGAAGGTTGTGCAGAACCAGCCAGGATGCATTAGTTACTCACAGAACTCACCTTTGACTCCTTTCTCTATCCAGGAAGAAGAAGGCCCTTCAAAGGGTAGGGAATGTCCAGGGAATGACAGAGAGATGTGACTGGAGAGAGTTTGTTCAGCCAGTAGCTGGAGTTGCTGCCCGCCACCCTCCTGTTGGGGCTGGAGCCCATCCACCCCTGGGGACAGATTATACCTTGGATAAAGGCAAGGCTGGGCTCTGGAGGAAAAAGGGCAAGTGGAGAACAAACTTTCACCCCTCTGTTCCCCAAAGCATTTCCTAAACATTTGAGAGTGAGCTGGTGTTTTGGGTGAATCACGTGGGTTCTTTCGTTTTGGCTTGTGGGTTATTTTTCACTATCCTGAAGTTTGCTTATTTCTGAGAATGAGATTTGTTGTTGCTGCTGGAGGGGAAAATGGTTTGAACTTGGGAAAGATCCAGAGACCCTTGGCAATGCTTTCATTCTCTTTCTGGGACTGATTCCCATCCATGTCCTCAGGCACAGCACTCTGTTTTCCCATCTATAAAACGGGATAATAACTCTGCTTTGACAGAGATACCATGGGAATAAATCCATTCACCAGGCCTCTCCCTTTGAAGTCCATAAGAATGTGTTATCATTACTATAAACACTCTCACACTCTCCCTTTGAAGGCAGAGGCACAAACCTAGAGGCATCTCAAATACATTTAATTGAGTCCATTTTTCTCCCAACAGAATTATAAGCAGGGTGGCTAAGGTGGTGGAGTGGGAAGAGACAACCATTTCGGTGGAGGAGGAATAAAATGGTAAGGGCAGAACTTCAAATCCTAATAGTAAACACAGGCCCCATAATAACGAGGTTAATCATTGCCAGGAGCACCACCTGACTTTTTAATTTATTTATTTATTTTTCTTTTTTAAACATAAAGCGCTCGCTGAGCATGCTGTAAACATCAATGAAAAATTTGAGTGTCCTCTGGGGCTGGAAGCTGATTCGGGAGGCACAATTTATGGTGGGAAAAAGAGATCATAAGACCCATTGTCAGGAGTCAAATGAGCTGAAAGTTGGAGAATCTGCCTCAGAAGGCGGGTTTGTAGTCCCCGGTATCTTACTTTGGTGGCGAGATAGCAATTCCAAAGTGAATTCCAAGTTTCAGATGCGTGTCTTTATTATTCAAGATCCAACCTCAGCACAAAACCTGTGGGTGATTTTCCCCCTCTTTCTTTTTTCCTTTTCGCTCTTTCTGGGCTGATTCTATTAATTTCCCCCCATGGCACGTGCAGCCCTGCACTGACGCAGCCATGGACGATCTCCTTATTCATCTCGTAGCAGAGAGGCCATTTGGATGAATATATGTTCCCCATTTTCTTTGCATTATAAATTCAGTGTTGTGGGAAAAAGAGCGAAATGTAATGGCAAGGCCTCCACAGAGAAATGTCCCTATTTGAGAAGAGGAGTTTTATAGGGGGGAACAATTGACAGGCTCTCAGTACAGTGGGCACATTTCTCTGTACAACTGCATCACCACTAATGATAAATGAAGAATGTTTGATAGCTGGCTCCGTTGTCTGACAGCTACAGTTTTGGCCAGAGGGCCGTGGCAGGCTTTAGACTTCTGTTCAAAATGAGTTAAACATATTAGGCATTATGAAGGCACAGAAGCCTCCGGAACGAGGGCTGAAATGAGTGATCCGGGTAGGCTCCTGGGTACACAACTTGCAAAGCAGATGTCATTCTAATAATGTGTGATATAGAACATGCCTGGCCTAAACCCTGCTGGATGAAATATGAAGCCCCGTTGGTGATATTTAATACCATTTTATGAGGTGCCATCTTATAAAGACAATGCCCGCCGTATGTGGAATGCTTAAGGTATTTTGCCAAAGGCATAGGGAGGTATCTGGAGTAAGTAGAATTTTTATTATTTTATAAGCCTTTACTTTGTAATATTTCTGTTTCCACATTATTGTGGGGGCTCGCTGCCCTAACCCTTTGTTGAGGAAACTTGATGAGCAGCTTGCTGGTAGATTGACGGATAGCCCTTGCAGTTTCTAGAAGAACAGACTAGCTCCTACCTAAATGCATTCTTCAGAAAAACCTCAAAAAGGAAATGCAGCTTTGCTAGGAGCATTCTTCCAGCAGGGACTTTGAGGCCGGCATACAAAAATATTGTCATTTTCAAGTGGGCCATTTTGAGGGTAATGGAAGATTTGTATCTACTCCTCTACATTTTCTGTTTATGAGAACCCTTCAAAGCTTCTAATCTGGGGAGTCCCCTTCAGGACACCTCAAAGTAGATAAGGCTAGTGAATCTTAACCACAGCATGGTTGTGGGGCTCACTGATCCTATTGCCCTGGGGGGCGGGGAAAAATCTAGGTGAGTGAATAGCAGTGGCCCAGGGCTGGCAGTGATTTTCTGATACATATAGGGTAAGGGCATTGCTGGTAATAAGAGTATCCCATTTAAAATATATGGTCTTCACATTTGTCTTCTAAGTTCCTTCACATTTATCATCTCACATTCCCCATAAGATAATTCCAGAAGTTGGAAGTCACATACCTACATAAGGTACCATATATTTTGTTTTGGAAGCAGATGCCTCTTCTCTTCATTCTGATGTTCTAGACAATTACATTTTTTGAGGACCTAGTAAGAGAAGGGTCTTGTATGATTTTGGATTCAATGGATGAGAAGGAGGAAAAGTTTTGTTTTTCCTTTTTTTTTTTTTTCCTCTTTAGATGAAGAAATGTCTACATTTTTTGAGAACCTGGACCATCTGGGGAAATAGATGCACCAAGGAGACAGTTTCCGGGTACATGTGCAAAGTAACTTAACTAAGAACAATTAATCTGAAATTCAGGATAAACCCTTTGAATAGACTCTGGATTCAGGATAAACCCTTTGGATAACAACTTGTGGGATTCAGCAGCATTCTCGATTAATTCTAAAACACGTGATGATGCCCACAGCTCACTGATGTGTGTGGTTAGGGCAGTTACTCTTCAGTACTCCCTTGGCTCTGCGCCACCACCAGCAGAGCTATTTGCTAACACATAGTTTGGTTTTTGTTTGACAATGGGTTTATACCAATTGTTCTTGTTCTGGTTACTGTGTGATTGAGTTAAATATTGAGTTAAATATAGTAATTGATGAAATATGACTGCCAAAAGAAGGAAGTTGTCCCTTTGATATTGTAACAGTCGCTTTGGGAATATCCGTGGAAGCAAGAAATTAAAAAAAAAAAAAAAAAAAGTGAGCTGTTGAAATATACTTAAGACATCTACAAAGGATTGGGAGAAAGTCGTTAAAATTAAAAGCAGTTTTCATTCAGATTCAAACGTCTTAGTTCTTACTCCATGCTAAAGGAACCGAGATTATAAATTGTAGCAAACAAAAACTGAGTGTGGTTTACACAAGATTCAAAGACAAAGCTGAGGTTCAGATGAGAAGATTGGCAAATGTTCTGCTTTTATGAGTTTTAAGTTAAACTAAAATGTTTAACATCTATGAAGATGACTTTTGGAGTTGGGTGCTTTGATAGACCTTTCCCTGGCCTGTCTCATGGCAGGTGTTCTGTGCAGGGATCTGAATCTATTCAAGTTCACATTGTTGGGAGAATGCCAAGAGGAGTGGTTCCTTTCTCAGATGAGTTAGATTTTCATTCCTATCATTTGGGAAAATAAGACAAACTTTAGAAAAAAGTTTGGTATTCAAAAAAGAAGAGCAACCCAATGCAGGAGGGGAAAGATCACAGGATTTGGAACTTGATGACCCAGTTCTGCTACTTAGTACAAATAACCTTGAACGGGTATGTCACTTAACCTTTCCGAACCTGTTTCCTCATCTGTAAAATGAGGATAATGATATCCTTTCCATCTGCCTAGAACCATTGCTCCAACCAGCAAATGATGTAATGTGAAACCTTTGGCATGGTCTAAGGATCAGAGTTACTCCTGCTGTGGCTATCACTGCTTGCAAAGACTGACACTGGTATTACTATGCCTTCTGCACACCCAACTATTACTGCTTGGGTGTCCATGTGACTAGGAGAGTAGGCACTGGTTTTCTTCTACTCCATGTAGTCTTTGCTTCTGAGGAAAGTTCTAGGTTACAGTTGGAAGACCTTGCTGCTTATCCTGTGTTGCAGTCTGGAGAAATCCTCTCATTTCTTACATGTATGGAATGAGGGACATCTTACTAAGCAGAGATTTTCAAGTTGCTTTTCTCCAGAGACCTAGGCATTTGCTTTCCTCTAATCAGTTCCATTATTACATGCTTCTTACGTGGTGATTCTATGTAGATTTTTTGTTAAAAAATGAAGTAGAGTTCCAATATTATAAAGGGTTTACAACTCACTGATTTATAGGTTCCTTAGTATCCCTTTC
Organism: Sciurus vulgaris; assembly: GCF_902686455.1. Classification (NCBI taxonomy): domain Eukaryota; kingdom Metazoa; phylum Chordata; class Mammalia; order Rodentia; family Sciuridae; genus Sciurus; species Sciurus vulgaris. The sequence continues at coordinate 47,609,925 of NC_136475.1, forward strand.
ATCCACATAATCCCTACACTTTTGTCCTTCTGTAAATCATTACAACCCTCCTTCTCTGACTCATAGACCACTGAGGTTGCTTAATTCCCAACTTGATTGCCAGAGCCAAAGAGAACAAATTGTCCAAGCAATTAATGGTCTCACATATGTGTTAAGTGCCAGCTTTCGGCATGTGGCCTGGCCCTTCCCTTTGTGGACAATGGCAGGCTTAAGGTCCATCTGACAATAAATTTAATGCCAGACCTCAAATCTCCCTTACTTCTCAAGAAAAGTGAAGGAGACTGACAGATTGGTGATGGCCATCATTTTAAACTAAGGTGTTTTAAAGGTCTGGGTGTCCTTTCTAAAATATATACATTAAAGGGAGACGAACATGTGATAGATACAAAGCCTCCGTTTAAGTCTTTTTATATAAAATCTTGATTGATCTTTTAATGTAAATATCTTGATATATCAATTTGGGAGAAGGTTTTATTCCAAATAATGAGAGAGACTGTTACTAGATGTTCTATAGGTCCAACCTTGACTTCATCAAAGGTATTTATAAAAATCACATCTGTTTGTTAGAAAGTCCCCAGGTTGCTCCTCTAAGGGATTTACTCTAGGCTGTGACCAAATCTCTCTGTTGCTACCCTACTTCCAGGTAAGTCGCCTCCTTGTGTTTTAGGTTCAAAGTTACTCTGAGTGTTCAAGACTCACATTGGAAAAGTGACAACCCAATATGGCTTGGTCAGGGAGATTAGGAGAATTTGAAACCTTTGTCTGGCTCTGTCACTTGAGTCCCTTCCATCCAAAGAATCAAAGTACCATCTAAACATCTCTGATTTGCACAGGCTTCTAGAGCAAACTTTTTGAGTACTGACCCCAACAAGCCTGCACTTCTCAGCTGTGTTCTGCCAATTTTCACAAAGGCTATAGGAGTCTTTCCATTCTGACCTGCATTTGCAGGGATGAAGGAAGTGCTATTCTGTTTACTGACCATACAATTTGTCTGCACCTCTTCCAAAGTCCAATTTTTTCAAAGTAGGGTACCATCAGGATCAGAATGTGTATATTTTGGTTGTTATGGCCAAGTTAGGACAGGTACCATACACGGTTACTTATTCCCAATGCTTTAAACTTCAATAGTTATTTTTAGAACAATTAACTTATGGAACATAAATTGTATTAGATACATACCATTGTTGGTACTTGTGAGTTTCAAATATCTACTCAGGAATATATAGATAAGAAAAAAAAATTTCTCCTGAGGGTTAAGCTGTTAAGTCAAAGACTTCTGGGTCAAAGCACAGAGAAGCAAAATCTCTTTATAGTGATGGAATGGCTTTCATGCTCATAAATACCTGACTAAAGCTAAGTCACTATAGTGGCAAATCTACAGAAATATTATGTTTACCAGAGGAAGGAGACTAATCACATTTAAGAGAAGAAAAGGTGAGAGTCATGGCAATAAAACTTGGCCCATTCAAGAACTATCCAGGGGAGAGGAAACCTCAGTCTGGTAAAGTTGTGCTGTGGTCAAGATGGGTGTGACTGGTCACACCATCTAAGATGCTGACCTTTCAACACATAGTCCTTGCTCTGATTCATCTTAATCTTGGCTAGGTTTCACCTTACCATGAGACTCCAGCCTTGGTGGGCTGGGCAGAAGGGAGAAGGTAAAGCACCTGAGCAATCAGACCCAAGGATTTTAGTCTGAGTGAGAGAAATCTTTTTTACTGTAAATAAATGAGTGCTTAGTCTTTACCCATGACGTCTGCTGAGCCTGTCTTTCATGTGTCTACCCAGGAAAGTTGGGTTGTCCTGGGTGTGCTGACAGAAGTTTCCAGAGATTGTCAAGAGTGCACAACAGACCCCTATTAACCAAGTCTGGATCCATGGTACCTGGTGTCCACGGTCTAGACACACCAAGGAAGTGACTGCTGCCCATGAGAACTCATGGAAGGGAGCCTGTTGGGCCCTCCCCAGGTGACACACCCTTCAGTGTGTCTGCACAGTGGCTTCATTTCTTCTAAACAGAATTCTCCCCTTGTGATAGGTGAAGTACATGCAGTCAGATTCCCTGTCTCTCTCCTTCCCTCCATTTTGGCGCAGTGAGCAAGAGTCCTCAGGTCAACTCTTGAGCATCTCTAGCTTTGTTATCTGTCATGCAGACCTCAAACCAGGTCTAGGTGTGGGTTAGCCTTATTTTTCTTTCTTTCTTTTTTCATTTACTTAAACATTTAAACATTTTATTAAGTTTTAAATGGTGTATTAGAGCAGTACACATTTCAAGCATGCAATTTGGTAAGTTTTGAAATGTTTATATTCTCATGAAACTATAACAATAATCAAGATAATTAGATGCATCTACTAGCTCCCAAAATTTCCTAATGACCCTTTATAATTCCTGTCTACTCCATTCCAGGGCAATAACTGATTTTTTTTTTCTCACCCTTTAAACTATGCCCTTGTCTTATGTATTTGTGTTAGGAATTAAGTATCTTTTTTTTTTTTTTTTTTTTTTTTTAACTTCTCTCAATCCAGTTGCCAAAATTGACTTTTCTGGTGTCTGCATGTCACTTCTTGCTATAAGGAATTCTATTAATCATGGCATTTTGTCTGGATCATGTTCAATAGTGTGTTACCAGAATTGTTTTGTGTCATGTATCTGCTGGGCTCTACACCTGTGATCCTGCTGCATCCCTGACACCAGCCCACCACCAGCTAGTTTTCACCATTGTTGGTTTTCAGGCTGTGCACGGCAAACAACTGTTTTGCTTCTACTTCATTGTAGCTCTTCGATAATGTCTGGTGTCTACCTGGCTGCATTTCCCTCCTTGCCTACCTCTGTAAAGGCATCTAAACAGTTGTTTGAAGCCCCTGGCTTAACCAGCTTTTGGCCATCTTGACTGTTAGTCCATACCATCACCAGTTCACACCAGTATTGTTAAGAAAGCATTTAATATGCAAAGAAAACCAAGATTTTTTGATTATTTCTCAATTCCAAATGTCCCTCAGACTCACAAGAAACCTCAGTGACACCTCAGCATCACAAAACACCTCAGTGGTGCCATTCTGAATGCCACTGGCATTTAGGTAGGTTGAACTGACTTACTAGTTAATAGAGAATTTTGGATTAAAGAATAAGTTGTGATAACATCTAGATTCCAGATGATGAGAACAGTTAGGAGAAGAAAGTTATAACAGGAACTATGGGTATATTTTCAGGAGAGATACTATGGCCTTCTCCCTATTTAGTCTTTTCATACTGAAATATTTCTTTATATGGAATAGGCCAAAGACATAGGTAATCACAGATCTTCTACCTGTGCCTTAAGCAGCATAAGGGTGAGAAGTTTAAAAAAAAAATAATCTAATTCAGTTCTCTGACATTTACTGAGTTACCCCCATGGTCAGACACTGAGTTATTTGGTGGTAAGACTTACCTGACTGAGGTCATCTCTTCTCTCATGTTGTTTACAGCTTGGTGTGTGGGAAAGAACTGTTCCTGTTCTAATATCAGAACTCATTGTTTTAGTCATCTTTCATTGCTGCTGTGACCAAAAGACCTGACAAGAACAATTCTAGAGGAAGGAAAGTTTATTTGGAGTTCACAACTTCAGAGACATAGACAGTTGACTCCATTGCTCTGGGCTTCAAATGAGGCAGAACATCATCGTGGAAGAGTGTGGTGAAGGAAAGCAGCTCAGAACTGGATACCAGGAAACAGAGAAAGCTCCGCTCACCAGGGACAAAGTATAAACCCCACCTGCTCTCTCTAGCCACACCCTATCTGCCTATAGTTACCAAATGGTTAATCCATTTAAAAATTGGATCAATGAGTTAGGTTAAGATATTAACAGATATTTAGGCTTCCTTTGAGTCCTCAGACCCTGGAGCCCCTGTGCTTAGGAGAATTTTCGTGCCTCAGCTAATTTCCCAGGTTTAGCCTTAGGCACAACTTGAAACAGATATCTGCTTGATCATTCTAGTCCTGACAACACCTCTGCATTTCTGATATTTGAGTGACTGCTGACTGCAAGCTCACTCTAGATGAACCGTGGAGTCTACTCATTGCATACTGGTTTGACTGTGGAACATTCTGTACTTCATGGGAACTGGTAATAGCTGTGGTCCATCCACACATGCCATTCACTGAACTTGTGTGTCCAAATTGCTCTTTGCTCTCAAACAAAGTCAGAATGTACTATTTTATTCTGCATAACTTCTGAAGGAGTTAATGAAGTTTTATTCCTGGATAAATTTTTTTACATGGCATTTTGTAGGCAGGGTCAAGTCAATGGGGTGGCTCAGGCACCTCCATCTGGGAGGTCTTGCCCAACTTGTGAGAGGAGAAAAGGGCAATATGTACAAAGAAATGTCTCTATTCACTAAGGTATTCTCTTGCCCATTGTTTGGAGCCAGTGTCTCTAGTCATTTATTTACTTACAAGTATACTCATTGATAATTCTGGCTAGTGCTGCATCCAGATACCTTAAACTGTTTCAGAATTCTTAACAAATAACTTCAATTAGTGTATTTCATAAGCATGTACCATGTATCTATGTAAGAAAAAAAAGTGTCTTGAGACTTAAAAAAGAATTGATAATGCCAATTTTTATGGTATGTGGACATATCTGATCTACATGAGGCATCTAATCAATGCATGTAGTCCTTTTAAAATGGGTTAGCTTTGCAAAGAGGAAATCTCTGTATTACAGTAAATTATGAAACTCCTAGCCTTAGCCAGACCACCTTTATGCCTTTCTGTGACATAATTGATGTTATGTGTACATGTTTCCTGTAGATGTTTTTGGGGAAGGTGAGTGGTGATTAGAGAAGGAAAAAGTTATTAACAGTACAAATTCTTCCTACAGTTGGTTCATGGTGACCATATATAAGCAAATGAATTTTGATCTCTTTAATCTTTTGTGCAGTTAAATGATTTTTCTTCCTTTAGTTTCCTCCCTTGAACAGAATTTTAGAGACTGGGTGACAAACTTGGAGATACAGTATATCAGTACCTCCTTAGAATAGGAGAATAAGTAGAAATGATATAGTTATCTGTACAAAAGCATTTAGGTATAAATCATTAGGTTGTTTTGTTCATTCATTTATTCAAACCCTGTTTATTGAGCCCATATATATATATATGCTTGATACTATAAAACTTAGGAACATAAACATGAATTTGGCAAGGTCTCTCCCTATGGTGTTTGATAATAAACCATATTTCTTTGAAAAAATAAACTGCTGGCTCAGTATCCATCCAATAGGAGTTTGTCGACAAGGGTTTATTGACCAAATTACTGTTTCCCAAAGTGTGGTCTGTGGAACATTAGGCTAGAGGTACTCTGTGGGAAAAAATAAAAGAGATTCCTGGTAAAAATGTTTAGAAAATGATAAATATTACTTTTCTCTCACATATTTATGAAGTACAGCCATGCATTTGAGGTTCTGAAAAATCTTCTGAATTTTGTTTAATCCAACAAAGTTCATTTAATCAGAATTCCCTTTTTTAAATGTAAACTTAGTAGCCCCCACAGAACTCAGGGAACACTGGACTAAATAAAAATGGAAATGAGTGTTTATAGACTTCTGAGAGTTCAAAAAAGCCAGTAAAGGCTTTAATTCTTCTCTCAGCTTCATGAGTGAGGCCTCAGTATTGTGACTTTTAGACTTAAAGCAGAAGAAAATCTTAGACTTGGTGGCATTAGTATATTGGTTTATATATTTAATATTTATTATATACAAACATCTATAAGTGCATGCATATGTATAGTTTCTAAAGTAAAATACCAGTAGGTCAAAAATATACCAGTCTTAAAAATCGGCTCTTCTTTCCTTCCAATGTAGTTCTCTTGGAATCACAAATGCCTATAGTAAATTTTAGGTACATTTCCATCCCAAGTTACCTGGCCAATTTTTGTATTATTAACCACACATGTAGAATTTAATGAGAACAGCTCCAATAAAACTTGCCCTCCCACTACCTTGGATTATTGTCAGTTTCTATTTCCCGAACAGCCATGATGGGGGTTTCACTCAGAATTCTTCCTGACTCTTCAAGGAATCCTTTTACGTTTAAGAAATATAAATCAAGGTTAATTGAAGAAAAACCAGAGAAAATGTGTTTTTATGTTGCTTTGATAAAGCTGAGACTGGGCAATAATTGCAAAACAATACATACCTGAGAAATGGAACCTGACAATTCAAAGCAGCATGTGCTGCTTGCATGGGATCCCACGATCGCCCAGGACAACTTGGCTCCCTGTCTAGCCAGGCTTCCTTGGAAAGCTTGAAAACCAGATGCATATTTCTGTATCAATTATCTTAGCTCTACAAGTATTGCATTGAACAAGACTTATTTTTGGCTCCTAAAGTTGACCTCATTCCCTGAGAGGCATGACTTCGATTTCCCTCTTTTGCAGCCCTTGTTTCAGGCTCCATAAGATTTTTTTTTTTCTTTTTTTCTCCCCTTTCCTTCTGGATATTGTTGCCACTGTCAAATGGGAAATACATAGAAATAGGAGATTAAAAATGTAAATTTTATAAACAGAAATCAAAGGTCCTAAATCCTTAGCAAAGAAAAGCCAACATAAGTAAGAACATTAAAAAACATACATAAATAGTGCTTCTAGGCTGAATACGTTAAATAATTCAACAGTTAAGTCATAAGCGTTCTTAAACTTAAGTATAAAAATGCCCTTGACAATATTTCACAGCCGTGCATTTCTTTAAAATATTTAGCATTCTCATTAAAGAGAATGACTTTAGTTTATATATTAGTTACACTCCTGCTTGTTAATATGAAGGAATTTAGGAGCAAAAATCCATTCTTATGTATATAAGAAAAAGGCAATTTACATACAAAGTTGGACAACTATTCACTTTTTATTTATTTCTGGATCATCAGCATCTATGTATAGCTATACAGCATTTAAACAAATTTGTTCCTTAATGTGCAATATTAATATTCTCTGCCCCAAAGTGCCATTTGCTAATGCCATTGTGAAGACAGGTTCCTTCAAAGCCACACGGAAGTCCCTGCTTTAGAAAGACTTAATGAACCTTACATTTTTTGGAATACTGCACACTGTAATGCCTATTACATATTCATTGCCAGAATGGAAGATTTCCTTTAACTCTGCGATTCCTGGTCTAGTTCTCTGTAAAACATTGTCAAAAGTCACCAGAGACTTTCGTGGAAAATTGTGACTCTTGATAGCAGGATGTAATGGGGAGGTTTAGAGTAGAGAAGCCAGGAGTCTATCGCTCCACAGGGAGACGTTCTGACAGACAAATGGATGGATAATACAATTTTTGACATAATGGGATGAAAAAGTTTATGCCAGAAAGAACTGAATTAAAGTTATTACTTTAAAAGAAAGTCTGAAGTTTGAAATCATCAGAATTTCCAATGTGTGCTTCATTTTACTGCTTATATGCAGAAGAGATTTTAAAACAGAGATTCTGTCAAGTGATTTATAGAGTTACTAACAAGACCGCCATAAAATTTTAGTTACCTCTTTGGAAATATCCACAATAATAAACACAATGTTTGTTTTTTCTCTCTCATATTTTTAATAAAGAATATCTAACATTGTTCTTTTATGTTTCTCACTACGAAAAGCAGAGGGCTAATTTTCAGAGGTGCAGGATGTCATCCTGAGGAAGATACCACGCTGCAGATTTTTACCTTTTGTGAAGAGTGATTGGTAATGTAACAATAGGTTCAGAAAAAAGCAGTAACAAGTGGGCAGCATGTCTATGTTAATGGGCTGAGAGACCATTTGGTAGACTTACCAACCATCTCTTGGTGCCAATACTAAAGCCAGCCTAAGATGCTATGCCCCTCTGTACCACGTGTACCTCCCCATCACTCAACCGCATATCGGGCAGCATAAGACCCCCTTCGTTCTCCTACCCTTCTCCATTTTATTTCAGACTCTTAAAGAAATCACAATCATATAGTGAGTTTCCATAATACTCTCTCTCATTTAAATTAGCATGTACTATCCTTGCACCAAGCACAGTACCTTGTGTCTACCCCATTATCTTTCTTAATTTCTTTGCATGGATGACATTCATTCAGGGTCTCCTTCTTCCTGTACATTGCTTGAAGGTCACACCATGACTTTTCATCTTCATACCTCAGCGCTACCCACCTTGGGGCTGAGGTGAGGGGCATGAGGTGCCCTGGGGGTAACACTGAAGGAGATGCTGTCAGTGTTGTGGGGGTGAGTGACCCTAGAACTGCCTTTGTTCCCTATGCCCTTGGTCTGGGTGCCAGTGTGGTGCCTGGCACATAAAAGCTCAATCCACACTTAGTAAGAATCAGATTGCTCTCCTAGCTGAGTGAAACATTTATTTTGTGAAGCAGATTTATTTTATCCTGGTAGATATCTTAATAAAATTTTGTCTTGCCCTTAATGTTTTTGAAGGTAGTTGATTATCACTATGTCACATCTGCTAGAAATGGATTTCATTGAAATGCATAGGAAATGGGAACACCTGGACCTAGGGAGGGAGACCCTGGACTCAGTCCATAGAACCATCACAATCCAAAGTTTATTTCTACATGATGCTAAAAAAATGGTTAAAAAAATCATGTGATTCAATTAAATTAAGTATTTGGAGTGCTGAACGTAAAAAAAACCAGGAAATGAAGACAAAGAAAAGGATAGGAAATTTAAAATAAGAAAGAAAGAAAGAGAAGAGGAAAGAAATGAACCTCCAAGTTCACCACCCTCCATTTACTGAATTCACTAACTGGCTTATATGTACCAAGAGGTAATCAGTGGCATGTGTCTCAGCAACAAATGTTCTGGCAGTCCACTGACTTGCAGGCACTACTGTAGACTTTTGGTGCCCACCATGAATGGAAAAGGGAGAAAAATATAGACCTTGGGAAATGTGCTATTTAAAATAATATGCAACATTCACAATGTAATAATAGATCAAAACATCACGTTATACATCATAATATATACAATTTTTATTTGTCAATTATACTTTAATAAAACTGGGGAAGAATAAAACAAATAATAAATAACAGAAAATAGTAGAATGATGTCATATGATTTTTTTTTTCTTTTAAAAATGTTACTCTGTTCAAAACAACTACAAGCTCAACGTGCACTTTGGAGAACTAAACTGCAATTATTCATATTTAGCCTCAGCCATCAACTATTATTCTTAGGCTTGAGAGGAACAGTAGTTTGTATTATTACTGGAGTTTCTAAGAGAAAAAAATTCTTTTATATTAGACTCAGGAATGTCTGCTCGGAAATAAGATGATAATGGTAATGTTGACAAGCATCCATTAAATTCCTACGTGTTTTATGAAATTCATTCTCCAGTGTTATCCCATTTGATTACTAGGAATTCTAAAGTTAGGCTCTCCAGTGTATCCATGTTTTCTATGGTCATTACAAAATATCTGAGAAAATCAACTTAAGGGAGGAAAGATGTGTTTTGGCTTATGGGCTCAGAGGTTTTAGTTCATGGTAAGTTGGCTCCATTGATCATGGGCCTGCATTGAGGAACAGCATCCTTTTTTTCTCTTAGTGGCCAGGAGAGAGAAACAGACAGATAGATGGATAGAACAGGAATAGAGAAAGAAAAGGGCCAAGGACAACATATATCTTTAGAAACCTGTCCCAGTGACCTACTTCCTCCACCTAGGCTCTACCTCCCAAAGGTTCTACTACCTCCTAATAGTGCCACAGGCCAGCAACCAATCCTTTAACATATAGTCTTTGGAGGACATTTTAGATCCAAACCACAACAGTATTTAAAAGAACAGAGGTTCAGAGAAGCACAGAGATTTAATTGAGGTCAGCTGGTAAGCACATGCAAATGACCACTCTGTCCTCAGACCAAATGGAAAGAATGTTCCTTTTCTGCTATCATTTAAATGCATCAAAAATCACATCAGACAATTGAAACCTACAGTGATTATTCTCAGGCATGGCTTATGATATTTTGATTTCATGTGTTTGCATTAACACATCACATTCATTAAAAATACTTGTGGGGTTATTTGGTGCTTATTGGGGTGTCTTCCTGGTGTTAAGAGGACATAGCTGGTATGAATGGAATCCATACCAATATTTGAGATGACTGCAGAGCAGAAAACCTAATATAGGCTCTTTTTTGTATGGGAAAAAAATGCCATGCTTTCCTAATTATGACAAGTACAAAAGCCACTGTTTTTAGTCAATGCCCTGGAGCCTTACAAAGGAATGGACTGGACAAGCCAGCAGCCTCCAATGAAAGGCACTGCTCATCTACTAGGGCTCTAGAACAGGCTGGCACATTGCTCAGCAGCACATCGGGTGGATTTGGATGGCATTTATTGGGAACTAATCCAATAATGACCTGCCAAAGCCCTTACACAAAAGCACTTGTGCCCAGTGTCAATCATTTACCCTCCGACAGTTCAATGAACATCCTCTCTGGGATGGCTTTCAGCCATGCAAACACCCCAAATGCAGCAAACAAAGCCATGAGACTTGAGAGGGGGAGAGAGACACGACCATGCTACTGCAAAGCATCAAAAGGAAGTAACACTACTAGCAAGGCTTTGCCAAGTGTTGCTTAGCAATACAATACAGGCAGGCCCAGGGCTGTCGTTATTGCTCACAATGCAGTTGACGACTACCACCCACACTGAAAATACATCATTTGGAGACCTAAGGACCTGCCACAGTAGCAAGAGAATGGGATGCCAGAGTGTTGGGGTAAACTCTTAGATTCCAGGAGAGAAAAGCATTATATTGTCCATAGCATCCCAGTAATCTCATCTTCTTTACTGTCTTTATCTTTCTGTTTCTTTCTCCCCCTACTTCCCTCCTCTTACCTCTCTCTTTCTCTCTCTTCCTCATTTCCCTCTCTGTCACCTGCTCATAGATTTCAATGTATACAAATTTTAAAAAGACATACAATATAGGAAAATAAGTAACATCTATCCAATGCCAACCATCTCCATGGGTAAGTGGTTTTAGATCTCTTGTGGTGATTAGGAAAAACAACATAAGTTTTGTTCAGATTTTCAAATTGTCACATACTACCAGAAAGACCATCATAATCCATAAAGATTCAGACTGACAGTGTCCCCTTGATGTATTTGAAGATTGGGCTCAATATGCAGGAATTTTGTTGGCAATGTGTAGAACTCTGTAAGAATTGGTTCTTTTGCACTACTTTAGTGATCCCGAAAAGTTTAAATTTTGACCAAGTCGGGGATTTGGAGTGCCTTGGAAGTAGTGAAGTATCACCTTCAAACGTCAGGCAACATGTGCTTTTTGGGTTCCAGGACTCAGAAAAATGGAGTCCATTGAAGTCTGCCATATTACAAGTGGTTTTACGAGAGGTGCATACTTAAGAAATCATGTAAAGAGAGGTACCAGTGACCCAATCCACAAGAGAGAAAATGAGCCCAAAGAAGATCCTGGGGGAACATGTCTTTGGAATTTAGCAGAAATGCAAAGGCCGCTGTGCCCTGTGAAAAAAGTCCATGAGAGAACTGTTTTATCTTTCCAAGTAGTTGGAAACACAATTGTATTTCCATGGTGACTTCTACAATCTTAAAAAGCTTTTTTTTTTTTTTTTTTTTCTTTCTTGGTTGACTTCCATGATGTAATTTCTTAGTGAAGTTGGATGATGATGTTTGGTTGAAAAGAGTGCCTAGGGTTAAACTAGCTTGGTCAGTACAATGAACCCCTCTCCCGCCTAAAGCAGCCTCCACAGGGAAATGAGGCCTTTTTTTTGCCTGTCTCTGGAGAAGGGCAGGCTACCCACTCCCTGAGCAATGGGGTCAGTATCCATTTGTTCCCTGGGCTCTTTAAAATACAGGTTAATGTCAGGAGTCGACATAGAAGTGGTGATGTCCACCTGCCAGTCAGGCTCTGGTATGGTGTTACTGTCAGGTGCTCACCCACTCTACCTGTGCCTTGGCCTCTCTGTCATTAAAATGGGAAGATAGGAACTGCTGCATCTCGGAGATCATAATTGTTCTACAGCTCTGTCCTCCATACAATCCATTGAAGAAAATTTCCTCCCAGGAGTCCTATTTTATTTTATTTTTGCCTTCTATTCCATGCCCTATATTATTTGGATGCCCTTTATTCAGCCAACCATCTGGGTCCTCTCACTGAGCATCCTGAGAGCTAGCGGTGTGTGCCTCCTATCTCCTTTGTCTAGTGGGAGGAGGGCAGGGGGTACCTTCTCTGTTCCATGATTCACAGCCAATATCTCTTAGAACTGGCTTTCAAAGGGCTAGTACATCCCAGCAGGAAATGTGAAAAAGAGCAGAGAATAAATGGAGTCATCTCCACTGTCATTACCAGCGGCATCATCATCCTCCAACAATCGATTAAGGGTGTGACACTCAGCTTGGCACTACTGAAATAGTTAAAGAAAAAGCCACAGCTTCTGCCCTCGAGGGGCACAGGCGACTGGTGATAGCACAGTTAATACACATTGGGAAAACACAGAGACAACAGTAATTGTATAAACATCAAACAATTAACCACCCTTACTAAACAGAGAAAAAAAAGAAGAGCTCAGTTGACAAGACACAGGCCAGGACTCTAAATGGTGGTGGGGTGGTCTGGGGTCGGGACTGGGGGTGCTCAATCTGGCAGTGGCAACACTTTGTTCTATGAGTAAGAGAAATAAATCATTTAATCCTTTCTGTGAAATGTGGAATGAGGGCAATGATACCCCGTCTCCAAATCAGGGTGTGAGAGAGAACTTGGAATGAAGGCTGCGAACTCCTGAATAAAATGAAGGACGTTATGGCTCAGGGAGGGGGAGAGAGTGAGCTTTCATGCCAGGCCCTGTACACACATGTGACAGGTGAATTCCTACAGGAGGTGTATGGTCCAGGGAGGAGGGCAGATGTGGACACATAGGTAAGTACTGTGAAGCAGAACGGGGTCAAGAATAGGGAACACCACTGTCCTCCACAGTCTAGACACCTGTCCCCATTCTCCGTGACCTCCCAGTCTTGTCACTGGACCCATGTCCCTCTTACCTTGGCAGTCTCTCTCCCCTTGATTTCCAGGATATTATCTTTCTTTTGAACATTGTATTTTAAGCAAATGTTTCAACATGTTGAACCAAATCTTTACAATTCGAATGTGTAAATTGGCTGACCAACATTCTGGGATGTGTGTGCATTATAGACTTGACCATTCCTACAGATAGATATTTACATTGATTCTGTTTTTACTTTTATAATTCTTCCTTCAATAGACAAGCAGATCAAAGAGTATGGCCGTTTCTTAAGATGCGCTGAACACTGTGGTGGTCAGCACTTGCTTACACTGTGGCCAGGCACACAGGAACCTTCCCAGCACCCCTGAACTTCTCTTTAGACCACTCACCAGGGCTTCTTTGTCCTGCTGCCATGTCACCCCTCAAAGCTCTAACCTCAGACTCCTTTCTCTTCTACTGTGATTCTCCTCAAATGTGGACTCAGTCCTCAAGCAGTACCTCAGCTGCTGCTCTTGAGTAGGTACTCCCATCTCTGAACTCTCCAGGTTCAGCCATCCACCCTCCCGCCCACCACACACCTGTCAATCACTCAGCCCCACCCACACCTTCTTAATACGCTTTTTCTAGAGATCCCAAGAAGAAGTCATGCCCTCCCCTTAGGGCATAAGATTAGTGGAGAAGAGGAGGATGGATAAACACCAGACTAAGGACTGTTTATTCAAAGTGATGGGCATCTTGGTGGAGTGTGGAAGGAGGATTATTAAAAACAGTTTACCCATATCAGGTGACACACAGACAGAGTTCTGAAGGATGTGTGCCAGTTAGCCACACATAGGTTAAACAGTATGACAAAGAGTGTCAGAGTAGAAAGAAAAGGAAAGGAAAAAAGAGAGAGAGAAAGAAAGATGAAGATGTATTTAGGGAACTGCAAGCAGATGGGCAAGTGTGTGTGTATGTGTGTGTGTGTGTGTGTTTGTTTTCACACATGTGAAGTGCCAGTTGAACCTGGAAAGGGAGCTGACTGTGGGATTGTTTTGTTCATTACAATGCTGTAGTTTGGTAGTTTGGATCTGGAATAGCCCTCCAAGGCCCATGTGTTAAAGGCTAGGTCCTCAGCTTGGTGCTGTTGGAAGGCAGTGGAAATTGTCGGAAGTGGGGCCTAGTGGGAGATCTTGCAGCGTTTGGGGTGTTTTTGGGGTCCCACAATCCTAGAAGAGGATTGTCTCCTAGGACTCTATAGTCCCCAGCCTCTTTCTCTTTTCATGTCCCAACTATGAGGTGAACAGTTTTGCTGTGGCATATGCTCCCACCCTAATGAGCTGTTGGACTAAAACCTCCAAAACTGTGAGCCAAAATAAACCTTTTCTCTTTATAAGTTGACTATCTCAGGTATTTGCTACAGTAGTGGAAAACTGACTGACACATACTGAAGAAAATCATTGAAGGATCTGATCCAGGAGAGCTTTCAGGGACCAGGTTTGCTTTTGAGGAAGGCTACTTCTCTGACAATGTGGAGGATGAACTGTGAAAGGGCAGAGTAGTGGTAGGGAGAAAACAGATGTCCATGGTGAAAGAGGTGAAGACAACCATAGCAAAATCAGTGATGGCAAGGATGTGGAAAGTAGGGAAATACAATCACAACTAGAGAGGTAGAATTGGCAGGAGGCTTGATGCCATACTGGAGGGCAAGATAATTGGTGAGGGGGAATAGGAGACATTAATGACTGCCATGTGTTTCTCTGTATAGCTACTTTCACACCACATCAGTACAGACCAGTTGATATCACCCAAGGACAGCTGTCTGGCCAGGAGATGAGAGGAAGTCAAGGACAAAATGCTGAAGGCCACTGACATTTACATAACAGGTCTTCCTTGTTGATGGGTGAGAAGTTTACCAGGGATCAAAACTCAAAGTGTCCATCTTTAATTCAAGATTCTCCACCAATCCAGGCAGCTGCAACTCTGCAGCACTAAATTACACTATAACAGTTGTTGTAGACACTTCTTAATGTAAGGTGAGAGGTAAATTTTATTATTCTGTTATTAATGGTGATTAGAGAGGCTAAGTCACTTTCCTCCATTTGTGAGCTAGTCAGTGGGAGAATTAAGGCCTGACCCAGGTCTGTCGGCTGTCACAGTCAGTCTCCTCTGGTCTCTGAACTCTCTCCATGGTCACTCCCATTCTGAGTGACAGTCCTCCTTGATGTAATGCTCCTCTGTCAGTTCTCTCGGCTTGCTCCAGGAGATCTTTCTCCTAGACATGCTCAGATTCATTTGCGCTCCCCTTTTTCATCCCCCTTAGTATTTTTTAAAAAATATCGTTTATATTTTATCCTTTCTGGTTTAGACTTTGGATCAATTAAGTCAGAATATATTGAATGCCAACGGTGACAGATGTGACAATAGGCATGTCTTAATATATCACCGTATTGTGATCTGTACTTTGGTCATGTAGATCCAGGTAGCCCCTCAGAGAATTAAAAATTCCGGTGTGTGTATTTTAATTTCCTCCTAAGGTTCCATGTTGTTAGCTTAGAACCTATCATGCAGTTTTTGTTTGATATGTGCTCATTGTAGGGATAAGTAAACGAAGTCACTTGAGTGTTTACTGAGCACTTTCCATGTGTTTGTCACCATCTTGAGAGGCATAAAATATAATTAATGCAGGAATAAATATATTTATATTTAAACCTCTCTTTGTGTTCATCTACCCATCCAGCTACCATTTATTGAGGACATGTTTAACATTGACACACTGCCAAGAAGTTCAAATATATTCAAGGTGGCTACTCTTGCTTTGAATTTAGACATGAGGAAGTTGACCCAGAAAGGTCACATGATTTTCTTAGGAAGTACAGATTGGGACTCTTAAAATCTTAGAGGGAGAGAGAAACAAAGGAAGGAAAGGAAGGAGGAAAAGAAAAAAAAAAACTTTGAATTAAACCTTGAATACAGGCAGTCAAAGGTGGAGTTAGAAGTCTGGACTAGACACGGGTCTCAAGAGGGCTATCCAGCAAACAAGGACCAAATATGGTCAGAGAAGTACAAATTTCTCTCTCACTTGGGAGGGGTATACTCCTTGAGAGTGTCACCTGTTCCAGAGCATATCCCAGGCCTCAAAAACTTCTGGAAAGTTGGGGACTGGGGTTGTGGCTTAGTGGTAGAGTGCTCACCTAGAATGCACGAGGCCCTGGATTTGATCCTCAGCACCACATAAAAATAAAATAAAGGTATTGTGTCCACCTACAACTAAAATATATGTATATTTTAAAAAAGAAAATAGCATGGAAGATCAATACAAAACCACCTTTCTCCGAGGTGCTTGCTACTGGTGAGGTTCACTGATACAACAAGGTAGCCGCAGCTGAGCGTCTGATAATAGCAGTCAAGCTGGGCTATCTGCAGCCATTGAGCTCAGCAGAGTAAATATATAAAGGCACCAAAGTTAACAACTTATACAATAATACAAAATAAGACAATGTCAGCTATGGGAAATGATTTCCTCCAGTGTCCTGTCCTGGGGGACTGCTAAGATGCAAGACTTCTCGCTTCTCTGATGTTCAGTTTCTTGTTGGGCCAAGTGGTACTGGACTCTCTGTTTGTGTGTGTATCAAAGTCATGTAGCAAGCCATGCTTGGTGATTTTCTTTCTTTCCATAAAGGGCCAGAGAATATACCGTTTAGGTTTTGCCAGTTGTACAGCCTGCGCTGTGGCTACTCAGGCCAGCCACTGGAGTGGGACAGCAGCACAGACGGAACCTGGAAGAAGCTGTCTGCGTTCCACTAAAGCTTCATTATGGGACCTAAAATTTGAATTTTTTAATTAATTTTTCTTGTGTCAATAAATATATTTCTTCTCATTTAAAAAATCCATTTGAAAACATAAAAACTATCCTTAGTTCACAGCTGTACAAAAATGAGTGGTGGACTGGGTTGCATTGTCCTCAGCGCTACTGCTTGCTGACCCTTCACCAGGGCACAGAAACCAGGGTGACTGGATTCTTCTATGGCCTGAGGATGGCTTCCAGAAGAAGGTGGTGGGCTAACCCCATTAGCAGTGTTGAGCTTCAGCTGTTAATTGATATCATTTCTTAATTCCCAGCTATATTTTAAGGTATGAACCTACCTAAAGAATTTTAAAGTCATTATGTGGGTGAGGGACTGTTAAAAATAAATCCTTCCGGTTTAGAAGTGGCGGAGAGGGAATATTGGGTGTTAAAGAAATCCAGGAGTTTCCAGGCAAGTGGTTCAAGAAGCACAGGGGTGGCCACACGTCGCCGCTAAAGGTCGTCGGTACCACACTGTGTCTTCTCTTTATGTATTTTATGCTGCTCATAAAACAAAGTTAAAGCAGTTTAATTTAACAATCTAATTAGTAATGGATTTTTCATTTTATCTTTTTAACTCTATGGGATACAAAGATGAGGTCTGGAATTGACTCAGTCCAGGATGGGATATTTATCTATTAGTAGTTTGGCATTAGTGCTTCTAGCTACACAGTCTAGATGGAGGAGGAAGTGTTTCTGTTGGATTGACAGGCAGGGGAGTCACAGCTTCCTCCAAGCAAGACCTTCAGGAATTGGGGTACTCTCTAAGTCTTCCCTCAGCCATGATGCTTCTCCCTCCTTGGTGTTTATGCACCAACAGAAATAGTGAAGCCCTTGCGACTTGGCATCTAGGTTCATAGGGAATCCAGTGTGTATCTTTGCTAATATTTGTTCTTTGTGACACTGTTCCCTGTGAACCAAGTGTGAACTCCCTTTCTTCTCTTCCTCTTTTGCTCTTTCACATTTGAAATAGTGGGGGGAGGTGATTGGGGGATTGCCCACCAGATCTTGAAATTCAACACCTTGGGATTTATTTCCTTAATTGGTTTTACACCTCTGAGCCACAGCATGAGGGGCTGGGGCAAAGACAAAGCTTTGCACGAAGACTAGGGATCTCGAAATGTAACCAAGAATTGAGATCGCCTGGTGCCGGCAGGGAGGTTGGTGACGCTGTGCAAGTGTGCTCGTGTCAGCAGCAAAGGGTGGGCCAGAGGCTACAGGAATGGGGTAGAGTCATAGTTTTTTGGCATAAGCCAAGAGAAGTGGCTACTTTTAAATTTGACTTTGTGAGTTGATCTCTCTCTAGTCATTTAGTCATCCTGTCCAACTGCACCTTGTTATTGCCCTAATAGCACCGATTGTTCCCATAGGTGTAAAATGCACTTGAGAAACACAGTTTCTCAGACCTGAAAGTATGAGCTTTTAAATGAATAATCCTGTCAAAACACAGAAAGTCCTACAATCCATTAAAAAAAAAATTCCTTAAGATGTCTATATTTCCATTCATTCACATGACAAATCTGTCCTTTTGGGGATCTCTAAGATTTTTGTTTTTGTTTTTGTTTTTTTAAATAAGAAGCCTACAATGTCCTGAACTAGATTTTTTCAGGAAACTGTAACAGACTTATTGGAAGAAACATATTGCTTACCAATGATGTACATTTGACTTGTATTTTGACATGACGCTGTCTTTTTTTGGAAAGGGGCCATTTATCTACCCATCATAGGGAATCATGCAAAGCCCAGCCTCCCTTACTGACCTTCCTTCCAGAGCCTGGGTTTGGGAAGAGAGAGCTTCAGCTTCTGGATTATGGACACTGGTCAGTGTTAGATGACTGTCCTGAGTTTGGTCTCTGCTCCAAATTTAAGGTGGGCTCCAGGTTGGTTTCATGGAGGGATTGCAGCCCCTGGGGCCTGGAGCCTGTCAGCATCTGAAGCTAATTGTAGGAGTTCTCTTTCCCCACCCACAGAGATGAACACAGAGAGACCAATTTGGTAATTACTCTGCATCCTGGTGCCCCTCTGAATTGCTCCAGTAATGGAATAAACTACGCTGAGGGGATATTTACCCAAACATGGGTAGAAAATTATTTACATAAACTGAGCACTAGCTCCACACAGCTGGTTCTCTTCCTGGGGATGAAAAAGCACAGAAGTGAGAGCTGGTATGCAGAAGGTAGCAGTCCTGAAGGCAAGGAGCTCACAGGAGAGATGGTCATCCAGGTGACGTGGGTTGGATGCTATAGAGGGCACAAAGGAAAGGTTGCAATGGCTTCACAAGCTCTGGCAGCATCATTTAATTAACTTTGGATGAAGCCATGCCTATGTTCTTTTTTTTTTTTTTTTTTGGTCATTTCAATCAATACTATCAGACCCTCCTGTGAATAAGTTTGGTTTTCCTTTTCTTGTTGGGTTTAGATGGCCCAAAACCTGCAAGGGACTAGGATCCAGAGGAGGGTATTTTCAGAGACAGACCAAAAGAGAGGGAGAGGGGAATGGAGGAGAAAGAGACACTGAAATGGTTGCAAACATTGGGCCACATGTTGCAGCCATCCCAAAACAAAGGATGGTGCAGAGGAAGCAGGTTCCCTGAGACCAAGCTCCTTTGCTCACTCTGGGAAGGTAAAGGAACAGCCACAAAAGAAGTGTGGGCAACCACTGGCACCTGTTATTGGCCTTAACAAACAACCATGTACTGCTAATCTGTGATCATAAAAAGGCCATCTGCTAATGCTCAAAGGTCATTAAGATGCCAGCCATGTTTGTCCTGTTCTCATTGGTTGGGCTGATCATTTTTAAGCAAAAAAGAAGCTTAAATGCTATTGTGGTGGCGCCTGCTCACTCTGCTCCAGCAAGGGGCCTGTCAGTGTTTCCATTATAGACCCTTACCCTTGGTGGTTTAATGTTCAGCCATAAAAATAGCAGGCTAATGGTGGATGCACGTGTGTGTTCACGTATGGGCAGAATGTTCTTTTCACAGAATGGAACTAGTCACTAGTGTGACTATTCCTGGTCAATGATATGAACCAGGAAGGAAAGATGATTTCTTCATTTGAGGCTGTATTTCTTTCACCTGACCAATGTACTTATTTTGGAGAATAGACTGTCCACTCTCCTTAAAATTCGTCTTCCCTGATAAACATCTGCCCAAAGAAGAGTTATCATCCCATCTTGAAGAATCATCCTGACTCTTCCAGGCAGTTGAAGGGGTTGGATGACATGTGGGGTGACCAAAGATCATATCACAGTCCTGAAAATGCATCCCAGAAAGGAAACATGTGAATGAAAAATTGCCTCCCCTCCGCAGACTGCTCCTACCCTCAAGAGTTAGCACATGGCTTATCCAATTTATCTTGTTTCTCTAACCTTTTCAAATAGATTTGTATATGTAGTTCTCTCCAAAGACAATGGTAGATAGGATTTCTTTCTTAATTCTTTCTTCTTCAAGTATCATTGAATTGAATCTGGTTCAGAGGAACTTGGCAGGTGAATGGGAACACGTTAAGTGTTCAAAGGTATCTGTAATACTCTAGCAACTAGCTAGAACTGAATGATGCCATTATTATATATGTATACACATGCAGGTGTGCTGTATATCTGCTTAGGGCTATCCCTAAGGAAGGAAATTGGTTATTATTTCTTTCTTCTAGGATTTTTCTGGGGATGGAAAGATAAAAATAAACCTCAGTGTGTAATTGACAAAAGGACTCCAAAAGCTCATACAATTCGAAAATTCCATTCCCAACTGCCCACTGTGGCAGGTAACAGAGGAGGCTTTTATCAATGGGTGGCGTGACACACCGTATGTTCTACTACCAGGTGGAGAAGTTAGACCCACTCCTCAATTATGAATTTTAGCAGAACTTTGTGTGTGTGTGTGTGTGTGTGTGTGTGTGTGTGTGTGTGCGTGCATATGTGTGCGTTTGAGGACCAAGCAAACAAGATGCCAGACCTTCAAGTGTATAGGGACATAGACCTTTGAACTTACATGTGATTTTTAAAAACCCAGTTTTTCAAGTTGTATGAGATTCTTTAGTGATGGCTGTTTGGATTGTTCCTGCTTCATTTTTGATAACACCACCGTTTCTCAGAGCACTCTTGCCTTTCATGTCTGCCAATTAACTAAGTAGTCAGAGCCTTGTTTTGAAAAGTTCTGAGTAGTTAGTAAGCTCTTTTTTTTCTGAGCCAAGTCAAAGTGTCCTCTGGAGGCTTCTGAATGAGGGGTCTGTCCCCTGTCCCCTCCCCGTCTGCCTGTTAGTACAGGCCTGGGCTTAATCTTTCCCTTTCAACCAGTTGCAAGGGGGGAGGGAGTCACAGCATAGGGGGTGGGGTGGTGACCGCAGGTGGCTGAAGAAAGGAGTCTTGTTCTCCTGATGCTAAATGGCTGGTTAGCACTGCTTTTACTGTGAAATTCAGCTTCTGTCACTTCGTGGTTAATTGCTTTATTATTCTCAGATCCAGATTGGACCTGATTTAGTTCTATCAGGAGCCATGACTCTCCCTGGCATTTGGCCAGGAGCCTTTCGATCCTTTGATCTGGGATTTTATAATCACATCACCGTTTAGTTTGCTGCAGGAGGCCTGGAGCTTCCGCTTTGGCTTTCTACTTAGAGGTACACAGGGCTGCTCTGTGGGTAGATGGAGGATGACTCTGTTCAGGGCAGATTGAGGAATGGGACCTTCTCCCTAACTCAGTTTCTCCTTCCTGGTCATAGGCTTTTGGTTTTGTTTGCTTATCTCTTGTCATTAGGCCCAAAATGGTAGTGGTAGCATCTGTATGGGCTTGCCCCTTTGGTGGGTTTTATTTTCCAGCCATCTCAAAGCTGGACCATTTTGCCAAAGTTTTTCTACATCAGCTGGCTGTCCTCAATGTGAAACAAGTCAACAGGTAGTTAAAATGACCTTCCCTAACTGTTAGCAGAGGCAGACTGGTCCCATCAATTGTTCCAGGATCCAGAACTTGTGATCCAGAGGCTGGGTTGTTAGTGTGCCTGGTGAGGATGAGGAGCAGGAACAACTGTGGCCTGGATTTTTAATAGGCAAGGCTATAAAATGCCAAACAGGCCCAAGTCACAGATGCACCACAGAGCTCTTTCAAGCCCTTATTCCAATGCTCCACTTGTAACTATTTTTAACCTTATTAAAAAGGAGCGAAATGCTTCAGCTTCACAAGCGCATGCTAGAGTCTTGCAGTAAATTTCTTTGGTTTATAACTCCACCTTTGATTCAGAAGGCCAGCGGGCATGAGAATGTGGATAAATATAAATCTCCTCCAGATCTGCTCGTGGGAACCAAGTGCCATTAGGGATGTGTTGAGGACCAGCCCCAGGTCTCCAGCTGGAGCAGAGGGGTAGGCGAGGCTCTGCTCTTTGGATTTTCAGGCAGTTCAATCTTCCATTCAATCTTGCAAAGACAGAATTGGTGGCATTTGTGTAATAGAAACACAGACTAAAGTCAGAATCATGCACCCAGGCAGGTGATATCTGATAACTTGAGCTCCACGTGACCAGTGACCCAGCACAAGGTCAACGGGCCCATGGAAGCCAACTGCTGGAATGGAAGCAGAAATGGGACTGCATTTACAGGAGCAAAGGATTTCTTACTCTCTCTCTCTCTCTCTCTCTTTTTTGTTTTTCACTTCTCCCATGGAAACTTCTTTTCAATCAGTGGCAGAGGTTAAAAATCTTATTTGAATTTTTTTCTAAGCTATCTTATTGGAATCCTTTTGCTAACTTTTGAAAGAAGGGTATTTGGAGGCCAAGGGTATTCTTGGTCTGAAGTACTTGCATGGATCTCTTCTTTGTTGGGATCCTGAACAGAAATAAGCTCTTGCTTGCTACAATGCTTTCAGTTTAGGATGATATGAAACCTAAGCTGGACTTTTGTTCAGATAGGCAGTCCACAAAAGTGCCTGAGAAGAGCTGACATGAGAGCAGAAGATTCTGGTTTATAACTTCAGCAGTCATTTGGTACCTTCAATAAGTACTTGGAACCCTCAAAGGAGGGTTGTGTAAGACAATCAAGACAAGATAACTGTCTTCCAAGAGCTTGTCATCTTATTAGAAAGCCACACCCAATTATCATGGAGCTGTGTGGAACAGGTCAGAGAAGAAAATATTCTGTGGTTCCAGTACAGGTTTGGAAAGGCTGATATAAGCAGGGCCACTAGATTCTCTGCTAAAGTTACATTTAGGTTACAATGAACACCTGTGCTTTATTGTTGCTGTTGTTTGAGTTGTTTGTGTGATGCTGAGGATTGAACCCAGGGCCTCGAACATGCTTGGCAAGCACTTTGCCACTGAACAACACACCCACTTCCACATCTGGTATTTTTGATTATTGATGATTACTCCTTTCCATTCACTTCTGGCTACAAAATTATTTTCCCTATGGGAGAATCCATTCCATATGATTGATACAACTGGGTTGACTTTATCACAGGGCTGGACATGTGACTGAGACTTAGCCAATCAGAGTATTTCACCACTTTGGCCATACTGATCTGTTCCGGGATGAGCACCTGAATCACTGTAGCCGACCATAATCCTCTAGAGACATTCTCCTTAGAGCTATAGAAAGCCTTGCTCTTTCTTCTGGGCTGGACAGGATGGAAATGTGAGAGAGGGACTGCTGATGGCTCTCCTACCATGCTGTGAAGAGAGCCAGTCTGGGCTGAACAGAGCTAAACAAAGCCATGAGATGGCAGGAGAAACAGACATCATGTGAATTTCTGTATACATCTGTGTCTGAAGTCAGTCCTGTAGACCACAATCTACTGGCTTTTCTCGAGTTCTATAATTTAGAACAGGAATAATCTGAACAATTTAGTGTTGGGCAAGAGGTCAATAGAAATGTTTTGGGGAAACAGGACACTGTTTTCTGTGTTCATTAATGATGGCTCATATATAATATGAGTACTTTCACCTAGAACAAAAGAAAATGACAACAGAATCAGTCACCCTGGCTAGATCATTTCTCTTGAAGACCAGTTGCATGGGATTGTACTAAATCAAAGCAAAGTGAAATGTTTATTGTTTCTAGCTCCAATGCACTCATTTTTAAGAATATAATTAAGTTGAATCCCTGCTCAGATCTTCCCCAGCTTCTCCAGATCCTTGTTATCACCACATATTCTGGGTAGGACAAATTTTGAAACATTTGCCCAGAACACACAATTCAAAGATATTTATCTATTTCTGAGTCAGGAGATATGATAAGATTGGGGGATACATTGATTGACAAGCTAGACGTGATATCTGCTCTCATATAACTTCTGAGCTCAGTAAAATAGGAGAAACTGGTATTATTTGATGAGAAGAGCAGTTGCAAGACCTTACGTGGATTTAACATGCAGTGCCCGAGATCTCTCTTAAGATGGTTTATTCACTGAAGCTTAGTTCATACCTGTCTCATGGCTTTTATTCTAGAACTCTCAACTCCTTTGTGAAATTTGTCTGCTTGTCTAGCTGCGCTTTATGTCATCATCTATTGGCCTTGATTAAATTGTTAAATTTGTAAAGATTGGACCACTTCTATTAACTTCCTTTGCATAATGTTAACTAAAGGGTATGCTCAAAATTAAAACAAAAATTAAAAAATGAAAAAGAAAGAAAGAAGTGAAAAGGAAGAATGAAATTATGAATACTGTGTCAGTTTCAGCTCAAGTAGGCATAACAACCTCATGTTCCCTTTATAACATTCTCCCACTATCTGATTTAGTGTGGTATGTCAATAGTTGTGCCATTGATATGTGTACATTTATGCTTCTAAGTATGTAGAATCAGATACCTCATGGGACATATAAAATGGGGGTTCTAGATGCTGGTATGTTTCTCTTATTGGTTAGAATAGTTCAATCTTGGTTC
This sequence comes from Sciurus vulgaris, assembly GCF_902686455.1. NCBI lineage: Eukaryota > Metazoa > Chordata > Mammalia > Rodentia > Sciuridae > Sciurus > Sciurus vulgaris. The sequence continues at coordinate 47,634,603 of NC_136475.1, forward strand.
TATCACTTAGTAGCTGACTCAAGTTGCTTAATCACTCTGGACCTCAAATTCCTCATTGATAAAATAAGACTAGGTGATAATATCTATCTCTAATTTTGAATATTAGAATTAGATGAAATAAAACATGGAACATACTTAGCAGGATACTAGCATGTAAAAAATCTGCAAAATGAGCATAAAATTTGTCTCTCGCTCATGGGGAATGAATTCTGAGGCCACCAATGGTTGCCTAAAATTATAGATGTACAAAAATTATACACCTAATATAATTGCCTAAAATTATAGAAGGTGTGTGTATGTGTGTATATATATAAACTTATATAAGGTATAACTTTATACATACATAATATTTATACATATATACTGTAGTTTATATATGTGTATACATATATATGTATACGTATGATAAAGTTTAATTTATAAATTAGGTACACTAAAAGATTAACAGTGGTAACTGATAATAAGAGCAATTATAAAAATGTATGATGGGGCTGGGGTTGTGGTTCAGTGGTACAGCACTTGCCTAGCACATGTGAGGACTGCGTTTGATCCTCAGCACTACATATACATAAATAAATAAAATAGAGGTCCATCCAGAACTAAAAAAAAAAAAAAAAATTAAAAAGTGTATGATGATAGAATTGTCAGTATCACCACTCTTGCACTTCAGGACCATTATTATGTAAAATGAGGATTACTTGAACATCAGTACTGTGAGTCTCAGTAGCAGATTTGATACCTAAGATGGCTACGGAGTGACAGACAGGTGGGTAGCGCATACAACACGAGCATGCTGAACAAAGAGATGAATTGAACCTGGAGTGTCACAGAACAGGGCTGTGAGGGATGCCATCATGCTGCTCAGAACAATTTAAAACTTATGATATGTTTATTTCTTGAAATTTTCAATTAATAGTTTCAGACCACAGTTGACAGAAACTGTGGAAATCAAAACTAAACAGGATGGGGCTACTGTATGTCAAAGTATGATAACAACGGAATATTCACACATTCTCAAAATATCTCCCCAAGATACATAGGAATTACAAAGGAAAAAAAGGGAAAGTTTTCAGGGGAGAAATCTGACAAATACTACTTTTATCAAGTGATAAAAGTTAATACCATTAATAATGGGGCCAATCTAAATCCTGTACCTCCTGATAGGATGCACTGAGGAGGATACAACACCACATTTGTGGCACTCTTGCCAAAAAAGCTTAATCGGAATCAATCATCAGGAATCATCAAACAAACCCAAATCAAGGGGTATTTTTAAAATAAGTGACATGTGTTCTTCAAAAATATCAAGATGATTAAAGAGAGACCGAGGAACTGTTTAAATGCAATGCATGATCCAGGATTGGAAACTAGATTAGAATAAGGGAACCTTAAACAGACAATTGGCAGAATTTGAATATGCTTTTTAGATTCAATGCAGATTTCCTAATTTTGATAATGGTATGATAGTTATTCAAAGGGTCAATAGTCAAGGAATCTGGGAGAAGGGTATGCAGAAAGTCTTTGTGCCAATTTTATAACATTTTGAATGCCAAAGTTATTTAAGAGTGAAAACAAAATAGACATGTAGTAAGCATTCAACTGACCATATGTGGTTAGGAAATCTTCCTGAATCTCTGCAAGTCATTGAGATAGACTGGTGCTCTGAGTGTGGTATCAATGTCTACCTCTGCTGGGAGTACATTAGCTCTGTGAGGGTATCAGTGTGTATGCTAGGACCTTCCTGGGCTAGTCTTTGGCCCTCTCCCCATGCTGTGTCCTCCATCTCCACAGCTCCTTTGACCAAGAATATGAGACAAAGGAACTCTTGTCCAGTTGGCAAAAATTCAGTCAGAGCTCTCTCTGTGGCTCTGCCATTAATTTTGCTCTGGAATCTACCCCTGTGTTTTCAACTACTGGGCCTTGCTTCCCAATCATTGGGAACTGAGGGGAGAAATGATGGACGTTTTAAAACATGTTAAGTATTCAAATGTGACATCCACCTTATCAATACAAGATGCAGTAGAAGAAAAGCTAGGAGAGGGAACTAAAGCTTTCAGGGGGCATAAGATGAGGACATGTAGTGCTTGACAAAGACTTAGTTCCAGAAAGACCAAACCAGAGAGAGATTCTGATCTATAAAATAAATAAGAGTGTGGAAAGTAAACATAGGTTCTTCACCATCCATGGTAGAAAGACTTGCTGTCAATTGAAATATAAAAGGACTGGTTCTAAGGTAAGGAAGAAAACGATTCGACAAGTCAGTAAATCACTTATGAGTCTTGTTATCAAATAGTAAGTCCAACAATGCTGAGGTTCAAGAAGAGTTTGAACAAACTTGCAGAAATTAGATACAAAGGACAAGTACGTGAAACGACAGAGAGCTAGAGTTGCCACCAAGAGGCAGAGTGTGTTCTTCACCCAAGGACATCCTCAGATGTCCTTGTTATAATTGGACCCAAGACTCTGTCATTTTCCTGTTTTTTAATTTTGTGCGTACCCGTACACTTGTAGCCCCTTGAAAACGGGCTTCTCTAGAAGAGTGAATTGATGGTGATGATCTCACAAGGAATGTTGTGAGGTTAACAAATACAATTTGTAATGTGCACTGCAAATGTAAAGTGCCATAAAAATGCTAATGAATGGTAATGCGTGTCCACTCATTAGCGGCTGGCGCAACAGGCCAAGGATAATAGAAAAAGAGACTGCCTTTTGAACACACAAAGTGCTGTCCTATTCATCTGGCCTCACACAGGCCACCAAGGCAGGCTCCGACTCAGCTCTCATTATTCACCCAAACAACTTCCTTTCCTTCTCTGTCTGAGTCTGCAAGCTGCTTTCTGTGTGAAGAAAGATTCCCTGGAACCTTTTGGCGCCATCAACAACAGCAACAGCAGCAACAAAAGTTTGGCTTGAAAAATTCTTTCAGGGAATGAAAAAAAAAAAATACGATGGAAATCTATCATTATAGATGTTTTGGAGAGAGAAAAACGAAACAAAAACAAAACACACACACACAAAAGAGCCAGGCTTTGTTTTGCATTTGGGTAAGAAATGATATATAGCTACATAGTAAAACAGTTTTATTAAAAAGATCTCCTCACCCTGAATTCAAAATACGAATTGTACCCTCTTATCATCCAGTCACTTTGGAATGAAAGTTAAAAATGCTGATACTGTGGAACTAGCCCTTGGTATTATATCTCATAGCTGATATATTTGTCTAATACTTTGGTTTTTGAAGGCCCATTACTCAGGACCAGTGCGCAGGGCTGTTCATTTTAATCCTTTCTGGTTACTGAAAACAGGACTGCTAGGAAGGGCTTGTAGATAAGATTACATCCCCTGCTTCTTTGTGTAGGTGGAGGTAGTGGGGTGTGAACCAGATAGTGCAACAAATGGAATTTTCATCACCCTGAGAAAAGACTTCTGACCCAAGTTTGTGGGATTTTATTTAGGAAAATGCTGCTAAAAAGTAGGGTTGTATGTTGGTCAGCATGGATCCTTCCTCTCATGAAGTGAAAAATTTTAACAACCCAGTGAGGATCCAGATATACCTAGTGGACAGGAACGTCGACCATCTATCTCATTTTTAGTCATTGAGGAGATGTAGAATTTCATAACATTTAGTCTGTCCCAATAAAACAAATACCTTTCTGTTGAAACAGTATATTAAGGACTAATCAGGAAACTTGAGTGTCTTGTGCTGTGAAAAACAAGAGGAATGGTGGAGTTCTTTCTCATTGGTTTTTACTGAGTCCTCTGAACAGTTCAGAGAGAGGTTGGTTAAGTGACCTAGATTAAACTCTTAACAGGGCTAATTCTTCTTTGGTTTATACAAAGCTGTCCAGCAATTATATCAATGCTTGGCAGTGTTATCATCATTATTTATTCTGCTATAAGCTAGATTTATAGGTTTTGTAGCATTCAGAATGCTAAGCATAAGAAACATTAATAGCTTCACTAATTATATCACTACTTTACAGATATAAATAGTGATAAAAATGCCAAGTAAAGTGAACTAGTAAACCATTTGTAAGAGAATTTTAAAATCAGTAGCTGATTGATGATGTCTTTGGTAAGTCTTGGGGTTTGAATGGAGAAGAGAGCCTTCTTTGAAGATTGAAATCTTCCTTCTCTGCCTGCTCATAATGCTTGGGAAGTAATTCTGTCTTAACCTGGCCATGATCAACTGAACCATATATTTAAGATCAGGCCAAGGAAACATATGTTGTTTTGGATCAGAGTAGAATGAAAACCAGATTATAGAGAAGAAGAAAGGGAAGAGAGGGCAGAGAAACAAATGGTCATAAATGAAGAGGGGGAAGAAAGAGAACTGAGTAACTAGCATTGTGCCTCTCCCCCATTTCTTTCTGTTAATTGATCTTGCTCTGGGTTCTCCAGCACACACCTTGTTATAAATGAGGGTATTGAGTGAAGGAAAAGAGTTAATAAATCCACTGCCTTTGCCACTGCTGCTAATGGAAATCCATGAGCAGTTTAAGTGCTGGTCAAGTAAAAAGACCAAATCCGGGGTGGAGGAAATGGTGGATAGGAATGGGTGACAGCAGGTCTATCTGTGAGCTAAAGCAGTGGGCTACATCCTTGGTTGAACTGCAACTCTTAAAATCTCTGAGGTCCTATCTGTTGACTAGGTCAGCACCCAAAATAATACTCACTCTAGATAGAGCAGGGGGCACCTGCTTTTAAAAATAAAATTCTCCTGGATCACAACCACACCCACTCATTTACGTATTGTCTAGAGCTACTTTTGTATTACAACTCAGATTTATGATCTGCAAAATTAAAAACATTTACTGTCTGTCTAATGATTTTAAAAAATTAAAGACTGCTGATACCTCTTCTAAAGCTTAGTAAGCATTAACTAATCTGTTAAGTGAGTTGTAATATTTTTGTGGTTGGTTGAAACTGCATTTTTTATAATTATTTTTTACTGGACTACAATAAATGCTTGATTCAAAAAAAATTCTGCTGTCTACTTCAAAGCTTTCTGAGCATGTGAAGGTTGAGATGAGAGTGAGACATGGGTGTGTAAGAGAAGGTCCTTTTCTGGGTACAAAACAAGAAGTGTGACTCTTTAAGAAAAGACCTGGTGTTGCATTTGATAATTCTGATTTTAAATGTCTAATCTTAAAACCATAACTCAGGGATAAAAGAACTTGGGTATTTTTTATTTGTGATTTGTGAAGGTTCTTATTGCATTTCTCAGTCTTCTCAGAGCTAGCGGAAAGGTTCATAGTAGGGAATAACTCATCTGAGCCAAACTCAATGAATTCCTCACCATCACCTGAAGAAAATCCCTAACATGGAAATTCATTTCACCATAAGAGTTCTCTATTTTTGAAATGTTTTGACCTGATTTAGAGACTAGAAATAAATAAAAGGGAGTGAGCTGTTTATACACTGAACTTACAATAAAATATTTGAGAACTAATACATCCTGGGTGCAATCTAACAGTATTTGTAAAATATGCATTGTGTATCTGTTGCCTTCATTTTCTTCTTAACCAGCCTTGGGTTTGCCCATCACTCTTATACTCGGTGCTACCTATGTAGAATTTTCTATGCTAGAAAATTAAGTCGAATCCTATCACCTTCATGAGTATTCCTCAACCAACTCAACCAAGGATTGTGGAAAAGCAACAAACTTCGTCATTACAGAGACTCAAGTTCACATTCTGGGTCAGCAGGTGAGGGGCCCTGAACAAGTTACTCATCACCTCTGTAGTTTGTGAATGGAGAACAAACCCAAATCTCAGAATTGTTCTGAAGATGGAATGGGATACTGTACATAAAGGACCTCCAATGAATGATAATGAGTATTATTTTCTTAGGTAGAACACTTATGTTTTGAATGACAGAATTGCCTGTTCCTATTAAATGACATTTTTAATATCTTGTCCTCCATTTTTAGTTTGTCCTTTCTTATACCAATTCCGCCTACTTAATTGAAATCTGAGCTTTTAAGAGTAGGTACAATGGTCATGTATATGGCAAATAATTGGTACTTACTAAGTACCTACAGTGATTCTGGGTCTTCAGTACAATGGTGATCACAGAAAGAAACAAGAGCAAAGAGAAAGACTGTATTTTGTAGATTCACTACATAGTCACAAACTTAGAAAACTTTAACCCGAGGGACTGTATTGGAGTAGGAGCAGAGAGGTCTGCTTCATTCTGATATCTACACTGGGAAGGGGAGAGAAGGATGGAGCAGATATAGTTCTGAATCACAGGTCCCATTCACGAAGGCCTACATCTCTGGCCTCTTCCCCACCGTAGGCCATGAAAACACTTTTGCCCACAATGGTGAGGGTAGATTATTGGTGGAGATCATCTATTTAGCAAATTAATTATTCTTTCAGTAGGAAGATGGAGATGACTAAAATTAATTTTAAGAACTATCATCTTTAGAATCCCTCTTTCATCTGAGCATGTATCAATATTGTTGTAGGCATTTTAAGATATGGTTTACATATAATAAAATGCTCTCTTTGTATGTCTATAGATCTACAAATTTCAACAAACTTCTGCAACGTGTGACCTTCATGACCATTAGGATAGAGGATTCCCAGCATCCCAAAGAGTATTTTCATTTCACTTTGTACTCACTTTCCTGTCCCTTACTCCTAGCCAGTGGAAGTTACGATTTGATGACTGACCCTATCACTGTGCCTTTTTGAGAATGCCAGATGAATGGAATCCACAGCATCAGTCCTTTTGAGTCTGGCTCTTTTACCTACTAAATGCTCCGGAGCTTCATCTGTATCATTTCATATAGCAGTAGCCATTTGCTTTTAGTATGGAGGAGCACAGCATTAGATGAATGTATTGTGATTTGTTTGTCCATTCAATTGTCCAATGAATGGGCATTTGGATGGTTTCTGGCTTTTAGAGATTATAAGTGAAAGTGGCTTTGTGGCTTAAATATTGTTGCACAGGTTTGTGTGTGTTCATGTATGAAGGCATCAGTGTGAAATTTCCCTGGATGTGTGATTGCTGGGTCATATAGTAAGCTTAACTTTATAAGAATCTGTCAAATTACATCCCAAAGAGATTTTATCGTTTTGCATTCCCTCCAGAAATGTAGGGACTCCAGTTGCTCTGTATCTTGCAAGCATTTTGCACTGTCAGTTTTCTTTTGATCTGACCAATTCTAATAGATATGTAGTAATAGCTCATCATTTTAATTTGCATTTCCCTCATGGCTAATGATGATGAGTGGTTTTTCATGTGCTGCTTTTCCATCTTCATATTTTCATTGGTGTTGCATGTTCAAATCTCTTGTCTATTTTGGGAGCCGGGGAAGAGAGGAGTATTGCTTGTTTGCAGCAGGTATTTATAATTTTAACCATAGCTTTTCTATTGGTTAACCAATAGCAATTTGGTCTGTTCTCCATCACCTTAGAATATTCCTTTTAGTTTCTCATATGTGTAAACTTTATTATAGGCATGAAAGATGAGGAAGATGACCTAAAGGTCCAGTGTGAGTAAATTACCAAGAAGGGTTTCAGCATAGTGGTGGATTTAGCCCCTCCTCTCTTCTCTTACTTCCCTCTGCCATTCAAATTCTCTTTTCATTCCTTCTCAGTTTCATTTCCTTTCTTGCTGATGGATCATATGCCAAACATGCTCTTCTTTCAGGACCTTTGACCTAGGGCTCACTTTACCTGAAAATCCGTCCCCTAACCCTGCCGCCCACCCTTGCCCCAGATCCACAGTTTTTGTCTTTGTCCTTTTCCTCATTTAAGTCAAATGTCACCTTATTTGTTAGATCTTTCAGGGCCAGCCTGTGTAAACTACAACCACCTTCTCCCTCCACTTCCTCCTACTTTATATTTCTTTGTAACATTTATCACAAACTGGTATGCTCTATTTTATTCATTTCTTTGTTTACTGTCTATTTCTTCTCTCTGAAATATAAGTTCTATGAAAGCAGCAATCTGACCTATTTCACTTCTCTGCTCCATTCTACAGTCTAAAAAAGTGTCAAGGATGTAGCAGACATTTAGAAAATTGTAGGCAAGATGAATAAGTCTTAAGAAAAGTAAGTGAGGGAAATGCTAAATAACTGTCAGAGTATTTAGACAGCCCTGCTCATCATTCCAGATCTGGTCTGCTCTCACCACTTGAAAATTTATTAAGCTGTTTCACATTTGACCCATGTGAACTCCTAAACCAAGCTTCTTTGGCTTAAGCCTGTATTACGTTTCCAAATGGTCCTTTAAAAACGAATCCCAAGATGGCAGCAGAGGTGGTAATGATTCCCTTTGTTTGAGGACCAACACCTGAATTCTCTTTTTCTCTGGCTGGCTTATCAATGCAGAAAAAGTAAGCTTTATGAATCTTAGGATTCTTTCCCAGGTACAATTAATGAGTGAGCTCAGACTCTTCTTAGAACTTCCTTGTCCTCTATTTGGACTGCCCTAGGCTTGTTTATTGGTTGTCCTGGCTTTCTGATGTTGCCCATTCAGCTGGACATTTCCTTGCTTACTTTTCTGTAGGATTCCTCTAAATTGACTGGAGGAGCCACCAGGAAGGGTGGTTCTCCATCAGGCTGTATGTGGCCTGTGCTGCCAGGGCTGGAACTTTAAGAAGTTACACTTCTTTGATGGAGCATAATGGTGTCAAAGGTGAGTTCTCCATTCCTTTTCACACTTGATGGTGTCCCGGACCATAAGTAGTCCTCCATATCTGATTAAAATCTGGAGACATTCCTGAACATGGATATGGGTGAGTGATAGTGTGGGTCTAGTTGGGGAGAATAGACAATGTCCAAAAAAAAAAAAAAAAACAAAACATAATCAATGATCAAACAAATAAACAAAACATTCACCCAATATTCAGCAATAAATGGTTGTTTTTCAAGTCAAGAATATTTTTATGGTTTCCAAGAAAGGCAGAGAAGGGGAGAAGCTTTCTAAAAATATACTGTTTCGCTTTTTGACTGGGTATATTCTGATTTTCCAGTATATTTTCAGCTCACAAATTATGGGAAGAAAATGACAATCTAACCTGTTTTAGAAAAAAAAAAACAACAATATTTGGGCCTATTTATGGCTAGGACTTCACAAATGGGAGCAAGTGCCATAAAGAGCAAGGGGAGAGCATTTGTAGCTTTTCCCTTGGGCTGAGTTCTTTTATAAAGTGTAGCCTTGCAGAGCTTGGTTTTCAGAATTCTTCTAAGCTGAGCATGTTTCAGAACTGATCTTTGCCTTCTCAGTGATCTTAAGCAAAATTATGAAAATCTTCCCAAATCCTGATTTTATAACACCAAGAAATAGTGACAGTGATGCTTCAGGAGGTTAATGATGGTCTAATTATCTTGCACCAATAAGGAAAAAGAGTCAGCCTTTTGGCAAGATTATGTCAGAACTAGTCAGATAATATAGATATTTCTACCTCCACACATTTTCTAAAGGGGGATGTTGCTGCTTTAATTAAATGTTATATGAATACATTTCAAATAGATCCAAACACAGGGCAAACTCTGTTTCAGAACTGCTGTTCCTACATTTAAAATGTATTTGAAATGTAATTAAAAAAAAAACAGATAGTGGGAAAGAAAAACTAAAATAACTCGGTACAAGCAGAATATAGTAGCTCATCATTACACTAATATATCAAACAATGTGATCTTAGCTTAATTATCCCCTTTGAGAGTTGAGAAAACTAAGCACAACCTTCAATTTACAGCTGTTTGGTGCCGGGAACCTGAATTATTATTTAAGAAGAAGGGGGGGAAAAGTTTATTTATTGTGACCTCCACTCAATTTTTATTCATCGTGGAAAATCTGTATATTCACAAATGAGGGCTATTCATCGCGAGATCACAGCATTCTTCAGCTGTCCAAACCTACATCAACTGCACTTCTCCAGCTTTTGTGTTCGTCTCGAAGGCTCTTCATCCAGATTGTTCATCATCTTGATGGTCGAGCTTTATCTTGCTTTTGTGCAGCTGCATTCCGCTTATCCAAAGTGCTGAGGGAGAGAGAAAAGAGCGAGCGAGCGAGCAGGAGAGAGTGAGCAGAAGAGAGCGGGAGAAGAGAAAGGAGAAAAGGCAATGGCCGGTGCACATATGAGGATAATTTGTAGTTTCTCAATAATAATAATAAAAAAAAAAGGAGGACAGGCTAATTACTGGCTTAACTAGGGCAGCCTGTGGATCTTCATGTCAAAAGGACTGCCGTAATTATTTGCCATCAAAGCACATTCATATTGTGGCACAAAAGAAGGGCCTTTTGCAAATGGATCTTGCTAATAAACAGGGCTGAGAGGAGCATTATGTGTCTCCCTGGTTGCAGGCACATTAACACAGTGACATGGAGCATAACTCCGGGCCTGAGGAAAAAAACACCAGAATGATAATTATCCCCCTACCCTCCCCAGCCTCCCGTGCCTTTCTCTTTGTGTTGGACCAGGAAGCTGAGCATGACCTATTGGAGGGCCCAAGGCAGGCTATTAGTGACCCCTGAGCCCTGACAAGGTGCCTCTGTTCTTTTAAAAGCTGCCTCTTGATGTCAGGAGGGCCACGTGGACTGGCGGGCTCTGCTCGAAATGGTCCAGCAAACACTTCAACCTTAAAGACACCTGGAAGGTCATGACCAATTGAATGCAGATGAAGACAGGAGACAAGGCTCTGTGGATTCCTGGTGCTGCGTCCCCCACCCCCACTCCTTTCCTCTTCTTTGTCCACACTTGCTTAAATGCACGTATTTATGTCCTCAAAACTGAATTCAGGGGGAAAAAGTTCCCTCTTGTTTTCTCTTAGTTAATGAAGACAGTCTTAGGGAAACATTAGCCTGCCATAGAATAATTTATGGAAGAAAAATTATGGGATGGTACTATGTAAGAGAGCTGGGGAAAAAGAGGTAAAGGTGGATGCAAATAGAGCCCCCTAGATTAACCCTTCTTCTAGCAGATGTAAACACACTGGTTCCCCACAGGTAGGGGGTCACCGCAGGGCCAGGGCGCTGTGTTTAGTGAACAGCACTGACTGCTTTTCCTGCTTCTTGCTGGGCAGCTGGTAAGAGACTCATCAGCAGTGGAAACTCCAGCAGACATCCCAGTGCCCAGCCTTTCACCTGCCAGCTCGGGCCGCCCAACTTTGGAGATTGCTGGAGCTGCAAATCATTTCTGAAGGCTCCAAACTTGTTTCTGCTTCTAGGCAGAGTGGCTGCTGTTGAAGAAAAGGGCCAGTAATCAGCTTGGAAAATGTACCTGATGGTCTTTTCCCTTTACTTCCTCTTCCCTTTCTGTCTTGTGATTATTCTGTGAGAGGTGTCTTCTGACACAGAGTGGGCAACCCAGAACCCCAGAAGACGAGTGAAAGGATTCTATTTTACATGCACCAGAAGCAAACCCAATCCCTGGAACTCTTATTTTACCCAGCAGAGAAATTAAGAGTGGAAATTTGCAATGCAAAAGAATTCTTGCTTCACAAAAGCCAGCTTCCCTGAGCATTTAAATATTTAATTATTTGAAAGGCTGGAGGTAGGATAAACTTCAAGTTAAAATGTTATGAGCCATCTCTAATGGAAGATCTACCAGGAATGACTTGGAAACATTAAAGGACATGTATGGGTGAGAAAACAAGATTAAGGGGTTTGGGGATATGACTTAAAACTGTTCAGGAATGTGCCCTGTCTGAAGCAGTGTGAGTGCAGGGTTGTACACAATCTTATGTTGTAAATCTCCCAGTAATCAATCAATCAATCAATCAATCAATCAATCAATTGATCTTTTATTCTTGCCTGCCATTTTTCCCTTTCTTTTATTCTTTTTCACATAGTCTTAACATAAAGAAATTGGGATATGGACACACTAATTATAGATCTAGATTTTTCCAAACAGTTAAGAATGGAAAAGGAAAAAAAAAAAATGAAATCACACTATTCCTTATTTTATCTCTCTAGTCCAGACTTCTTCTCTGGAACCTTAAACATTTATATCCAACTGCTCACAAGACGTGTATATTTGCATATCTAATAGACAGCTCAAACTCCAATGTATCTGGAATGAAATTTCTGATTTCCATTCCTATCAAATTTGCTTAGTTCCCTGTTTTTTTTTTTTTTTTTTAATTTTTTTTTTTTTTTTTTTCTTTTCGAATCTCCATGAATGGTATTTGCTACTGTCCAATGTTTGGGTCAGAAACTTAGTCATCATTCTTGTCTCCTTTTTCTCTTATTACCTCCAACCTGTTAGAAAATACTATGGTTCTATCTTCTAGATGCATTCAGAATCTGACCACATCTCAGCCACTCCATTGATAACTTGGTCTGAGCTACTGGCCTCTCTCTCCTCCATTACTCCAGAAGCATCTAAACTACTGTTAACTCAGCAGCCAAACTGAGCCAACTTTTAACCTGTAAGTCGGTCATGTTGAAATTTTACAAAGATGCATGAGGCTCTCTGAGGTCACCTCCTACTTTTCCTTCCCTTGGTCACTCTTCTCCCCTTACTTTTCCTAACAGTGAATTCATATTAGTACAATCATATCCCTTGCAATCAAGTCTTCTTGGAACTTACTTTTCCAGTAACATCCATTCTAACTGCCTTATTTAACACTACAGGATGCCCATTACTCTTGTACCCTGCATCCCTTTGCCCTTGCTATATGCTATAATTTTTTTTATTTTAACTTATTGAGCATAATATACAATTTATGTTTCATTTATTCAGTTATTATTTTGCTATTTATTTTTGCCTCATAGGTGTTAAGAAGGTTGGTAGGGTTCCTTGTTTTGTTTTTTTTTTTTTTTTTTTTTTTTTTTTATGATGTACCTTAAGTACCTAGAAGAGTAATTCTGGGATACAGTAATTGCTCAATAAATATGGCATGAATATTGAGCAGATAAATTATAAAGTTTAGAAAAATGGAGATCAATAGTCATGATTGAAAAATAAAACAGAAAACGTTTAAAAGGAAGAACAAAAGTTGCCATGATATAACAAATTTGGAGTCATGACATTACTACATAGTGAGATAGAGGAAACTTTGCTTTCTTCCAATCATGTTGGTTGTATTGCAGCTTCTTCCTCACCCTAACTCCAGGGAGGTTGAGGTAGAAAGTAGGAGAGTAAAATAAGAGACTTTGTTTGTTTGGTTTTGCCTTTTTTTTTTTTTCCTTGCATAACCAAAAATATTTTGGATTTTTTTTTTTTTTTCTTTTGGAAATTCCCTTGCTCCTTTTGCCACCTGTCGAATGGGTCAGTTATGATATCACAACACCCAAAGTGGCTGCTGCAAAAGCTCCCGCTTTTTCCCAAAACTAAAACTTTGACCTTTGACCACTAGATCTAGAAATGAGGGGGATGTATGAATTATCTTCATATACATCTGCTTTGGCCACTTCAAGCTATAGCCTTAGCAATGTCTATTTTACCCCAAAGCTCTTTAGTTTGGCAGAACTTTCAACATTACAGAGCAAACAAGTGACAGTTCAGCTGTCATCTCTTAATTATCAACCCAGGGTGCTCAGGTCAGAAGTCAGTCTCTCTCTCTCTCTCTCTCTCTCTCTCTCTCTCTCTCTCTCTCTCTCTCTCTCTCTCTCTCTCTCTCTCTTCCTCTATGTCTTTATTTCTGTATTTCAATATCTTAATCAGAGATCAGAGAAGAATTTGAAGAGGAGCATTAGAGGAAGGATAACTATACTCAATTTCTCAATTTGTTACTCATCCCAGGAAGCTTCTAAGAGGACAACAGGCAAAGGAAATAGAATTGGAAAAGGATGCCATTTTGGACTTGGGTAAAATCCTTGTGAAACCAGTGATCCTGGAAGTGTGGCCTGAACTGTGCAGGTTCCCAAATCAACAGAGCTGTTTTTCTCAGGGTCTGCAGCTCCTCTTAGGCTTCAGCACTACTGAAGTAGAGCAGGCTGGAAATTGGTCTTTATCTCAAAAGGCTGAGGTCATTCATATTTGCTCCAGAACATAGAGACTGGACGACTCCAGTGTGTGAGAACCAGCACAAGACCCGGAGTTTCCACCAGATGCAAACCACTTGGGTGGCCCAGAGGGGGCTTTAGGGGGCTGAAATTCTTACTCTTAATGAGTAGAGGGGGAGTTTTAGGATCTGCTTTCTTCCCCCTTTACTCTGCAGGCTTCATCAGCAACCTGGAGAACAGTAGCAAGTTCATGAGTCAGCTTACAGGGCTATCCTGAAGAATCATTTGTTAGCTTTAGTAAAATGTGGATTAATTACCACTGTCTGTTTGTGAAAATATTGACTAAGGAGGGCTCTAGTATATCAGTAAGAAAGGTGAAAATCTCACAGTCTCAAAATCCAAGTAGTAATGCAGTAGTATCAAAGAAGCTTTAATTCAACTGAATGATGAGAATACAGGGAAAAAGCAATTAGGGTTTTCCAATGAATACTTTGCAAGGTTTGCTCTATGAGGATCTTTGAACAAATACAGTATGTGGAAGGGTGGACAGCAAGGCCAGAAAATGCATCTAATGGTGACTTTCTAGTGAGGTTCTTCTTTCAGGTTGCCCATCCCCACCCCCCCACACACGCTTCTTGTATAACTTTAGAAGAAATCCTACTAGAGAACCTTATGAGAACTGCTTTGGGAAAACCTAAAAATACTCATTTTCAGTGTGCTACATTCTAGGGAATGGTATTGGTGTGGCATGTGTAATATATATTTATTAGTAGTAGATAGACACAATACCTTAATTTTATTTATTTTTATGTGGTGCTGAGGATCAAATCCAGTGCCTCACAGATGCTAGGGAAGTGAGTGCTCTGCCCCTGAGTCACAGCCCAGCCCAGTGTGTGGCATATCTTAATGCCGATCCTAAGTTTCCCAAAGTTTGGGTTTGTGTTTGGTTCCCTGATCAAGTTTTCAGATCCTGAATACGTTACTGTTCAAAGTCATTTACTTTGCTTTAAAATCATATGTGTGATGTCAATTATTGACTTGGAAAACATGTCTTTATCAAAGTTTCATTGATACCAGCATATGCAGAAGAGTCTTGTTTAAAGAAACAATACTATCACTTCTTTACAGATCTGAAAGTAGAACTCCACGGGGCTCCCATTGTGGGCCAGAACATCTTGAGCTGGGTTAACAGTATTCCAAGGCTCCATCTTCAGAGACCCTCCTGCAAACAAAGAGGAGTTTCCTTTCCCCTTCTATAGCCTCCTTCTTAAAACCAAGTGGAATCTGCCATGTAATTGTTTCCATAAGGCGAGGCTTCGTTTGTGTCTGAGTCCTTTATACCCTCAGGTCCCTGAGCAAGCCTTTCCAAAGAGCAGTGTGCAGAAAGTCAGGGGAACAGGTGCCACAGTCCAAGACTTGACAAAGGACAGAGGCAAATAGAGTCCCAATGCTTAGTGCTTGGATCAAAAGCAAAACAAACAGAATGGTTACTTTAGAAGGCCTGTACAGGCTGGTTATCATTAACATCATCAAGCAATATGGATATATGTATTCTTTTATGAAAGCTGACCACTCACAGAATGAGGGAGTGTAATCTAGAAATTTAGCTCAGGTTTTCAGGGTGAATTTGTTGTTGTGGTCATGGTAGTAAACAAAATTATATTATACTTGTTCTTTTCCTAGAAGGTAACATGCATGTGTTTGTGTCCTTTAGACCCATGTTTAAAACCTAAGGACACACATGTATGCACATATATTTGCACAAACATACACAGAAAAGATATGTATAGGTCTATCTATATGTATATATTCAGAGCAATGCATATGTATATATATAAAACTATAAAATAGTTATAAAATATTAATATTTACATTAGTACTATAGTTAAATGATAAATATAATTGTATTTATAATATTTTAAAAGTATTTATTTATATGAAATTCATTAACGTGAAAAATTTCCAGGTCTCAGCATGCTTAAAATTTGTAGTGTCTCTTATGGTTATGGTATGATATGTTTTTTTCTTAAAACATTAACTTTTCATATTTCAAAGGTAAAGAAGATTTTCTTCTTTACATCACAAAAAACTCATAATATCATTATGTAAAGGTAACTATTATTCCATTTTGTTGTTTTTATGTAAGTTCCTGTTTAATTTTGAATTTTCTCAACTTGTTTTCCTCTAAGAGGAAAGTGGTGTATCTTTAGGTGAAACATATGCATTGGGATATATTTATAATTGGTCCATTCATCTTGCTTTATTCATATAATTATTTTTAGCAATCTTCTTCTCTGAAATATATGTTTGTTCTCTATCCATCAACCATCATCTACCCATAAACTGTCCATCCATCCATCCATTCCTCACTGATCCATGCATACTGAGTACTCAGTGATCTTATTTCTCCAGTTTCCCTTGGGATTTTGTTCCTTACAGGTTTTCCTGTATAACCAGTTTCCTTCCATTATTATGGGTATATCCAAACTTCCATTTGCTAATGTACCAACATCCCAGTGATGTATTTCCTTGAGGTTTCCTTTTGCTTCCATCTCTTAGACCATTAGCAACTCAAATGGATATTTTGGATTATGATAACCCTACTGCTTCTGTAGCTTGCAATTCCGAACTTTCCTTTCTAGGTAGCATCTACAGTTTATTCCTCTCATGTCTTCACATCAGTTCACCTCTATGGGATCTTTCCATCTTGTTACCCCTCCCTTCTTCCCTTTTATAACCATTTCCTCCCATTTGACCTGTGCACAACCATCAATCATGTGAGCAACATACCATCTCACAATTTCAATTTATTATAGACTTTGTCCCCTTCCATGTCCAGGTCAGCCCCAAATCTTTTTCTCTCATTTTTGTTACTGCTGAAGCCTCACTGACTGATTAAAACATGATCTCCAACCTCAGTCAAACTTCTAAAGCTGCTGAAATTATCTTTTTAATTGTAAGTTAACCCCTCTCCTTTCTTTTCTCATATTTTATCACTTGCTTAAAACAACCAATCAGTCTTCATTCTTTTTGGAGTGGGTGGATACGAGGGATTGAACTCAAGGGCACTCAACCACTGAGTCACATCTCTAGCTCTATTTAGTATTTTATTTAGAGACAGGGTCTCACTGAGTTGCTTAGAGTCTCGCTTTTGCTAAGTCTGGTTTTGAACTTGATATCCTCCTGTCTCAGTGTCCTGAGCCACTGGAATTACAGGCATGTGCCACCATGTCTGGCTTAGTCTTCATATTTCAGTATCAAATGTGTCCTCCTGTTTTTGTGAAGGACAGTACGATCATTGGAGATGGTCTGGCATGGTGGGGAAAATCATGAACTCTGTGCTACGCTAAGTTAAACTTTGGCTCCATCACTTACATTCTGTATGATCTTGGCTGATTGCCTTCATCCTTCTAACGTTCCATAACTGTTTTGATAAACTCACTTATTTCATAAGTTGTTGCAAAAATTCAGTAACATGGTATGTTCCAAAAACCCTAGAATACAGTAGTTCCTCAATTATAGCTATATTTATTTTTATTAAGTAACAGTGTTCTTAACTTCCTTCTGCAAGTTTATTTATATCTTTGTGTTTCTTCTTTCTTTCCATATTGATTTGGAAGAACTAGAAATTCCCTTCAAAACTATTTCCTGGATACTACATCCTCCATGCTAGACCACAGTTTCATCAAGAATTCTTTTTTTTTTTTTTTGTCCTTGACTCTGAATTGAGCTGCCACATCTTCCTTGTGTGAACACCCACTCTTTCTCAAGCTCTTCCTTCTTCCCAACCCTTTTCCTTTTCACTCTTTAGTCCTTTGCACCTCCTTAAATCTTTTACAAAAACTGCTTATAAATTTTTCCACTGACTCCTGAATGGCAACTTTGGTTGGAGCTGGACCTCAGGTCAGCCAGCTCCCAATCTTGGGGAGCAGGAGGTTAATCCCGTCCTTGCTGTGCTTCCATAAACTTTCATTTCTTCTGCTACCATCTACAACAGTATGGTTCTTACATTGTATTGCTATTTGGTTTCTGTCTGTCTGTCTGTCTTACCCATTAAATGATGAATATCTTCCAAGGAGGGACTGGGCTTTATTTCTAAAAGTTCAGCTGAATAATAAATACACACACACACACACCCTTGTAGCCTCTAAAGCCTATTGTCCCAAAGAAGAAACTTGACATAAAAATGTTGCCTTTATATACACCTTGAGGTTCCACAATGCTGAGTATGGACATCTTTTCATACTTCATGAGGATTACTGGGACATCTCTGACATTGCCATCAGCCAGTCAGCAAATAGTTGCAACCTACCGCATGCTGGTCCTATCATAAGTAATGAGGAGTCACTTGTGAATAAGAACTAAGACGACACAATCCCAGCCTTTTAGAACTGGTTGAGGATTCAAAGATTTATGAATTTCTATATTCCTATCCCTCCCCATAAGACATATAAGACACTTAAATTTTACAGCATGGTAATTAGAATTCCTTGTAGAAGAGAGTTATATTAGAAGTTTCTCTAATTTTTCACTTGGGTAGAAAACATATTTTCTCATCTGGAGTCAAGAATTGATTCAATAAATTCAATTTTAGTTTCAGTATCATTTTTTGTTTTTTATTTTTTGGCTATTCTGCATAAAAATGATTGTATAATATGTGATTATGTACAGTCATCATTTAAATACTGAGCCCCTGTTAACCTTGTCAGGCTCCTGCAGGAAGGTTTTGTGCAGATGATTTAAGTCTAGAAAGAAATAATAAATGCTGGGGAAAAATATCCAGTTTGGAAAGTTTTACTTTTGTAAGGTTGTCTGTTGATAACAAAATATGGAAAAATTTCCACTTTGAAAGGGTGAGTTTTAAAAATAGTCTACAAAAATACATGTATAAACAGAAGTAGTCTATCATTGCTTCAAATCTCAATATGTGATTTTTCCATTCTGAGGTTTTTATTCTTAGGTTCCTAAATGTATATATATATATTCCCTCATAACTCAGTAGCCAGCTATTGATTGAACAAGAGATACATTTGAAATATCCTTATCAAGATCATTATGCAAGTTCTGAAAAACCGAGTATCCTACTTTGAAAATATTTAAGATGATGTAATGCATTATCAGTACAAGATGATAGCGCACGGTTTGGCTTGAAACTGGTGTTGTTGCCAGAGAATGAAACATTAGTTCCTGCCACCAGGGATTTTTAAAAAATAGGATCTGAAAATATTTATGATACAATCACCTCAACCAAGGTGCCGGAAGAACGGAAGCCACCTGTTAGCGTCTTCCAGCTGATAAGGTTGAACGAATGACAGTATTATCAGGTTTTTGTGTGCTTGAGGTAAACTGTGAGTCTCGCCATCTTTTCTGTGTTGCTGATACTTCTATTCTCTCTGGTTCCCTTTTTGCTTTTTTGGCTCCATCTTTTCAACAGCTTGGCAAGAGCAAAGTTTTATGAGACTCCGGCCCCTGGGAACTGAGGACAATGACAAAGGGAGCTGTGTTCTTCACTTCTGATTTCAAAGCAGCTTGTAGAGTGTCTGACCCCTTGAAAATGCTCTGTGGATCCTTGTGGGACTGAATGGAGGGGCAGGATTGCTTTGCAAGTCTATGTGGTCCCTGTGATTTGAAATCATGGTGGTCTCCTGCTGGAGGAGCGCCTCCTCCTTTCTGCTTCTGTTGTCTGTAGAAGGTGATCATTCCATGCTTCCACAGAGAATGTTTGAGGCTCTGAGAGAAGACTCTGGAGAAGTGATGGCTTTGCTCAAGTTCATGTTCAGTTTGCTTAGACCAGTTCCCTACCCAGCTGGTCCCCCTGTTCTTTTCCTGTGTTTCTGTTTCTTTATTCACTCTAAGGTTTTAGTCCATTCTCTGTTCCTCTAAAACACAATACCACAGATTGAGGAATTGAAAAAGAATGGATATTTATTTCTCACATTTATTTCAGAGGCTGGGAATTCCAAGATCAAGCTGCGAGCATCTGATGATTTCCATCTTGTTGGGTCCTCACACGGCAGAGAGAGGAGGGGCAAGAAAGAACCAACACCTCCTGCCAGGCCCTTTTATAAGGATTCATAGACTCATTCATGAGGGAAGAGCCTTCATGGACTAATCACCTCTTAAAAGTTACACCTCTTAATACTATCATGTCAGCAGTACTTAAATTTTTGGAGAAGACACATTGAAACCACAGCAGTTAATAAAAAGATTTTGCAGGACAGGTACTGCTTTAAACTGAAGAAGGAGCTCTCTAACACATATAAGTTTGGGTATTGCTCCTCAGATAGGAGAAGGTGTTTGAATCTAACAGGGACTTCCTAGAACCTCTTGAAGTCAGTTGAGTTAAGGAGCCACATTCTCTGCCAACAGATTAGGTGAGCCCTGAAACTGGCTATTATTCGATGTTGACCAAGGACTTGGATTGGGGTTTCCCTTATTTATTGAACTTTTAAAAGGGGTAATAAAAAATACTTTTTAAAATTACTTATGTAACAGTTTATTTTTCTTCTGACTCATACCACTGTCCCAACCCGCCCTTCTGTTCTCAAAGTCATACAACTTCCTATAGATAGCATACACCAACATTTTGTTTGGTCTCCGTGTTGAGCCTTTTCAACCTTTAGGAAAGGGTCCAGGTTGATAATGTGTCTCCTACGCAATCATCTGAAGCTTATTGAATCCACACTGCATTTGTGAGAATTTGAACCAATCACGTTTGTATGTACTTGGAGCAGACCAGGGACTGTCTCTGAGAGGAAATCTCAGCCATCAGGTGTGTAGCATACCTAGAAAAAGTTGGGAAACATTTTCTACACATATTTCTTCTGTAGACAAAAAATTTGTCCCAGACAGTTTTGTCTGTGAAAGAATGTAGATTTGCAGGTTTGATTTCTTAATCTGGGTGAACTTTTGTTAATGTTTTGTAACTCACATATATACAGTCATTCCGTGGACCTAGTGGTGATATTAGTTATCAAGCCAACATCATTAATATCACTACATCAATATAAAAAGAGTTACAGAGTTAATATTTGTAAAGGGGAAAAAAGTCCCAGATTAACCATTGCTTTCCCTGCCATTAACTCCTTTGTTGGCAATATTTTGTGTACTCATGCTGTTTACATTATGTGCCGGGAACAGTATGGCAAGAATAATCAATGACACACAAAAACAACCAGTTGCTTCACTGAATTTTTCTTTTTCTACTTTTAATTTTTCATTCTTCCTTCTTTTGATAAAATTTTATTGTTTCTTTTGAAACTCTGAATCAGCCTCTAGTGGGGGGCTGTGTCCTTTTAGAACCAAATGCAGTATTTGAACTTTGATAACACATAACACTTTCCAAGACTGCTTGTCTGAAATGACTTAATTTGTACTGAAGGACCAGCCCTGAACCCACAAATACTCCAAAAAGCCACAGTGAGCCAGGGCAGCAGACCTATTACTAATTTTTTATTAAAATCCCTGAGGCACCCAACACAGGGCCCCAAAGCAGCTTTAATAATAGACAACATACAGCACATTTTTCTTGTATTGCCATGTAATCAAATCTGAGGCTGCTGTTCACTTTCTTTGTTTTACCTAGAGGACCAACTTCCAATTTAGTTGTGGCCTACTCTAAACTGATTTTTCATTGTAATTAATGCCTACTTTGGCCTCAGCCACTATACAACTTTCCATTAGAGGTTTGCAGCCATCCACAGAGCATTTTACTAAGTTATCCTCACAGACCTGCTATAACTGCAATTTTGTTAAAGTCTTTCTTTTTATTATTTTTTTTACAAAGAATTTTTAAATTGCTTAGCTAAAATGGCTTTTAAAATTTTTTTCCTCTCTTTTTTTTTCCTCTTCTCTGTGCTGTACCTATTAAAATGTTTGGGCCAGGGTCCAAATTGGAAAATATATCCACACACACATAGAGACACACACACTATTCACCACCTCCACTGCCTTCAACAGTCCCAGCCTCTAAGTGATTTCAGAAAGGTTAGGGGAACTTATTTAGGCTCAGGGTCTTCTGTGGTTCATTTTCTGTGTTTTGTGCTGTCCATTTCCTCTGAAATAGTGCCTGAGGTTTAAGGTTCCTCAGCAGAGGATGTTAGAGACCTCTGCAAACAGCCAGGCAGCAGCCTTCCCACCACTAATCTTAAAAAAGATTATGGCGGCCGGCCCAGGGTCAGGCTGAATAGATGAAAAAGTATATGCCATGCCTTTGCTGCTCCCTGAACCTTTCTCTGTTGGCTAGGCTGACATTTTCAGTGACTTTTCTTAGAGCCTTGTTTAGACTGGCTTCCTAGAAAATTCTGGATCTGTTTATGACCTATCTTCTCCCTCCCACCCCCTGGCATTACTAAATCACAAAGAGGAACTCACAGAAATTAGAGTCCTCTGGCTCCTTAGATGGTTCCCTTTCAACCCAAAGAGGTCCTCTAAGGAGGACCCATGAGTAAGTGAGGTCCACCATACATCACTGGTAACATGCAGCTTCCACAGAAAGGAGCAAGGTAGGCGCAATTCCGTTAAAGGTCTTTGCTGTGAATATTCCGAAGAGAAACTATGACATCTTTGTGCCGTTTTAACTCAATATTTTAAATATGAGTAGTTTATCCTATAGGATTGATGGGAAAAATAATCTAGTTTGTGTTAATGAACGATGAATGTCTGTTCTTAGCTTGTATAGGTTACAAAAATTCAACTAGCCACTGAATATAATTCTACTTCAAATATTTGTAGTCACTTCTCCTTGGATAACATTTTACACTTGTGTAAAATTGCAGTTGGCCTTTTAAATAGCATTTATTGACTCTTTTGATCACATCTACCATGGAAGTTGTTGAAATTGGGAAACCCACAAAGGCCTAATGGGACTCTGTTTCTATGTTTTGGAACTAAACATTTTCTGCTTTGCTAAAGAAGAGCATGCTTGTAGGTTGGGGAAGGTTGAGATCCAGGTCTTTCCCAGTCCCACTGCTTATTTATTGAACAAATAAGGCTGGCCGATCCTAACTAGGTGGTGTGACCACATCAAATTTTGGCAAGTCCTTCTTTTCATTTTCCCAACAAGAATCATTGGGAATTAACAGGTAGACAGAAGCACTCATATACATGGTTGATAATCCGTATTTTTTAACATAGAAATGGGAACCATCAGCTGTCTTTTACACAGTTAGAAACATAATAAGAATAGTGATTTGTGTTTGAGGCTTAAGGAGTCCAGGAGTCTACTGATACTCTCTCTTTGTGCATCTTATGTTTGCATTTGTAAATGTAAATAATCTAAACTCATGTAAATATAGAGTGATGCTGAGAAGAGGTGGGTTTGTGATTCATCAGGTGCTGTAGTTTTCTTCTAAGTGGAAGGGATCTTATGTAATCTGGATTGAAATAAGTACTAAAGACCACAAAGGAGTTTCAACCAACATGGAGAAGCCAATTTCTAAAAGTTTAGTTAAGAAAAATTCTGTCTACATTTGACTTTTCCATCTTTCCCATCCCTTTCTCTTGGTATACAGTACCTCGATGACCTCTCCTGCCTTCTGTCTGAATGGGACTACTCATCATCTCTGTCCTTGTTCACAGGCTCCCCACCCACCTGCAACCAGCACCCCTGCATGCCCACTGCATACCAACTGGCTCTCCTTTTTTTTTGGTGGGAGGTACCAGGGATTGAACTCAGGGCCATTTGACCACTAAGCCACATCCCCAGCCCTATTTTGTATTTTATAGAGACAGGGTCTCACTGAGTTGCTTAGCACCTTGCATTTTTGCTGAGGATGGTTTTGAACTTACCATCTTCCTGCCTCAGCCCCCTGAGCCATTGGGATTATAGGCATGCACCACCATGCCCAGCCAATTGAGTGTTCTTTTAAAGAACTGCCTGGCAGTGAATATCAGAGACTACCTAGTTCCAGTTCTGGAAAATAAAGACAATGTTTCCTTTAGAAACATTGAGATGATTTTATTTCAAGTTATTTTCAAGTTCAAACATAAAGTTCACTCTCTGGCTTTATAGACCCTCAAAAGAACAACTGGAAATTCCTTTTAGTAGATTTTCCTGAAATGCCTGTGAGGGAGTGAGTGTGTGCATGCACATGTGTAAGGTGAAGGGCAGGGGAGTATTCTATTTGGGACATTGACAGATGCTAGAATTTTCTAACAAACAGAACAACTGAATATCCTACTAGTTGCCCAACCCAAACATCCCTTACTGGCATTTAAGTGCAATGAAATGGATTCAGCACAAATGCATTTTGTTTCCATGTGAATGGTATATTTCTTTATCTTTCTAAAGGGGGGCAAGGTGCTCACCATATGTAGGGATTGGGTGATTGTGACCGTGCTGGGGCAAAAGACACACGCTGGGCTCTTCACAGCCCCTTTCATGACACCGAATACAACAGCAAAGACTCTTGAGTAACAGGAGTGACTTGGCACCCCACATTTTTAGTGCAAAGGGACTGCAGAGATGATCTAACTCAACACCTTCAATTTGCAGATGAGGAAAATGAGACCCAGAGAATTTAATTAAATTGCCCAAGATTCTACAACCCATCAGTGAATCCACAGTAGATGGAACCCATCTCCCTGCAAATTATTCTCTCCCTCCATCTGCGCAACTGCTTTGTAAGCTTCCCATCAAAACCCAGGTCCACACTAGAGATGGAAATGTGGAAATTTGGGAAAGCAGTTTAAGGATGTGTTTAATCTGCATCTACAAGGAAAGTCCCAGTATGAGTCCCCGAATAACTTTCCTGCTAGAGCAGCCATTCGAAATAGACCAGTCCCTTAAAAACTGCAGTTTGCCCTGGAGAACATGATGCCAGGAGTTGAGGTGTCTATTCAGTGGACTTTTGAGACTTTATAGTGAATTGAAGTCATCTGGAGAACTATTTAAGATGCAGACTCCAGACTGTTGTTCCTTGACAGGGACTCCATAGGTCTGAGGCGGTGCCTGGTCAGTTGCACTTGATTGAACAATAGGTTGTAGTGCTACTTCATTACTTCATTTATTGTCTCTGTGCTACTAACATCTCTGTTTGAAGGGGCCAGAGGAAGTAACCAATAAACATATATAACCACATAGGTAAATATACTGATTAAATCATGTAAACTAAGATTTACTAAATGGGTACTTGATTGTGTGGAACTGTATTTTCTCGTATGGACAGAGATGGCTTAAGAAGAAGCCAGGCCATGGTGGTGCACAACTGTAATCCCAGTGACTCAGGAGGCTGAGGCAGGAGAATCACAAGTTTGAGGCCAGCCTCAGCAGATTAGCAAGGCGGTAAGTAACTTAGTGAGACCCTGTCTCAAAATAAAAAACAAAATAAAATAAAAGGGCTATGGATATGGCTCAGTGGTTCAGTGCTTCTGGGTACAATACAGGGTACCAAAAAGAAAAAAAAATAAAAAACTTATAAAGACTAGTAAAGAGAAAGAACTTGTGAACAACCTTCATTTGAGTGAGGTCTGCAAAAGAAGGCTCAGTAGACAGAGAGCAGCTGAGGAAAGAAGGGCTGCCCATGAGGTCTTAGGGCTGGTGGGTGCATGCCCTGTGCTCTGGGCTGTGGTGAGCAGGCATCTCCTTCTGTTACAGCATGCAGCTATGGAAGGGAATGATACAAGTCCAATTTTTGTTCTAAAAAGTTGCATTTTTAACAGGTTTCCAAAGCAATTCTGACTCAGGTGCTTCTGACTTGGACACACACTTAGAAATCTTCAATTAACCTGGACTCCTCAGTAATGATTTGTCTTTTGGGGTTTCACTTTTCTTATCTATAAAATTTAATTCCCAACCATCCCCACATCACAGAATTGCAAAAATCAAGCATTCCCTTGGGAATCACAAGCGAGGATAAATTTATTTATTTTTTCCCTCTGTCTTTAGGGCCAAACTGGGAGATAATTGGCTGAGAGGTAATTCAGAGTTGGGCCACTGGGTTGGAAAAGTCATATACTTTAGAAAACCCACTGGGATCCAACTTATTTTTCTTCTTTCCAGTATTCGTTGTAAGTGGATTTCCCTTTTGTGTGTGTATGTGTTTCAGACAGATGGCAACTTTACAGCATGATGTTAGAAGAAAAAGTGTTTGGGAAGGGAGAAGGAAGGCAAACAAGAAAAGCAAGGCTTGAATAAGCAATTTTTCTTAAAAGGAACACATTCTGGGACAGTTTATTTTTGTGATCTGCCTGGAATTTGGGGACAATGTGCTAGAATTCTCTTCTTGCCTTCAGTTGGCAAGCTGCCTAAAAAAGGTGGGGACTTGGAAGAGAGACACAATGTTTCTATTAAAATAAGGCTTTATTGAAAGCAGGACCAGTGGCTAAAGTTAGTCTTTGGCTTTTTTAAGGCACTGTGGCTGGGTCTACGTGAACATTGAAGTGAAGAATGGAAACTATTTTCCAACTTGGGCACCCAGCTCAAATATCTAAGGATTTCAAATCATTGCAGGCCAAATAGTGGGATTTTTTTTTTTTTTTTTTGGAAGAGAAAGTGAATTATTTGGATAATTTCCTACTTTATTTATGGAGTAAATGAGGTCTATATTGGAGCTAAGGATGAGTTTAATATATTCTCTTCTAGAAATACGTCTCTGTGTTTCTTCCATTTGGTTTAGGGTTGTTACTGTTAATATAAGGACAACGCTCCCCGTGGCCTAGCATCATCTTAGGCTGTGGTGATACCAAACTCTTTCCCAATGTCACAGTCCCCCTAGGTGTGTAGGGCTTGCTTCTCAGCCAGGTTCAAGTTCTTACAGTTCCCAAAGCAAATATTTCTCAGTTACTATCAGTAATTTTTTTTTAAAGATTTCTACTTGAATCAGCCTTAAAGCTTGTGAAGCGAGGGTAGGTTCTTCATTTCCCCTTTGCATCCATCTCTGATTGTGTGTTCCATTGATTCTTTCTTGGACACAGCTCTCGAATAATGACGGTATTCACTAATATTTATGGGACCCTAATATATGTAAAATGTATATGTGTAGGCTGTAAATTAATCTCAATTCTCATAATATTATGTTGATAAAATTGTTGCACTCTTTCATAGGTGACAGAACTGAGAGTATGCGACGTCAAGGTACTTATTCATGGTCACAGAGATACTGAACGGTAGAAGTGCATACAAAATAGTTACTTTCTTCAACCAAAAACATACTGTGTGTGAGTTTTACGGGGTAGGAATTTGCTAGAAACTAGAATTTCAAAAGAGAACAGGATAAAGGTAAAACCTATATGAATTAAACCATAAAATTTTACCTAGAGGTATTAAATAATTAAAGATATAACTTAATTTACAAATTGAAAGATTAATTATTATAAAGATGTCAATATTCCCATGTTATTTTTAGAATTTAATGCGGTCTCAAAGGAGATTATCTTATGTATCATAATCAATGTAAAATTTATTTTAAAAGTACCATTATAGTCCTATATACACAAAACACTTTATAAAGATATCAACTTTCTAATTGAAAATGAAAACTACTACCAAATTAAGACAATCCAAACAGTGTAGCAGATAGATACATGGAGTTAAGTAGATAACCATTAGCCAGACTCCTATCTGTGGAAATTTTGAATGTGGCATATATATCATAAATTTCCAGAACAGCAAATGGCTGATCTAAATTGTCTTAGGAAAATTGCTTTACAATACTGAAATTATTACGGTTTGAATCTGGGACATTCCCCATATTCTGATGTGTTGAAGGCTTGGTCTTCAATGGGACAATATCCAGAGATGGGGCTTCTAGAAAGTGATTGAATCATGAGGGCCCAGACCTCCTTGGTGGATTAATCCATTGAGAGCTGGGTTACTGGGAGGTGGTAGAAACTCTAGGCAGGTAGGGTGTGATTGGAGAAAGAAGGTCACTGGGGCCATGTCTTTGTGGACTGTTTCTTGTCTCTGCTCCACCCCCTCCTATTTTCTGGTTGCCATGAGTTGAGCAACTTTCCTCTACCATGATATTCTGCCTCACCTGGGGCTCAAAGCAAGGGAATCAGCTGACAATAAACTGAAACTGTGAGCCAAAATAAACTTATTTTTCTTTAAGTTGTTATTGTCAGATATTTTGGGCACAGTGTCAAAAAGCTGACTAATACAGAAATAAAAATTGAGAATATTACCTTTCTTCTTATGCTATAATAAGCTATTAATAATTTAAAGAGAGAAGTTAAAACATAAAGTCATTAAAGTACATAAAGTAGATATTTATCAAACTGTAGCATTTTATAAGCATAAAAACAATCACTGAAGTTGGAAAGAGATCATGAGAATAAACTACATAAAAGTCAAATAGTTATGTTCATAATAAAATACAAAATTGAAAGACAAATAACATATTGAAGTAAACATTTTGCAATGATTATGTAAGACAGAATACTTATCATATAATAAGTTTCTCTGCAAAGATGAGACAAAAATCCTAATCCCCTTTCTAAATATGAGAAAAATAAAATATAAGTAAACATATGTATTTAATATGTGGATATTAAGCATATGTAATATAAAAACTTATCAAAAATATTCAGATAAAAATAATGAAATCCCACATTTTTTTATCAAGGTAGCTTGGACTTAAGCAATGGTGTTATATTAGTCACCAAAGTCATGTGTGTGGGTGAAAGGACTTGCTTACCTGGTGATCTGGGACTGTGTACTTATATTGTCTTCCACTTGACAAATTTGTAACATGAACAAATATCTTTAAAATTTTCACAACTATAACTTGACAGTAGTCTTTTCAGATTTTACTCCAAGGGAACAAAACAATCAGAGATGTATTCAAAATATTACATTCAGAAATGTTAGTTGTACCATTATTTATAAGAGAAAAAGTTTGGAAATGAAAAATGTCTAATAGAAGGAAATAGTTATATTATGGTATATGCAGTTTTATTATGAAATGTACAGTTATTTAATATTGTGTTTTGAAAGACTATTTTACATTTTAGGAAAAACTCAATAATAAGTAAAACAAGCAGCATCTAATTATATATATTCCAACCTTTAGAAAAGTCTCTCTGACATGTTCATAGAGATGGGAAAGACATACAAAACAATAAAAGTAAGAAAATGGATGCTTTATATCTGTAAAGTGCGTAAATCTTTACATCATATCTATCTATGTTTTAAAATTTTTTAGGAAATCTATGGCAGTTTTATAATTTGAAAAAAAAAATGTTATTATTTTTCTAAGAGGAAAGAAGCTGATCCTACATTGAGTAGGTCAACTTCCAGTCTAATAGTGAGAACAGTTCTTGAACAACATTTGACCTCAGAGCAACCAAGTCACTCACAGAATACAGCACTGCCTATAAATGTCCCTTCATTTTGTAAATGTCAGTGTAAGTTCTGCACACCTAAAAGAGAGTTTGGTCCAGATTGTTATTTAAATTGGTTTAGTTTCATTGGATTTTGTTTTGTCTCTAGTAAAACATTTTGAAATGGTCCTATAAAAGACCCTCTAGAACCAAGCTATTGGCGATCAATTTGATTAGCAGTTAGGAATTATAAATGGAAGATAAAACGGGTCTTTTCTTGTTATGCAGCCCTGGTAATAAATGGCAAGTACATATTTTTCTGAGGCTTTTATTCTTAGAAAGAAAGCAAAAGGATATAATAGGTTTTTTAAATACATGCCGCATAATTTATTCTGACAAACAGATGTATTTTGTTGTTGCTATTATCATTTGATGAAATACTTTAAAACTAGTCCAAGGTGGTCCATTTTCAAATATAATACATACAGTACATCTAGCAGTTAACAAAATTTGGATGTGTAGCATAGAATGGTCATTATTTTTACTGAAAAAAAAATAAAGGCACTAATTACTTACAGACAAGATACTTAGCACAAACAGATAAGCTTCAAAATGAAAAATTCTCGGTTTATGATAATTATGTTCTCTGCTTTGTTTTCAGAGACTGATAATTTGAGGCTTTAAAATCACCAGGAAGCCATTAATTGGAATTCTTCAATAAAAAATAAATTACATAGAAGTTCATGATGAGTTGTAAAGGCAGAGAGACTGTATTATACAGTGAGCGACATTGCTTCACTATTTATAGTCTGGTGCAGATATGTCTAACAGAAAACTGTAAGGAATTTGAGATGTGCAGATAGCAATTATTCACAAATCCAAACTATCTACAGATATTTCAAATAACAGCTTTTAGCAGATTTCTTCACCAATAAAAGCGGGACTTTAATTTGAAGCAGGGTTTTGCTAACATGTTGCTTCTTGTTTTTGACATTTTCCTTGGCTTCCTAAGGTGGAATCAGATCATCGCTGCAACAGAGAGAAATCTTCAAATCACATGGCACAATATAGCCCCCGGTCAGAGTATTACTGCCTAGTGTAAAAGCAGGCACATTTTGGAGATAGTACTTTTCAGTGAAGGTCTTGGTTGTACAATATTGCCCCTCAATCTCTCTAAAGAAAAGCAAATCACTGTAAATGCTAATCTACCATGTTCAGGGATGGTGGCAAGAGTTAAGGAAGAGATGGAGATGTCATCTCTTTATGATAAAACATACAAACAAAAAAGCAAATCTAATCTGGGTAAAAGAATAGAGTAAGTAGTAGTGATAACTCCCTGAGTTTTAGGGCTGTGTGAGTGAAGGTCAGATTAGCCCGTAGATACCAGCCGAGTCATAGAGTGAATGTGACTCTGATACCAAAGTCAGGATGATCTCAACACTCTCTTAATTGATATCAGCACAGGAGCAATGGTATTGCCCATGCCCACAGTGTAGGGAAAAAGAAGAATTCCTAAAATGGTGACAATGACCATTTTCTAGGGAAGAGAAAATGGTAGGACATGAGGGTGTGAGAAGTAAGTAGAGATTACTTTCTATTTTCTTATAATATACACCTCCACCATTCAGTCAACAATTCCATAGTGTGTACCACAGTCTGCTCAGAATTGTAGAGGATTCAAGCAAAAGTGCCCTTCAACCTTTAGGAATTGTTGGGAGAATGGAGAGAGTGGTCAGATGCTCATGGAGGTGACATCTTGGTTTTGTGCAATGAGCACATATTGTCAGGGGTTGGCTCCTCCTTTTTGTTCTATCCCCAGTATGGCTTGCCAGGGGTTTCTGTTCATCATGGTCACCCAACAGCAACACCCAGTCCCTCTTGGCACATGTTCTGTGTCCCCGCTACAGGGAAGTGGGAATGTGATGAATTGCACACTGATGCTTAAAGTCACCAGACAGAAATAACACATCATCTTTGTTCACATGTCATTGGTCAGAGGAAGCTTGTCACATGGACACTACTAACTTCAAAGCAAGCTTACCATGGACTTGGGAAGGGAACTAGAATATTTGAGAGCAGTTCTAATTAGAGCTTTTTGTTAGTTTTTTTTTTTTTTTTTTCAGGGAGGGAGGCGGGCACCAGGGATCTAACTCAGAGGCACTCAACCACAGAGCCACATCCTCAGCCCTATTTTGTATTTTATTTAGAGACAGGGTCTCACTGAGTTGTTTATAGCCTCACTTTTGTTGAGCCTGGTTTTGAACTCGTGATCCTCCTGTCTCAGCCTCCAGAGCTGCTGGGATTGCAGGCGTGTGCCACCGTGCCCAGCCGTTTTTAGTTTTTGATGGCCATTGTAACAAATTACCACAAAGTTGTTGTTGGTGTTGTTGGTGGTAAACAACACATGTTCATTCTTTTGCTTTTACGGAAGTTTAGAAATCCAAAATAAACAGCACAGGTCCAAAATCAAAGCATAGGCAAGGCCATGCCTTCTCTGTGAGCTCCAGGGGAGAAGCTATTTCCTGGCTTTTTCCAGGGTCTGAAGCTATGCTTCTTCCCTTCCTTGGCTGTGGTCTCTTCCTTCATCTTCAAAGCCAGCAGTACAGCATCTGGCTTCAGTCATCACACTGCTGCTTTCCTGAGATGTGCAGAAATCAATTCTGTCTGCTTCCCTCTTACAAGCACACTTGTGATTGCATTTAGGACTCACTTGGATAATACTGGATCCTCTCCATCTCAAGATCCTTAACTTAAATCACATTGGCAAACCCATTTTGCCATATAAGGTAGCATTCAAAAGTTTCAAGCATTAGTACTTAGATAGCTTTGGGGGCTTTTATTTACCCCATCAAATTGCCACAGTGAAAGCCCTACATATGCTTCATGCATCTATTACTTATTGGCTCTAAAACCACAGAAAGAGAAACATAATTCTTTAAGGTTCAGCTTTCTCATTTATAGGATGAAGGTTTAAAATGCCTCATGGTAGTCACAAGGATTAAATGCATTATCCATGTATATGTTTTCTACAATGATTTTTAACATTTTAAGATTTTGTTTTGATGATCACCTGAAAGAAT
Source organism: Sciurus vulgaris (assembly GCF_902686455.1). Taxonomy (NCBI): domain Eukaryota; kingdom Metazoa; phylum Chordata; class Mammalia; order Rodentia; family Sciuridae; genus Sciurus; species Sciurus vulgaris. The sequence continues at coordinate 47,666,851 of NC_136475.1, forward strand.
TTGTACACAGACACACGTTGGCATTCTTGATCATCTGGATGACTAACGGATGCTGCTTCTTATTCCTGTCTGGGTTTGCATCTATTTAGGATCATAAGCACCATGATCATCTACTATTTACCTCGTAACTACTGTACTTCTCAGACTTTATTGCCCATCAGGGAAAGTGGCTGTTCCAACACCCTATGCCTAGAGATTCTGATAGAGACACTCTGGAAGGGACCCAGGAATATGCATTCTTATCACCGCTAGAGCCAATTTTCACATGGGTGCTCTCTAGACCTCCTTCTGCAAATTACTGAACTGGTAGACTTGTGTGAATGCTGTTAGATTATTACGTCATTGTATCAAGATGAGACTTGGGCTTCTTCAGTGACTGGGCTCATGTTTTCAGAGCCAGTTCTTCCACATAACAGAAAATAAATCCAAGAAGTTCTACATGTAATTAATAGCAGTAAAAGGAGAATTCAGGGAAACATTTAAAAGAAAAAAATTTTTTTTTCTGAACCAAAGCAAGAATGCTTGTACTTTGAAGGAATTCATCAAATGCCCAGCAGAATTAATGAATTAAGACTGACATCTTGACAGAACCTGGTGAAATATATATATTTTTAAGTTCCAACAACACAGATAGAAGAATTCTAAAAGTTTCTGGGGAGAGAAGCAGGGAACAAGAAGAAATCTATATACAAAGGAATGAGAAGCAGATCATCAACACATTTCTCCACTGTCACACAAAACCATGGGGCAAATGCTCAAGACATTAAGGGTACTGACGCAAAGTAACATTTGAGGAGGACAGCAAACTATAGACTGCAGAAAATCTACAGATCTATTTTGGAAAACTGCCTCAAGTATGCAATTAGCAAAGCAAAACAAGGAAAAAGGATGATGAAAAATGTAAGAAGTAGTATTTAGAAAAAAAATTTATTCTATAGTTGTTGATTTGTATACTGATGATCACAACACATTGATCCATGAAGGAATGAACTGGGGAGAAGGAGGTTGTGCACTCTGAAAATAACTTGAGGAAATAAATCTCTCTAAGGTTTTGTCTTGGTGGGTGGGACGAATGTGATTAACTCATGATATTAATAGAAAAATACAAGTTAAATAAATGTGACTTAAATGTTTGATGATAAGCTTAGAAATTGGAATTTATCATTTAGAAACCATTAAAGCAAGAAAATGTTATCATTGTAAGAAAAAGCAAGATAAAACAAATAGCAAAGAACAAACCCAAACTGAACAGAAACAAAGAGAACATGTTTGTTGAAATATAGATACAGTGGAAGGACTCCATCTCAAAATATAAGTAGTCACATTACATGTGGATAGATAAACTTACCTCTTAAGATCCATGCTCCCTACTCAGCTGTGGCTTCTGCTGCTAATGATAATGGTGATAACCCAGCTTAATGGTCTTTTAAATAAACACACCTAAAATCAAACAGCACAGAAGGACTAAATAGGAATGTGGAAAAATATAAAAGGCAATATCAATTATAACAGAAGACATTTTAATATTGGAATAATACAAAATCAGATTAGAAAGACATTTATTAGATACAACAAAGATTATTGTATATACATTAAAGACGAAATTCCCCAAGGAGATCCAATAATTGTGAATTTTTATGCCTCTGAAAATATATCTTCAAAATATATATTCAGCAAAAGCTTTTAGAAATATGAGGAGAAAGGGACAAAATCTCTATTCAGAGATGAAAACTTTATCACAGTGCTCTAAACAAACAAATTAAGTTAAGCTATCAGGATTTAAATAATAAATTAAAAAGTCTCATATGTCTTTATGTAAATATATAATTATACTCATACTGGGTATGAATGTACTAGATATATATTATACCCATTAAACATAGATTATACATTCTTAAATTCTAATGAAATAGTTTAAAAATTGAATAATGTAATCCAACAGAAAATCTCAATAAAGTCGAAGAAATCACTAGTCCAAATTCTCTGACTGTAGAAAATTAAAATTAGAAATTAAACAAACAAACAAAAAAGTTACTTACACAAGTAACTTTTCTCATTTACTTCATGAACAATTTATTGACAGATGTGATAAGGAATCATGGACAAACCTTGGGAGCATGATGCTTGGTGCCACAGGCCTCCACTGTCTTGTGGTACTTAGAATACTCAATACACAGAATTGAAGGGTGGAATGGTGGCCACCAGGGGCTGGGGGAAAGGGAAATGGGAGCGATTATCAAGAACATGAACTTTCAGTCAAACTCGATGATAAGTTCTAGAGCTCTGCTGTTCTACACAGCAGCTATCCTCAAGAGTAACGCAACATTTGTTTGGAGGGTAGGTCTCACATTGTGTTCTTACCACAGTAAAATTAACAACTGATGTTTAAAAGAGCAAATTTCAAGAGGATATATAGAATATTGTTTTCTATAAATTTGGAACCTTAGATGAAATTGATTTTCTAGAACTGACCAAATAAATATGAGAAAATTGCAAAAGACCAATAACGACAAAAATAACTAAAACCAAGTGTCAAAGGTTTGGTTCTATAAAAAACATTAGACTCAGAGATTTCCACCCACCCCCTGTGGTGTTGGGAATGGAACCCGGCCTCCATCATGGTAGATAAGCACTTGCTCTACCACTGAGCTACACTCCCAGCCCATAGCCTCATAGAGAGTTTTACACTGTACTCTTGCAAAAATGTAAGGAATGGATAATGCATTATGTTTCATAAATCTTTCAGAGCATTAAGAATTATGGAAAACTACCCAAATTACACAACCATGGTACATAAGAATAAAACTACAGGCCAATATTTATTTCTACCACTGATAGAAAAACCCTAAATAAAATGATAAAGCAAAATAAAATGAATTAAACAGCAATATTTCAAAAGGTTGGTAATGTTATCACCAACCAGGGTTATTCTGAGAATGCAAGGATCTATAATGTATGGAAATATATGAAATCTACTGTATCAACAATACAAAACAATATAATAACCTATGGATTTGGAGTTCATGACCCTATTAAATGGTCATGAACTTTGGCATGTTCATTTGTGGCAAAATACTAAAATGTAGCATGTGCATTCCTGTTTTCCCAGAAATTCCATTTCTAAAAAGAAACACCAAGAGAAAAGATGCTTCATTTGTAAATTGCCTTTTGATTCTTCTACATCAGGCAGAAATATATATGTCCTCTGTGGATAAGGCAATACATCAGTTCTTCAGAGCATGGGAGAACTGTCCCTTCCAAACATGTAACTACCCATGATCTGCTTCTGTGTCTGGCAGCATCCTTGTGATATGTGGTATATTTTCTTTAGTGACTTTTTCCACCCAGAAGAGAATGCTTTCTTTGGTTGGTTGCTTGTTTCTTGTGTCAAATTCATCCCTGTTCTAAAATGACTTAACTAACTACTGGTTGGTGCAAATAATTATTCTACGCAAACCATTGCCACTGTCCTTGGAATTCTCAACATTTGACTCTTCAGCTTTCCAGCTGTTCCAAATGCCTAGGTTTGCAGAACACAGGAAATAGCTTTTTATAATGCTGTATTTGTGGTGCTAATTCCTCCATTACTTCCGTTTGAGGAATTCACATCTTTTCATGACCTAATGACATAGTCGGCATGAGTCTATGGAGACAGGCTAACAATGTCAAGATAAAATGAAGCAATATTGGCCAGCGTCTGTGCAGAACATGTTTCAATGCCAAGATGAAGTGGGCAGAGTCAGGGACAATGCCACGCAATAAAAATATTGGGTCTCTGCAGGCCCGGAAACAGCTCATAATTCTTGTTGAATAAAACTCACAGTAAATCACATGAAATCAATTGATAAGAGATCCAGGGCAGATTAAAAATTGTCTCCTCCCCTTCATTAATAAGGTGGCTACAGTCCAGGGTTGACTGTTGACATTGCCAACTTTGAAAAATGCCTTCTTACTCACTGAAAAGAAACTTTCCCCAACGAGACATTATCTTCTATTCCCTTTATTAATTTCATATTTGTGAGTTGCTATTGAAAAAGGAGGGAGAGACATTTGCATTTAGCCTGGCAGCTCTGGTCAGGAAATGACTTTCTGACGTCTTCTAATTGTTCACAGTATCTTCTGTCTTCCTTTAAAAATGCCATAATCAAGCCAGGCACAGTGGCACATACCTGCAAACCTAGCAACTCAGGATGCTGAGGCAGGATGATTTCAAGTTCAAGGCCAGCCTCATCAACTTAGTGGGGCCCTAAGTGACTTAGTGAGACCTGTCTCAAAAAGTCAATCAATAAATCAATCAATAAAAGGGGCTATGGTTGTAGCTCAGTGGTAAAATACCTCTAGGTTCAATTCCCAGCACTAAAATAAATGAAAGAATGAATAAATAAATAAATAAATTAATTAATTAAAAATAAAAATAAAAACAATCCACAATTGGGAAATTAACATTTTTTTTAAAAAGTCCATCTGTCCAAATATGTGTTATAAGATGCTTGCAACCATGGGCCAGGGTTAGCAAAGTTACACCGGGGCTTTGAATTCTGTTGTAGATGAGGTTCCTCTGGAAGCGGGGTCTGACAAGTATATCCGCACAAAAGTTGATTGGGGTGTGTTCTCAGGAAAAGGACCTGAGAGGGCTGCAGTAAGCAGGACTGGATCAAAGGAGTAGCAGTCCTGCAATGCAATCGGGTACTTCTGCAGAACTGTCTCCTACCTGGAGTAAAGGGTAGGTTCTCTACAATCCACCGTGGCCTTCAATATTGCTGCCCCAGGAAAGGGGATTGACTTAATGAGGTGGTTATCTTCTGCCAAGCACTCTCAGAAAGGATTCTCAACTGTCACTCACCACATAGCCAGCAGTTGGGGAATTGAGTGCTGCCATTTTGGAGTCTATTTTATCAAATGTTAGTTAATGCTCCTGCTAACTGGGTTCTACCTGAATATTGATGGGCATGTTACTGCATTACATATCTCAGTTCAGTCACTCAATCTCCATCTAAAATGAAAAGATTGAACTCATGACTAGGTCCCTTCTATCTCTGAATTCTATGTATGAAGGATTTATTTGCTAGAACATTTTAAGAATTGGTGTTTAAAATAGAAGTGCAACAATTGATATAGTCTCTCCAGACTTTGGCCGACAAGCCCACTTTGTTCCTTATACATGCTTTTGTTTAAGCCTCTCTTGGGTGACTCGGGTGAAAGGAGGTCACATGCATCTTTGACAGTCTGAAATTTTCAGGAACAGTTCCAAAATTTAATTAAGTACTGATTGTCTTCTATGCACATGAGAGAGAAGAAGAAAATCTTCAGAAATAACAGAATTAAGCATGCTCTATTTTGTAGCCTTGTAATGACCTCCAGCAAATGCCTGACCTAGTTCTGAGGGCCTTGAGTCCACTTGCATGAACACGATGCTTAAAAAGCTGACTCGGAAATCAAAGTCAAAAACTGGCACCATCCATGGTAATAGAGCAGGGAGGGATGTCCTGCACTATGAGTAGAAAAGACAAAATTTAAAATAAAATGAAAATTGCCTCCAGTCACTTAATTTAGAGGCAGCACAGGAATTGCGTAGCATTTCAGTCTGATGGCACCTTGAATTAAAAAGAACTAATCTGCAACGGATTTTCTTATTACCCTGATGGTGTTGGGAACAGATATTCCCTAGCTGCATTAAAGCTTAAGGGCAGCAACTTCTGCCTGCCCCCGAAAGGTTAACTAGTAAGCAGTGTTCTCTGAAACCCCCCAAATGTTATGCATGTCAGAATCTCATCCTTTCCACTTCTACTAACTAACTGTAGTCCTTATTGGTCAGCAGAGTCAATGCTTTTGCTATTTTACATAGAAAGCCAAGTTCACATTAAGAGGCAAAGAAGGGTTTGTGTCAGAGGACTTGGACCCAGAGTTGGTTCCTTTGCAACTCAGGAGAAGGCCCAGGGATGGGGGTGGGGGCAGCTTTCAATCTTGTCAATGTCGGTAGTCACTTAATATGTCATGGTGAACTCCCCCCCCGCCCAATGTGGCTTATTGAACTCCTGTCCTATGATGTGTTTCATTATCATTATCAACAACAAAAACCAAACAAATTTCGGTGATGTAAATTTGGGAAATACTATGTCCTACACCTTTGTCTTAGATTCACAATGAATATTAACTTGTTAAAAGATGATGATTCTGCCTTAAAATCTTTGTTTAATGCAGTTTTTTCCAGTCTTATCTGATTTACAGTGCCCTCCCCTCCTTCTTTTTGATAACACCTTTATATTTCTCCTCCAATGTACTACAGCTCAGAACTTAGGAAATGCTGCTAGAGCTGGCCTGTCGGAGTACCAGACTCTCAGGCAGGGCCACAGGCCACTTCAGGACTCTTTTCCCAAGTCCAACCTCTTTGCCTTCTTCAGGAATCCTATAGTCACCCCTTAATAGGGACCTCAGGTTAAGAAATTTCTCATAATTAATAGTCAAGTCTTTCTCTCCTTTTCCCTCCTCTCCTCTCCTGTTCCCCTGCACCCCCAGCTTTCTTGTAAGCCAAGATGAGCACTTTTTGTCTACTTTGAATTGCATAGATTCACCCAGCTTGCTCATAAACTCTCAGCATGTTACAGATATCTTTAGGTCTCTTCTCTTCTTTGTTCATAGCAAAACCTCAATAAAAATTGATGGATAATTGAAGAATTCAATATTATGAACTAGATCACTCTCATTAAACCCTTGCCTAAGAAGAAGCATGACTGAAAACCCAACTGAGTCACAGGTACAGGAATTCTGGGAAGAATAGGGGTTGTGGGAAGTAGTTTTCCTGTCTCTCTGGAACTTTGTCCCAGAAGCATGGGATTTAGATCAGTAAGACTGGGATCCAGAATGACATCAGATCTCAATAAATGTGCATGGATGACTGTATTCCCCAGAAGTCAATCATAGTCCATCTGACTACTTATGTTCTTTTAGTCAAAACCATACAGGAAAACCTCAATACTTTTTCATCCACATCTCATCTTTGACTCCCTAAGGATGCTGTTTTATTCTGAAAGCCCCTGAGAAGCTCCCTAAGGTCCTCTGTTTGCTGCTTTCACCGCTTCCCCCACTTATAAAGTTTTCTTATTTTGGTCCCTTGAAAAACACTGTAACAGTCTCTTACTGTAAATAGTGGCTACTACCCTCAAATTTACCTGTCCCAAAAGAAAGACACAAAAGCAACTCCTGTGCGAAGTGTAAGGAAGAGGTGGTAGCAATTACCCCACTAGGATTCATATGGTATTATAAATTTCTACAAAAATGAGGATTACCCAGAATCTGCTTTACTTTCAGGCAGGCTTGTTGCTTTACAGGACATTCAATTTCTGCTCCTTGCCGACATGGGTAGGTAGTACTTCCAGATGTGAATCTACTAGATTTGTCTAGATAGATCCATCCATCCAACCCATAGACAGACAGATAGAGGGATGCAGTTCTATATTCTCTGGGATTTCGTATATACTTTTACTTTGTCAGTATAAATTATGTTTCCTGAACAAATTACATTTATTCTGTTGGAAAAAAAATGTTTCAAACCTGTGCAAACACCTTCAGATAGATGTATGAATACATAAAATGTTCAGATATATTCGATATAATTTTTTTCACAAAAAAAGAATTGTGGGAAAATAAAATACCCAGCACAACAGTTTCAGCTCTTCATTCATAGCCTTTTAACCAGCTAAAGGACACGTACTGCATACCACTCATTGCAGGCTCCATGTGTCTGGGGCACTTCTCAAGATCTGCTGATGAGATGAAGTGCATTGGTTGGTGCCTCAGGAAGGGCTTCCTGGTGGAAGTTAGCATTTGGACCTTGAATAGTGGTTAATCTTTGGACAATCAATGGGGTGAGAATGGAGGTAGGGTTTTGAGGCTTTGAGAATAGTATTTTCTGTGGCACAAGGAGAAAGAAAGTGCCAGCCTCACTTGGCAGTGCTTCAACCACAAGGTCAAAATGCAACCATTCAACCAAAAGTGATGGACAGTGAAGGTAGGCAGATTCACTCTGAAGAGCCAGCACTGCTGGTGGCAGCTCTGCTTTCCTACTACCCGGTGGTCACTTTTACCTGTAGTTGCCATATGCTGGCCTGGCCCATCATAAGCTGTAAGGTGTGTCAAAGTAATTTGATTCTAGGAAAAGTAAACACTAGAGGTTTTGTTTGATGTACATTTACATACGTAAAGTGGCTACCCTCACAACGACCTATGGTAAGGATCTCAGTGTACCATGAAGCCTTCTACTTTCCACACCTGGGATTTAGGGCTGGCTGGGCTGGCTTACAATCAGTGGGAGAAGAATGAGTAGCATCCAATGCCATATGCATGACAGCCATCTGCATGGGGTGAAGAGCATCAACTAAGGGAGAATAAGCCAGACACACAGAGCCTGATGCAGTAATTAGGACTTCATCCTCATCCAGCAGCCTAGGTTCTGATGGTGATTGTTTTTTGGAATCTGCTCCTGATCCAACATCCTGATTCATACCTGGGCACTGAGAAGACAGAAAGCTATAAATAAATGCCACCTATTGGGGCTCGGAACACTGCCTTTGAACTCCTCTAACAGAGTGCCACATGCAGTGGAGAGAATGCCTTTCCACGTGTCCCCTCACTAGTGTAGGGCAGCCAGAAGAGAAGCCAGAGAGACTGCTCGCCAGGAACTGCTCAGACGCTTTGAGTTCTGAAATGTTGGAGGCATAGGCCTTATGAGGTGGAGAGGATATTTACAAGGCATTTGACTTTCTAGGCAGGTTACGGATTTCTTGGGTGAGCAGAGTGGCTCTCATTCTCTTGCATTCCAGGTCAGTCAGTGAATGACAAGAAAGGAAGAATGGGAGTGTCCTTAAGACTCCAAGGCTGACTCTTCTATGCCCAGAGCCACACGCATGCATTAGGCAGTGGTGGGGAAAATTCCTGAGCATCTCAGCTGCACATGACTAGTCCTGGAGCCACAGAAATTTCACATGGCTGGTATTTTGAGGAAAATGATTTTCTATGCTGAGCGTAGTTGCCAGGTGGAGAAAGGAACAATTAGGACATACATTGCAGACCAAGAAGCCAACCTAAGAGGGGAGAGTTGGATGTAGCCAACATTGTAGTTGGAAACAGAGAAACCTATGTTCATTCTCTAGCCTTCCCAGTTGGTTGCTGTGTGCAGCTGATCTTTGCATTCTGAGCCCGGATCCTGACATGAATCGGTCTGTGAGGTGTGTGTCCTGGTTCACCTCTCCTCCCCTTCTCCATTGCCATCATGACTCTACTAATCAAAATGTTCTTCTTCCTCGTCCAGACCAGATGGGCTGTGCTCTCTGCCAGCCATCCCTCTGAGAGTGTGAAAACCCTCAAAGAATGTTCTATGGGCCTGTTTAGCTATTACCACTGGGCAGCACAGAAAGAAAGAAAAAAAGAAAGAGAGAGAGAGAGAGAGAGAGAGAGAGAGAGAGAGAGAGAAAGAAAGAAAGAAAGAAAGAAAAGAAAGAAAGAAAGAAAGAAAGAGATCACAACACGCTATTTTACAAAAGGCTTTTTGTTTGTTTGGTGCTGGGAATCGAACCCATGGCCTTGTGCTTGCAAGGCAAGCACTTTACCAACTGAGCTATCTCCCTAACCCCACAAAAGGCTTTTTAATAATTATTATTTCTCATTTTCAATCTTAACTTTTCTGATTCCCCTGGGCAACCCTCCCCCCATAGTTAGTATTTCTCCTGGAAACCGGATCTACCCAACCCTGCTTTCTCTGACACCAATACTTATGGGCCCTCCCCTTCTTTTCTTGTGGGCCTTTTCCCTTTTCTTGCAATGGCTCCTGAAGAAGGGTAGTGAGTGCTTAAGAAGTCCTGGGGGCCCACAGAAGCCCAATGAGTAAGGAGCATGGCTCCCACAGGGAGCTCCTGACAGTTTACTAGTTGTTGTATCTTTTGCTTTGTGCGAGAAATGTGGGGTCCAACAGAGGCTATGGGACTGCCACAGACAGGGATCACCACCTCTCCCTCTCATTCTGAACTTCAGTCAACTGGCTGTGAATTACAAAATGGGAGAAGGAGATAAGATAGGAAGAATGAGTACGCATTTGTTTGTGGGTCTTTATAACATGCGCAGATTTGTTAGAGCTACACAGGAAATGTTGGCGGGGGAGAAGGAGCCAGGAGAAAAGTCATTCTAAGGCCAGATTTTTACTCCTTGAAAATGTAAGGTAGTTAGTTGGGTCTAGCACACAGGAAGCTAAAGCGCACCGGTTCATTTCCTGGTAAAAGTAACTCTAAGTGTGAACATGTCATCTGCACACATACGCATATGCATAATGATCTCTGTTACATATTGAAACCTATAACAAATCTGAGGGCAAAATACTGAAAAGTCACTTTCGGCTCTGGTTCTCCTCTCTTCCCTCTTTTGTTTATTTGTTCTCTGGGGGAGTGGGCCTGGGGTTAACACGCCTCCTGAACACAGATCCTATTCTTGCTTCCTATGCTTAATGGATTTCACTTCTGTGAAGCACTATGGGCTTCTTTATGCAGCTTGTACTGCTTAGAACTTCATGACAATAAGGCATTTCTGAGGAAGTTATTTTTCTGTCCTGGTTTGCCGTGGTAGCAGAGGGTGCTTGATGAAGGAAACTCAGAGTTCATTAGAGTTTACTGTATGGGGCAGCAGGGGAAAGTGAAATTATAGAAGGCAGGGGGTGGGAGGGAGAGGCAATTGCCAGACCAGAGCTGACACCAATAACATTTTATGAGGGTGAGTCAAAGCATCAAGAGGCTACGGCCAAGTTTTCAGCCTCTCTAACCTGTGACTATAGATCATGATGGAGAATAGAGGCAAGGCCAGCCTGGCTCTCAGGCTCTGTGGGGAAAGAGGTTGAAGTTACAGAGACAGGGAAGGTAGTTGAACTCAACTGTGGTGAGGGTGAACAGGGGCATTGGGACAAAACGTAACACCCATAGTAAGAGTTAATACCTGGTCACCCAAAATAACAAGAGACAGGAAGCACATCCCTAGTGGAAAAAAGAATCAACTCAGTGGGTAGGTACCTTTGCCTGTAGCTTCCCTCCACTCTCATCTGTTTGTGAGAATTAGAAATTACTCAGCATGCCAGAGAAATACAGGACGCATAAAATTTGAAAACCAACCCCCTTCATTGAGACATTGTGATATTCCATCTTACCAACCCTTGAACCTTGACAGTTGACAGGCAAGTGAGACTTGTGCAAAGTAACCATTCCCTGTCCATGTCCATTTGACTCATTTCTCCATTCACTGGAGTGGCCAAGGTCAGGGAAAAAGTAAGTGAGCCCAAACTTGACTCTTCTTTGTGCCAGTGACATTTAGATCTCTGTCTTTTTCAGAGATACTATTGTTCTAGAACATTTCTAACTCCTCTGATGGATTCAGCTGTGCCAAATTCAGAGAGCGAGAGAGAGAGAGAGAGAGAGAGAGAGAGAGAGAGAGAGAGAGAGAGAAAGAGAGAGAGAGAGAGAGAGAAACCAGAGAGAAACCATCACCTTCCTTCAAACAGAAATAGAAGTAAATTAGGAAGCACTTGCCCAAGGTCACTACTTCTGATTGATGTCCTAACACTTTCATCTCCTCTGTTGTCCATATTCTATGCATTTTTCTTGTCATTTAGTCTTGTTTCTTTCTTTTTAATCACAAATAAACATATCTATCTCTGAATTTTACTAGAGAAGATTCAGTATCCCTTTAGTGAAACCCTCAAACTGTCTACGTCACCCCTTTCCAAAAAATGCAAACTACAGCCATAGCCAACTGTAGAGAACTAATTTATGCCCCAGAAGGTATCCAGCCATTGGCACTTACCCTCTGCCCCCATTCTGCATGGCTTGTGAGCAAACACTTGGGCTGTGGTCAGCTTTAGTTGTGGCAGGTGGACCCCAGCAGGGATGTGTACCATGAGAAGGAGAGGATTTCCTCTGCAATTTCTCGAAGCTGCATGCCATGAGCAAAAGGGAGCTGCATTGTGTGGGAGCACAGAGTGAGGTTGAGACACTCATTGGTACTGGACAGCTTCCCAGGTGCTACCCATGTGGTCTCATTGTGCCTGACCTGTGTGTGGTCACTGTGGAGGCTGTTTCGTTAAGATTCTTGCAGAACAAGAACTTCTTGATTGGTACCCAATATCTTTTTGTGCAGACCTGGAAATTAGCCCCAGCAAGGTTTCTCTGCGTGTAAAGAAGAGGCTGCCTAGAAGAAACTGGGAGATGGAGCTGATTCAAAGGCCCCGGGGTATAGATCTCTAGCCATTAGCCTACACTGACTTTGGCATTCAGGAGTCTCATGTGGTTCACTTCCTGCAGTCAGAGGCAGATAGACCCCTTTGGTGACATTAGAGTGGCTGCTCACACCCCCGCAGCCGTGCTCTCTCCTGGGCTGGATATAGAAGAAACAATGAACTTGCATTCAGCAGCATTGCCCACTCAGCTCCAGACCCCACTTTGCTCTCCCTGAGAGTATGGGACCTCTGGGCATATGGCAGGGAGACAGTGCCCCCTAGGAAAAATACTGCCTTATCTGTCCTTGGTCCATCTCCTCTTTCGGTTATTTTTCCTGCAAAGGCACTTTATACAACAGGATCTATCCTCCTTTTTCAAGTCTTTCTCTGACCTTTATTTTAAGTATCCTGTGACATGTGTACATGTGTTTTTATTGCAAACTGCCTCAGATCCATTTGGATATGGATGCTATACAAATTATAAATAAATAAATACATGATAAAGAGAGGATCTCTTCCCTGCCAGCTTGTTACTTAAAAAGCAGCAAGTTTGCACTTGTGTGACTCTGCTGCTGTTGTCGCTTTTGCTGGGTCCCATGCCGGCAGCCAACAGGAGTGAAAACAAAATCTGTCCCTTTCAGCAGCACACATTCCTCTCCTGGGCCTAGGGGAAGAGGTGGCAAGTATCATCTGCCAATCAGGAGCCAGATAGCCTTCCCTTTACTCACTACCACATCTTTAATAAATTCTGCCAGAGTTTTCTAGAGCGCTGCTGGTCGATAGAGCAGCCACAGTTCTTCCTACTATCAGGTACAGAACATCTGTAGGTCATTCCATTCCTGTGACTACACACAGCCCCTGGCTTATTCTCCCATCTTGAACCTCTGCCTATTCCTTTGGCACCTTTTCTCATGAGAAGATACTCCTCTGTGCTCCCTTTACTCCACATCGGAACTTCTCAGCTCTCTCCTTACTGGCATCTTGGCTTCCCTCTCCCCTATTATTTCTAAGGAGGAGACCTGTTCATTGTTCTGGTAGTTCCTTAGTATACCTCTTGCTCAACTCTTTGTCTAGCTTACTCTCTTGGCATCATTTTTCTACCTCTGAAACCCTCAACCCATTACCTCCCTTTGCATTTTGTGTAGAGACCATTGAGACCACCTGATGAATCATTCTGGGTGATTCCTCCCATCTTCCTTCATTTGGATTTCTCCTTGTGTCTCTGTTGCAGAAATTGTCTTCTTCCTTCCCAGAGCCAAAACTTCACCTTTTCCTGGATTTTCATCTTTCTTCTCTACTCTAGTTCCTTGCCCCAATTAATTTATCCTCTCTTTCCCCATGACTTCCTTTACTTCTTCTCTGTGACCTTTGCCTTTTGCCTTTATATTTTAAAAATCCTATTAACAAGACAAAAGCCTTTGTTTAGCCTTGCTCTCTCCCCAAGTCATTTTCCTCTTGACATTTTTCTTTCAGTCTTTTGGAAGGAATCCTACCTGTTGATGTCCTGCCTGCTACCCAACCCTCATGCCATCCCTGTGTGACTCCTTGTCCCACCAGCCATGCAGAAACTACTCTCTGACATGCTACCTGGAGCCCCTCATTGCCAGTCCAAGTGACAACTTCCTTCTCACATTCTATGAGGTATTTTCTAGCTCCTCACTCTGTGCTTTGCTTCAATACCATCCCTTAGGTCCTTTCATTTCTTACATGGCTCTTTTCCCATGTCATCCACTACTTCTTCCAGTCCTTTGCTTGGTCTTCTCTCTTGAGAATCAGTTCTTAAATCCCAGTGGTCTGCTTGACAACTTTTCCTAAATATCTCATAGACCCTTACAGGTTTTATCGTACCCAAAACATTGTGCGTCCTTTCGTCTACATGCTTATGTGTAGTGTTTCTATTTCATTTTATTCGATTTAATATTGCTTTGTGGATAAATAATTTTACTTCTGGATATAAATGAGTAGCCCACTATACATATATCCTTTGGTTTCTTTTTTTCTTTTTTTTTTTTTTGCTTTTCTTGTGTTGGCTAAAGAAATTTGCTAGATTTTCAGAAATGTCAAAGGGGCACCACTGACCTTATTGATGATACAAAACAGAAGTGAAGATGAAATACTAAGAAATGTTAATTATAGCATCCTTAGATCCCTCCCACTTAAAAATATTATGGTTAATTATATATAACATAAATTACCCATTTAAAACATTTTAAATTATATAATTCATTGATGTTAATTACATTCACAAAATATGCAACCATTACTTTTTCATCAGTTCAACAAAAACTCTGGCACCATTAAGCAAGAGCACCCCATTCCTCCTTGCACCTTAACTCTTGAAAACATTTCATCTATTTTCTATCTCCATGAATTTGTCTATGCTAAATATTTGGTATGAGTGAAATTATACAATATTTGACCTATAGGGTAAGTTCATTTCAACATAGCATGTTTTCATGCTATGTTGCAGCATGTATTTGAACTTCATTTCTCATTATGACTGAATCATATTCTTTTGTACGCATACATCACATTTTGCTTATACACTTATCTACCAATCTACACACTTGGGGTGTTTACATTTTGGCTATTGTGAATGATACTGCACTAAACATAGGTCTATCGGTATCTGTTTCAGTTCCTGCTTTGAATTCCTTTGTATACACACCTAGGGATAGAATTGCTGGGCTATCTGAATTGCTGGACTATATGGTAATTCCACATTTGGATTTTCAAGGAAAAAAACAAACTATTTTCCCTAGTGACTGCATGATTTTACATTTCTATCAGCAATGTGTTCCAATTTCTCTTTATCTTCACCAACCCTTGTTATTTTCCATTTCTATTTTTTTTGTTATCATCATCCTAGTAAGTATGAAGTTGTATCTCATAGTGGTTCTCATTTGCATTTTCTTAATAACTGATAATGTTGAAAACATGAAAACAACTTTTCTGTTTGGCCAATTATATATCATCTTTGTGTAAATGCCCATTCAAGTTCTCCATCAGTTTTTGAACTGGGCTGTCTTTTTCTTTTTGAAATGTCTAGATACAAGATTCATAAATATTTTCAGAATCAGTATTCTGAAAATTGACTCTTCACCTTTTTTATAATGTCCTTTGCTGGAAAGAAGATTTTAATTCCTGATAAAGTTTTGTTTATTTATTTTCCTTTCAGGGCTATGTCTAAGACTCCATTGCCAAATCCATGGTCATGTTTCTCATGAGAATTCGTGGGTTTGGTTCTTATCTTTAGGCTATTGCTCCTTTCTGAATTAATTTTTGCACATGGTGTGAGGTAGGGATCCAGTCTCATTCTTTTTCATGTGGGAATGCAGTTGTTCTAGCACCATCATTCCCCATCGAATGGATTTAAAGTCTTTGTCAAAATTAATGGGCCATAGATGTATTGACCGATTTCTTGATTCTTAATTCTATTCCATTGGGATATAAGTCTACTCTTATGTCAGTACCAAACTGTCTTGGTTGCTATATATTTGTAGTAAGGTTCTTTCCTGCCATACTAAGAACTGAACTTGGGGCCTTGCACATGCTAACCAAGTACTCTACCACTGAGCTCCATTCCCAGCCCTGATTTATACTAAGGTTAAAAATCAGGAAATGGGATTCCCCTAACTTTGTGCTTTTTTTTTTTTTTTTTGAAGATTGATTTGACACTTTTGGGTCCCTTGAAAATCCATATGAATTTGAGGATTAGCCTTTCCATTTCTGAAAAATAAAGATGTTGAAATATTGATAGGAATTGCATCAAAATTGTAGATTGCTTTGGATCATATTGTCATCATATCAATATTAAGTATTCCTCCTCATGAATACAAGGTTTTTTAAAATTCCTTTAAGTCTTTAGTTCCTTTCAGCAATATTTTGTATCTTTTCATATAAGATTCTTTCCTCTCTTTGGTAAATATATTGCAAAGTATTTTTTTCTAAATATGTTGTTGGAATTGTCATTTCAGGTGTATACAAACTCCACTAATTTTTGTTCATTGTTTTTTTATTCTACATCCCATGTTTTGGTATGTTAGTTTTAATCACCTCTGTTTATTTTCTCATTTCTTTCATCATTTCTTCTTTGACTTATTGGTTAGTCAAGAGCATATTATTTAATTTCTATGCATTTTTGGTGAATATTCTACATTACTATGACTGCATTGTATTGTAGTCAGATAAGATATTCTGGATGCTTCCCTTTTTATATTTATTGAGGCTTATTTTGTGATATAACCCATAGTACATCCTAAAGAATGTTTCACATACCCAGAGAAAAACGTGTGTTCATTTTTGGTTGGAAGGAGTATTCACTACATATTCATTAGGTCCAGGTGGCTAATAGTGTTTTAGTTCTCTATTTCCCCTTCAATTTTCTCTCAAGATGTCCTACAAATTATTGCAAATAGTTTTTGGAATTTTCCAAACTACTACCTGTCCCTTCAATTCTGTTAATGTTTGCTTACTTCTGAAACTCTATTTTATGTATGTGCATAATTGTTACATCTTCTTCAAAAAATAAGCCTTTTATCAAGATTGATGTCCTTCCTTATCTTTTGTGATAGATTTTTACTTCAAGCCTATTTTGTCTGATATTAATAATAACCATCCTAGCTCTTTTTTAATTATTGTTTGCACTGAATAACCTTTACATTTTTTATTCAATTATTTTTGTCTTTGGATCTACAGTGAGTCTCTTGTAGCTATCATGTAATTGGATTATGTTTTAAAATTCATTTTGCTAAAATTCATCTGCCTTTTGGTTGGAAAATTTAATCTATTTACATTTAGTGTGATTACTGGATAGAGAAGAACTTGTGTAATTTGCTGTGTGCTTTCTGTATGTTTTAGATCTGTTTTGCCCCTTGTTAGCTCAATTACTGTTTTCTCTTGTGTCTAGTTGTTTTTTGTGGTGAGTAATTTTTATTCCATTCTCATTTTTTCCTATGTGCGTATTTTAAAATGCTTTATTTGTGGTTATCAAGTGAATTGCATTTTTCATCCTAAACCTATAGTGCTATAGTTAACTTCATATAGTAACTTGACTTCATAATAGCAATCAAAACTCTACTGTTGTACAGCTTTTTTTTCCTACTTTCTTGGTGATTTTTATCATAAATCACATATTTATATATTATAAGCCCAATAACATTGATTTATAATTACTTTTTATGTTTTTGCCTTTTAAATCCCATAGAAAATAGCAAGTGGAACTACAAACCAAAAGTACACTAATGCTGTATTTTGAATTTTCTCATATATTTATTTACCTTTACCAGATCATTATTTCTTATACATTTTTGAGTTAATATCTACTATCCTTTAATTTCAACTTAAAGGATTTTCCCTGGCATTTCTCATATGGCAGGTCTAATGATAATGAGCTCCTTAATTTTTGTTTATCTGGGAATGTCTTAATGTTTTCCTCATTTGTAAAGAACAGTTTGCCAGATGTGGAAATCTTGGTTGAGAATTTTTTTTTCTTTTAGTGTTTTAATACTATCTCACTTCTTTAGTTTCCATGGTTTCCGATGAAAAACCAATTGTGAATCTTACTGAATATCCCTTGTATGCAATAAGTTGATTTTCTTTTGATATCAAGATTCTCTTTGTCTTTTAACAGTTTGATTCTAATGTCTCAGTGCAGATCTCTTTGAGTTCACTGTAAACTCAAATTTAAACTTAAACTCTGAGCTACTTGGATTCATAGATTCATGTCTTTCACCAAATTTGAGGTATCTTCAGACAGTATTTCTTCAAATATTGTTTCTGCCACTTTTTCTCATGTTTTTCTAGGACTCTGATAAGTTATATGTGATCTCACTATTTTTTTTTTTTCATACTAGGGTTTAAATTCAGGGATGCTTAACCCTTGAGCAATATTCTCAGCCATTTTTATATTTTATTTTGAGACGACATCTCTCTAAGTTGTTTAAGGCCTTGATAATTTGCTGGGGTTGGTCTTGAACTCATAATCTTCCTGGCTCAGCCTCTCATGTCAATGGTTTACCAGTGTTTGCCTCCATGCCTGGCTATATTGATCTCCTTGATAGTGTCCTATAAGCCTTTTAGGTTCTACTCACTCTACTTTAAACTCTTCCTTTTGATCGTCACACTGGATGATTTAAATTCTCTTATATTTCAGTTCACTTTATTCATCAGGTTCAAACTTATTGTTGAATTACTTTAGTGAATTTTTCATTTCCGTTATTACCAGAAACCCTCCACAGCTTTTGCTCCCAGACAGTAAGCAGTATATTGTGTAGTTTGGTTGCAATCTTTTGCCCTAGGCATCTGAAGGTTGTTAGTATGGATTGAAGTATCTTTTAGCAATGTCCACTGACTTTTATGGACTGCTTCTAATTAGACAAATCAGAAATGTTACTTCTTTCAGTGGCTGTCTGTCTTGTTAGAAGATACATAAAAATCATTTGTGAACAGTATATTCTCTCTCCACAACAAGGACTGGAGTCTCACAGAAGGAATCACTGCTTTGATATAATCACTGCACTGGGGAAGGGGTGGGTAAAGAGCAGCTTAAAATGACTTGAAGTTTTCTTATGGTTTTTGAAGTTGGCTTTTTCCTAATTCAGCATTAACTTGGTTGCTATTAGTCTTTTACTATTTCTCAGAATTCTGATAAAGTTCATTCTGACAATTTCTGCTTGTTTTTTCAATGTTTCTATGGAGAATGGGAGCTTGGAGCTGTCTATTCTGCCATTTCACTGATGCCACTCCCACACTAAAATTTTAACTGCTTAATCCTTTTTGAAAGGATTCTGAAATTTTAGAACCGGAAGGAACCTTTGAAATCATGTAGTCTGGTAGTTTATAAACCTTTTCCCAAAGAACAAGTAATTTTGTGGAATTCCCCTGTAGTTACCTCAAAAAATTTTAGACTGTTTACCGTCTCTTTTCCCTATTTTCACCTAGAATCACTGAGAGTTTGCCAATTCTAATTTTTTTTTTTCTTAAATGTTGAACTTCCATTTGAATCAAAATTTATTGAGGGAAGAGGGAAGGGAAAGGAGAAATATTGGGGAATGACATTGACCAGGTTATATTGTTATATTGTGTGCATGAATGAATATGTAACAACAAATCCTGCCATTATGTACCATTGTCATACACAAATAAAAAGGTGGAAAAAAGTTTCTGACAAAAAATTTTATGAATTCTTGATGTTGTCAAGTACTTAATTAAGAACTAAGCAAAGAAGCTTTAGATTCTTCATTGAAAGTCATCCAGTTTCCAGCTAGTCAGATAGCTAGCTTTACTGAGATACATAGGCATGCTTGGCAGGATACTAACTTGTTGTCTTTGTTCAGCATTCAACTAGAGTAAAAGAATCATATTATGTAGGGGAAGGCAGAAAAGGAGATTGATGTAACAATTTTCAAAACTTTTCTATCATCCTGAACAATCCAGTTCTGACTATAAATTTATTAAACCTCTATCAGCAGAACTAGCCCCTATAATTGATCTGATTGAACACTCTTGGAAGGTAACTTTCAACTATTTATTGTTATTGTAGAATGCTTCTTGGATTCACTTTTTTTGCCACCATTATCCCCATAATTAGCAACTTTTTATTATCAAGTATATTTCTCTCCCATAAGAAGAAATGTACAAAATACGGTTTCCCTATGTGGTTACATTTTCAGCCTCATTTGCATATGGCTACCAGTTCTGAATCTATAAAAATATTAGAAAGTGAACCTCTTATCCATTTTTCACTATTTTTAGCAACAGAAAGGAGTTTAAGTTATTATTGAATGAGACATTGGTATCCAGGGAAGAAATTACGTACTGTACATGCTATTAAGGTAGACCTAATGAAAAGTTCTCAGAACTGGAGAATTTTCTGCTAACAACAAACAGAAAATAGCAATCTTATGAAATAGAAGAAGACATCAGAATATAAAAATACCTCCCATGTTCATGGATAGGCAAAGTTAATATTGTTAAAATGGCTATATTACCAAAAGTGATGTATAGATTCGATGTAATTATCATTGAAATGTCAATGTTATTCTTCACAGAACTAGGAAAACAAGCCTAAAATTCATATGGAAAAATAAAAGACTCAGAATAGTCAAAGCAATTCTGAGCAAAAAGGGCAAAGCTGCAGGCATCACAATAAATAATTTCAATTTATACCAGGGAGCCATAGTAAGAAAAACAGCATGGTACTGACATAAAAATGGACATGCAGACTAATGGGATAAAGTAGATGGCACAGAAACAAACCCACGCAGCTACAGTCATCTGATTCTTGACAAAGAAGTCAAAACCATACATTGTATCAGAGACAGCTTCTTTAATAATTGGTATGGGGGAAACTGGATATCCATATATAGAAGGAGGAAACCAGATCACTATTTCTCACCCAGTACAAAAGTTACTCAAAAAAGATCAAAGACCTAAGTATAAAATCAGAAATTTTATAACTCTTGGAAGAAAAAAATATGGGAAACATTTTAAAATATAAGTCAATATAGGCAATGATTTTTTGAATAGGAACCCTATAGGGCAGAAAATAAGAGAAAGAATCAATAAATTGGATGACATCAAATGAGAAAGCTCCCGCACAGCAAAGGAAACAACAGAAAGAAGATGACACCCATGGAATGGAAGAAAACCCTTGCCAGTTGGTCTTCTGACAGAAGACTGATATTCAGGATCTATAAAGAACTCAAAAACTCAACATCACAAACCAAATAACCCAATCAATAAGTGGGCCAATGAACGGAACAGACATTTCTCCAAAGAAGGACAAATGGTCAACAAACATGAAAAAATTCTTAGTGTCCATAGCCACTCAGGAAATGCGAATCAAAACCACACTGTGATTCCATCAAACTCCACTTAGAGTGGCAGTCATCAATAATACAAATGATAATAAATACTAAAGAGGATGTGGGGGAGAAGGAACTCTTTTATACTGTTGGTGGGAATGTAAGTAAGTATAGCCACTATAGAAATCAGTATGGAGGTTTATCAAAAAGCTACAAATAGAACTTCCATATGATCTGGCTATACCACATACCTTAGTATGCATACCCATGTTTATCACAGAGCAATCTATAGTAACCAATTTATGGAATCAGGTTAGATATCTACCAACACATGACCGGATAAAGAAAATGTGATTTGTATACACAGGGGAGTCTTATTCAGTCATAAAGAAGAGCAAAATTGTCATCTGTAGGAAAATGGATGGAACAGGAGAACATAATTTTGAACAAAATAGGCTGGTCTCAGAAAAATACATTTTCTCACATGTGGAAACTAGAGAAAAAAAACAGGAAAAACAAGTATGTTGTGAAAGTGGAAAGGAGACCATTAAGGTAGAGAAAGTGGTCCTGGGGAGGAAGGCAGGAGGGCAGGAAAGGAATTGGGAATGAAACTGATCAATTTGTGTTTGTACTATATGTATGACTATGCCATAATGAAATCCACTATTCTGTGTAATTAATATGCACCAATGAATTAAAAAGAAAACAGCAATATTCATTGGATAAATTTCACTGCAGTTCTTAAAGAAAGTGATCTGGTCTGAACTGGTTAACATCTCATACTCTCTCAGAGCCCCAAGACTATCTTTCATAGTAATTAAGTAATTTCTTTCCAATTCTGCCTAGGTGCTGTGGATATAATGAATTTTACTTTCTTTGGCACAATTATGCAAACACACATACATATGTATATTCATATATACACATATTTTATTAGCTGGTTGTACAAAAGTATGAAAAAATATGATAATGTCACTCGGAAGTTTGTAGAAACAGCGATTTTCAATCCAAGTGATATTATATCTACATAGAAAACAATCAGCTTGGAGGTTTTCTTGCTGACTGGTATATTGACATGATTGTGATACCTCCAGCTGGCTTTTTCACACTGAATGACAATTACACGCATGCCCCATGATACTTGATGCTCACAGAGCATAAAGAGAAAGGAAAACAGTGATCTTAGGTCCATGAGGGAAGGCTATAACCACGGACAAAGTAAGCAAACAGAAACCTAGCTAATTGAAAGGGAGGATAGTTAAAATTTAGCAATGTTGAACTGGGAATAGCATCAATGTCAAAGGGAACTTGAATTTCGCTGGGTGATTGAAAAATAACATGGAAAAAATGACTTTTTTCCTCCAAATTTTTGGCAACAAAATGTTAAGGCTTCGATCCCACCCCTGTGTCCTTAAAGACAGTCACGTAATATATAGTTTTGGAATGAATTTGGATTAAAGCTATTATTTTCTAAAATCAGAAACATATTTTGGCTTTTGGCAGGTTTTAACTGACATTGTAGGCACGTGACTTGCCATGAATATATGGACACTTCTGTTTTCTGTTTGATTTTTCTATGTATCTGAGTCCCTTCCCCACCCCCATAATAATACTTATGATGTTTAAGGTAAGGAATTATATGTACATATTAAATTAATAATAATGAGCACTTGCATACTAAGACAAAGATATTTTGAAATCCTCTTTTGAAGATTTCTCTGAAGTAGCTGTGGGTATAGTGCAAAGATTTTGTACTGGAGATTCAAAAAGCTCTAGTTCAAATCAGCACTCTGTCCCTTACCATGCAATTTTGTAAAGTCACTTTTCTTCCCTTGGCTTTTTATTTTATTTTTTCCTAATTTGCACAATGAAGACAGGAATTTCACTTTCAAAACTCTGAGCTCATTTGAAATAATATATAGGAAACCATTTGAAAACTGTGACGTGCCAATAGTGCAGAGGGTGATGCTCTCAACTAGAAATTCACTTTTTCAGAAACCATTATTGCTATGTGGCATTGTAATTTTTAAAAGATGAAACATGACCAAAAAGTAGCCATCTTTAATGAAATAATAAATATTTAATTACTGTTTTTATCTCAGTTGACAGTGGGCAAGAGTGGAAAGAGAGCTAGACAGAGGACAATCAGCTATGGGAGTTGTGTGTTTCACACCTCTGCATCTGCTTTCTTATAAGTCAAGCACAAACTCTCTATTTCCTTAGAATTTGAGGAGTTCAATCCTCATCTATGTTATTATTCTGTTGACCTTTATGCTTACATGTGAACCCCCACCCCGCCCTCAACACATACTTCCTTCTCTACCACTTTTTATCCATTCACATACTTTATCAAGGTCTTCATGTTTCTGCTTAGACCTCACTTCTAAGAGTTCTTTATTTCCTTCCCCTGACCTCGGTCTGGCTTAGGCAGGTTGTCTCTATATTGGCTTAATACCTTTTACCTATGTATATCATTGAATTCTGTGACATTGATGTAAGGTGCTTTACCACAGTTATAGTTCAACGCTTGAAGGCAAGGATCATGTGCTATTCATTTTAGGGACCGGCAATTAGTAGATTGCTGGTGAATGTTTTTTACTGAGTGAACAAATAAATGAATGGATAATATGTGAGAAGCTCTTTGCAAAGAATAAAAGACAATGTGCAACATGGTATTTTTCAAATGTAACTACAGAAGGAAGGTGCATTTGTCTAGTGAAAGAGCATTGTATTTGTAAGCAGAAAATCAGTTATTGGGTCATTTCTACTAATTTGGTATGTAACTCTAGGAAAATCACTTAAGCTCTCTGCAACTCAATTTCCCAACCAAAAAGACTCAACATTTCCCATTGCCTGACTCATTAGGAATGTCACAAAAGCAGAAATTATAGCAATTGTGTGATGTCGCCATTTGTTTTAAATAAAGGTGTGTCATGCATTCTTGGGGGATACTGTTATACTGTTCATAATCAAATGCATATCTCACTTTATGTTCAAAATATTCACGAAAGGTATCCTCAAAACTATTTTAAAATAAATAACATTTAAAATGAACTGAAGGGATTTGTATTTAAAGCATACCAGTTTTGTAGAGTACAGAATTCTTTTGAAGGGCAACAATTATTTCTAATTTGTTTTATAATTTAGAGATTTTTTGTAATATTAATCTCTTAAGTAGTGCCTTCTCACATCCTCCAAGACTCCTTTTCTGTCCTGGGAGCCATTGTTCAATGGCTTTGGAGAAGAAATAGCCCCCACGGAACCACCTTTATTGTCCTGAGCAGCTGAGCACAACTGCTGTGCTGCAAACAATAACTTTCAAAACAGTGGACAGATATTTGTTTCTTTGAAAAATAAGTGAAGAAGTATAAGGTGATGCTTTTAGAAAAATTGGAGACATCTTGTTCCTAAACTAAGATAAAAGGTAGATCTTTTAATAATTCCCTAGAGGTTTCAGGGTTTTTGTTTTTCCTTTTTCTTTTCAAAACTAAGCTACAATTTTTGTTGCTGCTTTTATGTTTGTTTGTTTTGGAAATTGACCCCCCTCCCCGTACAGCAATGACTTCAGACTATGCTTCTCAGGTAACTGCAATGCAACCTACCCCCCTGTGTTAGAACACTTGTCCCAACCTGATGGGGATGTAATTTGTTCTTTGCTTGCTTTTCAGTTAGGATGCAAACTCTGCGTTATATTTACCCCAACTAAAATAATTTCACATTTATGTCCTCGTTCCCAAATTTTCATCTGAATCTAGAATTTATACTTCCTTGCTTAAGTTCATTTTAAACTATTGTATCCACAAGAACAATAAAAGATACATAAATAAACATATGATTGAGAATGATTAGAATCATGTGATACACTCATCAGAGTTACTGACCAAGTAGTTACTTTTTTAAAACGAGTCAACATGATTTTTAGTTATAATGTATTTCAGAAGTCTTATTTTAGAATATATTGAAAGAATCTAAAATATAAATGTCCTTACAAATTATTTGTATAAGAAAAAAAAGAAAGAAGACAAGGGATAAGAGGGAGAGAGAGAGAGAAAAGAAAAAAATATGAATTGATTTCCTAATTGCTAGTTCTTCTAATACTTTATTTTCTAGTATTTGGTTCCTCTAATATTTTATGAAAAAATATGAGAATTATTTTATTTGTAAAAAGCTTGTCAAACAGAAGGAAAATATTGTTATTTATGGTACGGTAGTCTAAGAATTAATTTAAAAAGTCCCCCTCCAAAAGGAATTTATATTCCTTTTTATGTAGTGTTTAGATTTTCCTCAGTGTGACACTGGTATGGAACTGGGCTCCTTCTCCTTTAGTATGCTCTTGTGCTTCTGTATGAAAAGCCATGTCATGGGACAATAGCATCTTCATGGCCACAGTTTTTTTCAATCAACTAGATCAAGCACGACCCACGTGGAATCTGCGGACCCACCACAATCAAGGTGCGAGACTTTTCTGACTGCCTCTGAAATTCCCTCCTGTCTTTGCTGTCCATGTTCTGTGCGTGTGTTCTCATCCTTGGACAACCATGAACTGCTTTCTGTCATCACAGACTAGTTATTATGACTGTCTTTTCTTGAAACCACCTACTTGAGGTTACGTTCTCAACTATGTGATTGAGATGGCGAAGGCAGAGCTGGAGCATTTATTGAATTTCCATTTCGTCATCTCTAATAAGCACCAGAGTTTTGTGGAAGCAAGGTTAATCCAAAATTATAGGCTAGTTAGACACCTTTAGAACATGGTTAGTCAAGAACTCTAAAACTAGAATGAGATTTACATCTGAATCCAAAAATTTCTGAGGAAGAATTTGGGGGTTTGCAGCAGCTTTGATGAAATAAGTTTTCCATTCCCTCCATGACTTGGCCCCAGTTAGTCATCACTAAAATCAATGGGGATCTAATAATTATGTTTGTCATGTTCACCATTCAGGATTAAGTTGGTAGCTTTCCTTTGACCATGCAAACTCACAAGACATATGCTCTTATTTTTAGGAGATTCACGTTGCAGTATTTGTTCTGCTTCAAACTTTGAAAATGGTGAGGAGACAAGCCAAGACTATACATCACTGTTTGGCATTAGTACAGTAATTCTGACCACTGGACATTTGACTTTATATGGCTACGAGTCAAGTTGGTGAGATGTTTGCAGAAGGCCTGGAATGAAATTGCCTGACTAGTCTCATATGCTGGTGCCACAGTCCATAAATAAACATTCCATTTCTTTCTCTAAATGTATTTGTGCCCTGGATAGCCAACTGACAACTATTGTCTTTTTATGGTTTTCCAATTAAATAGCAATTGTTCCTCGATGAAGAAATAGCACTGTTTAAAACTTTCTCTCTGAAGAGTCTCCTGGGTAAGAAGAAAAATAGATTTCCAGACTTCAGTATCCAATGGCCCTGTTCGATGTCTTCAGTGACTTTTACCTTACATGTTAAGATTTGCTAAATGGTACTTTAACCTGTTCCTAGGTAAATTTGGGACACTCCTGGATGAGGCCTGTCCCAGGCAAAGGAGTCTTCCCAGCTTATAGATTTACCTTTTCTTTACACTATTTTGTGGATGAAGTCACTTTTAAGTTTTCAATGCCTGGGATTTCCATTCTTCCCTTTGTAAAGATTTAATTAGCTCATCTCTTTTTAACTTACTGTTTAGAAATTTGGAGGGAGAATATAATTTACTCAAAGCAAAAGTTAGATTTTTTTCCTGCCTCCTCCCATTTTTCTTCCATAGGCAAGAACTATAGCATATGCAGATTATTAAGAGAGGAAAAATAATATCTGAGAAAGGTGGCTTTCTTAAAAGGCACCAGTAGCATTAGTGTCATGTCTGAAGCACCCATTTGTGTCAACTGTACAGACCTTTCAATGGAAAATTGTGCTGTGCTACCTTTTAAAGTATGAAATGCTAATTTGGGATTTACAGTTTTTGAACTGGAGGGCTGCATTTTGCATGGAATTTTGTTTAATTTCCCAGTGAAAAAAGGCATTTGAAACACAACTGCCTACAGCCAACTGTCAACAAAAATCAACTGTAATAGCACAGAGCCTGTCACTGATGTATGTGGTGATGTGGTAATCTTCTCAATTTAGCTGGATATTTCTTCTTCGTACAAAATAGCTAAAAGTCTTGCTAGGCATTTATGAATATCGGGAGGTGTTATTAGGCTGATAATGGGACCAGATTAAGGAAGTGTACCCTGGTTCAAAGTGTCAGTTAAAGAGACACAAAATGGGACGATGCGTGGTCCTCGGGATAAGGGTCTCTTCGTCTTTCAGGTTTGCTACAGATTTGGGCGATAGCATGCTGAGTTCCATCTGCCGTGAAAGTGGCTTTCTGGGAAAAAAAAATAAAGTTGTTATGCTATTTTTTCCCCCAGAAATCTGTTTTTGTTTATCAAGAGGGTGAAATAAAAAAATCTCTGAAAATGGAAGTGAGGAGGGCAGGCTATGGAAATCTCCTGGAGGGAGACTCTCTTCCTCTTCTTTGAGAGTCTGTGGTTGAGGGTGACATCTTTTCCTCCCAAGCCATGACTATCTAAGAGCTGGAAGAAGAGCATTCTTTTAGAGTCTCCATATTTTAATAGTAAGACCCCCTTTGAATTCTAAATAACAACTGGAAAATGCAAAGCAAAAAGTGAAGTTGCATGTAACCGACTCTTTGGAAAGGCAAAGAGTTGACACTTATTATTGGTTGTCATCAAACGGTGGCATTAGTGAAGCTTCTTATATCAAAAGGGACTTAGAATCGAATGGCACTTTATGTTATCACTTGCTTTTTTTTAAGGTATTTAGAGCGAGCCATCTTCAAATTCCGTGCCTGTCACAACGAACTGGGTTGTGGCTAACATCTCTGTGACCACGTTGTCTCATCTAAAAATTGGACTAATAATAATACCTACCTCATAGAAGTTTTTTGAGAATTAAATTTTTTAATGTATGTAAAACACTCAGGACAGTGTGCAACTATCATAAACATCACATTAATTAGCTATCTTATGGCTACTATAACTAACGAACAGCATGGAAAAGCAATATACTATCAGATATGCTCCATAACCCCTGGTGGAAGGTGTACTCATTTTTCTTTGTCACTAATAATTGTGTTAATAGGAGATAAGAGTAACAAGCATTATTTAAGCTACCTGGAATATGTTCTAATACACTTATAAATAGTACCATGACTGAGAGGAATTGACAGTGGCCCTTGTTGTTTTGTGCATCGTCTACCCACTACCCTTCTTTCTGGGGCTCTGCCTTTGTGTAGCCCCTGATCCATTCTCTTCTCTGTCTTCCTTGGACAGTGGTGTAGGGGGGCTATGATGGAGGGATGTGGACAAAGACATGCATGTCTGTGATGTATCTTGACACACTCCCAAGACTGAGCCACTCTATTTCTTTCCTCCACAATTCCATAAGTGAGCACTGAGACACAGTTGTCAATTATCAGCAGTTGCACAAATTTAAAGACTTCAAGGAGGAAAGGAGGGTTAACTCTGGTCTTGGAAGTTATGCACAAATTAAAGCTATGAAAACAACAACAACAACAACAACAACAACAACAAACTATGGATCCAGAAAAAAGCAGCAAGGAGAGAGGAGAAGTCGGTGTGTTTACAGATTTCTCATAATGGCATTTACACTTTTTCCAGATCCGCTGAAACTCCTTTATTCCCCTACAAGAACTTCCAGTTAGTATGAGTTGTTACTTGTAATCAGTTGGGTCACTGAGGGCCTGAAGTACCAGCTACAGTAGAAAGTAAAGTTTACTAAACAGTGCACATAATAGAATTAGAGAGGAAATAAAAAGAGTTGCTCCATGGGAAAGTTTTATTCACCATATTCAAAGTCTTGGGAATGAAGTCATGGTAGAAATAATGGAAAGGGTGATTTTCTTTTCATTGTTGCACACGTGGCAGCCG
The DNA here is from genome assembly GCF_902686455.1 of Sciurus vulgaris. Lineage (NCBI taxonomy): Eukaryota > Metazoa > Chordata > Mammalia > Rodentia > Sciuridae > Sciurus > Sciurus vulgaris. The sequence continues at coordinate 47,695,838 of NC_136475.1, forward strand.
CTTTCTTTTGGATCGACAGATGATCAACAAGTAATATAAATGAATGTGGTAACATGGTCATTACACACTGTGAGGACCTCTATGAAGGAGATAAATAGGAGAAACATTGGAGACCTGTTGGAGGTTTGGTAAAGGTTGTTCTTTAGCACCAAATGATTTTTCTGGGTAACTGCCAGTAAAAAAAATTCAGCATGACCTTGATTCATTCCCTTTCACTGTCTGCTTTGGCTAATGATGAGGACCCAGATGGTTCTCTGATGGAGGAGTGTGGTCTAAGACAGGCATAGGTACAGGTAAGGTATACACCAGGTTGGCAGATGCAGCTATAGACTACTCCTACCAGCCTGCCTTTTATCTTCAAAGATGACACCCTAACCCATCAACAGACTATCAAGAGTTTTCTCTTTTCTTTTTCTCTATTCGGAATGGATTTGGATGATGGATAATGGAACAATAATGTAATGAACCTACTTTTTATGAGGCAATGTGCAAGATTAAACTCTAATTTAATGAACAAAGCCATGCACTCTCACCTTGTAATCAGTGTCATTTATGTATGAACTGAATGCCTGGGACTCAGGCTTCTGGCTGGATCTGGGACAGATTGGTTTTCTCTGGACCAAAGGGTGCTCTATTCTGCGTCTTGCTTCTTCTTACGTTAAAATCTAGCCCAAATGCAGACTTTTAATGAGCAACTTATATGGAAATAATTAGTATAAAAGAGAAATTAACTATCATTACCCACTTGCTTTTTTCTTTTTAGAAATGATTTGCTATTCCATTTCAAGCTTTCCTACTATTTTGATGAGAATGTACATCCAAGTTGGAGAAATAAGTGCTTTTTTGTTCTCATTATCCCTTCTGTTTAAACTGCATAGCTGATTTCTAGAGGTAGACATCCCCTTGAGTACCCATAATGGGGAGTAGGAAGATTGCTGTTCGATGGCTTCAAGATCATTGAATACCCAGAATAAACCTCCTACAGGGGACCAGACCCATAATTGTAAAAGCAGAGAGGGATCTAGAGCATTAGAGAGGGAATATGCCACACACAAGATTGCAATTGCAAAGCAGCAGAATTTATTGAGCATGGAAAATCCTGTCACTAAATAGATGAACGGTACTCTTGAGTCCTTCCCAGGATGCCACACAAGTGGTTTCAGCAGGAGCTTTCACTTCTTCAGGGAATTTACTTGGGAAAAAGAAAAAGTTAGACAGATCTAAGTCCACTGACTAGCAAGCCCCAGGATGGATTAATGAGGGCAGGAGTTTCATGGACAACTTCCTTAGAAGGTGAGTGTCCATTGAAGAGGGCATTTCTCTAGAGGTGCTGACCTTGGCATCCTTTGGCAATGATTGTTTTAGTTCTTCTTTTTGGTGGAAGTGTGATAATAGGGAATGCAATCATGGTTCCATTGTCCATCACAAATGCCATGTTGTGAAATGATTATTAGAGGCCAAGTGTGGTTACTTTCTTGCATTCTGAATTATGCCTAGGAGAAGACTTCTCTCTACTTGTCTTTTTAGTAGGACCTGGACAAAGTGTGAGACCAGTTAACATTTTTAATGAGATCAGTATCCTCTGATATTTGCCATACATTTATTCAACAGATCCTGATCTGGAGCCTCCACGGTGCAGAAACCACTAGAGATGTATCAACAAACAAGACCAACAAGGTCTTTGTACACATGAGATTACATTTTGGTGAGGAAGACACGTTATCAAATGAGTAAATGAGTATAATGAACAAAAGTAATTACAGAGTGTGACAATTACCAGGAAAGAAAGAATGAGAATTTGTGTTTCATGAAAGGTGGGGCCTTCAGTGCAAGGGGCCACCCGCCTCTCACACAAATTCTCCAGCTTTCCCTCCCTAATCTTTGACATGAGCCAGTAACTTTTTAATCTTTCCACTTTATATAAGCAATGCATAATTGCAACTTTAACCTCTCTGCCCTTTCCAAACAAATTTTGTCCCCAAATCTCTTCAATATAGACATTTTAGAGTTACCACTGAGCCCACACTATTAAGAAATTTCATTGGTGGATATAAATTCTACTTCATAAATCTTGAAGCCAAAAAGGACAAGTAGCTGTACTGTAGTTATTATTTGCATACATGTCTGTATTCCTTATTATACTTCGAACTCCTTGAAGCAAACACTAATATGGGTTCTTTTGTCTCCCATGATACTTAGCACCATGCTATGCACATAGTAGAAACTCAGTATATTGCTTATTCAATTCAATTGAATTAACAAAATTCACCAACTCTTGCCAAAGGTATTAGCAAATGTATGTTTGAAGAACATTAACTAACAATTAAGATAAAAAAAAGTCAGTATTCACATGAATTTTGGCTTAGCAGATACATTTCCTTACTGGCGAACATAAGACTTTTCAGGCCAATGAAATCAGGTGTTCTATCATCCCTTGCCAGCAAGCCATGAAGGATGGAGGGGAACAGTGTGGGCTGAAGGCAAATATTGGCAAATGGGTGGCACTTGGATCTCTCTTGTCAGGGCCATGGGCTCTTGATCTGTGTTTCAGGAAGTATGAGAGAGAGAAACCGAGAGGTCTCTAGCAAGAACTCCCTCTGGAGGTGCCAAGGCCATTTCTGTTTTGGCATGAGGTTTATCAGAAGTCTATGCTGCCCACCCCTGACCCCACACCATGAAATAATTTTAGGCTCTTTCTCCTAAACACTTGTTTCAGGGATCTGATTCACATGATCCCTTTGTTTAGACCTTACCATGTACAAACCCTATACTTAGAGCTGATTCAAAGATGAACAATCACCTTGCCCTTAAGTAACCACTATTCCATTTGAAAGGCACATTGTGTGTTATCCCTGTTGTGAGGGTCCCTCCTCCTTTGTCCACTGACATACAGGAACACACACACACACACACACACACACACTCACACACATTCATTCACACATATTAGCATTTTCCTGCTTGGAGTAAATCAGAGTAATGTTGTCAGGTCTAACACCTTGGTTGTGGGACCGGAGAGGATTCCACACTGTGGCAGGGAGTAGGTTACAGGGAAAGGACCAGGAGAGGCAACTGGTGTGGAAGAGAAATGCGGTTTGGATAGCTGGCCTGAGTTGTATGTACCTAAATCACCCATGAGGTAAATTACTGCAAAAGGAACAGTGGGAATACACAATTCATCCAACTGCTCATTTGTTTGTTTATTCAAGAAACGAATGTTAAGTGTCTACTCTGTACTAGGGACGGTAATGCCATGAAAAGTAGAAAAAAGAAAGGATCTACAGAGAAAGCAGGTATTAATCAAATAATCCCATAATTAGGGCTGTGACATAGGCTAAGGTGCTTGATACTGTGAGAGATTATAATATAGGCATTTAACCTTTCTGAACGACTTTCCTTCATTTACCTGGTTTTGCTTATATAATATGTTTTAGTGGACTGAGCTAGTGAGGGTGGATTTGCCCTCCATTCTGCTTCTCAAGGTCAATCTTTGCATCAGTGTGTGAATGCATGCACGTGATTTAAATCGACTGGATCTATCTTCTCATTCTTTTCTTCATTTCTCATGTTGTTTATTTATTTATATATTTCACACCATTAGAACTACTTTTAATGGAGCCATGTTTACTCATCATCTTCAGGAGATGGTAAGAACTGCATCACAAATGCAATTTCTTCAGTCACTCACCAGACACTAGAGGCTGTCTTCAATGAGCTGGAAAACAGGGCTGAGTGGTGTATCACAAAACTTAGCTTTTATGTTGAGCGGCCCTATTTTGAATTGTATTATATTAAAATAGAATACACTGGAGGCAGCATCATGTGTGGATAGAACAAAGATTGGGGTTCTAAGAAGCTCCACCACTTACCCATGAAAGGGCTCCATAATTTAAATAACTTTCCTGAACCTCAGTGACTCCCTCTGTAATATGGGAATTATAATAGCTACCTTGGAGAATTTTTAAATTTAATTTGTGTGTGTGTGTGTGTGTGTGTGTTAAGGCTGGTAGAATATTTAGATGCTTTTAGGACAGTGCCTTGCCTTAGCAGAAACTCAATAAACTAGGAGAGACATTACTAACATTCAGGTTCTTGGGTCTCTTTATTGTGCATCTTCCTGCAGCAATTTTATCAATTTCAAAGAAGGTGTTCTTTATCATGGGAAAAAGATTAAGTGGAAAATTAAGAAAGAATTCCCATCCAGACCCTGGGAAGGTAAGAATACCCCAGTTTATAACAATATCCCACAGAAGAGGGAGTGGGAGATGAATGTGTATTAAAATGATTCAAAACACAAGCAGACTCTGTGAGTGTTATACACAGATGAGTTAATTGTTTTGCCTTAAATATATTTCCTGAAGAACAGAAGCCTGATCACAGCACACATCGTTATGTATTTTAGACAAACAGCACTTTGAATCAAATTATAGTACATGCATAAAATATTAAAATAAGACATTTATAACAAATCTTTCTAACTTAGTGCTCAGCTCTAAAATAGATTTATATGTGGATAAGCAATAGGTGCGATAAATGTGGTACAGATACCACAATTTAAATTGCAAATCAACAGGGCATCATGGGAAAAAGGATGCAGACTTGAAGTACTGGAGGAAAAGATCCAGCTATGCAATATTTTTAGGTCTGCTGCCTGATTTTGTTTTGTTCTGTCTGGACTCCACATTTGATAAATTTTAGTATCTGCCCTTTAATATAGTTTCTCTACAATCCCAATTTAAATTATCTAATTAAAATCTTCATGTAGAGTTCCTTTTGTTGATTACTGAACTGTTGCCAATATATACTTCCTGGAGACTTCAAGTTATTTTAGTTAGTTGGAAAATTTTAGGAAAACATTATTTCTTCTCAGTTTACAAAATAAAAAGCAAGTGAAATGGGAGGCATTGTCCTTACACAAGCATGAGCACTGCCTTCTCTTCTAGATCACCTTGCACCTTAGACTCTGCCCCTGTGACTTGCTGGAGAATATGTGGTGAATGAATGTGTGAAAAAAACTGGTCTTCAGGAAAAATCCCTGCTGAAGAATATTGTTTGTTTCATTTACTTTGAAGACTTTTGGGGCTATCAAGTCAAATGTCTGTAGAGCTGAATGTTTCTGGGCTAGTTGTCCTCCTTGAACACAATAAGATTCCCCAAAAGTTGGAAGCTCCTGGACAGCCCCAAGGGATGAGGTTGCTCCTTGAGACTTGCATGGTGTCCAGTTCATTTTGGGGAAGAATATTCTTTGTTCCCAGCATCACTGTATGTAGATGGACAGCTAAGACTTGCCAGGCAACTCTATTCAAGACCTGGGAATGGAGAGCAGGACAGGCACTCACAAAAGGCTATGGCAATATGGTAACTGACCAGCTTGATGGGCTTTGGTAGTTAGCAACCCATTTTGTTCTTTATATCATATCCAAAATTCACTGTAAATGGAGTCTTATTTGGTCAGGATATCATGCTAGTGAAAGTAACCCCATAGTGAGGACTGACATCTGATGAGTAAACATAGCCTGATATATCTCTTAATAGGTTTGGGCTTTTTTTTTTTTTTTCTCTCCCAATAGAATCATTATTTTTCTGACTTTTTGTAAGATACCTTCTCTTGGTTTTCTATCTCTCCCCATCTCTGCCTCTTAGAAGGAATGTGGTTTAGTTGCCTGTGCACCAGCATTTAGTAGGGAACTTTTGTATTTCTCAGCTGAAGTTCTCTCATCTGTGAAATGGAACAATAGCTCACAGCTCACAGGGGAGGGACGGGCATTCTTTGAAATGATCACTATAATGGGCACATGGGCAGGGTCTGATAAAGTGAGTCCCCATTTACTAGATCACTAAGAGTGTATCACTGATCACTGATGCTATTTTGTTTAGAGGGAAAGCCATTGTTCTCCGTGTGCCTATTTTAAAAACATACACTCAGGAGGCTTGTGGAATTACCCACAAGTTCTTGGCCATTCCATCAGCTCTTCTCCCTGACCCAAATACCCTCCCTCCCCACATTTCCACTGCTCATTGACTTAGCCATCATCCAGGGTCCTGATGAAGTGTCTCCTCTTTTAGCAAATCTTCTTTGACTACTCTAGGCAGCACTAATTTTTCAACTTTATGCATTCTATTGTCAGTGTAACCAAGTTTAAATCAAGTAGCAAGTATTCATCTGATGTTTCAAATTCCAAGGCAATTATTTTCAAGTGATTTCAAGCCTATATATTGGTTCACCCAATGAAGTCTAAGCATTTTGGAGGTGGTGGTCAGGTTTCATACCTACTTTGGAACCCCTATAAGCCTTGCTAAAAAGAAAAAATAAACCTAATCATTCACTGATTGATAGACAAAGCCTTGACTGGTAGAAAAACCTTTAACGCAGCAGTAATTATTCATGATAGGAGATGATCCAGCCAAAAATATCACGTGTTATCTTTACAAGTCTCTAGGGTAAATAATTAGTACACATGTTGCAATTTAAGAAGATTTTCATCATGTAAAATCTCATCTTATTGAACTGCTTAGCTTTGAGAGTTATCTGAGTTAGTTAAAAGGATGATATAGATCCTTTTAGACATTTATCTATATATCTGTATTTATATCCATATTTTTGAGGCATATATATCTATATTAAGATTCTTTTGATATATATATTTATATATCTAGAAGTCTAGATATCTAGGTATAAGTGTGTATATATATATATATATTTATCCATCATATCTCTATATGCATATATGTGTATATACATATATATATTTCAAAAGAATCTTTTTCTCTTGCTTACTGTCAAAATAAATATAGATAATAGATAAATAGATATAACCAAATCACTAAGATGCTCAATTTCTATTTGCAGTCTTTTCTCAATAAGGCAGTGGGACATTGGTGCTTTCAAGTGAGCTTAGAGACATTGAATATGACATTTATGTCATTAAAAATAGTTAGCTGTTCTTGGCTACATTCACAAAGAAGTCCCCTAATGCTTCCTTTAATTGGCAAGATCCACACGTGGTATCTATTTTGCAAATGTGCTCAGCATTGAGGGCTGGAGCTGTGTATGTGTGTGCATATGTTCTCTGTAGGTGACACTCCACCAGGATCAGACAATCAGCTTATTATACTAGGACATACTGTATGCAGACAATGCCTCCCCTATAACTCCCCCCACCCTTTTTTTTTTAACTCTGAAATATGGTTGATATGGTCCATTGCAAAATGAACCTATATTGGAAATGGCAAAATTGTAATGTAAAATATACCGGGGTCAGTGGGGTGTGCTGTTTTTTGCATATATTTTTTCTCCCCTGACCCATGCCATTCCCCTGCATACGGGGAAAAAAGCTTCATCTCACACAGAAATGTGATGTCCTTTACTGCCAGAGGCTGTTGCTGTTTTAAATGAGGAAAAAGCACAATGCATGAAGAAGGAAAATTAAAGCATATTCATTTTGGAAATTAGATATGGTGTCAGGAGACTCTCAGAAAATAGCCCCGTTTGAATGGAACCCCGCACTACAAGACAGTTCACTGAACTTTTGACCACTATTTATGCTATGGAAGCTTTTGAAATAGGGAAGAGTGCAAAACATTTTATAGCTGCTTAATAGCTGAGTTCATTTTTCTTTCTTCCTTTTTTTCCAGCAGACATTTGTCTGTCCCTTTGGTGTGTATAAGATATGCAAACACCATGTAGTTTATTGGCAGGCCTTTGTGTTAACGTTTCCAGGTTGGTTCCAAAACACACAGCTACTGGATGAGAGAATCCCTTGGCTAGCCCAGTGACCTTCCTTACCCTCTGCCACAGCCTGCTGTCTGCCTGTGGCTAGTCCAGAAATGGCCAGCTCTGGCCAGGGTTGCTCGGGCCCTGGGAGAGACAGTGACCTCTTTAGGGGTCATTCTGCAAATATGAAGAGAATACCTTTCACCATTCCCAGGGATTCTTTATGCAAAATTGAACAGGGATGGGGGAGATGATGGAAAAGGCACTTTGCCTAATTTCTCCCTTTCTATTATTTGGAAGAACAGTTCTCAATTTGTGATCATCCCTGTTCTGCTTCATTGCTTCCCTCCTGCAGAGCACATCACACCAGTCAGGTTAAGTGGGATTCAAGGGCCCTCCATGAAGGACGGCCCAGGATTTTGATTCAACACTGAATAAGGAAGCACCTGAGAAAAGAAGGTAGTGGAAGAGTTAATCCTGAGTGCAGGCTGGGGTCAATTAGATGTACAAAGAGAAATCCAATCTGTACTGGTATTATGAAAGATATGCTTTAACTTTTATTCAGTTATGAAGTATGAAGTTAAATATTACAAATTACAGGTTGTGAGTCTATGTCATCTTTATTATTGTTATTACTATTAATGCAATGATATCAAACCTAAGGGGTCACTCTGTTTGTTTAATTTATTTTCTGGGAAAGCTTAATCTTTCATTTCCAAGTGAGGTTCTTCAATGTAGCCTCTTTCAGACTCGCCCACATTGGCACAAATTGGACCCTGCCTCTCTCAGGATGTGGGCATTCCTTACACTTTCTCTTTCTGATCATTGCCATTCTTGATTCTTGCAGCTTTACCCCTCACTCCATTCCTCAGTCAACCGGTGGCCTCATTTTCATTAGAAGTTGATGCAATATTGAGGTTTTAATAGTGACGTGAGGTAGGGTGAAGACAAGGGCTGCTGAGAAAAAGGCTTAGCAATTGAATCACTCTATGCCACAAAATACTAGGTGTCTGAGACTGCCCTTCTGTGAGTGTTCTTGATTTGGGAAATAGGGACAATACATCCATGCACATGACTGTGAGCCTTTAAAAGACTCATATGTAGGGAGAAAAAAAAAGAAAACAGAAATTCAATGTGGGGATATGTTGCTATTTTCTACTTTCTTCTGCCTTGTGCTCTGTGGTTTTAATGAGAGAGAAAGAGAGAGAAAGAGAGGGAGAGACCATCACTTTCCTCCCCCACTCTCAGCATTATTCATTAGGAGAGGATTTTTTTTTTTTTTTTTTTTCTCCTTTGGACTGGAAACTTCTCTCCTCTCACTAGCCAGTAACAACCCTTCTGTTCATCCTTATGTCAAACCTTCACAACTGCACTAATATGATCTCTGACAATTGGAAAGGAGCTGAGAGAGTTGCGAGGGCCACTGGAACTCAGGACAAGAGCTCCTCCTGACTGGCTACTTTTTGCCAGGACTCCGAGGCTTAAATCAGTTTGCTGACCCAGGCACAGACTGAGAGAAACCTGAGAAGTGCTTTAATCAAAATCTTGGCCTCCAGAACTAAGCCCCCCTTTTTGTTTCCTGTTATCCCTGAGGCTTCTTGGCGCTGCCAGTAGCCATGTTGCTTTTCTCTGGCTTTGTGAGAGCAAAGTTCCAGGCGCCCTGGAGGACTGCTTTGTGCTCATGTCCATCCCACCCACAAAGCTTGAGGAATAAAAGTGAGAATGCAGAAAGTCAGTCGTATCATGAGAAAGCAGAAATGGGGTCAGAGCATGTTGGCTGTGGTAGCTCTTGGCCAAAAATAGGGAAGGAAATTGGTGATATCAGGTAAGAAATACTTCACAACTTAAAGATGGAGGTAGGAAGAAATAAGGGATCAAGTTTGGAAAAATCTCAAGCCCTGTCAAGCTGCCTCACTTCCCCTCCCTGCCTTTGAGGACTTTGCTGAGGTGGACCCATGGACTTGAATGCCCTGTGTTTGTTTACCTCTCCAGTCTTGGCTGTGGATTATCCCCACAGTTGTCACACCATTTGTGATGGTCTGTAGTTCTCCTGCCATTGTGGTGACTGATGGGGACTGGGTATTTTAAATGGTGAAGAAAAGGGGAGACAAGATCAAATCCAACACTATTAGCCATGCTGATTTCTTTCTTTTATAAAGGCCTTTGGAAGAGAATGAGGAGACAGGCCTGGGCAGGATTTTTGCTTTGCTTAATTACAAATGGGCATATTATAGCAGACATTAATGATTGTATTAGCTTAGGAATTTCAAATAGGACTTAAATCTGAATAGCATGCTATGATTATCAAGCTTTATATGCAAATCTATCTTAAAAACAAAAACAAAAAAAAGATCTCAACAGATAAAATGACCTCATTGCAAACTAGGTACATAATTATTAAAGTGTTCTCCGGGTCACAAGGGACTTGGTTAGCAGCTCTAGAGTATTTCTATTATTGTTGTAATAGTCAATGAAGAATGGAAACTTTACACAGTTCATCTATTCTTTTCTTTATAAAACTGAGTTTTGGGTAAAAGTTTCATGATAGAGCTAAGGAGAAGGAATTGATGGAATAATGAGAGAGACAGAACTGGGTTCAAATCCTATGTCTGGTCTTGGGAAAGTCAGACTGTTTTGCTCCCCATTACATCATAAGTAAAATGGCCTAATAATCTTTGCCAAGCAGCATTGTTACAAAGATTGAGAATGGTACTTGGATAATACTTATTCAGTACAGAGATGGATTTATTGTTAGTATTGTCATAGTTAGATGTCTTAGAGCTAGAAGAGGCCTCAGGAACTTCCCCCATCTTACAGAAGACAGTAAGTTTAAGAGAAGTTAAGAAACTTGTTAAACAATAAGCAAAATGGTGTCAGAGTTCAATGTGGTCCACATCCTCGTGCTGCCCAGACTAGTGAATTTGCCTCTTTATTTTTATTGTCAGTCTTTAATATTGTCCAAGGAGGAGCATGAGCATGAAGAATTCTTCTGAACTGTTTTGATTGTCTTTCCCTGTCCCATTGTATTATTCTAATAAATTCTAGAACCTTCCATAGCACTTTCCTCTCTGATGTTATGGTCTTTATTGGGTTAGCCCTCCTCCAACTCCCTTTTGGTGGAATATTTTATTATCCACTGATTTATTTCTGTGTTGGCTTCATTTTTCCCACAGAAAATAAGAAAGAGTACTTGAGTGACTGGCTCATGCAACACATTTTCCTCTAACTTTGTGATTCCCAGCCTTTTTCTTTTATTGACCACAACAACTTTTTTGTCCCTTTCTTTTATTTTTCTTCTTCTTAAAAAGGAGTGAATACAAGTTTATCAGCACATTTTTTAGCCTACACCTTTAAAAAGACCCCCTTTATCTATTAGCATAATTATGAGAAGAGGTCATTGAACATCAGAAAAATAAAAATATTAAACTAAAGGAGAGTTCTAGTGAAGAAAAAATATTAGCAAAAGGTTGTGTAGGCATTGTTCATGTGGACAACTTAAAATTACAAGGGACCATCAGAGAACCATAAATGAATACATAAGAACCATCAGTCCAAGGAGAGGGTTGGGTGGCGGTGTGAAATTGAATCACTTTAATCTGTCAGAAGCCTCAAATGAGTACAGAAATGTTGAACTGTGTGCATAGGGCCTTCATGAAGTCCAAATAAGAAGATGTAGAAAAATGCATTGCATATTGTTCGGTTCTATTGAAACATAATGGATTATGATATTAACTATGGTGATATGTATGTGTTTAATGTTTTGTAAATGCTTACTGATATGGATCACACACACACCAGCATATAAGATCTCTGTAGAATAATCATTTTCTAGTACTAGGAAATATGAGAGAAGTAATAACCTTGGTTTCTATTCATAGTCAAATGATCAATATATTCTAGCATGATTTCAAATTAAAATATAACAAGGGACTTTTGGAACACAGAGGAAGAAGCTACTTTGGTCTTTTAACAGGGGTCACATGACTCCTTCCATCATCTGCACTTACCCTGTCTCCAAAGAACTTAGCTATAGTGCTGGACTTACATTCACAAAGAACTTTTGATTGACTGATTGTCCATAACTATTTGGTAGCTTCTTACAATGAAATCTTCCAGTCAAGGCAGTTAAGCTAGAAACAGTAATATGGAGCAGAATAAAATTAAAAAACAAAAACAGAATGAAAAAAAAATATATATGCCTTTCATTCATTGTTAGTATATGCTTGATTCCTGAGTAAACATTGAGCCATATTCTTCCTTAACCCCAGAATGGCTGAATGTGCTGAGATCACAGGATCACACGTATTTCAGGCTACAGACACTGGGCAAACATCATGCTGTGGCATGATTCCAGATGAGAAAACTAAGATTCATAGAGGCTAAGAAACTTACCCAGCATCACATTGCAAATGAATGTTAGAGCCCAAATTATAAAACAAATCTGACTCCAAAACCATGCTCTTTCTGACCAATGTAGAATTATATGTGTATGAGTTATATGTCTCAGTAAGTGAAATTAGTAAGGATGATATAGAAATAATGAACTTCTGCCTTCTCTCTTCTCCCAAATAACTTGCCTTTCATCTCTCCCTTGACTGACTCTCCAGTCACAGTTGAATTGCTTTTTCCAAGGTCCAAAGACAGACACTAATTTGGGGGCAATTAGTTCAGGTGTTGTGTGGGGCCCAACTAACCTAAGCTTTCTCAGATATCAGACAAGTCAAGTTACCCAATTATTTCTGAGAATAATTACTGTGTTTTCATTCTAGTCCATTTCTACTCTTTGGCCCATTGTTTACCTCAGAGAGGAGCAAAGAATGAATTCAAGTTACAGTCTGACATTACAATGAGATTGCCAATAGAAATCAATGACTTGTCCCATGACAAGCTAGAGTTTATGAGGCAGCCTAACGGTGTCCTTATATCTTTGCCTACCTCATTGTACTGCCATTCAAGCGGATTATACAATTTTCCTTTTCTAAAGGGTGTAGTCAGGGCAAAAGGGAGTCTAATTGAGTTTAATATAGCTGGAAGTGGTAGTACAGAAGTCTTAAAAGGGAAAGAATATGACAAACAGAATGTTTTAATAAGAGTGGTCTGGGATGTCTGTTAAGGTTGATATTTATGTCCACATTTATTCACCTTAGAAAGGAGACACAGAGTGGTTGAGGCCAAAGAGCTTACCTTTTCAGCAGCAGGAGCCTAAATCCAGGTGGAATTGAAAGGGTTTTACTCAGTATGGTGAAACATTATTTAATGCATTTTCTACTTATGAGTACTTCTGAAAATTTGGGTGAAGTGGTTTAAAATGCAACAAAACCAAACTGGAGACTGTGAAGTCACAAAAGACATACATAGTATGACTGCCCTATCATCCAATATGGTAGCTACTGGTCATGCGGGACCATTGAGCTCTTGAAATGGGGCTGGTTTGAAGTCAGATGTGCTGTAAAATATGTCATTAATAATTTTATATGCCTTACATTTTGAAAAGATAATGTTTTGATACATTTGGTTAAATAAAATATCAAAATAATTCCATCTGTTTCTTTTTATTTTTTAAATGTAGCTAATATGTAAAATTATATATGTGGCATGTTCTGTATTTTTAGTAGGCAATGGTGCTCTAATGTGGTACAAAAATGATATCATCTGGGAGCCAAATTTTAGTAATTTGGACTCCTTTAAATAAGAATGCCAACATGCATCCTGCTTGTTTGTGGGGGACGTGGATTTGCTACTGCCTTTGTGATGTGCATCTGCATATGCATCCATATTCACGCGAGTGTGAAGAATCCCATCACCTTTGGTATAAGAAGAATCAACCAATAAATCCAAAGTTGTTTTTTTTGCCCTGTGATCAGGCTCTAAAATCAGGAGTGCTATGGTCCAGATAGAAATGTTTTCCTGTATCTTTTTGTTTAAACAAAAGCCCCCAACTCCAAAGAGCATGATATGGAATAAGCTACTGGAACAATTTATTCTTTTCTCTCTATGGATTAGAGAGGTGGTACTTGGAGCAGCTTGTTAAAGAGAAGAGCTTGGCCCTTGCCCTTGCTCTGTGTTTAATGATCCTCTCTTCATGTGCCACCTCTCTAATCTGCAGAGAGATAGGTACAAATTGTATCTATAATGTTATATTACTTAACAGTATAATGTATGATAAATCATAGAATTGCATCCCTACCTTGTAATTGGTGAGATGTGTTGCATGAGAGATCCCCTAATTCAATAGAGAGTGGTTGCTCTTATGCATAACTGCCTCTCTGGATCAAACCAATTCAGCCTGCAAGTGATGAGGAGAGAGTTAAAGCTTTTTTAATTATAAAAAGCAAAAATATGACTTAGAATGGATTTATAGGCCCCTGGATTCAAGTGACTGTTTAATAATCCTCTATTTGAATAGAGCCTCTTTCCCCACTGCTTTTCTGTGGGAGGCTCGGTGGACTATCTGTGTGAAATGGGGGCCTAAGAGGACATGTATTGGGTGAATTTGCACTCTCCTGTAATGGTGATCAATCCTTTGGAGATGTTGCCCTTAGCCTCCTATGTTTATTGTCTTCCCATTCTTACTCCCAAGTGCATTTTATTCTCAACATTTTCTTTTTTTTCTCTTTATGAAATTCATTCTATTTTCCCCTCCCTTTAGCCCACTCCCTGATACTTTAGAGTTCTTTTATAAGTGTTCCATTTTTCTTTTCTTATTTCCTTAAACTTCTGGGTTCAGTTTACTTTTTTAGCATCCCCTATTATGGTGATCTCTTTCCCCAGCTTCTAACCTTCTCAAATATTATTGGCAAAACAAAGAGCATTTATCACTGCAGAAAGATGGTGTCTAATTCCCTGTATGGGCTGTAAGGTTTTAGTAGCAAGCCATCCTGGTGCAGAAGTGAGAGGGGATAGTGGCATCTAGATGGTGATTTAAACAGTGTCACCTGTGTTCCAGGCCACCTGAAAACCTCCCACCAACACTGTATGTAGTGTGATCATTGACTCTTTGGAAATTAGTAATGAAGACAACCAAAATACAATTTGACAGGCAAGTTTAATTAAGTCTGTTACAATTGTTATGACTTAACCAAATTAGACTGTTCCAGCTGGTTGGGGCAGAGACACAGCTAATCTTTCAGGAAGAGCTGAGGAAACTTGGGTGGAATAACTGGTACTAGGTTCGATGATGCCTGGAAGGAAAGTTGGTCTGGAGCTTGAGCTTCTCAGCATCTCAGTCCTGCCCTCTTTCCATTCCCTCACAGCCTGTCTCAGAAAGCTCTTTCAGAGCCAAATTCTATGATGCATTGTTTGGAACTGAAAAATAATCGGTAAAAGTTGTCATACACTCACTGCTTACAATTTACCATTTATCATTAAGCAAATGAGTGCAATTCAATGACTTGATTTTTCATTTTTAAAATTTCCAGCTGTATTTTTTTAAAGAAAGATAAAACAGATTGTGTGTTCTTATCTTAATTTGATCACTTCTCAATTCTGACTTTGTGAAAAGAGTAGAAGGGCAGCTTTTTGACACAAGTCATTGATTCTGTCCAAACAGACATAGGGAGCAGCACCAAAATTGCAGCCCAGCTTAGCCTACTTGAAAAAGCCATGGGCTTGGAGGAGGGGTTGCCTCCTGGTTCTCCATTACATCTGCATCGCCTTTCCTCTGTTCTACCCTTTCACGTCTTAATAAAGAGAAACAATTCATTTGGTAAATAATCTATAATACAATTTCCAGAGAGCACTCTGCCATTTCTCAACTGCCAGATATATTTATTTTTATTCTGCGTGTAACCAAGAAAAACAAGGTTGCAAAATTATGCCAGCTTATGCTTTTCAGCTATGAGATGTCAATAGCCCTTGATTTTGTTGTTGTCACTAATTTCTGCAACTTCAAAAAAAATCATAAAAACAAATTGTCTTTAAGCATCCTAACATTATTCACAAGGTATTCTTATGAGAAGACTTTCAATATATTTTCCATAGTTTTTTTAAAAAAACTTTTAATCACTAATATTCAGGCCTTCAGAAAAGGCTGCTCAGACTGCTTTTTATTTCTTCTGAGGTCCCCCCCCCCCTTTCTTTGTGTTTTCATGCTGACATTTTTACTATAAAGTCATATTTTCATCTAGGACAATGGCATCTTGTTTTTAAAGCAAACAAACACAAGACAATTTGTTTTGAAAATATGTGGGTTGATGACAAAGTCGTAAGAATTTCAGAGAAATGTCAGCGCCCGTGTGGGGAGAGCCAGTTCTCATGCAATTCTTATATGAAAATGAAATTTGGTGCCTTATGTACTGACGACCTCCACATGGTGCAGAAGTTTCTTTGTTTTCTGCAAGGTATTGTCTCCTTCTTTTCACTGTAAGCCCACTTGATGGTTTCCAAAGATCAATTCTACTTTGCCGTGAATGTGTCTCTTAACCTTTCCCTAGAAACTGAAACAGTATACAAGTGAGTCCTACAAAAGGGGGAACTCTAAGATGAACAGCAAGAAAGCAAGGGTTATATTATAATTCACCTAGAAAAGAGCATTTTCACTAATCAGTACCCATATCATACATTTGTAAAAATGACTGCCTGACAGGTGAAAAATCTATTTTTTTTGACAGCGTACATTTAGTCTTAAATCAATCCAACACAATAGTTCCTTTTCTTGCTTTACACAAACTCTCTTTCACCTCTTGATAAACTGTACCCCTGTGAGCTGTTGAATGTTTCAGACTCCTACCCTTTTCTGTGTTGCAGCAATATTTTGAGGGCAATGCAGAGCAGATTCATTTGGCAGAATGTTTTTATATGCATATCAGCACAAAGCTAGGATCTAATAATTTTGTGGATTAAAGGCTCAGTCCAAAACTTTGTAATGTGCACCTGCATTGTGAATTGGACTCTTGACCTGAGCCCTCTCTGAGGTATTCTGTTTTAACCTGGTGCATAGAGCACAATGGCAGATTAAGTAATTTCCCCATAGTGGTATGTCTACTGGAGTTTCAAATAGCCAGGCATAGGTATTCAAAGTCTTGATATATTTGGATATTCCAGACTGTATTCCCTCTGTATATAAAAAAAAGTTCCTGGCAGGGCAGCATGGTGCCCTCTGACCTCCTTATAGGAGTATAAATGGATGCCCTACTGAGCTGAGTGAATGCTAATTATTTTGTCGCTCCTGAATCCTTAAAAAATAAAAGAAAAGAAAGACAGAGAAGAAAAGATGGCCCATTTGCATGCTAAAAATATGCGGAAGATTGTAAGAAACAGAAGCTTAAGACATTCTGACACTCTCAGGTCTCAGGATACCATTGGGGATTTGATTTACTTTTCTCTTTTGCTTGGAGATATTCTTTGGCCTAGGAAATTTGGGCACGAAAAATCTCTGAGGCTCACCTGAGACAGCATTAGTGAACATCAATACCCCAGGGCAGCCAGAGAAGTGCGCGCAAGGCCCAGAGCTGGGACTCTTACAGTGGCAGTGCCTTGAATTCAACTCTTCAACGGGAGACAAAGTTTTCATGGTCTTCTCAGTGCCAATACCTTTGTGAAGTAAAGGTCAGCTCTACATAATGAAACAAAGAGAGGGCCAGGTCAGGGAGAAGGGGAGCTGTTCAATCCAGGAGACCAACAAACTTCAGAGATTTGATTGAAAACCAAATGCTTCCCTGGGAATAAGCATCTAATTAGAACGGAAAATCTAAATGTGCTCATGACTTTTTTGCTCCTTTCCCCTAATGACAGGTCTACTCATTAAACACATTTTTAAAACGCAGAAATTATGGGCTGGATCAGAACATGATATGGGCCCGTCATTCTCTACTCCTATGAAGAAAAGAACTGTGGGCAATGTTGCCATTACACGGAGAGAAGACTTGGCAATACCGTGCTGATAGCGTACTAGGAAAAATAAACAGGGGAAGTGTGGCCTGAAAGACCACATCTCCAGGACGGTGGTCACTGTGTCCCAGCTCCAACCTCCGGGTCTCTCTAGTGGCCAGTTCATTAGAGTTGGTGGTGCCTGTGCAATCAAAGCAAGAAGAAATGTGCCTGTATGTTTTTGCACAGTTGTGTGTGCATGTGAGGTTTGTGTGTGTGTGTGTGTGTGTGTGTGTGTGTGTGTGTGTGTAGGGTGTTTGTGTTTGAATGGGATGTGTGTGAGAGTATGTGCAACATATATTAGTGTAAAGGGCCTCTGGAACATATAGATAAGTAGGTCCATGTAATGGGCATGCAGGGTGTGTGCGTAGGCCTTTTAAGAAAAAAAAAATACTTAATAAAATAGCAAATACCTCCTTCCCTCTGTCTCTCCTACAGTCCGACTCTCTGCTCTCAGTTACTCCAGTTTATCACAGTGAAAAATAAGAAAAAGAAAAAGCTCATTCTTCTTAATATTTGTAAGATGAAAATAGTTGTTCTGTTCATGTGTTTTGATGGTGGCATCATGAGGCAGAGCACACAGTGGCCTAGGAACCTGCTCCTGCACATTGAGCTGAGGGAAATGGGAGCATCTGTCAAGGGGATGTAAGCCAAGATCACATTTAATAGTGCTCTACTCCCCTCCTTCCTTCCCTCACTCTTCACCTGGCTTCCAGGTCTCATCATCCCAGCCATTCTTTCTCCATGAAAGCGCTTTCCTCCTATTCTCATTTTTCTCTCAGAACTTTCTAACATGGTCTGTCTCCCCCACAATATGTCTGTCTCTAATTTACAACTCAGTTACCAAAACTTCAATATCCCAGAATCCTAGATTCCAGTCTTAGATGTTTAGAAACTTAAGGCCAGACAGGGTCTTGAGGATATTCTAAGTCACCTTCCTCATTTACAGATGAGCATATTTAGAAAATATTCCTAGGGGGTACCTGGCAGTGGGTCTGAGCATGCAAGCAATATCATAGTGTTGACAGGAACACTTCACTGTAAGTCCTGGCAATCTGTGTCATGGCAGCTACTGGGAACAGCACAAAAGGCATTTCCTTTAGGAGATTTAATGTGGTAATTTGCATTTGGAAAAGTGCTTTGTGAGCTGTAAAGTGGTAAATGCTTAAAGGGTAAGCTGTTTCTCTCTTTTCTTTTATAACTAATAATGTACTGAGTGAAAATTGTACCATGACTTTTTAAGACTATAAAAAGTAGTGAAAACTGAAAATTCTAGGTGCATATTCCAAAGAGCTTCTATTGTATCTCAAAATTCTTTAGTAGTTAGTTTTTAGAAAGTTGCTTCCAAAGGAAGCAAGGAGGAATCATTATTCGTACAGTTATAGAGAGAGAAACCTGGACCAGGGATCTGCAGGCGCAGAGTTCATTCTGGCTTTGAGATTCCACCATACGTATTCCTTGGTGACTGAAATGGCTGTTAATGATTTAACCTTTATAAATAGAACCATCATTTTCCTTTAACCTAATGTGAATCTCCTTATCTGTTGACTATTATAGAGAACAGAAGCACTAAGCATCCAGTTGTCCCAACAAGAAATTGGGAGGCCTTTGTCACTCCTCTCTCCCTATTTACTCCTACCCCTTCATCAAGGTCCTTCTATCACCAGGGTCAGTCAATCTCATGTGTATGTCTCCCATTAGAGCACTTGTGACACATTACAGACAAAGTACTTCCACACTGTATCATGAGCTACACAAAGTTAGGCACCGAGTGCATATAACTTGTATACCTTTAGGGTTCACTCCAGTGTTTCATATATAAAATTTTTTAAGCAAATGGATGTTGAATGAATGAAAGCATAAATATTAATGTCTTATTTTGTGAGGTTGAGCAAGTCACTTATTTTATTTGGTCTCTATTTACTTTATGACTGACATGAAAACATTGAATTAGATGCTGAGAAGGTGAATTCCAGTTTCAAAGTTACATGAATGTGTAACGCTATGCTAATCGATAGCCAAGAAATGTGATAGAACTTTCAAAATAGCAATGGAATGGGAACATTGTTTTATCTGATGTGAGTTTCTTCATTGAGAAACTTTATAATCCTCACTTGCATCTAGTTCATATCTTCTGTTGACTACCTTCCTAGAGGAGACAATGAATGAACACCACAAATGCCAGAGATCAAGAAGCCTTCATACCCTTACAACGTTGGTTTTGTGAACTTAGTGGACATGTGAAAAGAAGTTGGAGCTTTCTTGGAAAGAGTTTGAGTTCTAAAAGAAAACAAATGGCTCAGAGGAAAATGCATTTTGTTTTTTTTCAGGATAATGAAATAGTTGCTCACCTGTGGTAGCCTCAAGATGGGAGCTAGTCAGTCTTTCTCCAAGTTGAATCTTTGCAAGTCGAATCATCACTATTTACATAGTGGCTCAGTCTTAGGTCTTTAATTTTATTCCTAAGTGTGAATATAAGTTTTTGTGAGTCTACAGCTCATTCATGTGAAAAAAAACGTTGAGATAAGATGGATGGTAAAGAGAAGCAGTAGATATTTGAATATAAAATATGCAGAGAAGAAATTTTTGAACTTCTTATTCTTAGATTTTGGATGATCCCAAAGGTGAGAAATGCACATAATCTATTGTCAGAGAGAGCCAGTTTTGGGGAGACATAATGCAAATCAATAGGCATAGACACCAGGTTTCCTCCCCAGAGAAGCTGAGAAAAGGTCAAAGCTTTATACTGGGAGAATGATCCAATTAAATACCAATATGAAGCCAGCACACCATGTGCCCCCCAAACAAAGCTAGCCATGCATTCTTATCAGTATCTCTTTGAAGACCCCCTCAAGCTTGACCCTGTATCATTGTCTTTGCTCTTTCAGATTCAGAAATATAACCAACTTTCCAAGGTTTTTGTCCTTGATTCGTCATTTTTTACCCTTTTCTGCTTTGTCGTGATTATGTTTTAACATATCTGCTCTGTGGTATTTTGGTATGGGAATTAGAAACTCTACACCAAGAATAATTTTCCAATTTATTGCCTTTCTGGACAAGAATTTATTCCTTAGACTTCCTGCCAATCTGCCGTCGTTAGTAAATAGTATTATACTGGTTCGAAGAGCTAGGTACTTTTAGATGGGGACAGAAAATCATGAAAGATGAATGATTTTGATCTGAAACTGAAATTCAGACAAAGGATGAATGGTAGGTATTATTTGAGCAAACAGTACACCAACATGGCTGTACGTTCAGCAGAAGCACCAGCTTACAGCGAACAGGAGACAACTTAAGGAACAAAATGAAACTAGGCCTACCTCTGCTTATTCAAATACCACCCACAACTTTCTGGGAGAAGAACATATGCAGAGCATATTTGAAAACATTATAAGGCATGCATAAAGTACAATATTAGTCAATTTTATATGCTCAGTCGCATGAAATCTGTGTGTTTAAAAAATATAATAATTTGCATTTCATGGCTTTTGATAACCTCAGGAGTGCACTTGAAATTCAGCACATGCCCACAGCACCTCCCAGCTCACCCCATTTTTAACTGAAGACCAATGGTTTCTATTAAGGGATCAGGCAGGGCCTCTGACAAGCCAGTCAATAACTATGTGAGGTTACTTCATTAATGCTATAATGGCTGATAGAGTGAGAGGCAAAAAACAGGTTCCTGACAGCAGCAAATGAAAATGATAGAGATTCCTGAAGCAATGCGCCTTTCCTTTGTCATTGTCTTTTGCTTCGCTTATTCAAAATGTGGCATTTATGTATTCAGTCTTGATGAATGTTGCAGGCTTTAAGTACTTTTTCCATCTCTAATGCAGTGCCGATTGCACATTGTTCTCTCTTTCTCTCTCTCTCTCTCTCCCCCTCTCCCTCTCTCTCTCTCTCTTTTTCCCTATAACCTCTGCTGTCAAGGCATTGCAGGCTGAAGGGTTGCAGGCACTGGCTAAATAGCTTTTGTGCTGAAGGTGATGGGACAATGCATCATAAGTGCTGGCTCGGTCATAGAGCAGAGTGGGTGGTGGGAGCTGGACCCTGTGGCTAAAGAGGTGCAGGTCTCCCTGGCCCTGCCACTCTCTTGTCTTTAGACACCAGGCAGAAACCTTTCAGAAAAGCGTAGACATCTCTGCAGAGCTCACACAGGATGCCATTTGGAGAGGAAAGCTCTCTGCAGGTGAATCAGGAAGGTGAGTGTCATGGAAAGGGCATTCCAGTTAACAGTGTTCAGGACTATACAGGTCTGGCTAGGGTGTTGTTAGAGGCAGAAGTTCTTCCCAGTTTCTAAGTGCCTTGATAGGCCTAGACTGCACTCTGGTCCTTGAGGGGCTCATGCACTTTATTTCAATGACAAGAGGGAATACAGACTGGCAGATCCCTGGCATCAGCTGAAGGAAGTCTGAGCAAAGTCATACTGAGAACTGTGGGCATTTCCTGGAGCTGCTGCTGGAAGCCTTCTCGGACAAGGGCTATAGAAAGGCAAAGGATAGACACGTAAGGGAGCAAGAGTTGAGAGCTTCTTGGTGTGCATTCCAACTCCTCATGGGGCCAGATTTTCAACTTCCCTTGCCCCCTTGTGGTGTGAGAGCTGTGAGCCATTTTGAAGGGTGAAAATATGATAAATCAACTGATATACTTGTATTTTTACTTCAATGGCCTTCACCAGGGAATCCATCTGTTTTGTGGGGTGCTTGTCTTAAAGTGACAAAATATCAGAACCACATTGGCATGGTCAGAGACAAGCCAGGCAGAATTGCAAAATGTGATGGCCCAATTCTCTATGGCTTCCCCTAACACAACTTGGGTGGTGGAAGGTAGCCTCAAATTGCCACCATGTTTCTTAAGTACTCACTCAAATCCTTTGTGAAAGAGTTTGCACCCAAACATAAAGAAACAAAACCCAGCTACCCCTCAATTAGATGCATGATTATAGTCTGGATGTACAGGTGACGTAATTACATGGCCAGAAGCACCTTAGCAGAAAGGATTGACCTTTATGTTTCTGTGACTCCATCAGATTCCATCTTTGTTAGCTGCAGAGGATCAGGCAGGAATTGCCCATTTGAAGATCAAGATGGCTTGACCTGCATGGTATTTTAGTGTGGGCAGACTTGGTTACTTTGATAATTGCAAAATTCTATTTTCCTTATGTCTTTTTCTCATTGGTCTTACCAGTTCCTTACATGATAGTCATTTTGGTCAGTTTATTTATTTATTTTTTTCTGCTGTGACTAAAAGACCTGAGAAGACTAATTTTCAGGAAGAAAAGTCTATTTGTGGGCTCATGATTTCAGAAGTCTCTGTCTATAGGTGGCCAACTCCATTCTTCAGGGCTCGAGGTAAGGTTGAACACCATGTTGGAAGAATGCGATAGAGAAAAGTGGCTCAGCATGTGATGATCAAGAAGGAGAGAGGGAGAGGGAGAAGGATGGAGAGAGAGAGAAAGAGAGAGAGAGAGAGAGAGAGAGAGAGAGAGAGAGAGAGAGAGAGAGAGAGAGAGATCAAGAGTTCACTCACTCACCAGGGATAAAATATAAACCCCAAAGTCACACCCACAATGAGCCACCTCCTCCAGCCACACCCTACCTGCTGCAGTTACCACTCAGTTAATCCCTATCAGGGATTAACTCTCATAACCCAATCATTTCACCACTAAATCTTGCATTGTCTCACATGTGCTTTTGGGGGACACCTCACATCTAAACCATAAACAGGCATTATTCTATTTGGTAAACATTAAGTATTTAATCATGACATCTCCCCTCCTCTAAATTCATATTAAAGTCCTAAACCCCTAGTATCTTGGAATGTGATAGCATTTGGAAATAGAGTCTTTAAAGAGGTAATTAAATGAAAATGAGGTCATTAAGATGGACACTAACCCAACATGACTGGGGTTGTTATAAAAGAAAATTAGGACTCGGGTGCAGAAAGAAGACCATGTGAAGATGCAGGGAGAAGATAGCCACCTACGAGTCTTAAGGAACCAACCTGCTGACACCTTGACCTCAGATTTCTCACCTTCAGAACTCTCAGACAAAACATTTCTATCAACGAAGCCACCCAGTCTGTGGCATTTGTTATAGTAGCACTAGCTGACGACTATAGAAAATAAAGAACTTTGTGCAATGAGGGTCTCAGTGACTGGACTAAAGCAACAGGGGAGCTTACTGGGTTCAGTTCTTCATCCTCTCTCACCAGCGACCAACATTTTAGTGAAGCCAGCACATTCTCTCCACCCATGATTTGACTTCTCACTTCCAAGTTAGGGATTGATAAATAATGCACAGAACTAAACCGAGTGTTTTGAAAAGTTCACCAAAAAAGCTTTGAATTGTTATGAAATCATATGACCTGCTTTACTTTGCTGTGTTGTAGCTTTGACATCTCCTTTGATAAATATAGAAATAATCCCTTCACTTTAGCTGCTGTATAGTACTCGATTATATAAATGTACCTCCACTCACTTATCTATTCCCTTACTGAAGGAATTTGCATTATTTCTATTTTTTGACAATAATGAATGGAGCTGCCATGAACGTGCTTCTCTAAGAAATATTCCCAGAACAGAAATCACAAGATCATAGCACATACATGTTTTCAGCTTGATGAGATGTCAGATTGCTTGTCAAAATAGTCATAGCACTTTCTCCTTACAACAGCAAAGTATGAACCTTCCCTTTTTTCCATAATCTTACCAACACTTAGTGTTGTTTGAAATTTTCTCACAGTCTGATGGGAGTACATGGTGTCTAATGGTTGTTTGTAGAGGTCTCTTAGAAACCACAATCACAGCTGGGCATGGTGGTGCAAGCCTGTAATTCCAGCGGCTCAGGAGGCTGAGGGAGGAGGATCTCCAGTTCAAAGCCAGTCTCAGCAACTTAGTGAGGCCCTAAACAATTCAGCGAGACCCTAGTCTCAAAATAAAATATAGAAAAGGGCTGGGGTGTGGCTTGGTGGATAAGTGCTCTGGGTTCAATCTTCAATCCTTGTACAAAAAAAAAAAGAAAGAAAGAAAGTAAAAGAAAAAAGAAAAACCACAATCATAGTGGCCAGCATTTATTCAGTGCCTATCAAATGCCAGTTGCTCTCTTTGTTTTACAGATTCTTTAATCTTCACAATAGTCCTGTGAAGTAGGTGGAACTACAATCACCCATATTTTGCAGACAAGGAAACTGAACTCTAAAATGTAGCTACTTGCTCAAGGCTAGGCAACTATTAAATTATTAAAGAAGAATTAGGCTTTCTACACAGAGCCAGCCCCAAGTCCCTAAGCCAGCGGAGACCTCCGGCCTGCAAACAGCCTCTGGGACCAGGGCAAGGCAGCGAGAGACCTCTCTAGGCGGACCTGCCCCCACAACCCCCTGGCCACAGGTTTTTTCCACGGGGCGATCCAAGATGGCAGACTAGAGGGTGACTGCATCTCCAGTCGCTCCAGAACCCAGGAATCAAGAAGGGGAGGCACTGAGAGACTCGGACTAAAATAGAGCCACGGGGTAAGTCTCCCTCACCTGGTGAAGTGCTGCTCGGGCGGCAGGCCCAGATTCGGAAGGCTTATTAGAATAGGGCAGGGCAGCTAGAGTCTTCCTCAGGCAGCCTTGCGCACTCCAGCGGTGGGCTCCTCCCACAGGGCCAGATTCTCCAGCATCTCGGAGCAGGCCCCCCAGTGAGAGCCTTCCTGCACAGAACCAAGCTTCAAGTCCCTGAACCAGGGCGGCGAGTTCCTGCCTGCAGGTTGCTTCAGGGACCAGGACAGGGCAGCCAGGTACTTCCCCAAGCAGCCCGCAGCCCGGCCCCCTCTGGTGGGAAGCGCCTTTCCAGGCTAGCTTCTCAGAGCAGGCCCCCCAGTGAGAGCCTTTCCACACAGAGCCAGCTCCAAGTCCTGGAACTAGTAGCGGGCTAGGGGCAGCTTTCCTTGGAAGCACTGCATTATCAAGTTACTCCAAGACTTCAGGCTACTGAAGGCAGGAAGGTGATACACGGGAAATCTACAGGGACACTATAAGCCAATAGAAGAATTCTGCAATATCACAAAGTCCCACTGACATCTGACCAATATGAGAAAACAAGGGAAGAAAATGTCCCAAACAAACCTAGATACTATATCAATAAAACCCAATGACAGCACAGCAGAAGAAATGTCAGAAAGGGAGTTCAGAATGTACATAATTAAAACAATCAGAGAAGCAAATGAGGAGATGAAAGAGCAAATGCAGGCATTGAAGGAGGAGATGAAAGAGCAAATGCAGGCACTAAATGATCGCACCAATCAACAGTTAAAGGAGTAAATACGGGAAGCAAGAGATCATTTCAATAAAGAGTTAGAGATATTGAAAAAAAACAAACAGAAATACTTGAAATGAAGGAAACAATAAACCAAGTTAAAAACTCCATAGAAAGCATAACCAATAGGATAGAACACCTGGAAGACAGAACCTCAGATATTGAAGACAAAATATTTAATATTGAAAACAAAGTTGACCAAACAGAAAAGATGATAAGAAATCATGAACAGAATCTACAAGAATTATGAGATATCATGAAAAGGCCAAATTTAAGAATTATTGGGATTGAGGAAGGCTTAGAGAAACAAACCAAAGGAATGAACAATCTATTCAATGAAATAATATCAGAAAATTTCCCAAATCTGAAGAATGAAAAGGAAAACCAAGTGCAAGAGGCTTACAGGACTCCAAATATACAAAATTACAACAGACCCACACCAAGGCACATTATTATGAAAATACCTAACATACAAAATAAAGACAGAATTTTAAAGGCCGTGAGAGAAAAGAATCAAATTACATTCAGGGGGAAAGCAATAAGAATATCAGCAGATTTTTCAATCCAGACCCTAAAAGCTAGAAAGGCCTGGAACAACATTTACCAAGCCCTGAAAGAAAATGGATGCCAACCAAGAATCTTATACCCAGCAAAACTTAATTTCAGATTTGACGATGAAATAAGATCCTTCCATGATAAACAAAAGCTAAAGGAATTTACAAAAAGAAAGCCAGCATTGCAGAACATTCTCAGCAAAATATTCCATGAGGAAGAGATGAAAAACAACGATGCAAATCAGCAACGGAAGGAACTAGCCTAAAGCAATAGCCAAATAAAGGAGAAACCAAATCATGTCAAAAAACAAAAATGAGTCAAATGACTGGGAATACAAATCATATCACAATAATAACCCTGAATGTTAATGGCCTGAACTCATCAATCAAAAGACATAGACTGGCAGATTGGATTAAAAAGAAAAATCCAAAATTTGCTGCCTGCAAGAGACTCATCTCATAGAAAGAAATACCCATAGACTAAAGGTGAAAGGATGGGAAA
Organism: Sciurus vulgaris; assembly: GCF_902686455.1. Taxonomy (NCBI): domain Eukaryota; kingdom Metazoa; phylum Chordata; class Mammalia; order Rodentia; family Sciuridae; genus Sciurus; species Sciurus vulgaris. The sequence continues at coordinate 47,722,771 of NC_136475.1, forward strand.
AAACATACCGTGCACACAGACACAGCAAAAAAGCTGGAGTATCCATCCTTATTTCAGATAATGTGGACTTCAAGCCAAAACTAGTCAGAAGGGATAAAGAAGGACATTACATACTGCTTAAGGGAAGCATAAATCAGCAAGACATAACAATCATAAATATCTATGCCCCGAACATTGGCTCATCCATGTACGTCAAACAAATCCTTCTCAATTCCAGAAATCAAAGAGACCACAACACAATAATACTAGGCGATTTTAACACACCTCTCTCACCGCTGGATAGATCTTCCAAACAAAAATTGAATAAAGAAACCATAGATCTCAATAATACAATCAACAATTTAGACTTAACCGACTTATATAGAATATACCATCCAACAAAGAACAAATACACTTTCTTCTCAGCAGCACATGGATCTTTCTCTAAAATAGACCATGTCTTATGCCACAAAGCTACTGTTAGCAGATACAAGAAGATAGAGATACTACCTTGTACTCTATCAGATCAGAATGGATTGAAATTAGAAATAAATGACAGAATAAAAAACAGAAACTTCTCCAATACCTGGAGATTAAATAATACACTATTATATGATGAATGGATAACAGAAGACATCAGGAGGGAAATAAAAAAATTTTTAGAAGTAAATGAGAATGAAGACACATCATATCAAAATCTCTGGGACATTATGAAAGCAGTACTGAGAGGAAGATTTATTTCATGGGGTGCATTCAACAAAAGAAGTAGAAATCAACAAATAAATGACTTAACACTACAGCTCAAAGCCCTAGAAAAAGAAGAGCAGACCAACACCAAAAGTAGTAGAAGACAGGAAATAGTTAAAATCAGAGCCGAAATAATGAAATTGAAACAAAAGAAACAATCGGAAAAATTAACAAAATAAATAGTTGTTTCTTTGAAAAAATAAACAAAATTGATAAATCCTTAGCCACACTAACAAAGAGAAAGAGGGAGAAAACTCAAATTACTAAAATTCGGAATGAACAAGGAAATATCACAACAGACACGAGTGAAATACAAAACATAATTAGAAGCTATTTTGAAAATCTATACTCCAACAAAACAGAAAACCTCGAAGACATCAACAAGTTTCTAGAGACATATGAATTACCTAAACTGAACGAGGAGGACATACACAACTTAAATAAATCAATTTCAAACAATGAAATAGAAGAGGTCATCAAAAGCCTACCAACAAGGAAAAGTCCGGGACCAGATGGGTTCTCAGCCGAGTTCTACAAAACTTTTAAAGAAGAGCTCATTCCAATACTTCTCAAAGTATTCCATAAAATAGAAGAGGAGGGAACTCTCCCAAACTCATCCTATGAAGCCAATATCCCACTGATACCTAAACCAGACAGAGACTCATCAAGGAAAGAAAATTTCAGACCAATATCCTTAATGAACATCGATGCAAAAATTCTCAACAAAATTTTAGCAAATCGCATGCAAAATATATTAAAAAGATAGTGCACCATGATCAAGTGGATTTTATCCCAGGGATGCAAGGATGGTTCAACATCTGGAAATCAATAAATGTCATTCACCATATCAACAGACTAAAAGTTAAGAATCACATGATTATTTCAATAGATGCAGAAAAAGCATTCAATAAAATACAGCATCCCTTCATGCTCAAAACACTAGAGAAAATTGGGGTAGTGGGAACATTCCTTAACATTGTAAAGGCCATCTATGCTAAGCCCATGGCCAATATCATTCTAAATGGTGAAAAACTGAAAGCATTCCCCCTAAAAACTGGAACAAGGCAGGGATGCCCTCTTTCATCGCTTCTATTCAATATCATTCTTGAGACTCTAGCCAGAGCAATTAGACAAACCAAAGAAATTAAAGGAATACGAATTGGAAAAGAGGAACTCAAACTATCCCTGTTCGCTGATGACATGATTATATATTTAGAGGAACCTGGAAATTCCACCACGAAACTATTAGAACTCATAAGTGAATTCAGTAAAGTAGCAGGTTACAAGATCAATGCTCATAAATCCAATGCATTTTTATACATAAGTGATAAATCTTCAGAAAGAGAAATTAGGAAAACTACCCCATTCACAATAACCTCGAAAAATATAAAATACTTGGGAACCAATCTCACAAAAGAGGTGAAAGTCCTCTACAATGAGAACTACAGAACACTAAAGAAAGAAATTAAAGAAAACTTTAGAAGATGGAAAGATCTCCCATGTTCTTGGATAGGCAGAATTAATATTGTCAAAATGGCCATACTACCAAAAGTGCTATACAGATTCAAATGCAATTCCAATTAAAATCCCAATGATGTACCTTACAGAAATAGAGCAAGTAATTATGAAATTCATCTGGAAGAATAAGAAACCCAGAATAGCTAAAGCAATCCTTAGTAGAAAGAGCAAAGGAGGGGGTATCGCAAAACCAGATCTTCAACTCTATTACAAAGCAATAGTAACAAAAACGGCGTGGTATTGGTACTAAAATAGGTAGATCAATGGTACAGAATAGAGGACATGGACACAAACCCAAATAAATACAATTTTCTCATACTAGACAAAGGGGCCAAAAATATGCAATGGAGAAAAGATAACCTCTTCAACAAATGGTACTGGGAAAAGGGGAAATCCATATGCAACAGAACGAAACTAAATCCCTCTCTCTCACCCTGCACAAAAGTCAACTCAAAATGGATCAAGGACCTCAGAATCAGACCAGAGACCCTGCATCTTATAGAAGAAAAAGTAGGTCCAAACCTTCAACTTGTTGGCTTAGGATCAGACTTCCTTAACAGGACTCCCATAGCACAAGAAATAAAAGCTAGAATCAACCACTGGGATAGATTCAAACTAAAAAGCTTTCTCTCAGCAAAGGAAACTATCAGTAATGTGAAGAGAGAGCCTACAGAGTGGGAGAATATGTTTGCCACTCATACTTCAGATAGAGCACTAATTTCCAGAATCTATAAAGAACTCAAAAAACTCTACACCAAGAATGCAAATAATCCAATCAACAAATGGGCTAAGGAAATGAACAGACACTTCACAGAAGAAGATGTACAAGCAATCAACAGATATATGAAAAAATGTTCAACATCTCTAGTAATAAGAGAAATGCAAATCAAAACTACCCTAAGATTTCATCTCACCCCAATCAGAATGGTGATTATCAAGAACACAACAACAATAGGTGTTGGCAAGGATGTGGGGAAAAAGGTACACTCATACATTGCTGGTGGGGTTGCAAACTAGTGCAGCCACTCTGGAAAGCAGTATGGAGATTCCTCAGAAAGCTTGGAATGGAACCACCATTTCACCCAGCTATCCCACTCCTTCCTTGGCCTATACCCAAAGGACTTAAAATCAGCATACTACAGAGATACAGCCACATCAATGTTCATAGCTGCTCAATTCACTATAGCCCGATTGTGGAACCAACCTAGATGCCCTTCAGTTGATGAATGGATAAAGAAACTGTGGCATATATATACAATGGAATATTACTCTACCATGAAGAATGATAAAATGTGGCATTTGCAGGCAAATGGATGAAATTGGAGGATATCATGCTAAGTGAGATAAGACAATCTCAAAAAATTAAGGACGAATGATCTCGCTGATAAGCGGATGAGGACATATAATGGGGGGTAGGAGAGGTTAGCATTAGGGTTAGGGTTAGGTTTAGGGTTAGGGATAAGTAGGGTGGTAAGAATGGAGGAAGGAAGGACTGTATAGAGGGAAAAGAGGGGTGGGAGGGGTGGGGGGAAGGGAAAAAATAACAGAATGAATCAAACAATATTGCCCTATGTAAATTTATGATTTTTAATTAAAATAAATTTAAAAAAAAGAAGAATTAGGATTTATCTGATTCCAAAGCCTGTTGTGTTAGCTCAGGTTTCCTCAAAAGCAGACCCTGCAATGAAGAGCTTGTGTGCTGGCCGTTTGTTTAGGAGTTGATTCCAGGAAGTGCACATGAGATTAGCAGAAGCGTCACCCAGGCTGGTGGGGTGTTTATGAACATATTCCATAATCGATATTATGGAATATCGATTCCATTATTCCAGAGGTTTCTCAGAAGTTTGTAGCACTCTAGAATTATCCCACCAAGCTATGAGAAAACTGGGTATTCATTCACCAACTCCTATTCCTCATTGACTGAGTTTTGAACATTCTGCAAGAGTACTGACTAAGCTCCCCCATGCCAAAGAAAGCTCTCAGTCAGAGCAGAGAGATGTGGGCCCTAGACAATACCCATCTCAGCTGCAGGGGCAAACAGAGGCAGGACACATGTACTGGGAGGGCATGAACACCCACACTGTTCCTCGCTCTGTGGTCATCTGCCCAAGCAGGAGAAATCTCCCAACCAGCTCCCTCCTTGCATAACCTGAGGGGAAGTAACTGCATTTCAATCCCTGCTCTTGGGGGTTGATTTATAATTGATGGGACTTTTCTACAGAAATTGATATATAGTATTACACTTACCAAAACTGTCAACTTATTATGCGATGATTTTTTTTTTGATGTGTGTGTGCATGTCTGTCTCTGTGTGTGTGTGACCTTTATTCTTTCTTGGTTTTAATTTCTTTGTATTGATAACAGGGCTTATCACATACTTTTGATAAAGTGGGGAAAATGTCAGTTTTCTCAGTGCTTTCTTGGGAAATACAAAAATAAAACCTTTCTCTCTAAACTCTGAAGTGTTTCTCATATCTGTAAAGATGCATTTTTCACTCCAAAAAACTTCAATAAGATCATGGATATAAAACTGGTCTATAAATAAAAATTCCACAAAAATCTGACTGCAGACAATGAAAAAAAAGAGTATATTAAAAAACAAACAGTAATAGCCACTTAGATTTGTATTATTTGTGTTTTTAAAGCTTTTCATCAAAACTGCTTAACAAGAAAATGACGTGTGTTGGAATCCCATTCATCTCTCTTATAGCTGTAAAAGCAAAAGCACAGAATGGTAAAAAGACTTCCAGGGTTATGCTGTGAATTGATGACCCTCGTCAAACTTGAACACTGGACTGCTAAAGCCCAAGTCTATGTTTGTTGACCCACATTAGAGTTTTTCAAGTTGTGGTTCAGACAATTTTCATTAAAATTGTTTGGTATACTTTTAATTATTTGTTTATTTATTTATTTACCAGGGATTGAACCCAGGAGTGCTTTACCACTGAGCCACATTTCTATACCTTCTTTCATTTTTTATTTTGAGATGGGGTCTTGCCAAGTAGCTGAGATTGGCTTTGAACTTGCAGTCCTCCTGCCTCAGCCTCCTGAGTTGCTGGGATTACCAGGCATACACCACCGTGCCCAGCTGGATATACTTTTTAAATGGCTAAGTCCTAGGCCTAACTTCAAGAGATACGAACTATGGTGATAAAGTTTTGTAGATATCCAGAAACTAAGGGCCAAACATTCTTCCAGACCAAGTGTTGACACTTGGATACTTGAATGCCACCACTGTCATGATGTTCCCCGCACCCTTAGAGATGATCAGGGAGGGGGATGTGCAAGTCCCCATGATCCACTACCCATGCACAGGAAGTGTCCTCAAATAGCCTGTCAGCCATGCCCTTCCCAGAAGAGTATTTTTGTTCCTACCCATAGTGGTCATCATGTAGAAGCCAAAATTCCTTCAGAAGAAAGAACATGTTTGTAGTCATCTTTCTAATGCCAATAGTATCTTCAACTGAGACAGATTTACCCCTAGATATGGATCCAGGTTGATTTATGAAAATCCTGATAACCTTCTACTTTCCCCCCCTCTCTATAAACAATTAACAAATGAGTCCCAACAGCATGTCTGCAATATAAAGGATGACTTATAATGGCATTGATGAAGTGTCACTTAAGCAGGTTTTAAATACTTCCTGTAAATCTTCTAGTGTTTAAAGAGGCCCAACTATTCAATTTTATTTTCTCTGCCTATCAAAGCTGTACTATGGGTAACATGTTATATAAATCCTTTTGGGGCAGCCTAAACTGATTTCTGTGCCGTCAAAAAGAATTGTAGATGAGGTAGTCAGAGTACCCCCTTGATATCCAGGATCATTGCCAGCAGTTGTGGCAGTTGTCCAATTGAGAGATGATAGGGATTTAGATACTGCGGGGGGTCAGAAGAAATTTGACTCTATATATTTTTGAAGTACAGCTAACAGAATTTCCTGATGGATTGAGGTGAGGGACATAAGAGAAAGAGTGGGGTCAAGGATGACATCAAAATTTTCTTCCTGAATCACTGGAATGATGAAACTTCAGTAAACTAAGGAGGAGGCTGTGTGGGGTACAGGTTTTGTGAAGCCAGGCTTGGGACATTTCTTATTTGAGATAGCCCTTAGACATCCAGGTGAAGATGCCAAGTCAACTCTTGAATATGAGGTTGGACTTTGAGAGAGAATCTAGACTGAAAATAAGAACTTGGGAATCATCAGACTGTTACTCAAATCTCAATCCTTTAGATACCCTCACTGAGAGGGTGAATTGTAAATTGAGATAAGAAGAAGAACCAGGTCTAGATTCTGGGGTACTTAACAGGGGTCAGGAACACCAGGAAAATCAGTAAAGTAGCTGAGAAGAAACAATGTGATATGCGTGATGCCCTGAGCATCAAAAATAATGGATTGGATATGGAGGCAGAGGGGTGGCTTCTTCTCAAATGCTGGCGACAATCATAGGATTTAATCAGGTGGAATTCATTGATGACTTTTATGAGAGAAGTTTGTATGAATGATGGAGGTGAAAAGTCAGCTTGGAATGTGTTAAACAGACATGAGAGAAGAAAAATTGGTGCCCACATGAACATGGTTCCTACTTAAGATCTCACCTGCAGTGTTTGCTCCAGAGGGCTGGCCTTCGGTTATATTGGTCCTTCTTCGTGGGCACATGGCCCTAAGACCAGGAATTTAACTGCTTGAATAAAATGCCAACAAGTTGGAGAGGATTCACAGAACCAACTTTTACTAGGCTGACAATTCTTAGCCATCTTCTAGAAGTGCTTCCCTCTGTTAGTAAGGAAGATGATTATTACTAGTCCCAAAATAGCCTGTTCGGCACCCAGCACAGCGCCTCGAACATAGCCAGTATTTAATAGCTTTTTGTGCTCTGAATGGATTTGTAAAAGAATGAATGTGCTTGGGTATATTTGGAGCAAATTATCCATGTTTGGTCAATTTTCTTTTTCAAATAAAAGATCTACAAATGATTGCTGGCAAAAATAAATAAATAAAGCCAGGGTGGAAAAAAAAAAAAAAAAAAAAAAACCACCCTGTTTTAGACAAACACATTGTGTCCTGAAAGATCTATTCTGTCATGCCAGCAGTCTCATTGGCTGTGATTTGTATATTAAGAAGATTTTAATTGCTCAGGTAAGTGCCTGCACCTGCTAAGACATTGTGTATTAGAGTACTTTATTCTAATCTTTTACAATACAGGGCACACTTCACCCATAAAATTATTCTCTGCACAATTATCACTCTGTTTTACTGAGGTAGAAAGTGCAACTTAACACTTTGGGTTTCACTCATTATTATTAAAATCATGGAAATTAGGATCATTGGGTAATGCTTGCGCAGTTAACTGCTGAATTGCCCCCATCCTCTCTGTTCCTCCTTTGCTTGCACCAATGAGCAGGACTTGAGTGAGTTCTTACTTTATCTGCAAGCACTGTGGGGGCCTGATTGTTTTCAACACAAAAGGTGTTATAAACTCCCAGCAGAGCATTTTTGCTGGGGCTCAGGGAACATATGAACTAGCTGGCTTTCATCTTTATTTTTAAAATAATATTTTTTTCTGGTTACAAAAGAATTGCAGAAGGAAAATTAAAAATAATTACACACAGAACAGTGCAAAATTTAGCAAATCTGAAGGAAAACACAAAAATATTCATAATCAACCATTATTCGTCTGTTTTTCTTTCAGGTACTTTCTTCCAGCCAATACAAAAATACAGTGAGTGTATAAAGTAGAAAGATGCTCACATAGTAACACACGCATATACCCTCTCAGACTAGAATATAAGCAAAGGAGTAGTTACATTTTTTCCTCTAAGGTAAATCATAGGAGGGTTTAGCAAGTTACAGATTGAGACTATATCCTACCTGTTGTTATAAATAAAGTTTTATTGGAACATAGTCATGGTCATTTCTTGATATATCATCCATGGCAGCTTTTACGCTACAATGCTAAAATTGAGTGGTTGTAGTAGAGGCCATATGACCTGCAAATCCTAAAATATTGCTATTGACCTTTTATAGGAAAAGGTCTGTAGTTCTCAAATTACTATATAAATATCGTGCCGCATAGCTGGCACCGAGAACCAGGCATTTTGTGACTGGCTTAGTTGGCAATGTCATTTCAATGATTGCATTGTGAATTTATCTGGTGGCCAGAACTCAGATCTGTGTCTAAGCTGTATTCTGGTTTGACACAGCTCATCTATATAACATACCCTACTCTGCAGTGACCTTTCTTCACCCATTTTTACCCATTTTCCTGTCTACATCCCCAAGATTGGCAAGTATGGGTGACCCAAGAGCCTTTATTCTCTTTCCCCTACAACACTGTGATCAAATGTCAGTGTGCCTCAACAGATACCCCAATAGACTCTGAGTCAGTAGGCGTGGGGTGGGGTGCAGGATTCTGCATTTCAAGCAAGAGTTCCTTGGTGATTCTGATGTAATTTAAGGAACTTTAAATTATGTAGAGGGAAATGAGGGGGGGTATGAAAATGGTGGAATGAGACAGATATCATTATCCTATGTACATGCATGATTACATGAATGGTATGAATCTACATCATGCACAACCATAGAAATGAAATGATGTACCCCATTTGTGTACAATGACTCAAAATGCAGTCTGTAAAAAAAGCACAAAACACAAAAAACAAACAACAACAAAAAAACAAATCCTCATCTTGAGAAACACCTTCCTGGTCCTTTTCTCTTCTGTCCACCTTCCCTGCCAAAGTAACCTGATGTCTCTTTGAATCATTTAGGACTTTGTTTTCCTCCAAGAATTGATAAAATCCACTGGGAGTGACAAGGTTAACATACAATCCCAAAGGAGTATGCTTTCATTCCACTAAGAATTCTAAAAAATGAGCATGAAGATCTATTTGAACCAGCTCTGATAAATGCTAACTGCTTAACAGGAGCTATTTGAATTAGGTAGCTATCCTAATTACTAAGCCCACAAGACCAGGCCATGGGCCAATCTTCTTTGGTCGCAAGTCATTGACATTCATCTCAGCTTCTGTAGTTCATTTTTTCTTTTGTTTCATCCAGCAACTTCTATTTTCAACCATGATATCCTCCAAAGCCTCTTTAGATACAATATGGACTGTGGGGGAACATCGATGTGTAGTTATAGCAGCATTATTTAGGTTATAAGTAAAGTAACTTCTTATCAAAAAGCCTAGATAAGTTTTCCTGTTTGAGAGTTCCAACTCTGCACTGACTACATGTATTAAATGAAATGATTTCTTTTCTTCTCTAACTTATGACCATGTCTTTATCATCTTTTAGAGTTTTGTAAGCCCTCAGGTTAACATGTATTTTCTCCCTTGCCCCTCCTTTAGGCAATGTGACCCTGAAAAGCAATCTTTTGAACAAATACTGTGTTTTAGAATCTGAGTATACTTCATATGGATTTAGACATGATGGGGTAATACAGAAGTGTCATAATGAAGAGTTTCTCTCCTGCAAGATATGATTAAAGAGAAAAATAATTAAGTAACTTATTATTGGGGCACAACTCAGAGCAGTAGGATTAGTTTCTTGGTGTTCCATGTTTTAACATTTATTCACTTAGTAAGTATTTATTGTGCTGCCTATCAGGCACAGGTGCTCTCAGAGTGAAAACAACAACAACAAAACTGAAAACATTAAACAAACAAAAAATGTGACAAACTTCAAAACCCTTGCTCTCAGGGTACTGAACTTCTAATGAAGAAGACAGACAATAAACAATAGCATACTGAGCCTCAAGGTACAAGGACACAGCAATCAAGCAGAGGAGGGCGGGGTTAGAGAGCGTGTGTTGGGTGTCCCAGGAGGAACGGTGCTTAGCCTATTGGGAAGCTACCTCAAAAATGCAGAAATTTGAATGCCCCAGCTTTGAGACTCTTGCTGGGAGCCCAGCCTTTATGCCCCTCACCCCACATCTCTAGGCAGCCATGAGGTTCTGCTGTTCTCATTTCACAGGCAAAATTTCAGGTCGAGTGAGAAAATCTTTATTTCTTTACAAAACAAAAACAAAGATACAATTCAGAGATAGAAAGACGTTAGGGAATTTTTAAATGGCTATGCACATCTCCCAGTTCCAGGAGAGGGTCTGAGGCTTTTCTGGGCAGACTCATTCATGCCTTATTCCTTGTCTCTCTAATCTCAGCTCCTAAGGGAGGCCTTCCCTCACCACCCAATAAATTACCCCATCACCCCATTACCTGCTTTTACTTAATTTATTTTCATAGCACTTATCCCTAATTGATATTTATTTATTTGCCTACCTGTTAATTGCTCTCTGTCCCCACTAGAAAGACAGCCCTAATAAAGTGGGGAAGGTGTTTGTTTTGGCCCTGACATGTAATAAGTTCTTAATAAGTGTTTGTTGAATGGAAGAAGACTGCTAACCATAGACAGGAGGAGAGAAAATTCTCCCCAACAAGGTCACTCTTAAAAAATTATCTCAACCAAATTTATGATTCTAGTTCCTTTAAAAAAATAAACAACTTCTTATATGATAACCATAATTCACTAATTTGTAATAATTCAAAGTAGAACAGTTTTTATTGGTAAAAGTTTTTAAATTATCCAGTTAATATTCAGACACATAAATATGCTTGTATTTTGTTGTAGAAAAAGCTACAATGAAGGCAAAACCCACATTAGATAGTAATGTGTTTACATTTTTTTCATTTAATAAAGTACACAGAATGCACCTACCTTGCCTGCGAATATTTCCACTCGAATAACTTGATATTATGCATGTCATTGAAAGAATTATTTTTCTATAAATCAAATAAATGGAAAAGTATACAGAATAATATAAGTACCCATATACTCACCAACCATCTTTGTTGAATTTTAACATTTTCCATATTTGCTTTATATTTTAGATAAACATTTCCAATATACTTAAACTCCCTGTAATATATGTAATCCCCTCTTTCTCCTACTCCATTCCCCACCTGCTTCTCAGAGGTCATAATCACCTCTCCATGTTTGTTTTTTCTAATTGTATACATTTATATATCAGATTGCAGAATCACATAGTTTATAAGTTATTATGTAAACGATACCATACTACCTGTGCCATTTTGCAACTTCAGTTTTTGCTCAGAGGTCGTTTGATATCAATCCATTTTGATACAAATAGCTAAAGTTTATCATAGATGACTATAGATAGTATCCCCTTAAAATATTTTCACAGAACTAACACCAAAATTAGACATCAACCTCTCAAAGATGAACATGCGGGATCTTTTTTATGAGTCCTGATCTCATTCATGACAATTCCATCCTCATGATCTACTTGCCTCCTGAGGGCATATGTTTTCTTTCAATGCAGTTTTTACTGCATCCCACTACCCTTGTTGAATAATATGAATTTGGTTAAGTTTTAAGTCTTTTAAAATTTCAAGTGTGACTTTCTATTTGAACCATGCACTGTCTCAGTCTCGATGCTCTTTAAAATATGTCATTTATATTTTTGATATTGATTTCTGGCTTGATTAAATATAATGATATGCCATTCTCTTTTTAATAATTAGGTACTTTAGTATTTATTGGGTTTCATAATGTGGTTTTATATTTGGCAAATTTTGCAGAATTTGTAGCTGTTGGACAAAATGGTCTATTAATATCCATTCAATCCAATTTACTCTTTGCTTGAATACTATGTATAATTTCTATACATGGAAAGTAGAATTCTAAGATGGCCCCAAAGATTCCTGGCCTCTGTTTTACACATGTTCCCCTGGAGTACACATGAGCTTGTGACTAGGATGAAATTTCACTTCCCTGATTAGGTTGGTGATAAACTGACTATGAGTTAATCAAAAGTAAGGTGGCTAGGACTCAAAGGGGACCTTTAGGAGCTGAGAGCAATTCCCTCTCAGTAGACAGCAAGGAAAGAAGGACCTCTGTCCTATAGTCACAAGGGATTGTGTTCTGCTAACAAACTCCAGATAGAAAAGACACCTTGACCTCAGTCTTGTGGGACTCTGAGCAGAATATCTAGACTTCTCACTTCCAGAAATGCTGATGTAGTAAATGACAGATAATTTCAGGGTCTAAAATTGTGATAATCTGTTACACAACCACAAAACTTTATGCTATAGTTCTGAATTTGACTTATCAATTATTATTTCACATTATGGTTTTGCTTGTTTCTTTCTGCTAGTATTTCTAATCGATTATACTTTTTCTACTTTGAGGTCATGATATTTGGGTTATATACATTCCAAATGACTAAGTGATTTTTTCCTGTTATGTAGTAACACTTTTTATTACTAATTATGGTATTTGCCTGAAAATTTGTTTTGTCTAATATTAAAACATATATCTTTTATTAACTATTTTACTAGTATGTCATTTTTATCCTATTTTCAGTTCTCATTTTGTGTTTTTAGAAATCTTTAGTAAAAAAAATTATTGAATTTTTAAAATCTGTTTTAAGACTACTTATTTTTACTTTATTATTTTTGTTTATCACATTCATTATGATCTATTTATTTTGACTTTTTCCTATCTTATATTTTTATTTAAAAAATCTTTTCTGCCTTGTATTTGCTTTGATCAGATCTTGCCCTCTCTCCCACTGTTCATCTCTATTAGTTTAGAATTTAGACATTATTTTTTCATTCTTTTAGTGATTGCTTTCAAATATTAGCATTTTTACTTAAACTTGAAAATAATTATTTTCATATTCTTAAATACACAAGGATATTAAATACATGGAGATTAGCCTTTTATAGATCTGATCATGCCCTCTTATCTTGCTCATGCTGATTTATAGTTTAGCTCCACCCTGATTTGATAGCATTCTAATTAATCATTTTATTACTATTGATTTATATAGTGAAATTTATTCAGTTACTCAGATTTTCTTTCTCTGAACTTGTTTTGGCACCTTAAACCTTTCTTCTTTGTTGAATTCCTTCATTCTGATGAATATTCTTGTGTAATTTTATCTTCATGCTCTCATTATTGGCCCCAAACTGATTTGTTTTGACCTTATTCTACAATGATAGTTTAATTGGCTATAGAATTATATAGGCTGATGATTTTTTTTCTTTCATCAGTTTGAAGTTATGTTCCATTATTTCTGGTTTTTAATTTTTTTATCTGGTGAAATCTTGCATAGTCTTCCTGAGGGGGTCTTTGCCCCTTTCTCTTGAATCTTAATAGTTACTAAGACTACTGAGCCAATAGCAATAGATTTTGGTGGAAATGCTACCATGCCATTTGCAGATTCAGGCTGTGAAAGTGTGACAGTTTATATTCTTCCCTTTTGGATTTATGATGCTCAGAGAAGCCAGAGAAGTTTGATTACCTTGATATTCCCATGCTGTGATGAAGCTTATATTAGTCATGTGGAATTGCTGCATAGAATCAATCCCCCCAGGCCAGGTGACAAACATGGAATGAAAACACCATCTTGAACATTTATTCTCTGCTGATGTGAGGTAGAGAAGATGTAAGGCTGCACACATATCCCGTTTCATTGTCTCAGCCTACTCCAACTATTCAACCAACCCAGTTGAGTCCTGAGTTGTTGTTGAACAGAGAATAGCTATCCATGCTGTGCTGGGTGAAAGTTGTTGACCCATAAAATCATGAGCATAACAGAATGGTTGTTGTTTTAATAACTAATTTGTGGTGGTTTGTTACAATTAATAAATATCTGGAATAGCATTTTCCTTTTATAATACTTAGATCGTACTCTCAAATTACACTTTTATTAGTATGTTTAGGTTTTATCTTTTTCAAAAGAGTAGGCTACTTAAAGGCAAAAACAATCATAATTTGTTTTATATTTTATTCTCATGGACTACCATATATAGATGTTCAATAAATATTTGGTGAATGAATAAATATTATAAAAAGTTTTTATTGCTCAATTGTTTTGTTCTAATTATTGCTATTTAAATTCCTTTAAAAATATTTGCAATGTTGTTTACCTGAGCTTCTATAATCCACTAAGAAAATAAAATAATGAATTTTTTAAAACCCTACAAAAATTCGATTAAATTTGGTGATACAAGATTCTGATTCTTTGTGTGTCTTTAGGGCTTAGTTGTTCCTTCTGTGCTGATAATTTTTCTGCCTATGGAGGATAGAACAAATCAATGAACAATAACACTGAGTTGAGCAGATAGAGTGCACACTGAAAAGTTTAGAGTTTAAAGATTATTTAATCACTTTTATTTTAAAATCTGGGAAACATCAAAATGCTTCCCCCAAATGAGTCTTGGCTCCACTGTGTATGATCCGATGATGCAGCTACTTCACGGTTTCCTGACATCTGTTGTTCCATGTCTTCACGGACAGCTGCTGAGACTCTGATCTGCTTATTCTCCTTGTCACTTGGTTATTTCTGCTTTCACCCTCCAAAGATAATTCCTTTGCAATAAGCATCTCTTAAAATAGAGTTCTGGGGAAACAACTATTTGTTTGTTTATTTATTCATTCAGATCCCACTATGTTTTAGAAATTCAAGGCAGTTTTGTGGAGATATATATATATATTTTTTAAATCATATATGGATATATGATTTTAAGATACAGAGAACAAAAAGAAAGGAAGAAGTAAAAAGAAATAAAGAAAATAAGGGGATAATATGGTCTTGATATAAGATTCAGAAAACTCAAACCAGAATTATCTTTTTTTTCCAACTTCTGGTGAGCCAACATTTGTCTCTTTTATGGGAAACTGGTTAGTTTTGTGGTTCAAAATGTCCATAATATTAATGCAAGCCAATTGTTCAGAAGCATGGTTGTTCTTGGTTCCCATACCAGACAGTAATTTTTCCCAGGTTCCTCATAAAGGGGACCCAGGAGGAAGAAAATAGTTTCAGCTGAACTGTACTGCAGGATAAAACAGCATTTAGGAGACACTGTAAGCTATTGAAGAATTCAGAAGAATATGAGTTGCATTTATATTGTATTTCTAGTTAACAGTGCCAGGCAAATAGTAGGTACTAATTAAATCTTCTTTAAGTGCATGAGAAACATAAAATGGAAAAATATTTCTGAATGCCTAGTAACTTTTAACAGAAAGTTATCTGGAAGAAGAATGTTCTTCAAAGGGCCTGATGTGCTATCTGGCAACATGTCTGTCACCATCCTCATCAGGGTTGCTATGGAGAGAACATCCTGTCCTGGGAAGAGCAGTGGGTACCACCAGAGATTTTAAGCAAATACTGGTTAAACAGAACTGAGAGCTGCTGCTGTGGATGTGGATGCCTTGGAGGAAATATATATTTAGTTTACGCAGTCCTTGCTGTGGTCCTGAGAACTTAGAAGTCACAGCAGTTTCCTCTCTACTACCAGGGCAACTGGTCAATCGTTTTACTTTAGGTCCTTGGGCCCTTCTATTTTTTCACCATAAGTTCTGTTTAACTTCATCAAATCCAGTTTTCCTCCCATTTCTTCATTTTCTGGAATAAATCTTTAAGATGTTTCTCTATATGTAGTTAATATTAAAGCTTACCTTTCCAAGCCAGAGTTTTCATCTCTTTACCAACCTTTATGTCCACTGAACAATGATGATACTGTGGCCTGAAAGACACAGTGTCATTGTGCGGGGTAAAGTCAGAGTATAAAGGGGGGGGTCACATAACAATAAGGCTATAGTATTCTTTGCTGTGTTGCAACTGTCCACCTAGGTTATGTGAGTAGGCCCAAGGTAAAGCCAAGTCACAAAAATAGGTTGCTTTATTACCACACTGCTCTGCCCTCGGAAGCATATTGCTTCAATTAGAACAATGCTACACATTTTGTGTTAGTAAAGAATGAGGCAGTCTTTCCCTTTATTTTCTTTGGTCAACATTTTCTTCACTTGGAAAAGTAGTCTCTTTGTGAAAAAGCAGGAAACAAAGCATTATCTTTTGGCCTTTACTTTTTATCCCTGCCAGTGAAACACTAAGAGATTCCAGTGGGCAAGGCTCTCCTGATGGCATTTTCCACCTTCTCCAACCCAGCAATGTGGCCACTGAAATGGGGACCCTTGTTGACTTTCTTCCTGGCCCCTGCCCTTTTTCATCTCGGCATTTGCTTGGGTTAAGGGATGGTTCGCATTTCTCTGAATCAAAAAGGCTGCACAATAAAGGGGAGAGAAAGAGAGCTAGAGAATCAGGTATTTGCTGCCGCCCTGCTGACCAGACTGTGTAGGAGCTGCTCTGACGTGGTGTTCAGTGCAGTGCATCGGTGTGCAGAACCGCAGAATAGAAAGAGTGAAGAGAGCCGAAGAGGGTGACCATAGCCGAGTTCATGGTCTTTCTTACCTGACCTTCAGTTAATGGGAAAGGGCACCTGCAGAAGGGAGGAATGGTGGGCTTCAGATCATCAAGGTCACAGGGTTTTCTTTACATAACGGTCTAGAGGGAAAGAAGTTGCTCTGACATCCATTAAATGCAAGAGTTTGAACCAATGACTCTATCCATTCCAAGCTGCATCGCCCTGAACAAGGTGAACCTTTCTGAGCCTCTGTGACCTCATCCCTCAAGTGCAAATACCTGGGAGTGCTGTGAGAACCCAACAAGATAATGTATATGTAAGTGCCGGACTTAGTCATTGGTACTATTACCATCCTCCTCATTAACATTATCTTCTCTCTTAGGGTTGCTCGTTTTTTTCTCTATGCACATGATCTTAAACATTATTATTATAATTAAATATCACCGAGAACACCCTATATGTCATTGATCAACATAACTGCTAAGCAAGCATAATGAAGTACTTCCTCTTTAGAACTAAAATTCGTTTGTTTTTCAAAAAGACGAAAGAAAGTATGGTTTGATTTATTTAATACTTAGTTAAGAGTTACTCAAAATAGTAGCTTAATTTGTAGATCTTTCCTTTCAGAAGTATTTTTACAAGACCCAGTCTCTCGAGAACTAGCAGTATGGCATCTGGTAAGTCATGTCCCTTGGATCTTATTTTCTTCCTTCATACAAAAGTTCTTCCCATTCTTCATCATGCTCGACTCACCTGAGCCATGGGGTTCCTTGAATGGGACTTGCTTCCTGTTTCACAGATGAACTAAGTTATTCAAGGAAGTTAAGTGGTTTGTCAAGCTCACCATTAATGAGTGAGAAACTGGGACTTGACCTATGAACTTGGGTCATTAGGAGAGGGTTCTATTCACTGTGTCTCCAGTCACGTGAAAATGATGAAATGGTCTCAAATAAGTATGCATATGAAAGCCTATTAACTATATTGTTATACTGGTATTTCACAGGCATTTCCCAATTTTGTAGTTTCTCATCATTATTATAACAACATCATTTTTTTCTATTAAAAATCAGTGATTGGCATTCAGTTATGAAGAGATTCTGTACTGATACCCTGATATTCTTAAGACATTGCCCCTTTCCACTGAGTAAATATTTATGTTATGCCAAATAAAACTTATTCCTTTAGATGGTTTTATAAATACAGAGTGTTTAAAAAGTAGGAATTTGACTTTTCAATTTTATTGAAAGAAGATGGTATTGATGATAATATCCATAGATAACAATTGGTGAACCCTAAGTGTCAGGATCTTTGCCTAGTATTTTATGTAGATTTTCTAATTTAATCTTCTTCAGTGAAATTTGCATAGTTGTTATATCCTTCAGTATATATGGTTGATGATAGTTAAGGAAACTGAAACCTAAGTTAAATGACCAGGCCTGGGTCATAGACCTAGCAAGCAGAGCAATAGGAATTGAATCCAGGTAATTTACTATTGTACATTTTTATGAGATGGATTGGCTTATACCTTTAAAACACTATTGAATAAAACCTGAAGGGTGATCAGTAGAGAAGAGAAAAGGGATGTGGGGAGGGAAGGGAAAGGGGAAATACAGGGGAATGATTTTGGCCAAGTTATATCACAATAGTGTGTACATGTACAAATATGTAACAATGAATCCCAATATTATGTACAACTATAATGTACCCATAAAAATATGGTAAAAAAAACACTGCTGAGCAGACAGCTTGCAATTAACTAATTCAGTCAGTATTTTGTGAATTCCTACTATGTACCAGGCACAGTGTTGATGATGAGGAGACAATGGTGAACAAGACAGATGGATCTGTGGGTGGATGGAAAATAGGAATAGTCCAAGCTGTGCGGGATGGTAGGCAGAATCATCTGGTTATTTCCACAGCCAACCTGGTGTGTCCATCTCAAGAAAATACAAGTTCTCCTTGTTGTCCAGGATTTGACTTTCTCTTGGTATAACAATCTGTTCCTTGCTAGACTCTTTGGGTCTCTTTGGGATCCTTAAAAGTATTGTTACTATGGGCTAGACAAGTAACCTCCTCTCCAGGTCAAATCTTATAATTATTACAGGACATTGGGCAATACTATGTTGACTCCATTCCAAGAATACTGAGAGCCCACCATTTGTGTAAGTGCATTAATATCAGAATCTTATCAGCATTGATTTAATTATGTTGCATAAGAGTTAGAGAATAGAGTTCATCCAACAAATTTAATTCATTGATAAGCTTTTTATAAGACCCAGTTAAACTATTTTTGATTAATTCCATCCTGATATTCATTACTGAAATTATTTTCACCAAAATCATTTATCTTTCCATTTTACAATGAAGATTTGATTTATGGATTAGTTTTATGTCCAAAACAAATTATGCCAGGTTTTATTGTTAAATACTGTGGATTTTCTTTTATGATGCTTATTTCTGTTAAACTTATTTTGCTCAATCTGACTTTTCATATTTTCATGAAGTATCAAATTTTCCATCAAATTTTGTTTCATTTTTTAAAAGGAAGATTTAATTGTGAAATTTTGACTATGGCTAGTTTGTTTGGGCGATTGAATACAGGGGCACCTTAACTCTGAGCTACATCCTGTCCTCTTTATTTTTTATTTTGAGACACAGTCTCATTAGGTTGCTGAGCATCACACTAGATTTCTGAGGCTGGCCTCAAACTCACGATCCTCCTTCCTCAGCTTCTTGAGTAGTGCAATTACCAGTTTCTATTAATGCTGATTAATTTTTCATAATATTCTTTATATGTAAAGATGTTTTGAATTTTTTACCTAGCTTATCCATGAAATAATATATTAGCATACCTCCTGAACTGCTGAAGTAGAAAGGGAAAGAGAATAACAGGGAAATGTTAACAGAAGAACAGATAAAGTCAGAGGTAATGGGCAGAGGGATAAATGGAAAGATTATTAGAAGAAAAGGAAGTAAGCCCAAGGCGTAGGGGAGGAGTCGGAACACCTCATGCTTAAAATGAGGGAATCAAACCAATTGACTGAAGCAGCAAGATCTCAACATATATCTCTTGGTGGTAACTGAACATCCACGTGTTACATTTAAAAAAAAATATCAAATGGGACTTTGTCATGCAAAATGGTGATCCCTTTAAGGTTTTTCTTTTGCAGGTCTACAAGACATTTTTGTACCTTGACCAAGTCCCCTGTTTTTTCACTTTATCCTTTTCAGAGTAACCAGAGAATATTTCAGTTGTCTGGTGTTTATTTCACCTATGTTGCTAATGTTGTCTGCAGGCCTTGCTATAGCTTCAAGGTCCTCACCACCATTCATGTTGAAATTATTCCCTGTTTTGAGGCATTAAGAGGTACCAGTAGGCTCTTTCAAGGGTGGCAAGGTCAGGAGGGCTTGACCATTCTGAATGGCTTAATCTACTCATGGATTAATGTATTAATGGATTGATGGGTTATCTCAAGAATGGGTCTCTTGCTAAGGCTAGATTGGCTGGCTTATGTGTCCTTGCCATGTGGTGCTCTGTGCTGCCTCTGGACTATGAAAAGAGTCCCTACCAGCAAGAAGTCTGTGTTCACCAGCTGTGGCTCCTCAACCTGGAGCCTCCCAGCTTCCAGACTCATTTATTCTTTATAAATTACCCAGTCTCTGGTATTCAATTATAAGCAACAAAAAACATACTAATACAGGTCTATGGATGGAATTTGGCCAGTGAGACTGTATTCAGAAGCGCCTAGTAACTTATTTGGAAAAAAATGCAGTGTCATGGGAATAGACATGCTCATCCCAGGGGAATACCTTCTGGCGAGGCAGTGGACTTGTTCTCTCATGGAACTCCACCTGAGTGCTCACTATAACCCCAACTCAGGTACAGCAGAATGATGCTCAAAATGGTCTTAGTAATATTATGTCAACAGTAGATATTAATTGCAGGTCTCAAGATCATCTATTCAGAGACAATAACTAGAAACCAAAGCCTGATCTTGCCTGGGGAGTCAGAATAAAGTACTATTCTTCTGCAGCCACTGCCACGAAGTCTCTGTACTCGTCCTACATAACTGGACTCTCTCCTAGTTATTGAATATTTGTTTTTGTTGTTACTGTGATTAATATGTCCTCCTGAGGAGAAACCATAAGCTCCATGAAGACAGGAACTAGGATTGTTTGGTTCATCACTCTGTATCTGCACGTATCGTAGTCCTTGGTACATAATGGGTACTCGATTCACATTTATTGAAAAAAACTTGGGTAATGTAAAACAAAGAATAGAACAGAGCTTCTGAGCTTGATATGAATGTGAGTTACCCTGAAGAATTTCTCTCTTGATTCCTTTGTGTGGAGGTGGCAAAGAAAGAGGAAGAAGCCAGGGAAAAATGGATCAGGGTCCTGTAAGTCATGCCCCTACTTCCAGCACCTTCATACCAGATATCTCCACTTTGTACTTCCCTGGCAGCAGCCTATGACTGAATCCAGAACTGCCTCTGCTCACTTCCTTGAACAGTGGAGCTGACCAGCTTGGGGTCCAGTTCCAAGATCCTCCTCCGAGGGAAATTGATAGACATGAAAACTCCAGGGTCCAGACTTACCTCATAAAATCCAGTTGAGAGAAGAATAAGACCTTCAGAAACACTGCACATAACTGCTTTTGACAGAGGGAGAGCAGACAACATGAAATTAAGAATGTATCATTATTATTTGAATCTTGGAACTTTTCAAATGTTCAGAGGGCACTAACCTTCAGAGTGCAAGGAATGGGATTGCTTCTAAATGATGGCTCTAATTATAACAGGACCATGAATAATCTGCTTAATTTACGGAGCAAAAGTATACAGGGACTACCTTTGCCTTGCTCTGACATGGTAGCCCACCTCTCTCCCCTTCATTCCCCATCAGCAACACAGTCTAACTTTCTGCTCCTTAGGAAACCAATCTTGCTGTGCTTCTGGGCCTTTGCATGTGCTGTTCCCTATACCTAGAACACTTTTCCTCAAGCTCTTCACAAGGCTACTTCATGCTCATCATTCGGCTTTCTGTTGAAATTTCATTTTCTCATATTTTACCACCCTTCCTAAAGTACTCCCTGACATGAGCCCTCTTTTTATATCTTTTTCTAATAATCATCTCTCTACAATACCTTTTTCAGTCTTTCATGCATCCATTTCAGTTCTCCCTGGAATATAAAGTTTATGAGAGTATAAATGGTGTTGGTTTTATTCACTATAGTACTCTTGGGCTCTAGATTATTATTTATTTATTTTTGGTACTGAGGATTGAAACCAGGGGTGATTTACCACTAAACCACACTCCCAGCCATTTTTGTTTTTTTTTGAAAGAGTCTTGCTGAAAGCACCCAGAAAACCACTCCAGACATGGAAACTCACACAAGAGATTTTAGTAAGCAGATGAATACAGTGTCTGCCCTTAAGGGCGAGAGAAAGAGAAAGAATGCTAATAGCATGGGAACCACCCTTAAGTAGTGGAAGCCCAAGGGCTAATTGGACCAATGATGAACGAGGAAGTTAACAATCTAGATTGAAAAATAGTGTGTGGGAAGGGGGCAGAATCAGGGGAAAAATGACTACAACCTTACTCCTTTCATTCCCCTGTTTTTGTTTTTATAAGATCCCTTTTGTGCATATGGGTGAATCCATCTTCCATGACTGCTTCCTGCTGGACATGGGCATAGAACTGATTCAGGAGAGGGAAATGTCATTGCAGTAGGTGGGGGTTGGGGGCTAGATCATTCCCCTAGGGTGTGCACTTGTAGCCAGGCTCCAATTCATCCTTTTTAAGGTCCTGATAGTCCTGTAATACAAACTGAACAGATCTATTGGGGGAAAAAATCCAATAGTTAGGAAAATGGCAGACAGGGCAAATAGCAGGAAAGGCTAGCAGTCCAGTCCTCATGACTGGGTATGGTTGTCTGGTGCCTTGGTGTTCTGGTCCTCAGCTTCTGGAATGGAAAGAAGGGTGGAGGACCAGAAGACTTTCAGTCTGAGGTGGAGAGGTCCCACTGTAGTGGCCAAGTATTGGTTGGAAGAAGACTGAGGGTTAGGGTTAGAAATTGGAGAGGAGTTTGTGGATTGAGAGTAGAGCTTAACCTGAGAAATGTGTAGCCATCCCAGTAAACCTTGCACCTTAATGGCCATTGGTGTGGCCAGGATCACAGTATGGGGGCCCTGCCATTTGGAAGATAGAGGGGCTATGGCCTCCTGAGGAGGAGATATAAGAACTTGGTCTCCTATTTGAAGAGGTTAAGCCAGGGGGCCAGAAAAGGGTCTGGGTAGGGTGTAACCCCATAGGAATGCCTGAATGTGGTTTAGGAGAGGAATGAATATATGAGAAGGAAGAGGGGAAGAAAGGGGCAATAACCCCAGGGGAAGGATGGGACAACCATACATCAGCTGAAAGGGGGGGATATTGACAGTTTTCTTAGGGAACAAATGAAGATGCAGAAGAGAAAGAGGCAGGAGTTTAACCCAATCAAGGTGAAGTTCTAAAGAAAGTTTGGTTAAGACATTTTTTAAAAGTTTGGTTTATTCAATCTACTTTACCCAATGACTTTGGGTGAAAAGGAATATGGAAATGCCAAGGGTCTCCAAGAGCCTTGTCAAGTTGTTAAGAAACTCGAGAGATAAATTCAGGCCCATTATCTGACTAGAAGGAGGTAGGCACTCCAAAATGAGGAATGATTTCATGAAAGATGAAGTAGAGACAGTTAATGCCCTTTTGTTGAAAGTGGGGATGGCCTCAACCCATCCCAAGAAGGGGTCTACCATGACCAAAAGGTACTTAGATTTTCTTATTGGGAGCATGTGAGTGAAATCAAGTTGCCAGTCTAGCTCTGGAATAGCACCACAGGCCTGCTGAGTCAGAAAAACAGGAGATCTGATAGCTTTGGATTAATTCATAGGCAAAATTCACATGTGGAGGAGAGTTTTTTCAGAAATGAGATGTCAGAGGAGGATAGTTGCAGATGAGTGTTAGCAAACTGAGAGCGAAGAAAGGTTGGGGTGAAATAAACAGTGGAGGGATGAAATTATCTCCCTTTTGGGAGGCAGTGGAGGTAAGGGATCATGAAGCATCATAATGGGGGCTGGTGTGGATGATAAGGATGCTCTTCTAGCCTCCTCATCTGCCTTATTGTTGCCTGAAGAGATAAATAATTGATCTGTCTGATGAGCTCAGCAATGTACAAGGCCTCTGGTTGCTGAGAGGTGAAGAACCTCAAGGAGGTTTAGATGTAGCTAGAATTGGTGATGGAGTTCCCTTTTGTGGTAAGAAGGCCCCTCTCTTTCCAAAGGAAAGTTTTTTTGATTCCTGGGTTAAGACAAATGCTACAGCCAATACCCTAAGACATGGTTCCCAGCCTCTTACAGTGGGGTCTAGACTTTTTGAAAGGTATGCCACTGGGCCAAAGGTGGGTTCAAACATGTGTCCTATGACCCCCAGAGCAAACTCACTTTTCTCAAAGACAAACAGGTAGAATGGTCTGGTGTTGTCAGGGAGGTGTAGGGCTGAGGTTTGAAGAAGGGTTTTCCTTAGGGTCTAGAAAGGTGTTTCCACTGGGCTGAGGAGAGGTTCAGTGGGACACCCTTCAAAGCATCAAAGCATCTGGGACCCCCCCCCAGAATGGAAAAATTTGAGATCCAGAATTGTAAATATTCTGCTAGCCCTACAATGGAAAGTATTTCTTCCTTGGTAGATAGAGTGGGCATGTTCTGCAGCAATGTTTTTCTCTCTACAGTGATGGCCTTAAATCCAGGTGAGAGGCTGACTCCTAAGTAAATAACCTGAGGTTGGGAAAGCTATACCTTTACTGGAGAGACCCTATAACCTCTGTCAGCCAGAAAATTTAGAAGCTTAATAGTGTCTCCTTGGGAGTCCTTGAGAAATGGACTACATAGAAGATCGTCAACATACTGTAAGAGAGGAGGAAATGAAAGTAAAAGAGGCAAGATCATGAGACAGTGTTTGCCCAAGGAGGTGAGGGCTGTCCAGGCCAGCTGAGAAGAAATGTGAGTAAGAGGGTCAGTCCAGTGAGAGCAAAGAGATCCTGCGAGTCAGGATGAAGCCAGACAGTGAAAAAGGTATCCTTCAAATCCAACACAGAAAAGTATGTGGTGGAGGAGGGGATAGAGGAAAGCAAACTATAGGGATTGGGCACAATGGGGAAGATGAGGACAACTGCCAAGTTGATGATGCAAAGATCTTTCACAAAATGGAAAGATCCATTAGGATTTTTAACAGTTAGGATGGAAGTGTTATAAGGTGAGTCGGTGGGGCACAGGAAGCATTTCTGCCTTAAATCCTGGATGACTGATTGAAGCCCTAAGAGGCTCCTTTGGGAAAGGGGATATTGGGCCTGGGCTGGGTAGGATGTTGGATCCTTCAAGCAAATGAGTACAGGAGGGCACGTAGTTACAGAGGGTGTGTGGGTGTCCCAAACATTGGGGTCAACAAGGGAGGGAGGAAGGAGATATGAAGACTCAGTTTGGGTTGTATGTTCCTGCATGAGGAGAGGAATAACAGAGGAGTCTTGGTGGAGGCATATGGTAGGTGAGAAGGAAATAGAGGCACCCAATTTAGTTAGGATGTCCCTTCCCAGAAGGGAAATGGGACACATAGGAATTATCAAAAAGGAATGAATAAAGCAAATCTGTCTGATATGGCAACTTATTTGGAGGGGTTTGTAGGGGGTGGTATGGTTTTCCCTCTGCCCCAACAATAGAAGATTTGGCAGAAGTGGGTCCCCAAAACTTCTACAGCACTGAAAAGGTGACTCAGTATCTATAAGGAAAGGGAGCTGTCTGCCTGCCACCATAAGGGTCACTCGGGGCTCCTGAGCAGTGATGGTCATTGGGTATAGAAGTCCCAGGCCCCTTCAGTCATCCATTGCCAATCCCAATAAGTTACTGGGGGAAGGGGTTGAGACTGACTTGGCACTTCTCTGAGCACCAGGGCCAACCACTGCCAATGCCCTGGTTGATAGCATTTTGGACAAGGAAGTGGGGGCTGCTGGGAGTTGGGGCAGGCTCATGCCCAGTGACCCTTTTTTCCACACTTGAAGCATGGGCCTGGAGGTCTTCTGGGAGCTAGGGTATTCCTAATAGTGGCCGCTGGGCAGGTCTAGCTGACTGAAAGGCTTTGGGCTAGCATTTGGTATTTTAGTTTTAGTTTTTGTTTTTTTCCCTTCCCTTCTGTTATACATCCTGAATGCCACTGCTAGAACCTCTGACTGTGGAGTAAGGGGCCCCCTGTCCAACCTCCTCCACTTAGCCTTTATATCTGGGTAACTTTGAGAAAAAAAAAAAAAAGTCATGAGTAACTGTCATCCCTCCAGAGTTTCAGGGTCCTGGTTAGTATATTTGAGCATGGCCTCTGTGAGGTGACTCAGAAAGGTGGATGGCTTTTCTGTTTTGTCCTGTATTACTTCCTGAAGTTTGTCATAATTAATAGGTTTAATGGCAGCCTTCGAAGGCCTGCAAGGATACAAGTTTGGAACTTGTCCCACCACAAATGCCCCATACCTGTGTTATAGTCCCAATGGGACTCCCTATCTGGTACTGATTCAGCCCCAATGGGATGGGTCAGGTCAATTTGTGAACCTCATCTGCATAATTGCACCCTTGTTCCCAGATTCTCCTGTGCTCCCCAGGGGCCCAGGTGTTGACATGATCATATAAATATCATGACAAGTAAGATCATAAGACTGAGTAAGATACTGAAATTCCTTGATAAAGTTTGCAGAGTCGGAAGTGAAGATGCCTAGCCATTTCTCTATCTGGGAAAGATCAGAAAGTGAAAAAGGAACATGGATTCTGATCACTCCCTCCACACCAGCCATATCCTGTAGGGGGGCTAGAACATTTGTGCAGGACTACGTGACAGGAGAACTAGGTAGGCTGGGTGGTGGGGTGGAAGCAGAAGCAGAACAGGGCAAAGGAGATGTAGGAGCAGAGGCCTGAAGGGTCTCTGCTGCAGGAGACTGATATGGGGGTGGTTTGTCAATCAGGTTGAAGTCTGAGGAGGAGGAGGGATTAGGAGGGGAGAAGAAGCCAAAAGGAGTTGTTCAGGTTTGCAGGAAGATTAAAGATCAGGTTTAGTGGGCAAGAAAGAGAAAGCTTAAAGATAAGGAATTTCTTTCCACTTGCTTGCTCACTCACAGAAGTTATATGAGTCCCATAAAACATTAATATCCAAAGTGCATTAATTAGCCATCGAGATTGATTATCCAAAGGATACTGTGGTCAAATATCATTACACAAGCAAATAAGTTTTGGTGGCTCTAAGTCAGGGATCAGGTAAAGGGATTTAAGATTTTCTAGTAGACATCCTAAGGGTGAGTCTGCCAGAATGGAAGACCTCCATCCCATGGTGGAGACTGACACAGCCAAGTCAATGTCCAAGGCATTCTGAGGTCACAGACTAGTTGACCGGAGACCAGGAGGCAATACAATGATGGGAGTCATCACCCCCATTAGTGTGTGTCCAGCAAAAGCCGAGGGGGTTGAGGACCTGTTGCCAGGATTTTTGAGAAAGTGAAGAGGAGCCTCAACCCAGAGAGGGAATCTCTACCTTAAAGACTGGGGACTCACCTGTCAGATAAGGTCAACTAAGGGGGCCAGCTGTAACTTTAAAAGTCATGGCTGGGGGAACCCCCACTCCTCAACCTCCTCGAGGTCACTGGATGATCAATGGTCATGTCTCAGGTCAGCAGAGGAGTGTTTAAGTCAACCTCGGGGAAAACTCACCAATCTGAAGGCTGGCGATGGATGTAGAACTGAGTGTCCAGGTGAATGGAAGGTGAGATCAGCGTCCAGGGGTCCAGGGCAACAGATGGGATTCCACTCACCCAAGTGGCACTAGAAGAGCCCATCTGAGTCACGGCACCAATGAAAGCACCCAGAAAAACACTCTGAATGTGGAAACACACACAAGAGATTTTAATAAGCAGAGGAACAGAGTGTCTGCCCTTAAGGGCCAGAGAAAGAGAAAGAGGGCTAATAGCGGGGAACCACCCTTAAGTAGTGGAAGCCCCTGGGCTAATTGCAACAATGAATAAATGAGGAAGTTAACAATCTACATTGAAAAATAGTGTGTGGGGAGGGGCAGAATCAGGGGAGAAATGGCTACAGCCTTGTTCCTTTCACTTGCTCAGTTACTTAGAGCCTTACAAGTTGCTGAGGCTGGCTTTCAATTTGTGATCCTCCTGCCTCAGCCTACTGAGTTGCTGGGATTGCATATTGTCTGACATTTTACAGGCATTTAATATATTCCTGCTAAATAAATGAATGAACAGGAGAGACAGTGATGACTTTAACATGAATACAAAATAGATTGGGCACATTTTGAGGACTACATGAAAGAGTTTGGATCTTATCCTAGTGCAGTGCATTAGTATAGATTCTGGGTTGCTAATAGCAGAATCCACTCAAGCTAGTTTAGGCAGAAAAGAAAGACATTAAAAAGATGTAGGGTGATTCACAGTTGGGGCTACCCCAGGCAGGTATTTTGTTTCAAGTGATGCATGGCAATTAACAGTAAGTGATAAATTTAATCTGTGAGCATTGAAGTAGTTCTTTGACAATGAAAAATAAGGGGGATGTGTTAGATGAAGGCATATTTTTGTTGTTGTTGTTCTGTGATTTTTAGCCAGGTAAGAATGTATTGCTATTGAAATAGAGAATGAGTCTATATAATCAATTGGCTGGCTTCATTAGCTTTATTTGGACGTACCCGTATCCTATACATATAAGGTAACACTTGCTTAGTTAGAGGGCTACTCAATATTTTGTATCTGTGTGTGGTGTGTTTAAAAAAATAATTCAGTTTTTCCTCTTATTTTTGTGTGATCATAATGAAACAGATTCTCTAAAACATGGGGTGGTGCTCTATATGGAACCACTGGAAAAGCTCAGGAGCCAGACTCCAAGGACATGCCAGCAGGACACACACCCAACCACACCAAGGAGACTGCCCTAGTGAAAACTGCACTTCCCCTGGGTGCCAATAATGCTTGGTCCACAGGCCAGGAGTCCTGCCGCATTTACTCCCAGAGAGTCAGGCATTCCACTTGCCTGAGAGTCTCTGCGTGAAGCTCTTTCTCATATTGCCTCAAAGCATGTCTCCTCCAGGTGTGTTTAGAGGAGTAGAACTTGAGTTACACACTTGTCCTCCTAGGTGCAAGAGAGTCGAGAAGTTTTTCAATTCCACCTTGAAAAGGGAAGCCTCTTCCTGTGGCAGTTACTTAGGTATAGGAAGGTTTCTAAATGATATAATAGCCATAGATATAGTAGCCATTCTGAGAAAGACCAGATGTATCAGTTTTTCAACATTTTAAATAAGAAAGTGATATGATTTATATTTTTAAAAGACCACCCTTGTTTCCTATTGGGTTATGTGTGTGAAGATGGCAAGAGTGGGCCAGGAACACGAGAAAGATGTGAATCCTAAAGGTTACTGGGACCAGGGCATGGCAACAAGGATGGAGGACGTGGGCAGAGCGCACTGCACGCAGCAAGGCAAGAACCAACGGGACTGGAGGAGGTGAGGCTGAAGCAATTTGCAGGTCATTGAATCAAGGCATTTATTATATATTATCATTTATGGAGAAAGTCTTTTTGATGAACATAGTCTTCTATTTCTGCTTAGATCTTTATGAAGATGAAAGAAGACCAGAAGTTATCAAGCCAGTCATTTAATATCACCTAAGAACGAGCAGGAGTGTTCCACTTCGCTATTCCAGTGTGGTTTGGATAACCTTGCTCATGTGTGATACCTACATTTTAATTAGCTCGAGTGTCTAAACAAGGCAGGTTAACAACATATCAATCACTTCCTCTTTTACCCTTTTGCTGAAAGTACCACAGGCACCCAGGTTAAGTTAGGAATCTATTTCAATTGGCTCTTATCTCCTTAAGAAACCAGAAGCCTGGAATCCACAAACTAAAATCTGATGCAAATGTGGCAAATCCGCGCCACCAGGAAATGCTTTCAAAAGGAATTTCCCGATGATTGTAAAACAAATATCAGGTCTTTTATTACTAATCTAAAAATAAATATATATAACCTGATCTAGCCACAGTTGAGAGGAATATAGAATTTTTTAAAGGGTTTGAAGTTTGAAAACCTTCCATAGGAAAGATTTTTTTTTTTTTTTTTTTTTTTTTGAGGAGATCTTATTTTGAATGACAGAGTGAAACTGAGTGATTGTAAATTTGAGCTGAACATCAAAGATTTCCTTCAATCAGGGTCACCTTGGTGGCAAAAAAGCAAAGCTTGTCCCCCCAAACAACAGGTTTAGTCATCACACTGTCTGCAAGACAGCCACGTCCCAGCCTGGCCAGTCTCAGATCCACCAAGAGAAGAGGTCCTTCCCTTTCAAGGCTATGTGTGCAGAGAAGCAGCGATTAGATGAGAAATAATTTTAGAACAGATTTAAAGGATTTGCAGAGTCCCAAGAAATGTCAAGCCTCCTTTCATATGTCCATGGCTGCTTGACAGTAGAGGTGAAGCAGGATGTGGCCGATGATACCCATAGCAAACAAGTCCTCTATCACGACAACCACCTATTTTAAGGAAATTATTGTCTGTATAATCATAATTTATTGATATGCAATGTAACAATTTTATTCTAAACAGTGGCTGGCTGACTGTAGGAATGTCTTCATGAACTACGAGATGAGTGTTCCCTGATGATATACTAGGAGACACATTGAGTGAGGTTCATAATTTGCCATCCCCCAAAAGTAATTTGTCGGGTTAGGAAAGGAGGAGTACATTTTAAACAGAATGTTTATATCTCCTGTCTTGACATTTCATATGGAATGCTAGAAAGTTTATGGTATTTGTGTGTTTTGGTTTTTGTGGTTAAATTCAAAGGAAAACCAAAATTTTTGCCAACAAGCTTATGTGAATGAATCTATTTTCCTTTCTTCTTCCCTACCCCCCACCTGAGAGAGAGAGAGATGGGGTGGGGAGGGAGAGATACAGTAAGAACCTAGCTCAAGAGGAAATCTGCTGCTGGTTTTCATGAAATCCAGAAGACTGGGAAAATAGGGATGCTGCTGCCAACAATCACCTGTGCACTAAAACTGCAATGCTGTTGAGCAAAAGAAAGAAGACTCCATGTTTTTCAGATGCCAGTTCTCCCCAGATTCACCCATAGATCTGATTCAATCACAGTTAAAATCACAGTAGGGCTTATTGACATTGAAATGTTGATTCTAAATTTGATATGGAAATTAAAAGGTTCTAGAATAGTCAAAACAACTTTGAAAAAGAACCAACTCAGAGAACCAATACTATCTGATTTCAAGACTTATTACAAAGCTATCGTAATTGAAGCAATATGATATTGATGTAAAGCAGGGATAGGCAAAATGCTTATGTAAAGAATCAGATAGTAAATACTGTAGGCTTTGTGGGCTATACTGTCTCTGTCACAACTGCTCAGCTCTGCTATGAAAACATGCCATGTGAAAGCAGCCATACCCTGTACATAAAGGGATGAGTGTGACTGTTTCAGTTTCAGTAAGCCTTTATTTGAGCACATTGAAATTTGAATTTATATAATTTTTTACATGTCATCCAAAAATATTTCTTTGATTTATTTTTGACCCCTTTTAAAGGTCAAAATGGTTTTAAAATGGAAAAACCATTCTCTTTTGAGCTTATAGGCTATACATAAATAGGAAGTGGGCCATTGTTGGCTGAACACAGTAATAGACATAGACAAAAAATAAGTGGAAAAGAAGAGAGTAAGGAAATATGCAACATACATACCAGCACTTTGTGACAAAGGTGCACAGGCAATTCTGTGAAAAATGATGGTCAAATAGCACTTTAATGTCCACACACAAGAAAGAACTTTGATCTATACTATACACCATGTGCAAATATTAACTCCCTATTAACTCCTATAAAACCTCTAGAAGAAACCATGAAAGAAAGTTGTGGTGACCTTAGTTTCAAAAGAATTTCTAAGCATATCAAAAGCATTTGCTACTCTTAGAATGCCAAAAGCATTATACATAAAAGAATAAGTTAATAAATTAGAATTTATCAGTGACAACAAAAGACTTCTGAGGATGAAATTTCCATCAATAAGGAATGGATAAATTATTATGGTATATCCATAGAGTAGATCAACAAGAAGGAGTGAACTATTGATGTATGCTACTACATAGATAATCTTAAAGTAATTATTCTAGGTTAAAGAAGATGGACAAAAATAGTATATACTACATGATTTTTAAAAATGCAAACTAATATGGAGAGATAGAAATTAGGAAGATGGTTTCTGAAATGGGGTGGGTATGGGTGGGACAGCAGGGCAGGATTAACAAAAGTCATGCAGAAACTTTTATATACAGGTAATATATTCATTAGCTTTATAATGACAATAGTTTTTCAACCAATGACAGATAGATGTCAATACTTATCAAATAGTATACTTTAAGTTGTTGTAGTTTATTGTATGCCAATTGTATCTCAACAAAAAGGTTGTAAACACAGATAATAAAAACAAGCCTATAAATAATCTATAAGTTTCAATTATTGGACAAGGTGTTAAAAAACACTATGAGTGCAACAATCAAGAAAATAGATGACATAATGTAGATTTTTATTGGAAAAGTGAAAAAATATATGTATATAAAAGTGGCAAATAAAAGTCTAAGAACTGATAAACATAACTTCTAAAATTATAAACTCAAAAGTTAGGTTTAGCAGATTAGACAAATCAGCACAAAGTATTGATGAGTGTTTTAAGTCAGTTTTTTTTTCACTGCTATGACTAAATGATCTGACCAGAGCAATTTTAGGGGAGGAAAAGTTCATTTGAGGACTCACAGTTTCAAAGGTCTCAATCCATGGACAGCAGTCTCGATTCTTCACCTCTCCAGAGGAGGCAGAATATCATGGCAGAAGAGGGTGGCAGAGGGAAGCAGCTCACATGATAATCAAACAGCAGATAGAGACTCCACTAAGGAGGTACAAAATATATACTGGAAAGGCATGCCCCCAATGACTCACTCCTCCAGCCACACCCTACACAACTTTAGTTTAATCCCCCATCAGGAGATTAATTCTCTGATTGGGTTAAGACTCTCCTAACCCAATCATATCTCCTCTAAATCTTCTTGCATTGTCTCACACACGAGCTTTTGGGGGACACCTCACAGTCAAACCTTAACAACTAGAAAGTAAATTGTACATTGGTTATTGATTTAATAATAAACAACCAACAAACTCATGTTAAGTAATCGTTTTATTGGTCTGAAGCTCATCTAAATAGCTCACTGATAATGGCAAGTTTTTCAACCTAAGATAGGTCACAGTTCCTGGGGTTCCTTTGCTTTAGGTTTGTGGGTTGTCTAGGTTGCCTGAACACCACATGCCCAAGAAGCTAGGCAGGAGTCTCCTGAACCCCAGGTGCACAGGGAGAAGCAGCTTTATGTCCAGGAGTTTTAAATTTAAGTGGAAGAAACAATTTCAACACAATTATCAAACTACCAAAACTGACACAAGAAGAAATAAAAAATCTAAATGATACTAGATCCATTATAGAAACCGATTCTGTTATTGAAAATAGGCTTACACAAAGACTCAAGTTCAAATGGCTTCTGGGGAAGTCTTTCACTTGTTAAGAGAAGAAATAAAATCAATTTTACATCAGTTGTTTAGAAGAATAGATGTACAGCTGGACATTTTCTAATTCATTCTCTGAGGTCAAAATAAATGTGGTAACAAAGTAACAGGCCAAATTCTCTCTTGTACATCAATGCAAAAATCTCCTAAACAAAGAATTACAAATCAAAATGATTAATATATAAAAAGGAAAATACATCATGACTACATTAGGATTATCTCAATAAAGCAATTTTGGTTTAACTATTGAAAAACCAAAGTAAGTCACTGAATTAAAAGAACACTTGAGAAAAATCTCAAGATCATTTTAATTCATGGAGAGAGAGAGCATTAGAAAGAACGCAGAAGTCATTCATGATGCCAAAACATTTTTGTAAGCTATTAAAAAGCTCCTACAAAACATCTTTATTTTTTAATGATTAAAAACTGCAAAACTTGGAAAACAAGATCTCTTCTTTTCAGTTCTGGGCAATTTTGCTGTTGGGCTGGTTAGAGGCCGTATCCAACACAACGAAGCAAGAAAGAAAGGTGTATTAATTAAAAAGGAAGAAGTAAAATGCCATTACTCACAACTAACATCATTTCGTATGTATAAAATCCAAAAGAATTGAAGATAACTTATTAAAATTAATAAGAGAATGTAGTAAAAATCAATTGAGTTTTACGTGCAATGTAATAAACCTTCACAGTTCATAAAATTCTGAGTGATAAATGTATGCATAGTTACTACAAAAAAAGGGGGGGGGTCAGATGCCAAAGATCTCTGAGGTTAAGGCTTCCTTGCCTGTGTTAATGAAGGACCCTAGATTGTCAAATCTCAAGTATATGGCAACAAACTATTGGAAATTTCGATGTAAAAAATGAAGCCAATTACTGTATCATCAGATGATCAATTACTTAGAAATAAGTCTGATGAACTAGTTGTAAGATGAAGAATATTCTAAAATAGCATTGAAAAATTGAACAAAACCTGTCATGTATTTTGGATGGGCAGACAGACTCAACATTATGAGCATGTCTGTTCTTTCCAAATTAGCCTATGGATTCAGTGATATTACAATAAAAATCCTGGAAGATTTTTAAAATGGAAATAGACAAGATGATGCTAAAATTTATGTGAAAATGCACATGAAAAGAATAGCTAAAGTAATAGTAAAGAATTTGGAAGATTTATCCTACTAGATATCAAAAGTCATTATACTTATTATTATTATAAAACAAGGTGCCACTGCAATGCAATGGGGAAAATAATTATTTTTTCTGCAAGTGCTATATAGTCATTTGGGTATCTGTAAGCAGAAGAAAAATGAATCTTCATTTCTACAACATACAATACAACAAAAATCAATTCCAGGTGTACTGTAGACTTAAATGTGAAAGGTAAAACTTTTCAAAGATAACCTAAAAGAATTTCTTCATGACCTCGTAGTGGGTAGGCAAAAATTAATTAATCTTATTCTGTACTTAGCCCTTCTCAGCTAGAAACAAGCTCAAAAGTGTGAAACAAAATATAAAGCATGCTATTTATCTGACCATCTCACTATTTAGATTCTGGCATCTTGATTTTAATTGGTCAGTTGAAGTCTGCTTTTCTACATGTCTATAACAATATCTAAGATGTACAGGGGACTTTACAAAGACTTGGATATGGAAACTGACTTATATTTGGTTTAGTATGTAGTAAATGTAAGTATAAATCCATACAGCAAACTATTAACAATAGAAAAGGTTATGATGTTTATTTTCAAATGTACCTCCAAGGATTTAATAAAAAGTGTAGCTCACTGAAGCCAAGGGCTTTCCCCTTTTTTCAGTGTGGTTCAGTTTTCTTTTCAATTATAACTTGGGCTCTGCTCACATTTTGTATTCCAGGCCAGGTGGGAAGGATTGTTTATGGAAGTCACCATTGCAAAGTGATATAAAATGATTAGGAACATGGGCTCTGGAGTCCACTTTTTCTGGAATCCCGCCATGGTTGCTTACAAACTGTCTGAACGTGAGCAAGATGATAAGTCTCTGTATTCCTTGTTAAGTCTATGAGTGAAATACTCATAGGTTGCTCCACTTAAGTGCAGATGCTGTTTCTGAAATGCTTAACCCACCATCTAGTCTTCAAGAACTGTTCAAAATGGAAGCTGAGTGGAGAAGTGCTAGAGAGTGATATTGGTCAAATTACATTGTTATATGGTGTGCATGTATTTTGATTATATAACAAAAAAATCCCATCATTATGTACAACAATAATGCACCTGTAAAAAAATGTGGGGAAAAAAGGAAGCTCATTTTCACTTCCTTATTTTTGCTTCCCAAAACCTTACTGTGACCTGTAATGAATTCTTGATCTCGGAAGCATTGCAATGGCTCAAAATTTAGATTTCAAATAAAAGTAAATCAGACATAAGTTTCCTACATTCATGTATGAATACCTGAGCAGTATAACTCCACATCATGTTCAACCACAAGAATGGGATCCTAATCAGAATAGGTTATAGTCCTTATATGTATAATATGTCAAAATACATTCTACTGTCATGTACATCTAAACAGAACAAATAATAAAAAAAATACTAAAAAGTCCATATCAACAGATTTTCTAAAAAGGCTCTTGCTTTTATTAAACATGCCATACAAATTCCTTTGGTTTAGTTTTGTTACTTGAAAGGACCTTCTTTCTCTTTCCCTTTGGGTTTCTCTCAACCCATCTACTGTGACACCCAGAGCCATGGAACAGAGGAGAGGGTTTATGGAATTTGAGTTTTTTAATAGCAGGACAAGTCCTATGTAGGACCTTACGTGAAAATGGGTTCCTCATTGTGCAGAAATGACGAGTCCCATGATACTTTTACATAACCCTCTTACTGTTGCGGGAGTCCAGGTTTTACTGTGAAAAACATATGGCACAAATTATGCCACAGGCCAATGTTGCTCATAAGCAGAACCTTGCTTTTTCTTCTATGGCTATGTGTCAGAGTTTCCTAGTTTTAGCTGTGGACACTGGTATATACTGCACCAGTCGAAATCTTTCCTTCTTAACTGTGCCATGGATACTAACTCATGGTTTTCCTTTGGATGTCCTATTATGGAGGAACAGGATATTTTTTATTTACAAATGTGAAAACCTGCAGCTAGGCATATCTCTTTTACAATGCAGTGAACCTTCCAAACCCTTGCCTTAGTCTCTTGGAACCAAACAAATTACATGCCATAGTGTGCTGTATATCACAGCTAGAATGTTTATAACGTCTGGCTGAGTGGAGTTTAGGAATGGGCTTCTCTGGTGAGCTGGAGCAGATTGTGCCTTTGACAGACAAGCTGCCATTTTCTTGAGATTTGACAATTTGGGGTCCTTCACCTATCCATGCAAAAAAATCTTAACCTCAGAGATCTTTGGCATTTGACCCCAATATTTTTATACAGTAACCATACATACATTTATCACTCTGAGCTTTATGAACAGTGAAGGTTTATTACACTGCACTCAAACCTCATTTAACCTTCTCTCTTGAAGCAATACTTTAAAACAGAGTTGTGAGATTTTGTACTATCAAGACTGGTTGGTTGACCCTTTTCCTGATTCCTTTCTTGGAAAGCCCTTGGCATGGACATTTGTGGATAGTAGATATTTCCTATAACCATGAGAAAACTTACCTTTCTATTGTCTTAGGGATTCAAAGAACTTGGAAGCTTTGGGCTTGACAGAGATTTTATAATGGGGAGATATTGGAATCAATTGATCACAAGCATAAGTGACCAGATGTGTTTCTTGTGTATACCATTATCACTTCTAGCTCTGAGCATTTTATCTATCAATTTCCCATCAGCCATCACATATGGGCCACTTCATGCCTGGTGACTATTATTTCTATCCCTACTATACTGTCTCACATGAAATGCTATTCTTCTTTCCTAAATTATATGTCTTCATGTCATAAACAATTTTGGATTATTTTCTGAATTTGATTTTTATAACTGCTGCTTTCCCAACTTTCTTATTAGTTTCCTGAAGACTGGAACTGTATACTGTAATTCTGAGCTCTGTTCAAACCTCACACAATGCTTAAGACATATAGTAGGAATACAACATAGGTGGAATGAATACATTTTGACATAGTATCATTAAAAAGTAAGCAGTTCTGTCTAAAGACAAATATTTCTTAAGAAATGGACAACAATTTTGAATGGGGCAATTTCCTGCCTTGGAGATTTAGAAGGTCCTGATGGTTATTCCTCTGTGGAATTGGGCCTTTAGGGATTTGGTGTCTGAGAACAGCTACCAGTTACTTTAAGCACCTAGATGCAAAGCTCTGAACCGTTTGTTTTATTCCTTCTCTGTTTCAGTTCCAGTTGATATGTAGGGACAACCTGCAATATTGAATCAACAGGAGAGGTTTGAAGCTCATGGAAAGAGGACCAGGTCTGAACAGGAAAAAT
The DNA here is from genome assembly GCF_902686455.1 of Sciurus vulgaris. NCBI lineage: Eukaryota > Metazoa > Chordata > Mammalia > Rodentia > Sciuridae > Sciurus > Sciurus vulgaris. The sequence continues at coordinate 47,760,344 of NC_136475.1, forward strand.
GAGTGGATGTACATGTGCCCTTTCTATGTCATCCCTACAATGCACATCTTAAAGCCAGGTCAAAGAGCTAATGCTCCGATTGCTGTTGATGTAATTTTTTGTATCTGTCACTTTTATGTTCCACTGAAACCAGTGCCAATCAACAATGAAAGCTTTTCTCTTTGGTGGGAAATAGAAGATGCTGATTCTAATTCAGGTGGGTCTACAGACATTCAGTGCAACAGGGTCTATAGACATTCAGTAGCAATAGGGTCTATCATTTTGGCTTAGCTTTTCAATTCCATTCAACCAAGCCATTATTCTCCTTTCTGTCCTCACTTTCAATATGAGCTTTCAATTCATTTCTACTATTTATGACCCTGCATGGGACTTACTGTGACTCTACAATGTCTTTCTCATGGTTTTGGGAGGAAACTGTCAGGTAACACCATTCAGAGGTACCAAATACTTTAACCAGCTGGTTGATAATATTGAAAATATCAGAAAGAATATTCTAAGCCCCAGCATCTTTTTTATTTATTCGGCACTCATTTGGTACTTATTACCTGTCAGACATTATTCTAAGTGCTTAATAGATATTAACATAGTTAAGCCCTAAATTTGCCTTCTCATGTAGGTGCAATGATCCCAATTTAAAAGATGAGAAAACTGAAGCTCAAAGAGGTTACAATACTTTTTCATATATTTATTAATTGCCTGTGTGTCTTCTTCTGTGAAGTGTCTGTCCAGGTCCTTGGCTCATTTATTGATTGGGTTCTTTGTATTTCTGTTGTAAAGTTTTGTAAGTTCTTTATAAATTTTGGAGATAAGTGCTCTATCTGAAGTGTGTGTGGAAAAGATTTTCTTCCACTCTGTAGGCTCTCTCTTCACATTCTTGATTGTATCATTTGCTGAGAAAAAGCTTTTTAGTTTGAGTCCATCCCATCGGTTATCCCACTTCTCGGTTTATACCTAAAGGACCTAAAATCAGCAAACTACAGTAACACAGCCACATCAATGTTTATAGCAGCTCAGTTCACAATAGCTAGACTGTGGAACCAACCTAGGTGCCCTTCAACAGATGAATGGATAAAGAAACTCTGGTATATATACACAATGGAATACTATTCAGCCATAAAGAAGAATAATATTATGGCATTTGCAAATAAATGGATGGAATTGGAGAATATCATGCTAAATGAAATAAGCCAAGCCCAAAAAACCAAAGGGCAAATGTTTTCACTGGTAAGTGGAGGATGATATATAATGGGGTGGGGGTGGGGAATGAGAGAATAATGGGGGAACTTTAAAATATGTAGAAGAAAATGAGAGGGAGGGGGTATGAAAAATGGTGGAATGAGATAGACATCATTGCCCTATGTACATGTATGATTACACAAATGGTATGAATCTGCATTGTGTACAACCATAGAAATGAAATTATGTACCCCATTTGTGAACAATGAATCAAAATGCAGTCTGTAAAAAATTAAAAGCTAAATTAAAAAAAAAAAAAAAAAAAAAGAGGTTACAATATTTTGGGCAGGGTTGCCCAAAATGGTAGAACTGGGATTTGTTCTGAGGTGGTTCCAGAACTCATGCCTTTAATGACCATGCCTTGCTCTCTCTGTTCTGTATATTTTGTTGATTAACAGATATTTGTGGACTGCCTTATCCTCAAAGCACCATGGAAAACAGCTCTGGGAATATGGAGAGGACTCAGTTACTGTCGCTAAAGCACATTAGCACTTGAAGGGAGTGAAGTACATATCCAGCTTTGCACATCATAGGGGTGTGTGTGTGTATGTGTGTGTGTGTGGCGATGTGGGAGGCGGCGGGAGGGTCTTTCTACCCTCAAGAAAATCTTATTCTTCACTGGGCAGAGAGAAGTAGCTCAGATGTTGTCAGGATTGATGACTCATCTTACAAGGAGAGCAGAAACGTTGTTGAGGTTCTTATCCATTAGGGGAGCTTTCAGATGAGTTGGGTGGGAGTGAAAAATAGAACACCTGGTCATTTGTTTAACAAATATTTTTTAAGCAACTATAAATACAAGGTATGGGATTAAGGAAGAGCAGAATATTGTCATATCTTACATTTAGATATTACTATAAAACTTTGCCAGTTTAGATTCATGCAGAAAAGGCAGCCTAAAACGTAATATAAATGTGCAAATTTCATGTTCAATTAGTGCAGTGCTATCCCTGTACATCTATTTTTATAAGGAAGGGCAACAAGAGAAACAGGAGGGAAAAGGAAACAAAGGATTGGATTTGTGCCAGTAATTCTAGCATACTTCAGTTACTAGGCCCAAGGCTTCTCATTCCCTTGCCCATGGATTCTCAGTATGGGTACCCCTGCTTGGAAAAAAAAATGAACCCATTTTTTAACAAATCCATAGGCAGCATGAACTTGGCCAATGTATCAGCCCCCTAGGAATACTAAATGTACCCCATTTCATTTATAGGAAAGAAGCAAATTTAGACAGAGTGCTTTTGTGTAAACCATAAACTGCATTTAACAAGGCAGGAGGCTTGGGAATCCATGGTCAGGCTGCTTGCTTTTCCTGGCACCTTGTTAAACATGGTTGAAAGTTTGCATGCTGGGGAACAGCCCACTTTCTCTTTGTTCCTGGGAATGGCTCTAACTAACCTGGTAAACCTAAGTGGACAGGCTAGAAGAAGCGGGGGAACTCAGTGGGTCAATCTCCAGGCAGCGCCCACCTTAGCTGGGTCTGAGGGTCTGTATATGTGAGTCCTCCAAAGCACAGAGCTGCCTCCACCACTGACTCCAACATCTAATAACACTTATTATCAGGCCACTCTTTCTATGTCTAAATTAAATCCTTCATCCTGCAGTTTAATGCATCTCCTTTTGTTCTGCCCTGAATAAAGATGGAGAACAGCTGGTCAGCGTTCCCTGTAGAATAACTCTTCAGACACTCAAAAGCTATTATTAAGTTCCCTCACAGCCTCTTCTTCTCGAGACAAATACTGAAGCTTTCTCCCACTTATTTTCCTTGCTCACCTTTTTCTCTCTGGCTTTAGGTCCTTCTCCAGCTGCTTGTTTCTTGAGGCCACCTGGAAATCCAACTGCATTTTTTCCTAATGATCTTGTCGCTGGAAAATGATGGTGGGTGATGCTATTTCTCTTTCAGTATCATCATTTTCTAGGGAGCTTAGTCTATAATTATCTCAGGATCATCCAATGGCTTGAATTAAAGAAAGAATTTCCCCTAATCTTAAAGCATTTGGGGTCTATGGAGATCTTGTTAGTAAAGTTGTATTCGCATGTGTGTGAGCTTGTTTATAGAGTTTTTCTGGATTTCTATATCCATCTCTTCCTAAATATTTTATCATGATATCAAGTGTACCTCAACTTTAAATATGGTTTCAAGCCACATTTCTTTCTAAATCTGGAATAAAATAGGTGCGTGCATGTGTGTGTTTGCATACTAACTCTAATTTGTAATAGCTTCCCAGAATTCAGGGGTAAGAAGGATTCTGAGGCTCTGTTGTAGTTAAGCAAGAAAGAATGAAACTGAAAAGAAAAGTTTGTAGTATTAGCTATGGTTGTGGTAATATATTGCCAAGTTGTACAGTGTCTAAATAAGTAGCTGAAAAGTTAAAATAGCAAATGATTGTGCTTTTTCATTGCTTGCCCTGATATTCTTTAACAAATGCATCCTTTCTACCCAGCTCTGGGTACTATTATTAATTTCTCATTTACTCTGATTCCTTATATCTCAGAACATTTGGAAGTCCCCTCACCCCCAACTCCTGTATTCTATTGGCTAACCAGCAGTCTTGTGAAACACTTCCATTCCCATTTTCCCATCACATCACAGGAATTTATCAACATACTTTTGGATCAATTTGACAGCCCAATAACTGCTTGCCTCTTTTCCCTCCCTGTGGATGTCCAGCCAAAATCCTAGGTTGAAGTTTTATTTATGGCACTCCACTGCTCAAGAAGAATTAGTGGCTCAGTGTTGCTTAATGTAATCCATCTAAATGCTCTTTCCGCCTTACTGATTTTTGGGGTTTTTTCAAAGTAGGTACTACCCAAAATACTTAGTTTCCTACCACTTCCCAGGAATCCTTTTGTTTCAAAAGACGTTGAATACATCTTGCACAAAGAATGTTTACCACTCACCTAGAATATCCTCCTCTCTTTCCATCCATTCACCATGAAGTTTTTTAAAGGTAGCCTATCAACCTTTTATTGGTATGCCTTTCTCTAACTTACCACTTTTGCATTTTGTCACTTAGCCCAATTATATAGTTTGTATGCCTTACTAATTGTTCTGTGTGAATCAACTGGTCTCTTCAGGTGGACTGGTTTTCTGCAGAGAACAGACCTTTCCCTTTCATTATTTATTTTATTCTACTTCTCTTCAGTATTAATCTGCTCCATAGCATTGGTATACTCAGAAATGGTATTGCAAAAGTACCTATCACATGACCCTCCAAATAACAGTCTGACAGCTTTTCACAGTGATTAGATTTTTAAAAATAATATGACCAGTCTTTATGGCCATGGATAGATGAATTAATATTTCAGAAGGTATAGTTACTAGTGACATTAGTAAAGAAAAATGTATTTGGGGATCACACATAGTTAATAAATGATTCTCTTTTGGGGAAGAATAAAAGTGATTTCATTTTGACAGAGCTCAAAGTATTATTAATTACACAGATGCTAATAGGGTATTGAGGCAAAGGCATTGAAATGCAATTTCTCACCTGGCTTGCATAAAGGGTGATGAGATGTTCAACACAAGATTTCTCTCCTGGCACAATGAACATCTTAAAAAATTGCAGGCAAAATCCAAAAGCAGAAAAAAAAATCTCAATCAATCACTAGTACATAATATCCACTAGTGCAGTCAAGAATAATCATCAAGGGACCTGTTGGCTGGGATGTGTCTCTCACGTCTTGATAGGGCATGCCTTAGCCAAGGAAGGTTTCAGAAGTCTTCCAGGAAAGACACCAGAGGACCTCAGCGCAGCCCTTGCTCTGTTCCCTATGTGAGTGTGATGGTGGAGCCATCTGAAAGTCACCTGAGAAGCACAGCAAAACTGTGCCATAGCATGGCATTTCTGAACCACAGCATAGTGGCTTAATTGATTTATACTTTATTCTTTTCAAACGACAGCTGAATGTCAAAGGTCTTTCTTTTGTGTAGTACTGGAAAACTGGTTGTCAAACAACCTCTACTCATTTAATAATTTATCACATTTTGTAAAAGAAAGGCAGCTGACATGCAGTAAATCTACTCCATATTTAAATTACTACATTGAACAATAATAAGGAGAATGAAAAATCTAGTCCATTATTTAAAATTAAACATATATGAAACTGTTTTTTTCCAAATGATCACCAAAGGCTATAGTTTAAAGGCAGCAGTGAAGTCCTGAGTGGAATAAAAATGCCTAACAGTGGTTTGCAAATGGCAGCAGAATTATTTATTCTATTTTTTCTATACATAAGGAATTGAGCTAAATGAACAATGTTTAAGCATGTCAGAATTTCATCAATTTTGCATGAGCATTCTCAAATATCCTGGTGGGGGTAATTGCTTGCAAATACATTTAAACTAATGATATGTTATATCCTTACTTGATATAAAACTATTAAAAGATACGTTATTGCATTTGACAATGCCATGCAGCTGGGTCAGATCTTAATGACAGATTCCTGCATTTGTGAATTAAGATACACTCTGCTGGAAGTAAATATTTTGTAAAAATAAAAGCTATATACTATGTAAGTTTGATCATTTATCTCAAATTTCCATTTCTGTTTGTCGGTAGCTACAAGAGTTAAGAGAGAAGGGCTTTGTCCATTTCCTAAAATTGGAAAAAGTATCCAGAGCTATAATTGAATTGTCCTCTTACCCTACTCCCCTCAGCAGAAGAAAGAGAACTTGTAAAATTCTATCATGTGGTTTTAAAGGTCCACTTAGAGTGTGGTTTTGCAACCCTTACAGGCAGAGGTGACTAACATGCTTCAAACCAATTAGTGAAAGTGGTCCTTTCCCCCTATGAAAAAAAGCATGTTTATTTTTTAGGGGGAATTAAACTAGGCTGAAAGGAAATAATGCATGGGGAAAATAATTCAAGGAAAAAGTAAAATGAAAATCCACTAGCAGACATTGTTTTGGAAAAGGGAAGTGTACGAATTTGCTGCAGGGATTCTTTGGTCCTCACTTTCAGGGGATGTGGCTTTTTCATTTTTTAGTGCATTCTTTGTTTTGCCTAAGGTCAGTATACAGAGGGTCCAGCTTGTATCAGCTTGGGTTAATTTGCGTGGTTCTGGAATCAAAACCCCAGTGTGATTTCTCTTATTGACAATGGGCTAAAATGCATATTAATTTGTCTCCTGTGCCAGGATTCCTCAGACTCCAAGATGGTTGTGAAGCAGGCATTAATGCATGTACGTGATTATAGAACTTGGGGAGTTAGCTTGGCATCCCACTGGAAGTAAGATGATGTTATGATTACAAGGAAGTATTGATATACCTCCCTAATTGTTTCTGAGGACTTTGGATTCTATTTATGATGTCATTACAAAGCTATGCATTATCTGCATAATCGCCAGGAAAAGACTCTCTCTCGAAGGGAAATGTATCCCACTGAGATAATGCCACAAGCCACTGCTATACATCCAACCGCATATGTATGGTGTTGAAATAATAAGACAGCATGGAATAATGACGAATTCTTGTTCCCATCATGACAGAAAGCTTTCCCCAAATTATCACTATTACTGGCTTAATTGATCTATGCTCTATGAAAGGATTTCAGCAAATGGATGGTTTTGGGACTCAATCCCTAACCCTCATCACAATTTCTGGCAGTTTCAGCATAAGAAAGGCCAGTTACTCTGCAGAAATTGAGCCCACCCTACCTCAAATGCACATTGTATCTTTGGAAGTATGTGTGCGTAGTGTGTGTGTTGTGTGCACCTTTGTGTGAGCATGGGTGAGGATCTTTACACAAATGTGCACATACACCATTCTGTTGATGGCTTGGGGGTGAAAATAAAGGTAAGATAAACTTGCCTCTGGAGTAAGAGGAAGATAATTTTTCTCTGGAACAGACTCTTCCCCGAGTGAAAAAATTACACATTATTGTCGCTCAGTGTTATATATATGAAGCTCTCACCTTGACTCGGCAGCCTAGCAGGACTCGATCTTTTATATAGCAAAGAACAGTACAATATACCTTTACTGCAAGGTTTTCAGTTACACGGTAATTCTGATACATATTCTCTCCCTGTCCTTAAAAGGCACGTATGCTCTGATTTTCAACATCATTGAAGATTATTACAACTCCACTTCATAATATACTGTAAATTTTATTATAAAGCACCAATTCCTTGGCTCCTAAGAACAATCTTAGGCAAAGAGTGCCCTATACTTCTTCCTCTTTCAATAATGTGAGAGAAGACCTAATGAAGCTCTTTATGCAAATTTTCTAGTTATCAGGTAAAACCTTCACATAGAAAATCTGTCACATGTTGTAAAATTTCTTTATGTTATCAAATGCTAATGATGACTCAGAACACAGCCCACAGAGGATCTTTGAAATCCTTCATAAAAACTGTATTCCACCCCAATATCAGAGGCCTTGGAAATTCCACCACTCTGAAGACGTGGGTTTGTAATTAGCACGGTGCGGGCTTCTCTGCCCTCTGAAACCATAATGTTAATTACAAAAATTACACTGTGTTTAAAAGTGCAATTAAGAGACTCCACCGCACAAAGGGAATCTTGGAACCTCTTTTCACACTTTGAAGCCAGGTCATAATGTAGCCCATAAAAAGAGGCCAAGGCTCATTCCCTTTTAAAGGCTTCAGAAGACCATAGAGGCGATCTCAGCGAGAATGAGCTCTACTGAGCTCCGCAGCGCTCTTAATGAATAATGTTCTACCTGGAGCAAGGGACGAGGCAAAAGGAGAAAATTAGCTGAAAAATGATGGCTGTTCCTTACCCAGCTTGGCTGTTGCCAACATCAACGCCCAGCTTGGGTCTATTCTGGGCCAATTCTGAAGTCATTTGCTTGGTCCTGGTGTCTGCGTGGCTTCAAAAGTGGGACACATATGTGTAAGCAAAATGGGGAGATGGACTGGGGTGGATTCAATTGTAGTTCTGTACGTCACATTCAGAACAAAACACTATTGACTTATTTGAACAAAATAAAATTATACTGGGAAAAAGTCCCACGCCCCACACACAGGAAATAAGGGAGAGAAAATTCTAGAAGTAAGTTGATCACTATCTTTGGTGACTTAACGGTAGGACTCAGGTTACATGGTTGGTGATGAAGTGTGGTAATGGTTAGGACAAAGCAGGCAGTGTAGACCAGAGGGCAAAACAGTAGGGCCAGACATGGAAGCTGTGCATTAGACTTTCTGGTCTGTAGTTATATGACATTTTGAAATAATTAAAATTCTCAAAGCTTCAGTTTTTCCACCAGAATAGTAAGAATAAGGTAAATCTTAAGGAGGATCAAAGTATATGGGATAAATTTTCAGAAGTAAAACTGCTCAACAGTTGGTAAAGAAGACATCATTACAATTTTGTATTACTTCAGATATATCCTGGGTAAACATGGGAATGTTGGTCAATGCTTGTGGAAGCTCTTCCTCTTACTGGCGCTGCTCTTTATATTGTACCCCCCCCCACACATTTCATCAGGTCCTTATAGATGTAGTTAAGATGAGCTCTTGGGGTGGGGGACTAATCCAATATGACTTGTGAAAAGGGAAACTGAGGTATGGAGATGGATATGCACCCAGAGAAGCTGATGTTGAAAGGAACGGGATACGAGGTTCATCTCCAAGCCAAAGAGAGAGTCCCAGAGCAGCGGGCACTTCCTGCATAGAACTCAGAAGGAACCCAGCCTGCTGACATCTTATCTTGGATTTACAGCCTCCAGAACTGTAAGACAATACACTTCTGTTTCTGAAGTCCATCAGCGTGTGGCATGTTTTTTACAGCGGCTCTGGGAAACTGACTCACACTGAAATTGAATTTTACTTTGGTCAGGGTCATTTTTCTCTGAAAATGTTGGCATACCTTTGAGATCAGAGAACCCATAGGTCATTCTTCCCTCACCCACGAACAGTCTTTTTTAAGCCATTCTTTTCAAATATGGGGCTTTCACATATGTTCTGGGACCCTGGAAGCCTACCATACCTTCCTCCTAAGCTTTCCTTTAGTTTTCCTTGTGATACACCCTGGTGCAAAATTCTCACCAAGAGGACATTTTAGGAAGAACTGAATTGAGAAGCAGCATTCATTTTTATATGTATGAGGCAGCAAAAAGCTGCATAAAATCTGCTTATGTGCCTAAAATTTTGGTATTTTGGTTTTTGCCCAAGGAGCAATAAAAGGTAGAAATTGGGTAAATCGACATTAGGTAGAGTTTGGTTGCTGTAGTTGTTTGTTTATTTTTTAAGAGTGGCTCAGAATCAGAATGGTGGAAGTTAGAGAGAAGGTTCCAGAAAGAGATTAAGAGATTGGCAGTCCAGAGCTGGTAGTCTGAGGAGTGTAAATAGTTAGGTCTAGCATTGCCCTAGCATCCCAAATTACAGTGATAGATTTTTCTAGAAAGAGACATTCATAGAGGAAATAAAATGTTTTTTAAGACTCAGGAAGATGTTTTAATAATCCCCTTGTTATGGCAGAACACTACAGATTAAAAACCCAAGACCTTGCACTAACACACTTTTTGGACTTCTCTCTCATTCTCTCTGACACATACATACTCATATTCACAAACACAAATGCATACATCCATACTAAATCCTAAATGGAGTTTTGCATTTTTTTATAGATTTACATTTTGTAAAATTTTTTTGTAGGTTTGCAAAATGTACAAAGATTGCTTTTCTCAGGTGTCTACAACTTCTAAGTAAGCTGCCGCCTAAGTAATTTCCATCAGAATTTTTGATTCTCTATCCCCTGAAAACCCTGAACCTATATAAACCACCACATTTTATACTCATGAGAGCTCCCATGTGGTCCCTGAGTTAGCACACTTTACCTAATTCTTCCTTTTATTTACAAATAAATTTCTTGTGAAGTCTAATGTTAAAAACTCCCAACACTGATAAATTACCAACTGACCTTTTATAGAAATATGGAAAGTTGGTATTGAAACTGACTTAAAGATGGGAAGAAAATCCCTCCCCTTCTGTTCCCCCACCCCGCAAAGTCCTGCACAGTGTGCTGCCCATTGGCCTGGGTTGTTCGGCCTATGCGTCTGGAAAAATTCACTTCCTCCTCCTTCATCTTCTACCTGCCCGACTCGTTACAGAACCAGACAGTTTACATATGTGATCCTTCCTATTTAGAAAATTAATGGTGTTTTCTGGCTCCAAATCACAGCTTGTGGTGCTCTGCAGGCGATGAAAAACTTGGCCAGCTTCAGCAGCAAGGCAGCCATTAGAAAATTAACCCTTGGTGACCAAGGAGCAAAGGTAGGCGAGCGGGGTCCTGGAGACGTGGCAGGCTGTAGCTTTCAGGTGTCGATACATATGTTAACCGTGTAGGAACAGCACACACGGGGCCCCCTGAGAGCTCCTCGCTAGCATGTTTGTGGTTGGCCACTGCAGAGAGGGCACGGACATAGCTCTTGGCAGCCAATGCAACCAATATGCCACGCTTTTTATTAGAGCTCAGGAGAAAGCCCAGATCCCAGCTTTGGAATGCCAGCCATCACTGTCTTGGCTCCACCTGATTAAAAGATGTGCCATTCATCGCCATCCCTGTGTGCCTCCATTTCACACCCCCGTGCTGCGCTCTCCCTGCCGGCCTCAGGAAATGGCTGACCTCAGAGGGATGGAGTCATAAAAGCCAGGGTGGGAGAGAGCTTTAAAGTGATTAATTCCACATTAACTTAAGTCACCTCTGCTTGTTTGCTTTTAGGATTTTTTTTCCCCCCTGTACCTGGGATCCAGAAAGAGTTATTTTCATGTGAAGTTTTGCAACTTCCTTCTGTGTGTATGTGTGTGTGTGTGTGTGTGTGTGTGTGTGTGTGTGTGCACGTGTTCATTAGTATGCACAGGGGACAAGAGTTAGGACAGACAGCTCTGCAACACCAAGGCTAACTTTGGGAATTTGATCTCCTGAGGACAGTGTTTGGATTATTGTTATAGTTTTCTCTTTTCATAGTAAAGACGGAGCCAAGGCCGTCTGAGGGCTCATCTCTGATCTGGAATTGATCCCCTAGGAAGGCAGAATCATTCTCCCTGTCCCACCCCAATGCAACTGGCATCACTGACCTCCAAATCCAATATGATGGACTGTGCTTTTCTATATTTACTTCTTAAACTGATGAGCTGCAGGGACTTCATATCCTGAGTAGTGGTGGATTCCAGAGCTCACCACCCCGGGAAGAACCTGGGAAGCCTGCAGAGCAGCCCTGGGAAGAACACAGGCTGGAAACATCCCTGCCCCATCTTCTGCACACCTATCCTGCAGCCCTGAAGTTGATTTTTATTTTTAGGTTCCTGGTATAAGAAAACACAGCTGCTTATTTTACTGCCTCTGAATGCTTGCTCTGTGGTATTCAGTGAAATCAGGCTATATTCATCTCTAACATTGTGTAACACCAGCTTTAATACAAACAGGGGTAAATAACAGTGGCACATTAATTACTCCTTTCTAGTTTACTCTGACAAAAATGTACTAAAATGAAGACTAATATAATTATAGATGATGCATTTTCAATTAGCCTTTGTTAATACTATTAATAAGATTAATAATATATACTAAAAATGTCAATATGCTTATCTAAATAATTTTTTTTTAAATCACCCTTTCAAGTCCCAGCATCAAACATTAAGGCACAGCGTCTTAATTACATGTGCTCATCAACAAAGTTAAATGGATAGCATCCCTCAAGTGTAGCAGAGACAGACAGGGAGCTCCAAGATTGCCTTGTGAGTTCACCTTTCTAAGCCCAGTTTTACTTTACTATACACCAGACCAGACTGTAGCCAACTCAGCGCAGGGCTCTGCAAAGTTCCTGTGCGGTGAGGGTGACTCCTGGAATAGCTTGCTGGCTAATGTACACACATATACATGACCCCTTTCTGAACTGAATGATAAAATGTGGCTTTTTTCCCTTTATAATTTTAATAATATATAGCACAACAGTGACTGGTGTTAATGTATAGAATTAATTGCCCCAGTGAGACATTTCTTCCGAAAAAGCAATAATAGCTGGATTCTCCTTGAGAATGTGAAAACCCTCTGGTATACTCATAAAATAAAAAAAGGTTCACAAAATAATATCCTAAATAATTGGGTTCCCTGTACTGAAGGACCCCATGTCGTTTCTCTTAAGCGATCTAAAAAAAAAAAAGGTGATTATTCCTTTGGACTTAATAAAACATAATTGAAAAAATATCAGTGAGGATAACGTAGAACAATCTCATTCATGTCCCCTTAATATTTTTAAAGGTGAAATTCTTAACACTTTCTTAATATTAAGGACAAAACTTCTGCAAGTAAATAATGATATTTACTTGGCTGATAACATACTGGTAATATGCCCAGTCTCTCTTCCTCTCACTGTGTGTGTGTGTGTGTGTGTGTGTGTGTGTGTGTGTGTGTGTTATGTATACTTGATCATTAAAACTTTTCAACAGCTCCATTCTAAATCCACTGGCCCTTTCCTCCCCAGAAACTGGGAAACTGCAAGCTCCTACTGTGCTGTATTCATAATCAAATTAGTGTCTTTTGAATGGACTCTGTGTGTGTGTGTGTGTGTGTGTGTGTGTGTGTGTGTGTGTGTGTAGGGAGGGTGGAGGCACAGAACTGTTCTCCTGCCTGGCTGGATGTTTTTATCCCAGTAGCTTTTCTTTTTCCCCTTCAGACATAAAGGCTTACCCAGACTGAAAAGCTCACCCCTGTTTTTTCCCCACTCTTCTTAACCTGTTTATTTACTCGTTCTTGTGCTATAAAACAACCAAGAGAAAACAGTGGCTGGAAATGAACACGTTTTCCCCGGAAAGAGGAGCGATGGAGAGTGTTAGGGGAAATGCAAGGGGTACTGCGGACAGAGCAGGGGATGCAAGAGCGACAGAATGCTGAAGATAGTTGTCCCAGCTACGAGATAAAAGCTACATTACATGAAATTAATGGAGGCTGTCTGCGACATACATGAATCACTGTTTCAACACTAAGAAACCAGCACAAAAGAATAAAGAAATCTGAGTACTAACTACATCTTCAAAGGTCCCCTATTTACCCAGCTATACTGGGTACTGACACAAGTGGGGGGAAATATAAGAAAAAAGCACTGCTGTGATCGAATGAATGCGACCATATGAGCTATATTGGAGCCGTATGCATCCTATTTAGCTGATATCAAACACAGTTTAATGAAAGTTAAATAGTTTCTGAGGAGTGCATGAGCTGGAACAGATTAGATTCCACCGAGGGGTCTCTCAGCATATTGTTGCTCACATGTATTCCCTGCTCAGGGCTGCTACAATTCCAGCACTCCATTAGCAATACACAAAAGACTTATGCAGATAGCGGGCATAAGCTCCTACCGCCATGTTGGGAAATAAAAACACACACACACAGACACACGCACACACAGATGAAGGTTTTGTTCAATGTGTTCATCTCAAAATAGATCTCTGTAATTCAAAACTGATAACAGCATTTGTGGAAAGAAGGAAGTAGCTGCCTATATTTTTAAACAGAGAAATATGTAAACGGCCTCAAATAGAAGATATTGCATCAGACAACATAACGAGAGTTTGATCTTTCAGAGGACAATGATATGGGTGAATGCGATGCCCTTTTGATCTGTAAGCTACATCTGGCCTAGAGGTACCCCAGCTACAGCTCCACTGTCACCACCCCATGAAGTTATAGGGGTGTGTGCTTCTGCAAATCCTCCTCACACACAGTATTTCTATAGCAATGCCTCATTTTAAAAATGTACAATTCCTTCCAGAAATACTGACGAACAGCCTGTCCATCTCTTCACATGGTTGTTACAAAAACTGACATGAATTGCAATTAATAATTTCATTACTTGGCAAAGATTTTTTTCTTAACTTTTCTACAATTAAGTTGTCTATGTTCTTTCTTCTTTCCTCCTGTCCAAACACCCTCTGCTCTGTCTTTACTGAGCTGACTCTTCCTGGACAGACAGTGGTGTTTTAATTTAAATAAACAGGAGAGATCTTTCCCTTTGGGTTTTTTTTTCTTTTTTTTTTTTTTTATAAAAGTGGCTGGAGTGGCTAAATAGCATCCTTTGCTCCTTTCAGATGAAAGCAAAAGATATTCCGTTCAACCTGACACATCTTCACTAGTTTTCACTCTTGCATAATTGAGTCAAACTTCATTGAATATTTACCTTATGCCCAATATTTTCCTCATGCTGGGCTGGGTTCTATAGATGAATCAGATAAGCTCCCTACACTCCAAAAGCTCACAGTTTACTGTAGAGTTTTTCCACTGGGGGTGATTTTGACACTCCCCTCACTCCCTGAGAATATTTAGCAATGTCTGGAGACGTTTATTCTGCGTTGTCCCGACTGGGAGAATGCTACTGGCATCTAGTGGGTGGAGGCCAGGGATGCGGGTAAGCCTCCTGTAACACAGGACAGCCCCCACCACAAAGAACTGTCTGTCAGTGGTGTTGGGATCTAGGAATGATGTTTTCCCATGGAGGAAAACATGCCCAGTAACTTCTGAACTCAGATAAAACTCTAGACCCTTTTCCTTCCCCCAATGCGGTCTGGACGACAGGCCTCGTGGTATTTTGCTTCATATGGGGAGTAAATTTTAAAGGCATTTGCAGCCAGGGACAATGCTTCAAGTTTTGGAAAACCTGTTTTTAGGTTTTTAGCTGTCTGAGGTTAGGGATAATTTTGTAAATTCAGACAAGGGAAGGAAAAGCAGACAGCACCATGCATCTGCACTACATTCTTTCCCAGCCATGAGGAGACTTTCTTATTAATATTATTCAGGCCCTTCTACAAGGGGTGGAATTTCCTTAGTCATTTCTTTTATGTCCTTTGATTATTGCTCCTAGGGATAAAAATGGTCCGCATTAGGATGCCTAGTGTCTGTTTAGGGTAGTCTGTCAGATGCACTAAGTTAATTGGCTCTATTTCTTCATCTCAGGGCTCCGGAAAAGTACTTTCTTTAGGAATCAGAGTAGGTGTTAAAGTTGTCACCAGCTGCTTGTTCTGGTCAAGAAGGATTTCCTCACATTATTCCTGTTGTCCCTTGTCACCCACATTACATCATCACATTCCCCGTGATATTGTGTCAGAAGTGGTGCTCACACTGAAAGTTGTTTCCATCTGGTGGTGGCGTGATGGGGGGCTGCTGTCCTATTTGGCAACATCAACCAGCCCAAAGTACCTGTGAAAATATTGATGAGCATGTCCTTCACTTCCTCTTTGATTTGTGCTCCTCAGATAATTGGGAATATAACATCACTGTGGCTGGAAGCTGAACCATAATTTATAATGAACTGATAGCAAAGTTTATCTACTATGACTAATAATCATAATGTAGTAATGGTAATGTCAGTCATAATAAGAGGGAACTAATTAGAGTGGAAAACAATATCTCTCCTTAAGAAACCTCACCTCGTGGAGAAAATAAGATGTGGAGTTGGCACAACGTGTCCTCATTTATTTAGCATCGTGAACCCAAAGAACAGCATTTGCACAGAATGATTGATTGACCTAGGAAATAATTCACATGGAAACTAATTGATTGAGGATAACTCTCAGACCACCTTTACCTGTGACATGAGACATTTTATGACGGTAAGGGGGATGCAGTTGCAAGAAGTAGCCCAAAGCAATTATTTCCTAGGAAATGACTCCTTGCATTTTCCTAAATGTAAGCATCGGCTGGCCTGAGCATCGAGTGAGGAGGGAAGGCTGGCTGTGATGGCGATGGCAAAGGCATATTTTTGATAAAGAACATTGTCAATGAAATGAGACTCCATTCCTGCTGATTGGCAAGGTTTAGGGAATATTTTGGAAAGAGTTATAACAGTGTGCTGTGAGGATTTCAAGAATCTTGCAACAGTTTCTCTTTAACCTGCAGGTGGCATTAGTAGTAAAAATGTATTTCCTATCATTCTTGAAAAAATATTCAGCAATGAAGTGAGGGAAACAGCAAAGGGTTTCACAGCATGACTCAATTAGAGGAGCAAGCCCGATTCATTGCAGATGGCTTTTTGCTATGTTTAATAATCCAGGGAACTCAATGATCCAAATCCAGAAATAGTAAACTACAATCCTTATAGGAATTGAAAAATCTGGGGAAGTTTTTTTTTTCTTTCTCTTGAGTTTGGAATACAAGCATACGTCTATATGCACACACACACACATGTCTTTGTGATTCCGTTTCCATGTGGGAGGCCAAGAATCTGAGCACTGGGAGCAAACTTGGTTCTTTACTTACAGAGCGAGAATTGAAACTCAACAAAGTGTGATTGAAACTCTGTGAAACCAACCCCCTAAGATCCTCCCTTGCTGCTGCCGGGCCCTACATCTAGCCCAGGGAGACTGTGGAATGCTAGCGTAGCAGTTCCCACTGCCTGAGGGCTTGCTTTTCTCTTCTTCGTGGTGCACCAGCTGCTGACTAACTGCACTGACCAAGCAAATTCTTGTACTGGTGGTGGTGAAGCACCTGGACAAGAGCCAATTTGCCAAAGTCTCCCTCCCCCCCCCCCTCTTCAGAGAGCTGCCAATCCAACCAGTTATACCTGGGAATGGGAAATTAAGAGAACAACATACCTTTAGAAACCCAAAGGTATCACTGAGAATACAAAGACACAGAAAGCATGTAAAGAAATTACCAGGCTTGGCTATTGTGTTTTTACCCTGCATTAACTAGCTGGGGATCACCGTGAGGGTGAGGATGTTAAATAGGGTGGCCCTGCATATGGCATGCAGGCAATCCCAAAGCAGCCCTTAGGGAAAATGTGGCCTTCCAGCAGAAAGAGGCTGCAAAGAAAGGACAAGCACTGATTGGAAATCTTGTAAACACAAAACTCAGATTGATGGATAAAGATTCTTCCAGAACAGCCTCACTAACCACAGCAAAGTTAGTGGTGGTTCTGAAGGGAGCGTTTTCTTCTCTGATGATTTTCACATCTAAACGCCTTATTGTTAAAGCCTCTGCTTTCTTTCCAATGGATGTTTGAGGATTTTGTTGATTTCTAACAGCTCTAACCAAATACCAGAAGTAGCTCTTTCAGAATTCTTTTCAGATAAACTTCTGCGAAGACTAGTATTTTATCCAATAAGCACTGCTGTAATTGGAAGAGTCTATCGATCAATCAGTTAAATCATAAACTGTTATTGAACCTGAAGGTTCTAGCCTACATGTCCCCTTTTCTCACTAGACTCTGCCCAGCATCACTATTACACTGGCCCTGGGTCACAGTCTCTCTGACTCCCAGGAAACACAGCTCCTCCTACAGCCAGCACCGGGGAGAGTTTCCATGAAAAAGTCCATTTCCACTGGAGGTTGCTGCTGCCTATCTCTCTCACTGCAATGGACTCTGGTATTCTCTGCATGTGGTGAGAGCATGGTGTCTGGAAGAGCCCTCAGGTTGCTCAGCTAGCCTGTGGGGAAGTGACAAAGATGGCATTCCTTTCTTATTCACCATTAGAGGGTTAGAAGGACTTCAAGCAATGCTGCCTGTGCCCAAAGACTTAAGGAGTAGTTAGCAAAATGCTTTTCCACTAATTGCCTCATTCTCTAAGCTCTGCACAGAATGTGGAGGAAAGGGTCCCAGAGGCTGGGCTGGGACACAGAGCCTCCAACCCAAAGTACTACCCAGTGCCAGGCTAGGCTCCAAACCTGGACGGAATCAGTTCTTCTTTGTGTAACTTGACGCTGAGCTCAGACTTCACTGTGCCCAGAATGATCTTTTTCGAGTGCCCCATTTCCTTTTGTTCTGAGTCTTGCTGGGAACGTGGACACCCAGATTTCTGTCTGGTCTACTTAACTCCAGATCTTGGGCATTTAAAAAATATATCTGCTAGTCTCCTTATTCAAATTAAAATACTAGCTGAGCCAAAATAACATGTGGTTTAACTTTCCTTTCTTTATAAAAAAAAAAAAAAAATCCTGTGCAAAAAAAGATCTTTCTTAATTTGAAAAGTGATTACTGCCGGGTGTGGTGGCTGGCGCTTATAATCCTAGCGACTCAGGAGGCGAAGGCAGGACAATTGCCGGTTCGAGGCCAACCTTAGCAACTTAGCGAAGCCACAAGCAACCTGTCTCAAAAAATAAATAAATAAATGGATGAATAAATAAATAAGTACATTTTTTAAAAAAGGTTGGGAATGTGGCTCAGTGGTAAAGTGTTCTTGGGTTAAAGCCCCATTACCAAAAAACAAACAAACGTGATTATTTGGGAAAACTTTGGAACTATGGAACTAAGGTGTGTCTCCCTTCTACCACCTCCGCAAATAATGCTACAAACCCAGTGCGATGAGACTCAAGAGGTGAGGCCTTTGGGGATGATTAGGTTACGGAGGAGGAGCCATCATCATGGATTGAGTGTCCTTATAAGAAAAAGCACAAGCTTACTTCCTCTCTTTTTCCATCATGTGAGAACACAGCAAGAAGACTGGTGTCTGCGAAGTGGGAAGGTGTCCTTACAGGAACCCAGCCATACTGGCACTGTGATCTTGAATATCCCAGCCTCTAAAACTGTGAGAAATAAAGTTCCATCTCTGATATTTTGTTGCAGAAACGTAAACAGACAAGACACATGGTTATAAAAGATTTCACAATTGTCTTTATATTTAACAGATACCCTCAAGAATTACATGAAGTCAAGATGATCTTGGAAAACTGGAAAAGATTGCTTCAGCTTGAGTGTGTGCAGTAGTAATGGTTTTCTGCAGTTGGCAAAGCACTACACTTTGTTGTCTCTACTTGGTGTTCTCTGATTAATCCATTCTTTCTGTCAGGACTTCAGTTTCTACGTTATCATAGAGCGCGTGGGATCTATAGAGCAGTTTGCAAGAACAGCACCAGTTAACTATGTTACATAATGCTTATCCCTTCCTGGGCTGTGTTTCCTTTTCCTGCTGACATGTTATTCCACTCTCATTAAATTCCCTTCAAAGATCTTTTATAGAACTTTATAGATAATTCAGGGCTTGGTTTTATGATGATGCAA
This sequence comes from Sciurus vulgaris, assembly GCF_902686455.1. NCBI lineage: Eukaryota > Metazoa > Chordata > Mammalia > Rodentia > Sciuridae > Sciurus > Sciurus vulgaris. The sequence goes on from NC_136475.1 coordinate 47,779,531, forward strand.
ATATACACCTCCTACCTCCAACCATTTAGAACTTTATAAACTACCAGTTCTGGTAACTCTACGAATACTGTGTTTGACCTTTACTTCTTCTGAACTTGTTTCCATTTCTACTTTACGAATATATACTAGGCTGGCTCCAAACTGCCCTTAAAACCATGCTTCACAATTCCTCAAAGACACACACATGTGCATGACATGCACATGTGCACACGCACACACTTTCAAGTCTATACAATTTAAGTACTTATTTCTAAGTTCTAGTCTAAGAACAACTTTGAAGACATTTCATGATTGTTATGGTTTGGATGTGAGGTGTCCCCCAAAAGCTCACATATGAGACAATACAGGGAAGTTCAGAGGAGAGATGATTGGATTGTAAGAGTCTTAACCCAATCAGTGAATTAATCCCTGGTGGGATTAATTGAAGTGGTAGGGTGTGGCTGAAGGAGGTGGGAAATGGGGTGTGGTTTTGGCGTATATATTTTGTATCTGGAGAGTGGAGACTATCTCTCTGCAAGCTGCTTCCCTCTGTCACACTCTTCTGCCATGATGTTCTGCCTCACGATAAGCTCCGAGAATGAAGCCAGCCTTCTATGGCCTAAGATCTCTGAAACAGTGAGCCCTCAAATAAATCTTTCCTCCTCTATAATTGTGCTGGTCAGATCATTTAGTCACAGCAGCAAAATAGCTGACTAAAACAATGATTATGCAAAAAAGGAACACTTCAGATTTTTGGAGCAGAGAGCCAACTGTTTGTGAAAGGTGGAGATGGAAGAATGAGGGTAGGAGTGGATTGATAGAAAATCTAAGGATTAAGTATTAGTCTTTATAACTTAGCCACTCTCTCCCTAACGTTCTTATCTTGGAATTAGGAATCATCATAGCACCTGTTTTATGCATTTTATAATATTTTCAAAACAAATAATTCAGAGAAAATACTCCCCAAAACATAAGACAGTGTGCATATGTAAGGGTGGCCAGTATCTGAGTTACTGCCACTTAAAACATCTGGACTTCCTGCAGGATGCTCAGCAATGCCCAGGAGTGCCCCCAGCACAGAAATGGTAGAACAGCCACATTCGTGAAGACAAACTCATATTCCTAGGAGGCACCTGTCTGTGGATTTGGGCTCTTATGGGCAGCAGTATGTTAGGATTTGTCTCATTCTTTATGAAAACTCTCCTCCACCTATTCATTTGACAGAGCATGAAAACATGTGAGAAGGGATGATTGTTCCAGAAGAGTAGGATGTACAGAGTGAGTTATGCCTTGAAAGACACCTCTGTTAGAAGTGAGGGCACAGGGACAGAATGTGGAAAGCACTTTCAACTCTGCAACCAGAAGATGCAGTGAAAGGAAATATGGAGGGATATATATATACATTTTTTAAGAGTGCCAGACCCTTAAAAAGAGGAACACTGACCCAGTATGTCTCAGGCATTGTCATGAAGAACTTGAGACCTATTTGTTTTGACTTAGGTGTTCATATTTCTAAGTTTTTGCCCCTTTGCAAACACATTTGTTCTAACCATATTGCAACAGATCTGCATTGCTAGCCAATTCCCTTGAATTCTTAATTCTTGTTAACAACTCTGGCAATTAACCAATTACTCCTACCACTGAAGGGCTCGGGGAGGAAGGGACTGATGATTTATAGCAGCACAGCGTCTGTGCTTGTTGACTTGAACTCAATTGCTGGAGTACTTCATTTAGAGAATGGATGGGCAGGTAAGTAGCCAACAGGCTGAAGCCCATCAAAAGACTAAAACTGCCAACAGGTGACAGGTTGAACGTGCTTCTTTCTCTAGCTCTGTGGGGCTATTATTTGCTTCCTTTTCCTATTTCCATAACTCCCAAGAAACCCTGATGCTCCCTGTGTGGGTCAGTCAGCTAATACAGTGTTGATGATTTTCCAGAATTGTAGAATCAGAATGTTTAAGGAAACTTCTAGTTTGTCTATCCTGTAAGTGCAGTAAGCTGTCCTTGTAGAAGCTGGTGAGAGCCATTTAGACTTTTTAAATATGACCAGTAATGACTTTGGAAGGCAGTTCATTCCTCTGCTGTGCAACACTATTTGTTAGAAAATCTTAAAATCAAATCTTACCTGCCCATCTGTAATTCATACCCATTGATCCTATTTTTGTCTGGGTAAGCAATCTGAATAGCTTCATTCTCTCCTGGATAATGTGCCTTTTAAACTTAAGATCAGATTTCATGTCTGCATTCTCTTCTGATGAACGTGGGTATGGTTTTTCTGTCTCTTTCCAGCACCTCCTAAAGGCACCCTTTTATTTCTCAAGGTTCTTCTTTAATTGCGGCACCAACATTTTTAATGTAATTGCTTCTATTGCATTCTGGGCGAGGCCCATTCCTGCCATTTTACATCCCCATATTATCTTTGGTCCTAGTAAAACCATAGATTCTAGAGGACTCATTCAATTAAAGTCAATAAAATGACCAGGAACACTCTGATGACATTTGCTAGTCCTTCCCTGAAATAACTTTGGATTTATCTTCTCTGTTTCGAGAACTATTTCTAGGGCTATGTGGCATGGCTTGAACTTTTGATGTGCTCTTTAGGAGAATCTAAATTTACTGAGTTAATAAAATTATAGGCATGGATAAAGGCAATAATAGACCAAGGGGAGGTTAGGAATGCTATCAGCCAGAGGGAGAAAAGGGAAGGGCACTCAGGGGAGAAAAGGGCAAACAGTCTCAGCAGAGAAGAAAGCTTTCTGGTAGTGGTCATGGAATCACCCCAAAGGGCAGGGCCCATCAGATGTGCAGACAACAGTTGTGTACATGATGTGAATCAAGGGGTGATAAAACACTCCTGACCCCCAAATATTCCTCAAGCTCTTTCTACCACCCGTAATTCTCATGCAACTAACCCTTTTTCCTTAAGGCCATAGTAAAGCTGTAAATGTTCTCTGGGAGAGCAAAATATTAAGCCATTATCAACCAGTGACATCTCAACTACCCTCAACCACGTTCAAACTAACTGGTCACTGAGAAGACCCTTAAAGGAATAGGCTACAAAATATGTTTTAAATGGGAAAGCATAACTAATAACACAACAAAGCAGGATTTCAGAATTTTTATAGTGCAAAAGGTAAAAATGAAGGATGAAGGGAAGGATGCTGTGGGTAGCAAGCTGCCTGGACAAGCAGATGCCTCTGTGCAGGCCTGTGGAGCCGTCGGAGGCTGTGTGGATAGTGGAAAGTGAATGGATAAAGAGAGGATGCTAAAAAATAAGTAAAACATAAATCAATCTCTTAGGGTGAAGCACTCTGTGGGAGGCCCTGAGGAAATATCTGTGGCACTTGAGCTCAGGATCTATGAATTACCTGGGTAGATAGAATGTCCTAGTTCTTTTATTTTTGATTTTAATTTTCTACTTCTGAATGGACTTACTTAAATTGTTTCAGAGCTGTAAACTGTGAAGGGAAAATTCATTTGATTTTTTACTTTTTTCTTCTTATTTATTTATTTTTTCCTTTTCTCCATTTTATTCCTGACCAAGTTCCCAAAGGGTGATGTATTAGTAAGTGGAAGGGGGATGGACACCATTATAAAAATAATCACGAACTAGGTGGACTCCTTGTCTTCCAATAGCAGAGGAGCAACTTAAAGTAGCTTAGGCACAAAAGGCGAGTGGATGAATCATAAATACGTAAATAAGTGAAGAAAGTGGAAGAAGAGGGTAAACTCACAGGTGTCAGGCCTGGGACTTCAGTGCTGGCATCTCTCTTTCCCTCTCTCTCTTCCATTTTCCCTTTCTCTTAGGTGGGCACTCTTCTGCCTGTTGGGTTTATCCTCTATCATGGAAGAATTCCTTTCATTGAAGTCTTTCTGCTTTATTCTTAATTTTTAGTTTAGTTTAGAAAAAAAAGTATAAAAGGGCCCTGATTTGTTTGATATGGGTCATGTTCTTATGTACAAAATGATCACCAATCACAGTGACCAGGATAGCAATTGGCTTATTTTGGACTTCATGTTAGCCATGTGACCTCCTTTAGCCGTATCTACTTAAGTGCTCTATCTCCAAATGCAGTCACATTGGGGTTAGGAATTCCACATGAATTTTTGGGTGGGATACAATTCAGTACATAACCTATTTGAATGTAGCTTTCACGAAGAGAAAGGGCTGAACCCGGAAACAGCATTTCAGTGGTGTTTTTTTTTTTTCCCCTAAATTTTACAGGCCAATATAAATCAGAAAGGTGAGCCTATTTGAAATAAATGCACAGAATATTTGCAATGTGAGGGTTGAAGGGATTAAGATCGTGTGGTTATGACCGAAGACCAGCTGTAGCAAACAGGCTAAAGACATTTTCCTAGCTGAGCTGGGAATTCTGTCTAACAGAAAGACAGATTTTACACTCTAAGAAGGGTCTTCTCCAAAAGGAGAACCCTCGTCTTTGGAGAGGCAAGTGTGTCTGAGCCTAGTTGAAGACTAATCTGTCTTTGGTACTATTTGATGTTAAAGTTGGCTATATCGTTTGTCAGTGTCATCATTTGAGAGCTAAGTTTTGAAAAAATGTCTAGGAAAATACAATACTTATTGGCAAATGTGAACAGCAGTGACACCCGACCACTGACTATTTTCCTTCAGAGGAAATAGCTACATATTCAAAATATTTAAGAGTGACCTCTTAAACTCATCATTGCTATTAAAGGGCAGTTTACACCAGAGTCCTTGCTTCAACTGAAGTGGAAATACCACCTCCGTACTGAGAGAATAATGTGTCTGGTAGACCTCATTATTTAATAGGGAGAAATGAGGTTTGGGAAAACAGAAATAAACAGCATTTTTTAAGAAATCCCAAAGGACAGGAGAATAATTATTACTTTGATCCATTGAGTGGAAGCTCTTTTGCTTGTTTGTTCACATGGTATGTAGCTTATTACAATACCCCTACCTGTACACACAGGCTGCATTTGGGGTGTGTAAGAGAGAGAGAGAGAGAGAGAGAGAGAGAGAGAGAGAGAGAGAGAGAGAGAGAGAGGGGAAGAAAGTGCATGTGCAATGTGAAAAAAAAAAAACACATGAAAAAGAATGAAATCAATATATACGAAGCATAAGTTAGATTTTTTTTTTTGGTAATATAGTTTGGAAAGCAAGACTGATGAGCTTTCCTTCTTATAACCTGGTTTGTGTAAAAAGGAAAAGACTTTCTCTTATACAAGTAGAAGTGGAACCATGTACCATGCCCTTCACAAATATAAGCAAGGATGTGCACATATGTCCTAAATTAATTCTGAAACAATTTCAGACCCAGATTTGTGTTAATGCATTTAGCAAGTAATTAGTTGTCCATTCATTCATTAACAGCATATTTTAAAACTTCTTGCAAAAATCCCACCTCCCCCCTTCAACAAAGTGGCACTTCTAGGAAGACAGAAGGGGTATAAAATATGTCTGGTAAGATGGGAAAACAAATCTGAAAAAGAAAATTACACATTTAGTTGTAGAAGAGTATTAGTAATATAAATGAGCTTTTCAGAGACAATACATATCCTCCCTTACCTTTTCACAGGGGAAAAGAAAAGGGTGGAGTTGTGAATTGGCACTGCATCAGTAGATACTTCAGCATTTTATGATTCCAGTTTAGTATAATGTTATTCTCTCTTGGACATTATAATTTTTCTTCCATTTGTAAAGTGCTTTATAGTTTTCTAAGCAGTTTCATACAGAGTAGTTCATTTGTGGAACTAATAGCATTTACATGGGATAACAATATCCTAATAGAATGGTGCAATTCATGTAATGAGTTTAACTTGTTATTAAAATGAATGCCACTTGGATAAGATTGAGGGGGAATCAGACTGGTCAAGAATCTTAGGGTAAGTTCTGACCATTCTTGATTTGTAAGAGGCAGGGGTGCCCATATCTGGTCTTTCTGCAAGCCTCTAGATTCTTCTCTACTTGTGGATTGCCTACCTCCTCTCAGTCTCCATTTTCACTTAGCACAGAAGATGAATTAGAGCAAAGTAGGAATTACAGGGTTTAATATCCTGCTCTGTACCTACTAAGAATGTGAGAAATGCATATGTCTACTTTTTATTTGTTTTCACATATTTTGTACAAAAGATACTGAAGCTGTGATATAAATGATCACAGTTGGCCACTTCTTAATAGCGGACATAAAGATTTGGCAGCATTTTATGCAGAGGTTAACAGAAACCCAAAGCAGTGTTTAGGATGAGCTAATAGCACTTTGCCCCATTCAGAGGAGCTCTAATCTTAGCTCAGAGAGAATAGTTAATACCTAGTGTTTAATCTCTCTATTCTTTCTTAATCTTTTTTTTTTTTTTTTTTCAGCTCAAACATTAATGGGCTGGATTTTTCACTTTAAGAGTTTCCTACTCCCCTTAAAATCTTATTTTTAGTATAAATGAAAAAAATTATCTAAAGTTTGTTGAATAGTTTTCACTTTTGAGGCATTCTGGAAATAAAATAATTTAGGGTCTTAGATTAATAAGGAGGAACGTGGGAATGGGGATGAGAAATGAAATTACTTTGGGAGAATATAACCATGAATAATAGATTTTAAAGTTCAAACATGAAGGCACAGGAATATCCTGTCCCCATTTCAGATATTTCCTCAAGAACTGTGAGAGAGCATGCTGGTTTCTCTTTTTCCTCGATTTTTTGCCTATGTAGATGCATTCCTTACAATATTGGATGTGGCAATCTGTCCAGTTGAAAATCTGCAGGCCTCAGCCTCTGATTCCTCATCTTGTATCCATCAACCATATAACTCATATAACTAGACCTTCTAATCCAAAGGAGATCTAGAGAACGGAGACTGGAGTAAAAGAGAAAAGGATGGAATATAAGATATTGATGATAAACTAAAGACCACTTGAGCACTCTTTTATTACCCCAGCCATTGTCAGGTGACCAGCTTCACTCAGGTCCCAGGTAATGCAATCTTTCCCTTTCTGTTCTGTAGAATTGTTGGTTACTTCCTCCTTGATGTGGAACTCTAATACGAACTTCTTCAACATTAAAGGTAGTGTAGTTCAGAAGTGTTTGTGGTGAGTATAAGGGGAGTTTTATCTTGGGACCAGTGATACCATTTCCAGTAGGATTTGGGGTCCAAGAGATTCATCTTTCCTCTTTCTGTTAGAGAATACTGAGATGTGTTTCCAAAAGTTTCTGACAGTCCATGGAACACTACAACAGTGTTGCCTGAACTGTCAACCCCACTCCAGGCAGCTAGGATGTTAAACATTTACTACTAATTGTTTTCAACAAATCTTTAAGAAAAAAAGTATATTTTATAGGTTGAGATCTGAGTATAGTCAAGTAAAGAAATGCCATGTAAGTTGAGATTTCCAGGGAACTTCCAGATAAGTCAGATAATGACCATTCTGAGACTGTGAGGTTTTTGAGGGAAGCCAAACCCCAAATCTACCACTCCAGCCAGTGCTATGAAACTGCTGGTTTTCATCCCTAACTTGATTGTGAGATCTGTTATTTTCAAATTTTCTGCAGAAACTGAGGGAAAGAGAGTACTGGGAAAATTTCAAGTTAAAAAAGCCACAAAGTCCTTCTTCCCATGTTTCAACTGTTTCTCTTGAATAAATATTTCATGGATTTGGTTAATTTCCAGAGTTCTGAAAACACTTATTTGACTATTTTTGCCAATGTTCATATAACTTTTATAAAAGAATGGAATTTTAAGAGGTTCATACCCCCATTCCTGCAGAAGTAACTCCCAGAAATCAATCTTAAAAACAAAGGGGAAATTAAGATATTCTCAGAAAAAGAATGATTATAGTAGAGTTTGTCATCAGCTAACTTACCATAAGGTAGCAGCTCAATAAAGTACACTTATGTAAAAGAAATATAATTTTAAAAGACTTTTAGAACTAGGAGAAAAAAAAAAAAGCAAATATATGGGTAAAAAAAAAAGCACATTTTTTGTTTACATTACTAAATTATGTTGATCTAATGTGTTTATGTATATAGGGAAAACAGTTGAAATAACTCTATAATTCATGTGCAAGAGTAAAGACATGTAAAGGGAGTTTCTATACATTGTTCAAACCAGTAAAATGTTGACACCGATAGTTCCTGGTAAGTTATGTGTTATGTATATATAATATATTACTTAGAACCAACACTAAATTATAAACAGATACAATCTCAAAACCATTATATATAAATCAAATTTGAACTATAAAAATATACAATGAATCCACAAAAGGACAGGGGAAAAAAAATGAAAGAAAAGCACAAGTAACAAACAGAAAGCAAAAAGAGGCAGCCTTAAGCCTAAAATATCAATAATTACATTAAATATGAAAAGTCTAAATATATAGACCAAAAGACTGTGATTGACAAGGTGGATAAAAGTCAACCAAATAACATGTTGTCTAAAATAATTTGTACCCAATATAAGAGCAGGATTGTAATTGGAAAGTTACCAAACTACTTAGAAACAAAACAACGCACTTCAAAAGTATTCATAAATCAGTGATAAAGTCCCACGATATGTTGGGGAAATACATTTAACTACGTGAAAATGGAAACACAACATATCAAAATTTGTAAGAAACAATGAAGTAGTTCTGAGAGGAAAACGTATGATAGCAAATGACATAAAGATAGAAACTTAGTTTACCCCATTCACAATAGCCTCGAAAAAAATAAAATACTTGGGAATCAATCTCACAAAAGAGGTGAAAGACCTCTACAATGAGAACTATACAACACTAAAGAAAGAAATTAAAGAACACCTTAGAAGATGGAAAGATCTTCCATGTTCTTGGATAGGAAGAATTAATATTGTCAAAATGGCCATACTACCTAAAGTGCTATACAAATTCAATGCAATTCCAATTAAAATCCCAATGACGTACCTTACAGAAATAGAGCAAGCAATTATGAAATTCATCTGGAAGAATAAGAAACCCAGAATAGCTAAAGCAATCCTTAGCAGGAAGAGTGAAACAGGGGGTATTGCAATACCAGATCTTCAACTCTACTACAAAGCAATAGTAACAAAAACGGCATGGTATTGGTACCAAAATAGAAAGGTAGATCAATGGTACAGAATAGAGGACATGGACACAAACCCAAATAAATACAATTTTCTCATACTAGACAAAGGTGCCAAAAATATGCAATGGAGAAAAGATAGCCTCTTCAACAAATGGTGCTGGGAGAATTGGAAATCCATATGCAACAGAATGAAACTAAACCCATATCTCTCACCATGCACGAAACTAAACTCAAAATGGATTAAGGACCTCAGAATCAGACCGAGACCCTGCATCTTATAGAAGAAAAAGTAGGTCCAAATCTTCACCTTGTTGGTCTAGGATCAGACTTCCTTAACAGGACTCCTATAGCACAAGAAATAAAAGCTAGAATCAACCACTGGGATAGATTCAAACTAAAAAGCTTTCTCTCAGCAAAGGAAACTATCAGCAATGCGAAGAAAGAGCCTACAGAGCGGGAGAATATCTTAGCCAATCATACTTCAGATAGAGCACTGATCTCCAGAATCTATAAAGAACTCAAAAAACTCTACTCCAAGAATTCAAATAATCCAGTTGACAAATGGGCCAAGGAAATGAATAGACACTTCACAGAAGAAGATCTACAAGCAATCAACAAACATATGGAAAAATGTTCAACATCTCTAGTAATAAGAGAAATGCAAATCAAAACCACCCTAAGATTCCATCTCACCCCAATTAGAATGGCGATTATCAAGAATACGAGCAACAACAGGTGTTGGCGAGGATGTGGGGAGAAAGGTACACTCATACATTGCTGGTGGGGCTGCAAATTAGTGCAGCCACTCTGGAAAGCAGTGTGGAGATTCCTCAGAAAACTTGGAATGGACCCTCCATTTGACCCAGCTATCCCACTCCTTGGCCTATACCCAAAGGACTTAAAATCAGCATACTACAGAGATACAGCCACATCAATGTTCATAGCTGCTCAATTCACAATAGCCCGATTGTGGAACCAACCTAGATGCCCTTCAATTGATGAGTGGATAAAGAAACTGTGGTATATATATACAATGGAATATTACTCAGCCATAAAGAATGATAAAATTATGGCATTTGCAGGCAAATGGATGAAATTGGAGAATATTATGCTAAGTGAGATAAGCCAATCTCAAAAAGCCAAAGGACGAATGATATCGCTAATAAGTGATGACACATAATGGGGGGAGGGAAGGGTTAGTGTTAGGGTTAGAGTTAGGGTTAGGGAGGGGGGCAAGTATGGAGGAAGGAAGCACTGTATAGAGGGAAAAGAGGGGTGGGAGGGGTGGGGGAAGGGAAAAAATAACAGAATGAATCAAACAACATTACTCTATGTAAATTTATGATTACACAAATGGTATGCCTTTACGCCATGTACAAACAGAGAAGCAACATGTATCCCATTTGTTTACAATAAAATTAAAAAAAAAAGATAGAAACTTAGATTGTTGAGAATCTTAAGAATGTGGTAAAAGAAGGACAAAATAAATCAAAAGCAAACAGGAGGAAGAAAATGATAAAGACAAGATCAAAGACTGAATAAACTAAAAATGTTAAAACTATGAACAAAATCACTGAAATAAAGACCTTGTTCTTAGAAAGGAGCAATGAAATTGACAGTTCTTCAGAGAATTGATAAAGAAAGGAAAACAAGGATACAAATTACCAATATCAAGAATATAAAGAAGAAGACAGTGTGGTGGTGCCTGTAAAACCCAGCATCTTAGGAGTCTGAGTTAAGAGGATCACAAATTCAAGGGCATCTTGGGCAACTTAGCAAAATCTTACTCGAAATTAAAAAATGAAATACAAAGTTTGGGGATATAGCTTAAGGATGAAGCACCCCTAGGTTCAATTCCCAGTATCAATAAAGAAGAAAGAAAGAAAGAAAGAAAGAAAGAAAGAAAGAAAGAAAGAAAGAAAGAAAGAAAGAAAGAAAGAAAGAAAGAAAGAAAGAGAGAGAGAGAGAGAGAGAGAGACAGAAGGAGGGAGGGAGGGAGGGAGAGAGGGAGGAAGGAAAGAAGGAAGGAAGGAAGGAAGGAAGGAAGGAAGGAAGGAAGGAAGGAAGGAAGGAAGGAAGGGAAAAGAAAAGAAAGGAGGGAGGGAGGGAGGGAAGGAAGAAAGAAAAAAACTTGAGTAAACAAAACATAATGGACCCACAAACTTTGAAAGGATAATAAAGGAAAAACATGAACAACTCTTAGAGGAACTGAATCAGTTTCTCAAGAACTATAAATTCCACAACTCACAGAACATGAAATACATAATTTGAATGTTCCTATAACTAAGAAGGTGATTAATTTTGTAATTTCATAACTTCCAAAAGTGGAATCCCAGACCCAGATGATTCCAGTAGAGGAGTCTACCAAACCTTCAATGAAGAATTAGCACAAATTCTACACATTTTCCAGGAAGTGGAAGAGAAAGTTTTTTTCCACTCTTTTATGAAGCTGGCACTCTCCTAATACCAAAACCAGACAGAGTACAAACAGCAACAAACTAAAAGCGTAATTACTCAGCAATACCAATGACTACTTCTTAAAAAATATATACGTATATCTAAGTTATCTATATATTATAATTCGGTAAGTTTGATTAAGAAAATATATAACAGCATTCACATTTGATTTAGGAAAGAGGTTATAACTGTTGACCTGAAGGACATTTTAAAAATATCAATAAAATATCATGTGTACCTTTAGCCAACAATTATTCAATACTTTAATAAAATATATATAACATCAGATTGATCTAAGAACAGGAAGGAATCTTTACTAAATAAATAATATGGAAAGGCATTTAAAAGCTAATCAACTCTGGATTTTTAATTCTGGTAATAACAAATAGGTAGTTTAAATTAACTTGTCAGTTTAAAAAAAACCTGAAAATTGTAGAAGGGTTTTAGAACATACTTGCTTAGAGACATTGGAGAGCTAGTAAGATATTGAGAATTTCGGCCAAAGCATAGAAGGGAGATGGAGGTCCTCCTTTACTCCAAGGCCTTTGCTACTACCTGACACAGTGAATTGGAGTTGGATCAAAGAATGGCAAAGAACTGAAGCTATAAATAGATTTTCTTAAAAACTTTATATCAATTCTAGAATTGAACAATATAATTACAATTAAGAAATTAATGTACAAATTTAATAGCATTTAGGTGTAGTTGAAAAAATGTTAGTAACCACATCAGATGAAGAAAATATTAAAAACAACACAGTGAAACAAACTGAAAGAAATTACAGAAGACCTGAAAAATGGGAAAATCTAACACACGTGTTAAGACATATCCAGATGAAGAGTAGAAAGTGCATCAGAGAAAATCGTAAAATTAGAAGACACAATGCTTGAAATAAAAATGCAAATTACCAATGAATACTTGTGAGTCCCAAATAAAACTACTAAAAAGAATCTCTGTCCATCACCGTAAGTTAACAGAAGACCAAGGACCAAGAATGAATTAAAAGTCTTTGAGCCAAAGAAAAATTACTTTCAAAGAAACCACAGCGTGGCTGAGGGTAGATAACTCCACAGAAATAACAAAAGCTAGAAAATATTGAAATAATATTTTCAAAGTGCTGAAAAACAAAGAAGTCAACTTTAATTTTATAATAATGGAAATATCCTTCTGAAATAAAAAGATTTTCAGAAAGGAAGTAAAAGATTTCATTAATAACAATACCTCACTAACATCTATAGAGTATTTCTCAAAATAATCTACTCAGTGAAGAAAGAAGAAAAAATAAATTAAATACTGGGTTAATCTAAATAAACATTGATTGTAAAAAGTAAAATGAATAATGTATTTTGTGGTTTTACCCACATGCATATATACACACACACAATTAAAATATAACAACAGTAACTAACATGAGAGTGGTAAATGGAATTAAGGTGTTCTAAGGCCTTTAGGAAAACTGAAAAACTTGTAAAAAGATAAAATTTCCATCTTTTAATAGTTGTTTTGAATGTACGTTCTAATTTCTAGTGTAACTATGTTTAACAATAAAAAATAACATACAATGTAATAAAAGGAAGAAATGAAATAGTTTTTAAAAAACAAAAATCAAACAAACAAAAAAGCAAAAATCTAATTAATCTAAGCTAGACCAAAGAGGAACAAAATTAAAAAAAACAAGATAAATTTATACAACAAAGAATACTAAGTTTAAAAACAAGCTGCATTAACTATTATATTAAATATAAATAAAGTAAATGCTCCAAGAAAGAAAATGTATTTTCAGACTCAGTAAAAACATATACCCATCTAAATGCAAATTAAAATAGACTCTGAAATATAAGAACAAGCAGGGTAGAAAGAAAAGAAATGGACAATGCATATTCTGCACACAGTAACCAAAAGTCAGGTTGTGTCACTGCATTATTATCAGACAATTACTTAAAGGTAAAAATTATTAGCAGAGATTAAGGTAGTCACCTTACAATAGCAAAAGGTTCAACATACTAGGAAGTAAAAATAATTTCAAATTTTCATATTCACCAAAGACATAACTTCAAATATATTAAGCAAAAATAACTGATAAAATGCAAGCAAATTTATAACCATAGTGGTGTATTTTAAAAGATTCCTCTCATTAACTAATAAAACAATGCAGAGAATAAAACAGTAAGAATATAGACATTTGAACAACACAATTAACAAACAAGATGTGATTGATATAGAACATTGCAACCAACATCTGCAGAATATGAATTTGTATGAAGTGCACATGAAACATTAACCAAAATAGATCATCTGCTGATTCATATAGAAAGTCTAAACAAATTTCAAAGGATTGTAGTCATGCTGAATATGTTCTCTGACCACAGAGCAAATTAAGCTAGAAAACAAAAACAAAATGATAACTAGAAAATTCCCATATGTTTGGAAATTAAGAAGTATATTCTAAATAGACTTTGAGTCAAAAAAGAAATTATAGAGGAAATTAGAAATTTCTTTGAAATGAGTGATAATGAAAATACTACAACTTGCAGATTGCCACTAAAGAAATTCAGAGGGATAATTATAGATTTAGATGCATATATAAGATAAAGATGAAAAATAATCTGAGCATCAATCTAAAAGAAATTGGGGGGGATCTGTGTGAAACCCAAATAAAATAGCAGGAAGAAAAATATAAATAGAGAAGAAATTATAGATGTAGAAACATATGCAACAAAGCCTAATGTTGATTATTTGGAACCTGATGAGACAAAAAGATGAGAAGAAACAGAGAGAAGGGACAAATAAAGTCAAGAATGAAAGCAAACAGGGATAATGATCTTACAAATCATGTTTTAATATTCTGCACAACTTTATGTCTGAAAGTTGAAAATATAATATGAAATAAGAAATATTCTAGGGGAAATTCCTCTTACAAAAAAGGAAATAAGAAATCAAATATTTGAATGTAAGTAACATTTAAATAAAAATGAGTTTTTTTTATTAAAAGTGTTCTATGAAAAAGAAAATCCACTTATCACTAGATGACTTCCTGAGTGAATTCTACCAGATAGTTAAGGAAAAAATCATGACAGGTTTACATCTATTCTACAGAACAGAAAACAAAAATAAAATTATGATACAATTCCAAATTCAATTTATATAGCTTACATAACCTCTATACCAAAACAGGTAAGGAATTAAAAAAAGAACAATCCCAGGTCAATTTCCTTGATATACATAAACTCAAACTTTCTGGACAAAATAACAACAAACTGAATGAAAAACAATAAGTAAAAATAATCATATTTTCAGGTATAGTTTGGTTTTATTCCAAAAATGCATGTTTGTTTAACATTAAAAATTAGTTAATATATTAACTAATCACATCAACACAATAGAGCAAAGAAATTAAAAAAACATTTTCAATAAATATAGTAAATGCAGTTTTAGAAATATTTGGAATTTATAATTATTGCAAACACATAAACAAAATGTCTTAGCAAACTACGAATAAAGGGAAATTCCCTCATTTGATGAAATATAAAAATAAACAAACCTGAAGCAATTACCATACTTAACAATAAAATGTTCAAAGGTATTCAAGATTGGGAATGATTCAAGTATACTTCCCACACCAGTATTATTCAATGTTGTTTTTAATTGGAGATCATTTCAGGGCAATAAAATTTAAAAAGAAACAAAAGATATAAGAATTAAGTGAAAGTACTAAAATTTTTATTAAAATGTCAAACTTATAATCAGAAAAATCTGAAGGAATTTTTTGTATAAAGTACTAAAATTGACAAATAGATGTAGCAAGTTTTTGGTAAATTGTTAATGAAAAGTAATCAATTACATTTCTGTTTACTAGCCTTCCTTCAAAATTTATAAGAGAATGATATATGTCAGGATAAACCATTACAATGGCATAAAAATAGCAATTCTTTGGAGCAGATTTCATATATGTGTATATGTCTACACAGAAATACATAAAACAATATTGGGAGAAAATAAAGCAGATTTAAATACATGGAGCAAGAACTATGTTCATTCATGTATTGACTCAAGATTGTAAAAATATCTTTTTTGTTTGGTTTGTTATTGATGTTTGGATTCAATATAATCCCAAATTCTCCATTAGATTTCATTGTGGAAATTGGCAATTTAATTCTAAAATACAGGTAGAAAAAAACAAAGAGCAGGAACAACAAAAGCAAGTTTCAAGGGCTTATTAAAGGATCAGTATTTTAAGCAGTATGGTATTAAAATATATTAATGGAACAGAACAGATTCAGAAATAGACATACATGTATGGAAACTGGTAGGTACAAGTTTCCTTAAGTGGAGTAAGAATGGAAAAACTTTTCACCAAACTTTGCTGGATCAACTGTGTATCCGTATAGCAGGAAAAATGTGTTGATCCCTACCTTACACCAATAACAAAATCAGTTGCATCTGAGTAGAAAATTTTAAAGCTTCTAGAAAACACAAAACTCCCTACATCAAAATGGCTTGGTGACTTGGGTGGATGCTTCAAAAGGAGATTATCTAAATGACCAATAAACACATGAGAATATGTTCAGAAGTAAAGTGCAAATTTAAATTTTGGTGAGATACCAGTATGTATTCTCCAGTCTAGTTAAAATCACAAAGACAGACAATGGGCTTCTACAGTAGGACCAGGGGATTGCTGTTGAGATGCACTGTGACTGAGATACTGTTGCTGAGGGTGTTAACTAACATTACTTCTCGGCATTAGCTACTAAAACAATTTCATTCTTTGGGATTATACATGCACAGGTGAACCAAAAATGTAAAATAAGATAAAATAAGAATAAAAGAATGTCAATAGAAGCATGGTTCATAGTAGCCAAAACCTTAAGAAAACAAATTTTCATATGTAAATTGGTAAATAGTAAATATCTATACAAAGGAACACTGTGCATCAGTGAAATAGATATATTATTGTTACATGCTGAAACTTGAATAAATTCACAAAAATCATATTAAGCAAAGGAAGTGGGACCTGAAAGGGAATGTATACTATATTTTCTCACTTACATTTAGATCAAGAACAGGGGAAACTGAACTATACTATTCAAAATCAGGATACTGATTGACTTGGAGAAGAGAAAGAGGGTCATCAGGAGGCATGACAGGTAGTCACCTTAAGTACTGGTGATGGCCTGTCTCAGGATGTGGAGAATGAATCTGTGGAGGTTCACTTGTGATAATCATTCAGTTCTAAACTATTTTGTGTGCTTCCCTGTATTTTCCTGATATCTGAATTATTACAAAGGTTCAAAGTGTTAATCAATTTTATTTCACAAAATTCCAAGGAAATAATACATTACAAAACTATTCTAGAACATAGACAACAAAACAGTGAAGGAAATTTTCCCAGGATGTAATATATGTAATCTCCAAACAGGGTGAAAAAACTATAAAAAGCAAGAAACAAAACAAAACAATACAATACAAAGCAAAATAAAAACTAAAAGACCATCTTGTTAATAAGCATAGATGCAAAGGATCTAACTATCAAATGTATCAAATATAAACAAAAATTACAGTTTTAAGCAAATTTTATCCATAGTATATAATTCACTTAAATGATGTTAAATCTTAACCAAGGAAAATGTATCTCAGAAATCTATCAATGGCTCAGAATGAAAAGATTTATTACTATAATTCACTAATCAATAAATTTAAGAAGAAAGAATATATGATCATCTTAATAAAGAACAGTTTTTCATATAAAACTATATCCATTCTCGAGAAATATCTGAATGAAATAATGAAAGCCCAAGTTTATTGTTGTTGTTGTTGGTTTGTTTGTTTTTAAGCAAATAAAAAGAAAGGCAATAAATATTTTGAAGGAAATTATTTTTGGAGATTGAGAAAGCTTTCTAGAGCAAGAAAAAGAAAAAGTTTAGAACCTATAAAAAAAGGGATTTGCAGATTTTGTGACATAAAATTAAATTTGCTATATGATAAAGATTCCATTGACTAAGATAGAGGGAAAATATCATGCTAAAGAAAATAGCTTAAACAAACATAAAAAAGCAAGTATGATTATTGAGATATATCTATAGGTATCTCTCTCTCTCTCTCTCTCTCTAGCTATATATGTATTCAAAATATATAATAAGTATTAAACTGATCAACAACAACAATAACAACAACAAAACCCATACCTCAATACAAAACTGTCCAAAAAATTAGCAGGCAATTCAACTCAAGAAAAATAGAAATAACAAAGAAATTTATAGAGGCACTGAACCTAAAAAAATAGGCATTTTAAATGATCATAAGTACTTGCATAATATTTGAATATGTTTAGGGAAATGAGAATCATAACACACTGTTGGTCATGCAAGTTTGTCATGTTTCTTTAAATGGCCAATTTGCCAATTCATATCAAAGTCATAATTCCCATAGGTTTTGATCTAGAAATTCCACTTTTCAGTACTTGTTCTTGAGTAATTCTTACAAAGTACACAAAAAAGCAAATAAGGAGATGCTCATTGTAGTGATTTATTTCAATAACTGAGAAAAAATTGAGACTGAAAGATTCTAATAAGCAAGTCTCAAATATTTATATAAATTAAGTTCATCTGTGATATGGAAAATATTCAGAAATATAAGGGAATAGGTGGACTTGCAAATATTGAAATAGAAAAATCTTCAAAGGAGTTATTCAGTGGGAAATTTTATAAAACAATATTAAGAACTTTGCCATTTATGCAAAAGTAAGAAACTTTTTATATTTTACACACATGTGAATATGCATTTTTCTTGTCAATGAATAGATCAAAGACCGGAAGATACACTCAACTGGTAACAGTTATAGTGATTGGTTCCATGAGAAAAATGAGAGAGGGAATATGAGAAGTGAGATTTCTACCTTCAGTCTATCTATCTACATATTGGTCCAATTTATAAAACAAATTTGCATTTGTGCATTGCTTGTTTAACTAAAATGTGTATTGCAAATGTTGGTGGTGATATTACTGTCATGGGCACTTGGGTCCAGGCATAGAGACTTGTGGTTTATCAGTCCCTCTTTAAGATTCTTTTTTAAGAATGCAAACCTACACTTTGTATTTCCCTATTAATCCTTTATGAAATCAAATTGTGAAATTCCACCCTGAAATATCAGTTGCAAGTAAAGCATCTAGTGGGAGAAAGCAGCAATCAAAAGCAATGGTGAAGAGTAGGGAAGAGATACAGCAAGCATAGTAAAGTATGAATCAAGTGGGCTATTCCTTTCAGCTAAATTTGGCATTTTAGAATCCTTAGAATATCTACTCTCAGCAAGATTCCCACCTTATACCTTGATGCAATAGTGTCTTTCCATTTCATCCTGAATTTGTTGTAGAATTGGGGACCTACATAGCAACAGTCCATCCTCCACCTCTTCATTCCCTACTCCCCTTATTATCCTGGCAACTCAAACACAGTGTTGACTTTTGTTCCAAGTTTGTGTTGTTCTTAGTGGGACTCCCTTTCAGAACCCTAGGGAGCTTGGGCAACTAGTTTGTGTGCCAGTACTTCTGTATTTTTGGATGATGGAAATTGATTTTCCGCCTATTCGCAGGTGCAGCCTCTGAGTAAGCCTTTCCCCTCACGACCTGTGTGGATTGCACCATCAATAGCAGGAGAGGGAAGGAGAGGAACAGCCAGAGCACTCAGCACATGGCATCTGAGAGACCGGGGAAGCCTTGCAGCATTAAGGGTGTGCTAGCAAAAAAGGGATAACACACTGAGTTTAGAACTGACCTCATCCTTGATATTGTCTGGATAAACTGAGTTTCTTTAGACATTTTCTGGGATCATGCCTTCCTGGAGGGCTTGTTGCCTTCTGTGTTGTTCTAAGTGTATCACTGTTTTAAAATGAGTAGTGGGAGGATTCCTTTCAGGAAACAGAATAACCATCAAGAATCTCAGTGGTGGATTAAATGATGATAATTATAATATCGCCCATATTGGTTAAAATACAAAACTAAGTCCTGCTATGCCTGGAACTGTCCTACAGCTATGAAGTGTACCTACAAAGGTGACCCTTTTTTAGTATTGGCACATATTGAAGAACTCAGAAATTTTGAGGCAGGGAATACACATACAAAAGTAAATTTTGTGTTGAATATAAGAATTTAGAAAGTTTTTGAAAGTTCCTAGCTCTAAATTGTTAATTGAGCGGGCATATGGTGGCTCCAGGGTAGGAAAACAGGAGTCTTTCGAAAAGATGTGATAACTCAATAAGAAAGTCTAAAGATTTGTTTTTTTGGTATTTTTAAATATTTGTTAAGAAAGTGAGGCTGGTATCCAATAATATGATTAGTGTCAATTGCTAAGACCTTGGGAGATTGGAACATGTAAGGTGTATGGTCATAAGATAGGGTCATCAGGCTGACTTGAATCCGAAATAGGATGGATGGATTGATAGATAGATTGATCGATCCATAGATAGATGATTGAGCTCAACATCTGCAATATAACTCACGTTTCTGGATCCCACTTTTTTAAGGACACACTGCAAAAAATAATGGTCTTTCAGAGGTGCACAAAGAGAAAAGTGCCTTGCTGGACAGTCATTTCATGTAAGACATCAGATGGTAACGAAGAGAAGAAAGAAACTTGATACACTGCCTGATTACTTTTCTATGTATTTGGAGAGTTGTTGTGTTGAGGAAGGACTGACCCTCTTTATCATACTGGGCTGCAGAACTTGAACTAATAGCTTAAATTTCTACAAAAGTCGATTTTAACTAATCATAAGGCTAAGTTTTCTTTTCAATGACAAAAGCGTCCCCAAATGAGAATGGCCCTCCTCAGAGGCAGGGATGTTCCAGTCACTAGAAGTGATCAAGGTGAGGAGTGTGACACTGTCAAAATTACTTCAGGGGGTTTATTTGTTAGATGAAAGGATGAATCAGGCTATTTTTAAGGTTACTTCCATCTCCAAAGTTTATTATTTTATGAAAATAAATGCAAATCTGACTATTTCAGAATATGATAGCTCTTCATATGCTGCTTCAATTTGTCTATGACTTGTCCCTTGGAAACTGAGAGAAGGAATTTCCAAAAACAAAAATAGAAAATAAATAAATAAAAGAGGAGGGGGTATCACATCAAGGCTAGAACACGGGCTATACCTCCAAATTGGATATTCAGAAAGGTGTAATATGCTTAATAACTGAGATAGATGATAACAATAGAGATGGACACAGATACAGCTATGGATACAGATAGCAATTCATCGAATTACAAACATGTCTCTCATACTCCAAAATTCCCAAATATTAGAAGGCATCTTCCAGTGACCAGTTTTTAAAGTGGTCAGGGAGGAGTTAATCTTTTGTCTTCAAAGCCCACAGGAATGTTTATCAACTCCTGTGCGGCCTCCTTTCTTCTTTTCACTGAGTTAAGTCTGCTCTGCTTTGTTTGACGCTGCCCATTTGAGGAAAGCTTATCCCTGACCTTCTGCCAGAGAGACTGATGACAAGGACAGTTTGCACTAACCTTGACATTCACCAGGGTAAATGGCTTTTTCCACAAGTAGTCGGCAAACAAGGAGAGCCAGCAAAGAGCTAATGAATCTGCACCGGAGAGAAACTGAACAACAATTGTGCTTTTAAAGAAGAAAAGAGTCCTTGGAAGATGCGGGTCTATCTGGTGCTTAAAGGTTCAGGGGAAATTAACTCTTTTAGTTCATGCAGGTTGGAAATATAAATACATACATGCATTCATACATACAACCCCTAGCCCTGAAATCCGCCCTAATGGATCACTCATAAGTTAGCACTTCTGGTCTTTGCTACCCCAGGGTGAAGTCTCTGTATCATTTTGTGATGATCAAGGAAGGCAGAGAGGATACAGAAGTGACTGGGATGTCAAGGCACATTTCATCATCCGACACTGAACCCAAATTCTCTGATTTCAAGGGAAATAAATTGTGAATCTTATTTTTCTTTAATACTGGCTCAATTTAGCTACTATGTATACTATAAAAATAATCCACAAAATATTCAGGAACATTCCTATAATAGACAATCAGACAAGCTAATTTTCCCTAAGGGATCCCTGTGACCAGATATAAATCCCACTGCACAGACCAAAGACTATATTCCTATGCTATTTCCAAATTCCATTATGAGTAGAATTCAATACTGTAAGAATTCTGCCCTTCTGTCTCCATTATTGATATTTCAATAGAGTATGGACATTACAGTATCTTCTATTTAATTCTGTCTTTCATGCAGTCTTACTAAGATTATTCTTTATTTTTGTCTTCAGAGCCCACAGGAATGTGTAGGCCTTGGCTCTTCATGAGACTTGTAAGAAGTTACTTAAGATTTAAAACATTTTTTATCTACCACAATATTTTGCTCAATTCTACTGTACATAAAATTGAGTATCAAAATGTATGTTGCTGCTTCACAAAATTTGATCAACTATATTGTTCCAAGGTTCTATCAATATTTTTGCTCATTATGTGAAATCAATATTGATATTCTTACCCATATGACTTTATCCACCACAATCAGGTATTTTTACATTTTAATTCTTCTCTGTTCTTTCTAAAAGTTATTATTATTATTAAATTATATTTAAATAAAAATCTATAAATTTTTAGCATGCAGTGGAAGACATCTTTACAAAGTGACATGTAATTGCCACCAGATCAATTGCACATTAACGATACACCAGAAGCTTCCCTAATGCCCTGTCAGTTCCACGGGAACACCTTGGTAAAAATTCTAACAAAAGATTAGTTTTTTTTTATTTTTGAATATTATATGAATAGAATTCTACAGCATATGCTCTTTTGTGTCCAGAGTTTTTTCTTATTAAAATGTTTCAAATTAATCTTTGTGGTTGAGTGCAATTATAGTTGCTTATTTTCAGTGCTATATAAAGTTTTATTGTATAAATCTACCACTCATTACTTATCTAATCTCTTGTTGATGGAAATATGGGTCATTTCTACTTCTAAGATATTGTTTGTTATTAAGAATAATGGTGCTGTGCATAAATGTATACCTTTCCGTTGGGGGTAAAATTTCTGGGTTGAAAGTAATGCTTATATTAATTTAGTACCTATGGCCCAACTTTTTGCTTCATTTTTCTATAATCTGATAATTATTTTGATATTTCATCTTTTTATTATATTTCAGTAATATGTACATTCATTATATCATTTTAGTGTTTAGTCTAGATATTATAGTATGAAACATTGATTTACTAGAAGCTAATATTTTTCCCAATTTTCTGACAAAGCAAGAGATAATTTAACTCCATTTATTCCCCCCTCAAAATATATGCTCTTTCCCTTTAAACCATAAATTCTTTAAAACTAATATTTAATATTTTATTAATTTAGTGTTAATGTATTCTTACCCACATGTTTACCATTTTGTATCTCCTCATTCATTCTTGAACCTCTAAACTTTTCTCTGGGATCATTTCCCTTCCATCTGCAAGACCATCTTTAACAATTCCTTTGGAAGAGGGAATTGATAAAGACTTCTCCCACTTTTTGTCTGAAAATACCCTTTTCCATTTATATTTTTGGAAGACATATTTATTAACTTACTATTATAGTTTAACAGTAATTTTCTTTCAGCATGGTTACATTATATTCTATTGCTCTTTGGCTTCAGTATTTCTCTTTAGAAATTAGCTGTAATTTTTCTTATTGCTCCTTTGAGGAAAATATCTATAAACTATAATATCTCTTTCTGTTTTTTTTTTAAGCATTATTCCTTTTATTCTCAAAATAGTAACTTTTACTCTTTTTTTAGTAGTACTACAGTATCAAAGTGAAAATAAACCGAACATCACAAAACAAACCAACACTGCAAGGCACATCTTTAAGAGAAAACTACTTATGAAAGAAAGTCCATCCTGCAAAAGTGGTAGAGCTATCTATTCCACCAGCTGGAATCTCAACATAGGGATGCAAGAAATATGAAAAAAAATCAGGTAATGATAACAATTCCCAAAATCATAATTATTTAGTAAAAGATTCTAAGTATATTGAAATAGATAAAATGCCTGCTAGTGAAATTTTAAAAATAGTCTTTAGGCAAAACATCAATTAGAGTCAAGATAATATAGATAAATAGCTAAATGAAATTGTGAAGATAATGTAGGATGAAGACAATGAAGTACATGAATAAGAAATTCAGGAAAGAGATTTTGGAGATTGAACAAAGGTCTTTTGAAAGACTGTATCCAGACAGAAATAAAGAAAAAATAAGAATGAATGAGTAGAGTATACAAGATCTTTGGAACACCATTAAAGATCAAATGTTTGCATTATTGACATGCCCAAAGAAGAAGAAATAAAGGTTATTGGAATAGAAACTATATTAAATGAGAGAATATCAGAAAATGTCCCTCATCTTGGGAGAGCCATTGAAATCCAGGTATAGGAAGTCTATGGAATTCCAAATAGACAGGTCTAGGAAAGAACCACACCATGACACATTATAATCAAACTGTCAAAAATGCAGGACAAAGAATTTTAAAATCTACAACAGAAAAGTGTCAAGTCACATTTAAGGAAAATTCCATGAAACTAACAGTAGATTTTTCATTAGAAATTCCCAGACCAAGAGGGTATGAATATTGTATTCCACACCTTGAAAGAAGATAACTGCAAAGATTACTATATCCAGCTAGACTATCCTTCAGAGTTGAGAGAAAATAAAGTCCTTCCAATGTAAGCAAAAACTGAGGGAATTCATGAAAAAATAGACCAGGTTTATAAAGTTGTTTAAGGTAGTTTTACACCCAGAGGTTGAAGAAAGAGAATTACTTTCATAATAGTCTGAGAAAATATAAATCCCACTAGAAGAGTAGAAACACAAATGAAGAGAAGATAAAAAACCAAATTCAATGCAATAAACTATCAAAACACAAAGATAAAAGAAGAAGCAAATAATATTCAAAACAATTAGAATAAAATCAAGAAAATAACAGGCTTAAGTTCATGCATTACTGACTCTGAATGTAAATGGTTTCAATTCTTAAATTAAAAGATACAGGCTGTTGGAATGGATTAAAAAGCAAGGTCCAATAATAAGCTCTCTACAAGTAATGTACCTGACAACAATGGACACATGTGAACTGAAAGTGAAATGATGAAAAATAACAGTCCAAGCAAATGGAATCCCAAACCAAGCAGGAGTAGCTATACTTACAGCTGATAAAATAGACTTTAAGGCAAAATAGGAAGAGACAAATAAGACTACTAACTACATAATTATCAAGTAATGTATTTGACAAGAACATATAAAATCATAAATCTATATGCACAATGTTAGAGCACCGAATTCTATAAAACACACAGTGTTAGACTTAAAGTGAGAGATGGGCTTCAGTACAGCAATGGGGAATTTAAATAGACTGACTCAACAATGGATACATTATCCAGATCCCCAAAAAACAAAAAAGTAACAAAGCAAATTACAGTAGAGACTTAACAGATATTTATAGAACATTTCATTGAGCAGCTTGCAGGATGCACATTCTTTTCATCAATGCATTGAACTTTCTCTGAAATAGACTATATATTAAGCCAGAAAACAAGTCTGAAAATTTTCAAAACTATTAAAATTGTGTCCCATGTCTTTTCTGATCACAGTGGAATGAAACTAGAATGCAACAGCAAGAGAAACAGTAGAAATTATACAAAGACATGGATACTGAACAACACACTTTTAAATGAACAGTAAGTCATTGAGGAAGTCAGGAAATTTATTCCTTGAAACAAGTGATGATGTAAACACAACATACTAAAACCTTTGAAAGAGCAAAATCAGTGTTATGAGGGAGTTTTATAGCAATGAATAGTTACATTAAAATAAATAAATAAATAAAAGGAGCTCAAATGACCTAAGGTTGCATCTCAAGATCTTAGAGTAGAAAGAACAAATAATACTTAAATTATGCTAAAAAAAAGAAATAATAAAGAACAATGAAATATAGTCTAAAGAATAATACAAAGGGTCAATGGAATGGAATTTTTTTGAGAAGATAAACAAAATTAACCACAGTTAGATGAGCTATAGAGATGGAGAGAAGAGAGAGAGAAAGAGAGAGAGAGAGAGAGAGAGAGAGAGAGAGAGAAATCAAATGAGTAAAATATAAAATGGAAAAAGAGATCTTACAACTGATGCCATAAAAATTTGAAATATTAGGGATTATTTTGAAAAATTAAAATCATATGATCATCTCCATAGATTACAGAAAATGCATTTGAGAACATTCACCATTCCTTCATTAATAAAAGAAATCCCTGAACAAATTAGGGATAGAGGGATTATAAGTCA
Source organism: Sciurus vulgaris (assembly GCF_902686455.1). Taxonomy (NCBI): domain Eukaryota; kingdom Metazoa; phylum Chordata; class Mammalia; order Rodentia; family Sciuridae; genus Sciurus; species Sciurus vulgaris. The sequence continues at coordinate 47,805,331 of NC_136475.1, forward strand.
ATATAATAAAAGCTATATATGACAATCCCATATCTAACATCATAACAAATGGGGAAAAATTGGAAGCATTTGCTCTGAGATAAGGAAGTAGACAAGGGTATCTACCCTTACTATTCTTATTAAACACAGGATTAGACTTTTCAGTTACAACAATTAGGGTAGAGAAAAATGTAAAGATCATACAAATAATAAAGAAGGAAGAAGTCAAATTACCTATTTCATATGGTATGATTCTATACATCAAAAAACAAAAAGACCAAAAAAAAAAACCACCAAGACCATTAGAATTGATAAATTCATTAAAGTACCAGGATATGAACCAATCTATAAAAATCAATAAGTTTTCTATACATCAATCATGAATTTGCTGAGAAATAAATCATGAAAGCAGTTCCACACACAACAGACACACACAAAGCCAAGTACCTAAGAATAAACTTAACTAAGAAAATGAAAGAACTTTACAAAAAAATTACAAAGTGTAAAGAAAAAACTGAAGATGCTACAAGTTGGAAAGACTTCCCATGTTGATGAATTAGAAGAATAAATACTGTTAAAATACCCATACTGCCCATAGTGATCTAAAGATTGGATATAATACCCATCAGTATATGAAGAACATTCGTGACAGAACTAGCAACAAAAAACAATTCTACAATTCATAGGAAAGCAGAAAAGTCCCTGAATAGACAAAGCAATCCTGAGCAAAGAGAGGATAGCTGGAGGTATCATAATACCTGATTTCATGACAAACCAAAAAGCCATGTAACAAGAATGGCGTGGTTTCAGTATAGAAATAGACACATCGACTAATGGAAAAGCGTAGAGAGCCCACAAACAAATCTACATCTATAGTCAATTAATTATCAGCAAAGGTGCCAAAAAATATATATTGGAGACAGGACAGCAAATAATGCTGAAGACAACAATTGGTGCAGGGAAAACTGGGATATTTAGAGCAGAAGACCAAATTTTGACCCTTGTCCTGTACCCTGCGCAAATACCAACTCAAAATGAATTGAAGATCTGAATCTCTGAAACTACTGGGGGAAACATAAGGAAAACACTGAAAATAATTGGTATTGGCAATGATTTTTCCTTGATAGGACTGCAAAGGCAAAGAAATAAAAGTAAAAATTGACAAATGGATTTACATTAAACTAACAGGTTTTCTGCACAGCAAAGAAAATAATCAGCTAAGTGAAGAGACGACCTGCAGAATGGGAAAAACTATTTGCCAGGTATTCATCTAACAGAAGTAATACTCAGAATATTTAAAGAACTAAAAAAAATTAAGACCAATAAAGCAAGCAATCCAATTATAAATTGGGCAACTAATCTAAATACACAATTCTCAGAAGAAGAAATACAAATGATCAATAAATATGTGAAAAAAAGTTCTGTACCTTTAACCATCATGAAAACACAAATCAAATCTGCTATGAGCTGTCATCTCATCCTAGTTTAGAAAGGCTATGACCAAGAAAGACAAAAAATAACAAATGCTGGTAAGGGTGTAGAGAAAAAGAACCTGGGAATGTAAATCAGTATAGCCGCCGTGGAAACAAGTAGGAATGTCCTCAGAAAACTAAAAATAAAACTACCATATGATTCATTTATTCCACTTCTGGGTATATATCCAAAGGAGAAGAAGTTAGCACACAAAAGGGGTAGCTGCATGCCCATTCAAAGTACCTATCTTATGGAATTATCCTAGGTGCCCATTAACAGACAAGTGACTAAAGCAAATATGGTCTATAAAATATCATGTGTATACATAATGGAATATTATTCATCCATAAAGCAAAATGAAATTCTCTGTTTTTCAGCAATATGGATGAAACTGGAGGATACTGTTAAGTGAAATAAACCAAACACCAAAAAAGACAAATTTCATATGTTCTCTCTCATATGTGGAAAGAAGGAGGAGAAGGAGGAGGAGAAGGAAGAGGAGGAGGAGGAGAAGGAGCAAAAGGAGGAGGAGGTAGACCTGAGAACACAAGATAGATTGCTTGAGAATGGAAAGGGCATCAAGGGTCTGGGGAGAGGCGAGTAGATGAGAGGTGGGTAGACCTGATCAATGCACAATATATGTACTTATGGACACATCACAATTAATCCCATTAATTTACACAACTAATACCTATTAATAATGACAATGATAAAAAGGAAAAGGAATGAACAGCATCTCAAAGTAGATTGGAATCCTATTCAATGGCCAACTGGTGAAAATCAGAGCTAAAGGTATTCTCACTTTGCATGCTTTTAGTAAGGTGACCTATCTTCTAACCCAGCTTTATCTTGTTCTTCAGCATTCTATTGCTCCACAGATCTGTTTAAAGGAAAGCAGGAAATATTCAGTACTTCTTCAACCAAAGGAAGCTCTATGTTTACCTCTCCTTGTTATTGGGATTCTGTATAATAATTTTGTTTTTAAAAAGGCCCTAATACAAATAGTCTGGAAGTCAGTTATGCCACAATGTCCCACAACTAGGACTGTTTCTGTAAACAGGGATATATAAAAAGAGATTGATGTTTCCTTTCAATTAGAAAGACACTTAAAGTAGTTCTACTGGATATAAGAGAGCAGTATGATTATTATGGTTTGAACCTGAGGTGTCACCCAAAACTCACATGTGAGACAATGCAATAAAGTTCAGAGAAGATATGGTTGGGATATGAGAGCCTTAACCCAATAAGTGAATTTTTTCCCTAATGGTATTAACTGAGTGGTGACTGAAGGCAGGTAGGATGTGGTTGGAGGAAGTAGGCATGAGAGGTGTGCTTTTGAAGTACATATTTTGTATCTGGCAAGTGGAGTCTTTCTCTCTTTCTGCTTCCTGATCATCACATGAGCTGCTTCCCTCTGCCACACTCTTTCAACATGATAATCTGCCTCACCTTGAGCCTGGAGGAATGGGGCTAGTCTTCTATGAATGGAGACCTCTAAAACCAAGAGCCTCCCAATAAGCTTTTCCTCCTCTACAATTGCTCTTGCCGTGTCTTTTAGTCATAGCAGCAAAAAGAAAAAAAAGCTGACCAAAACAATGACATAAGGCAATTTATTTTAATTTCTCTGAGTTTCAGTTAACTCATCTACATAGCAAATAATAATCCTGGTCCTTTTGCAAAGTTAGGTATGTGAGAAACATACTTTTGTTTCTTCTTCTGTAGTTCAACTTAATTGCTATTTTGTCAAGATGACAGAAGTGCAATGTCATTCATTTTAAGATTCCCCTCTTCTTCCATGACTGGTTCAGAGCCATATTTAGCGGCACAGCTTGATTGTGCATAGGAGAGAATTGGGGGGTATCCAGTTACTGATGATGCATATTCCTGATGGCAAACACTATGAGACCCTTTATCCCATGGGGTCTTGTTTGTTCCTTCTACCCATGTTGCAACTTAGGCACCCCTTCCTTCTATCTGCAAGTCTCTCCAGTTCTGATGGCTTTCTCTGCTATTTTAATAAGAGTGCTAATCCTTCCTAGATGTGTCAAAATATTGAAGGGATGACCCCAGTCTCGCTGTCCTAGCTATGAGATATTTCCATTTGGTTAATTTTGTCTCCCCTGAGCCCACTCTGCCTCTGGAAAACAACTTCCTGATATTTTCAGATGGTGTAATTCTAGGGGGTTTACTAATTCTTCAGGGCTTGATCCAGAGAGCAGATCACTGGGCTTCATGGTTTTTGGAACAGACCAACATCTATGCTTCTATCATTTCCTCAACTCAATCCATAGAAGGTTAGCAGCTTTAGTATGGGGACTTCTTTTATCACTAAATATATTCCCCCACTGATAGTCTACACTGAGCAATTTCTGTGTCCTCAAGAGGCTTGGCTTTTGAAATTCAAAGCCAGAAAAACACTGTTTCTGTTTCTTTTCTACTGTCTGATCTCTTCTATGAGGCTGAATGAAGGAATGTTCTAGCTGCCACTTGACCAATGAAGAACATTGGGCATGGGGTACTAAAGGGATATATAGAAAGATAGACAAATTTCTCACAAAATGTTTCTTCAACTCAATAACTAGATTTACTTGTAATGCAACAATTATATGATATAATAAAAATAGTAGTTTCAGTTACTTTTGCTGAGAACTTACTCCATGAGATTACCTTGCTAAGCATTTTCTTTATGTATACATATATATAGAGAGAAATATATTATATATTTATTATATATATATACATATATATGTATATAATTTTTAACCTTTCTGATACTCGTGAAAGGCAAATCTTTAATTTACACATAATAAAACTCAGGCTTGGTGATATTTAATTGAGATCACAGAGTTAATAAGTGGCAGAACTGGAATTCTCGTACAGGTCTATTTTACCTTAACACTTTTGCTTTTAATCACTTTGAGCCAAGACTTGGGATTCGACATCCTGTGTCTGAACATCTTTAATTGAGTTAGGCAGACAGATAGCTCTGAATGGAAGCAGAAAGGCATTGACATTGGACATCAACCAGGCCAGAATTTAGCTTGTGGTAAGGAATTGGCATGTTTAATCTTCACAGCAACATTAAAAAATTATTGCTCTCATAAAATTTATTTCATAGATGAGGAAACTAAGGTGCACAAAGGATGTGAACTCAAGAAGTTGGGCTCCAGAATCTATGTTCTTAGCTACCATATTTGCCACCTTTTCCATAAAAGGGTCAAGAGATGTTGGTAGGTACCCCTAGGAAAAGCCTGCCAAGTAGTAGACAAATGTAGAAATTCTGCCACTCCTCCTGGGACCTTTATATCCATGGCTTCTATGGCCGAAGGCCTAACAAGCAAAATTGCATACAGTGGGGAAGATAATATTTCATCCTCCTCTAGGTCAGCTGATTCTCAGCAGCATGCTTTCTAGTTTGAGATTTGAGAATCTCCAGACAGACAAACTCCACAATCCTGCCAAGGTCAGTCTAAATATTAGCCATATAAACAATACCTTTGCCATAAGCACAAAGATGATTTATAGTACTCAATTCATTTTTTCTTCTTCATGACAGGGCACAACATAGATAACAGAAAACGCAAAGAGTCAAGGAACTGCTGCACTCCCCGAGGGCCTACTTATCCAAAAGTTGTTTTTCTGACTATTTGCTCTTACATCCCTCTATAGCCTAAACTTTTCTCTCTAACATTGCCATATGCTGAGTGTTCTCTTCCTTCCTTCCTTCCTTCCTTCCTTTCTTTCTTTCTTTCTTTCTTTCTTTCTTTCTTTCTTTCTTTCTTTCTTTCTTTCTTTCTTTCTTTCTTTCTTTCTTTCTTTCTTTCTTTCTCTCTCTCTCTCTCTCTCTCTCTCTCTCTCTCTCTCTTTCTTTCTCTGCTCATTTTTTTTGTTGTTGCAGTTGTTGGCCTGTGTTGGGGGCTGTGCCATGTTGACCGTGCCAGTGCGGCACCTGGTCACATGGGCAGCGATGATGTTGATTGACATAAGCACACTCAGGTGACACAGCAGCAGAAGACGCTCGGCAGCAGCTAGAGGGAAAAACACAGCAGCTAGCAGAAAGCGGCGTAAGGCAGATCGCAGAGCCGAGAACTGAGACGCATCACCAAAGCACCTTAGGTAAATGCACCCTTAGTTCACAGGATGCAGGACGCACCAGTAAGAAGCAGCAGAAAACTAAGAAGACATAGATATCTCTGAAAGCAAAGTCTCTCTCTCTCTCTCTCTCTCCCTCTCCCTCTCCCTCTCCCTCTCCCTCTCCCTCTCCTCTCAGAGCACGTAAGCCTCATTTCCTCTATCCTCTATAAGCAAACAAGTAAGAAAGCAGTGCACTAAAGAGAAAGATAGAAGTAGCTCAGTTTCCAGTCCACCACCCATAAGACCCGTGCAAGTTGTTGCTGCAAGCGGCGACAAATATCCACCGATTTTGTACTGCAAAGAGCCAGCGACAGGCCTGTGTTTGTGTGTGTGTGTGTGTGTGTGTGTGTCTGTGTGAATGTGTATTTATAAAAAAGATGACACCTTTGTTGAAATTTGCAAAAGAAAGACATAGTGAATGGAAACACATTTTGATTTTCAATGCGTTGGTTTCAGGTTAACAAATGCATGTTGTTCATCACAAGTAGGTCATTACCTGGAACTCCATCTCTGCAAATTCCTTCTTTCTTCACCCATGGGCAGCTGCCTGCATGCTGCAATTCTTTTCAGAAACTCACAGAAGATGGGAAAGTATTGTTGAGCACTTCCTTTGATGAACATTGGTGACTGGACTCAATCATAAACTGTCCCTACAATCATTTGTACTGTTTACTCTCTGCAAAACACAGCAATGAAGCAATAATCTTCTGATTCTGCAGGTAGATTTCAACGACGCTAGTTTATTGCACTTAATGGATTTAAACAGAACATTGGTAAACTCTATAATTATGTTCATTTACTTGCTCCCTGCTTCCTTTTATTACTAAGTAAGTATCAAACTACTAAGTTATCATGGATGTGCCATCCTGGACAATGATCCTAGTTGCTTGGCAGGGGCAATTATATACCTTAGTCAATGAGCAGGTATTACTATGAAAGTTTCTTTTTTTCTGCCATCAGCTCTTAGATGGGGTCTAGTTTATCATAGGATCCTGGTGATTAGAAACACAAATAACTCTTAACTATTCATGTGGCCTTGTCCCTGGGGCTAATGCTTATTCTCAAATTGACATCATCTGTTCTTAGCCCCTAGTATTAAAGAACTGCTAAATAACTTGAATATTGTTCTAATGTAATCCAGTCTTGCCTCCAGATCACCATCTCCATAAAATTCACTGTATTTAAAGTAATAGTAGAAGGCTAATTTGTTTGCTATTATGACTGTCAATATACCTCTGCCATATATCGTCTATATTACCTATGCTGAGAGAGTATTTAGCCCAGAGCTAAGATGTCTTTTCACTATATGGATGACATTGAGCAAGTCACTTGATCTTTCTGGACCTCAATTTCTTTATCCTAACAATGACAGAGTAGTTGTACTTCAGTGACCTCTAAGGATCTTTCCATCTCTCAAACTTCTCTTATTACACTTTGGAAACCCCAGTAACTTTCCCCTCTACATTTTCTGTAACATGCCTTTAAAATCTTGTGTGGCTAGTGTATCACATGTTGTCTCATCATAGGAGTTGAGGAATCTGTTCTGTGGTTCAGATGTCTAGCAACTGCTAAGGGCACTCTGGGGTGTTCCATAGCCTCCACTACCAGTTGATACTGAAATATATTAGAGAAATTGCCCAGCAAACCTGGGTCTTTATTCTTTCCATACAATGAGACTTGAATGTTGATTGCATTCAGATCACACTAAAATTGTTCATCCATTTAAAGAAATGTATGCTCTCCATTTTAGAACTCTGTATTTTTATTTCCAGTTGAATTCATTTGCCTTTTCCCAACAGATACTATATTTAGTCAGTTTGTGGAAACTAATTTTTGGTGTCACTGCACATTTGCTCAAGGTATTTATTTATTTTTAAACTACAATAATCTAATATTTGCTAGTGAAGGATCCTGTTTGAGGTTTGCTGATGCAACTGGAGATGCTGGCAGGGGAATTCAGGATCTGTTGACTAGCTCCCTGCTGAAGATTCAGGATTCTAAATTGCACAGATAATCTCTCTGTTCTGAAATCTTAGTACAAATAACTTTTCAATAATTAGTGAGGTTTTATCATATGCATAAAAACATTTTAAAGTTATGAAATAACTAATGTTATTTTAATTGCCTTTAAATTCCCTTTGGGAGTTAAATTTTCATAAAGATATGCCTTATAATAGTCACAGCTGGAAGGACACATCTGAGTCCAGAAGAGGACTATCTTTTAATTCCCTTATCTTTTTTACTTCCCCCTATTTTCTGTCCAAATCCTTATTTACCTTTCTTATGCATAAGGTAATATCAGAGTCCTACCTTAGTTTTTTGAAAAGACTATCAATGGGAAGTCAAGTGCTTACTTACCTGAAAGAAGAGCTAGCTGAGGGACAGGTAAGAGGCAGCAGAGAGGCACAACCTCCATCAGCAAAACTAGGTGTTGGGCACCTATGGGGAAGAAACTGCACTCCCAAAGGATAGGTGAAACTTGCAATTTTGGAAAAGTGTCATGAAACATGCAATTAAATTTTTTGCTCAAGATGATTTTCTTAAATCAGTAGAAATGTGATAGAATTATCACATTGAAACCCCAGCTTCTTTGAATACAAAACATCAGGAATGCATGGTTGAATTGTCAAGGAGGAAGTGGACATTCATTTCCAATGGATATGAAATGACTTAGCAACTACCAGTGGGTTCTTACACATAAATCCCAGCCCACCTCCACCAGGAAGGATCCATCAAATGTCATGGTCATAGGAACTGGTCCTGAACCCACCACGCTAAGTCCCCACTACACTGCCCCGTATATACATCCTTCTGTCTCTGCTTCTTATTTCACCTCAGTGGTGGACCATGAGAAACTGGCTAGAATTAAAAATAAACAAATGCAACCTCCCCTTACCCATGACTCCATTTTTGTATATTCCAAATGTAGAAATATCCTTCTTGCTTTTAGGGTTAACACTGTTTGGCAAGGGAATTACCTGGACTGGAAAACATTACAGTTGGCCTACACCAAATTCAAGTGCAAAGTTCTTCCCTTCCCCATATCTGACTTGCTACCGATTTCCCCAGGTTATGATATGTCCAGCCAGTCGGACCTTCCAATGCCCAATAGGTGGGATGGTGGATGGAGGGGAATACTAAATTCTCCAGATATTTTACCAAAAGAAAGTGGCATGTGTGCTACTTAAGTTTTAACCCTTAACATATTCTCCTGCAAAAATCAGGTGATAATATTTTGATGGTATAATATCTTATAGTAGAATTCAGAAACTTCAACATTATGATTTACATAGAATTTTCAAAAAGAGAATGCATTCTAACTTCTAAGCAACTTATACATAACTTATAGAGTAACACCTTTATACCTTTTGTAATGTATTAGGGGACAAAATAAGCAGGGATAACATAAAAACAATATTTGTGGCTCAAGTATGCAATTGACACATAATTTATATTTCCTAAAAATAACATGGAATATTCACATAAAGTTTTAAATAAAAAACATATTGAGAAAGATACCATCATGGTACTTCATCTATCTTATGGATTTATGTATTTGTTGGAAATGCCTTGGTTTTAGACTAACAGAAAGCCTAGAATCATATAACTTAAGCAATTCAGAGTTTTTTTTTTTCACTCATAAAACAGGATATTTATATTATGTGGTTGTTGGTGTGAGTTAAAATTTTCAGAGGTAAGGGCTAGTATCTCCTCATTCCTTTGTTTGTTTCCTTATAGTTACAAAAGAGCTGCTAATATTCTACATGTTATATCATTATTCAGGATAGAAAGCAATGGAAGAAAGGAAGAGGGAAAACCAGGCCTTTCTGTACTTCAAGAATATTAATCTTCGCCAATGTACTCCTCTCAGTGACAGACTCTCATTCACATTTTCTAGTCAACATGGTGTCATGTAGCCAGTGATCTCTGAATGCAAAGAATTTGAGAAAGTGAATATTTGTTCGTGTAGCATCTACAGAAGAAATGACAAAGAAGGAATCAATTGAAAATGAGGACTAGGTTAAATAATTGACAGGGTCCTGCCTGGGAGATATTTAACCACCTAATAACTTAGACCTGGCAGACTTTTATTTATGCAGGAATGCCAAATTGGAAATAAAGAAACTCTAATTCTACTTCTGGCTTCCTTACTACTTGATTTTGTGATCTTGAACAAGTCACATAATCATGTTTTGCTCTGATAACTGACTTGCCTAGAAACAGAAGATGAAGTCCAAGGGCTTGAAATCCCCTACTGAATGCGACATTGTATGATTCCAAGACCAATGTAATTACATTGTATTAGTCAGCTTCTCATCAGAGTGAAAAAAAAAAAAAAAAAAAAAAAAAAAAAGGCCTGACACTCAACTTATAAGGAGGAAAGGTATATTTTGGCTAATGGATTCAGAGGTTTTGCCTGTGGTCACCTGATTGGTGGCACAATACTTCATAACAAGAGCACATGACAGAGGAGGTCTGTTCTCCTCCTGGTGGCTGGAAAGCAAAGGGAAAAGAAATGAAGGGGCTGGGGTTCCAATATCCCTTTCAAAGGCACACCCCTAGTGACCTAACTTACATCCACTAAGTTCTATTCCTGAAGATTCCACCACCTCTCAGTGGTGTCCAGATCAGGGTACAAAGCCTTCAACGCATCAGCATTTGGAAGACAATGAAGATCTAAACTACAATCGAATTGTGATTGATGTGAGTACAAAATTTAGTGTCCTTTCCAATAGACTTCTACATCATTTCACAGACATAGATGAAAGATTCTAAGAAATGTTTGGGGGAAATGAGGAGAAGGTGTCACAGAGGGACAGGGAGGATAGTTGATAGAAGAATAATACAGCAGAGCAATGAGTTCAAAAGCCAAGAAATTCTTCCATCAAATCACAGATATCAGGAAAAAATATGAAAATCTAATAAGTTTTCAAACACAGTCACCAAAAGCATACTCCTTTTAAGGAGAAATGACTAAAATGTTTGGTGAATGAGAAGGGAGGAGGGTCAGATCTTTCCTTGACAACTCCAATCCAGCCCCTAGAACACTGGAGATGGTGAGTACAAATCACAACAGTGATCAAGGGATATCAACTGGATAGTCCACATTGACCCCAGGGAATCCTTGGCCACAATCTGAATACAAATAAGACAGGTCTGCTCTGATTCAGATTGTATGGACCTGCACACAAAAATAAAATCAACAATTAGTATGAATTCAAGTATGTTTATGAACTACGTGAAAAATTAAAGGTATAAGCAAAAATGAAGAAGGGGGAAAGAGCATTACTTTATAATAAGGATCTTTTGCTCCAAGTGAAGTGGTCTCTCAGATTACTTAATAGCTCAAAAACCCCAGGTTTTATGTTCATGAATATAGACAGTTAATTAGTTAACCGAATTAGAGATTGGAGGTAGATTGGAAAGGTAAGTCAAATCACTTCTACTTGACAGTTAATGATAAAAATGAAGATTGAAGTGACCTATAATGATAACGTTAGGAAAGAGAGAGATTTTGCATACATAATTTAAAGGATATGTCTTTTACAGTTTCCTTGTCTAAATGATAAATCTTGTTCTTTGAGGTGAAAGTGCATTTGGATATCCAAATCTGCTTCATTATTCCTTCAGTGTTCCTTAAGTCAATGATGTGAAGCATGGTGTACTACCACAGAGATAGAAAGGGTGAAGAGGTCACCTTTCCATCCAGCAATATGTTGAGACACAATATTCTTGAGTATCTGTAGCGTCAGAAGTCTTCAACTCATCTAACTTAAATTGCATTGGCGGTGGTTTAAAGACATCCCTTTAAGTGAAAACAAAAATGGGTTGCAGATTCTCAGATGTGTAGCTCTCTCTCTTAGTGTGATAGAATATTTTGGAAATATTAACCACTTTTTTCTCAGATATACTTTCTAAATTGACTGACTCTTAAAATTTAAGTACCTGATAGACAATCCTGAAACTCTCTTAAGGAAAAAGGAAATTGTTCCTGTGATTTTAGTTTTAGAATCCCAGGCTCTAAAAGAAATAGAAAGGACTCAGGGTGTAGACAGTGGATTTTGAAGGGAATTTGAGCATGGTTTCCACACTGAAACTAACGCAACGCCATCAGAATAGGATGAGAACAGGAAAAGCCAAAAAGAAGCCAGAACATGGTGCTTGTTCTTACCTTTCTAGCCTGTGGAATTCAGGGAATGACAAATTATCCCCACCTAATAGATTTGGGAAGAATATTAATGAATTAGGTGGAGCCCCATGAAGGGTGGGGATATCTCACGGAAGAAATATGTTTTTGTTTTGTCTTAGAAGATGTGTCTCATAGAGATCCTGTGTCCCATCATTACTTGAGACCAGCCCAGGATTTCTTGAGAACAGAGTCTGTCCAGCTGAGAACAATCATTCCTGGGTCTGAAGAGCCCTGCAGACTGGACTGTCTTCGCAGTGACAGTAAACTGAAGCATGAGGGACTTCACGTGCCAGTGGGAATTTCAATGGTTGTCATCATATATAGAAAAAGATGGAAGACCAGAGACTTGCTTTTTCCCCTTTGACATTATGTAACTGCCAAAATACTTAGGAAAAAAATAGGAAAAAATTTATATAAATTGTACTATATTTCAATCACCATGAAAGTATTTGAGTTTTTAATGAGAATTAAAAATAAAAATTATAATCTTTATAAAATTTGAATGTGCAAATGAAGAGTCATGTTATTCTTATATTTATTTTATTTTTAATCTTGGGAAGCATTTCCAGACTGGTGGAATGTATTCCTTCAGAAAAGCTATGAGGATTTGGACAAAGATTGGCAAAATGAACATTTTCAGAACTCCAGACAATAACTTAAGGTTTGCAACAAACCTAACTCTTTCAAGAGAAACAGCTGAATGTGTAAGAATAGCAACTTTGCACTGTTTTAACTTGTCCTGATTCCGTCAACCTCTCCCCAGCTCTGGGAGAGCCTTGAACCTCAGCAGCCTTACAATGGTGGCAGCAGAGACGACCAGTGAGCTAACAGCCTGGAAGGAGGGAGAATAGATTTGGAGCATTGGAAGAAATCTACGACCTCAGAGTGTTGTCATTATTCAACTTTCTGGTAATTCTATGGAAAAGCTTAATTCACAGGGACTATCTTTGATTGACCTGATTCAATCCTTGTTTAGAGGCAAATGCTCTTTTCCCGAGCTGTTTGTTGAAAACAATAATTGTTAATACTTTAAAACTGCAGTCATGTGAGGTAAAGATATCAGTCAAAGTAAACAAAAGGCAGGTCATAAAACCTAATAGAAAATTTAGAAAAACTGGATACTTATTGGGGGTTTTGAAAAATTCCAACATACTTCCAGGGCTCTCAAAGACCACAGATATGAGCAGAGCTGTGTACATGTCCAGGAAAAACCTGAGAATGACCCCATGTCTCACTTCTGACTGACATAGGAGGCATACACACAAAGAAGAAAGGCTAAAGGAGAGTGGTAGAATGGTAGCATGTTGAAAGTGAACCCAACAAATATATGCAACAGAGGGAGGGGTAATAACTGGTTCTGGCAATTTAAGGAATTCTCCTTCCAATCAGTAGTTGATCACTAAGCCAACTGAGCATAGACTTAATGGCTGCAGATATCATAGAATAGGAATTTAAGAAAATTAGTTCAAAAAAGTCATAAAATAGGAAAACAAAAACAAAGTAACGAACAACCTCAACAAAAAATGCCAACTGGAAAAGTGATATTGGATTGATGGAGATGCCACATTTTATTATTTCAAATGTGTAGTTTTAAACTACAAAAATACAACACATAAACATAAATATGAAAATGTGGCTTATACAATGGGGACAAAATAATAGGAACTATCCCTGATGTTAGAATTATGAAATAGAAAGATTAAATTAACTTATAATTTTTTTCAATAAATTAAAGAAAAACCACATCTAAGGAATTGAATAAATGTACAAGAATACTCTCTCACCAAATGGGGATAGTCAATAAAGACACAAATTTAGAAAATGAACTAAACGATAATTCTGAAGTTCAGAAGTACTACAAATGAAATAAAAAGTTTACTAAAGTTATTCAACAGCATATTTGAATTGCAGAAAGAGTATCAGAAAACTCAGATATGTTAATTGAGAAAATATACTCTGAGGAAGAAGTCAGACAAATGAAGAAAAATAGAGCCTTAAAGATCTACATGACATCACTGAATATGTATGTCTTCCAGAAGGAAAGGAGAAAGGAAGAGAAAGAAGATATGAACTTTCCCCCCAAAAGTTTCCAAATTTGATTTTAAAATGCTACTAAACTATATATACAAGATGCTGAATAAACTACAAGTAGAAGAAACCTAGATATGTCATATTTAAAATGTCAAAATTCAAATACATATCGAATTTTGAAAGCATTGAGAATAAAACAACTCATCAAATATTAAGGTTGACACCTCATCAGAAACTATGGGACCTGAAAAGCAGTGGAAGTTTATATCCAAAGTACTGAAAGAAATGACTGTCAATCAAGAATTCAATGTACGGCAAAATTCTCCTTTGAAAGTGAAGGAGAAAGCAAGATATTCCCACGTAAACAAACACAGAATTTTTCTTTAGTAGATTTAACAGGAAGATACACCAAAGGGAGCCTTTAAATTGGATTGAATGAACACTAGGTAGTTAAATAAAATAAAAATGAAAAACAGAAAATAACTAGTAAATATAACTACATAGCAAATATGAAGAACGATATGAGTATTTTTCTTGTAAATATTTTCTTCTATGTGACTTAAAAGAGCTTAATGAAGCAATTAATATAACACTATAATATATAAAAATGTCATTTTTAAGATAATAGCATAAGAAAAATACCTTTGTAAGAGAAAATTTTTATATATTATTAATATTAATCTGTATTAGTTTTTTTCTTTTTTCTTTTTATATTTTTATTTTGATTCATTGTACACAAATGGGGTACAACTTTCATTTCTCTGGTTGTACATGAAGTAGAGTCACACCATTTGCGTAATCATATATGTACGTGGGGTAATGTTGTTTGTCTCATTCTATTTTTTTTATTTCCCCCCACCCCCTCTCCCCACCCCTCATTTTCCTCTGTACAATTCATCCTTCCTCCATTATTGCCTTCCCCAAGTCCCATTATGTATCATCATTCACTTATCAGAGAAATCATTTGGCCTTTGGTTTTTTGGGATTGGTTTATTTCACTTAGCATGATATTCTCTAACTTCATCCCTTTACCTGCAAATGCATAATTTTATTCTTCTTTATGGCTGAATAATATTCCATTGTGTACATATCACAGTTTCTTTATCCACTCATCCATTGAAGGGCATCTAGGTTGGTATCATACAGATACAAGAAACATTTTTTCATGTTTCATGTATGATTGCTTATGTATCTTCTTCTGTAAAGTGTCTGCTCATTTCCTTAGCCCATTTATTGCTTGGGTTATTTACATTCTTGGTGTAAATTTTTTTTGAGATGTTTATAGATTCTGAGATTGGTGCTCAATCTGAAGTGTGTGTGGCTAAGAATTTCTCCCACTCTGTAGCTCTCTCTTTGCATTGTTATTTCCTTTGCTGAGAAAAATATGTTTTAGTTTGAATCTATCCTAATTATTGATTCCTGCTTTTATTTCTTGTGCTTTTGGAATCAGGTTAAGTCTGGTCCTAAGCCAACATCATGAAGATTTGGACCTACTTTGTCTTCTATTAGGTGCAGGGTCTTTGGTCTAATTCTGAGGTCCTTGATCCTTTTCGAGTTGAGTTTTGTGCAGGGTGAGAGATAGGAGTTTAGTTTCATTCTGCTGCTTATGGATTTCCAGTTTTCTCAGCACCATGTGTTGAAGAGGCTATCTTTTCTTCATTGCATGTTTTTGGCACCTTTGTCTAGTATGAGATAACTGTGTTTATGTGGGTTTGTTTCTGTGTCCTCTGTTCTGTACCATTGGTCTACCTGTCTATTTTGGTGCCAATACCATGCTGTTTTTGTTACTATTGCTCTGTAGTTTAGTTGGAGGTCTGGTATTGTGATACCACCAACTTTGCTCTTCCTCCTAAGGATTGGTTTAGCTATTCTGAGTCTCTTATTCTGCCAAATGAATTTCATGATTGCTTTCTCTGTTTCTATGTGGTATGTTATTGGGATTTTAGGATGATAAATGTAATCAAGGCAACCCCTCAGAAAATAGATTTTAAAAAGTAGATGTACAAGAAAATTAAAATAGTAAACTACAAAATATTTATTTAGTATACAGAAAGCAGTAAGGGAAGAATAAACTAACAAATAAAAGAAATTAAATATTGAAAACAAATACCAACAAAGTAGACATAAATTCTATCCTTTTTTTTTTTCAGTAGTGGGAATCAAACTCTGGGCCTTGTGCTTGCAAGGCAAGCACACTGCCAGCTGAACTATCTCCCCAGCCCATAAATTCCATCCTTATTGGTACTTATATACATTAACTGTAAGTGGATTAAACATTCCAATTAAAAAGCAGAGGTGGTAGATTTTTTAACAACTATAACCCAACTATATGCTGTCTATAACAGACATAGTAGATTCAAAGACAAAAGTACAAACAAATAGATGAAAATGCTACATTTTACAGTTGAAATAAATGAAATACAAATCAGAAAAATAATAGATGAATTCAATGAATCTCTTAAAAGAAAACATAGGAGTACAGTTTTATGACCTTGAATTTGACATGATTTCTCAGTTATAACATCAAATCACAAGTAACAAAAGAAAAAACAAACTAAATTTAATCCATATTAAAAAGTTTTGTTCATGGAAGTGCACCATCAGATATAAAACCCACAAAATGGAAGAAAATATTTTCAAATTGTCCCTCTGATTGAGAATTGTATGCAGCATATATAATAAATTATTTTCTAACAAAAGATACCTTAAAAATGGGCAGAAAATCGGAAAGTATATTTCAGGTACATTCACATAAAAATGCTCAAAAACACATAAGATCAAAATTATTAGTTATCAGAGAAATTCAAATCAAAATGAGATAGTATGTTGCACTCATGACACAATTAAAATCAAATTGATAATCAATAACATTGCTACTCCAATATGGAGAAATCGAAATTTTCATATATTGCTGAAGGGATTGTAGAACAGTGTGACTAGTTTGGAAAACATTTGGAGGATCCTCAGAATAATAAATAGAGTTATATGACTCAGAATTTCCACTCCTAGATATATATCCAAGAGAAATGAAAATATATATCTTAGTCGGGCAAGGTGGTACATGCCTGTAAGCCCAGCAACTAGAGTGTCTGAAGCTGAAGGATCACAAATTGGAGACCAACCTTATCAACTTAGCAAGGCCCTAAGGGCATAGCAAGAACCTGTCTCAAAATAAAACATAAAAACAAAACTGTATGTGGGGAATGTGCCTCAGTAGTTAAGCACCCCTGGGTACAAAAATCAATCCTGCACCAAAAAACAAAAAACTAAAACCAAAAACATTCATACGAAAACTTGTATATGATCATGGCCACCTAATTTATAAAGTGAAAACAATTCAAATTTCTACCAACTGCTGAATAGATAAATTCATGGTATATCCATGAGTTGGTATATTATCCAGCAATACAAAGGAATGATTAATTGATACATACTACACAGTGGATAAACATTAAAAATAGGAAGAATGAAAGATGACTGTTACAAAAGACCACATACAGTGTGATTCCATTCCTAAGAATATACCGATAAAACCAATTCATAGATGCAGAAAGATTAGCAATTTCCAGGGACTGATAGGAGCGGGAAGTAAGAACTGATTTCTGATGGATATATGATTATAGGCTTTTTGAGATCATGAATATTTGAACATTAGATAATAGTGATGGTTCCGCAATTCTTTGAAAATACATAGTGGGCTGGGGGGGGTAGGGAGGGAGACAGAGAGAAGGAAGAGAGAGAAAGAGAGAGAGGGACCCACTGAATTATGTAATTTAAAAGGGTAAATATTATGACATATAAGTTGTTCTTCACAGAAGTTGTTACAAAAAAAATAGACTGTCTTATTCCTAGGTTTGTCATGCTCAGAAACACCTAGAGATCAGTGATCCCTGGAAGTGACTTAATGTAAGACAATAAAGGCATACAGAATTTCTGAAATAAATAATTGAAAACTAAGGTTGTGTTGGTTCTAGTTAACATTCTGCCTTATACTAAAGTAAAAATGCTTCCCTACTTGTCTCTCAAGTGAGGAAAATGAAAATAATTTCAATGTTTGTCATTAAACTGTATCATATTGGAGAAGCCAAATATGAATTGTACATTTGTGATCTTCTGAAGGTTTTATCTCTAGCAATCTGTGTAGGTATATAAACATGTATCCCTGATATTCTGTGCAAAAAGTAACCATACTACAAAATATGTTTTTCCAACTGCATTTCTTATTATGTGGGATATTTCTTTCCCTATTAATAGCTTCAATTTCACTAGACTGCAAGCTTCTTGAATGCAGGGTCCTGTGTTACTCATCTTTGATTCCCTGTCCCCAACAATGACAGGTGCATGGAAGACGCTCAGGATGTTTGTCAAAGATTAGAATCACATAAGGTTTAGATCTCATAATATGATAAGGGATTATTATTTGTTTCCAGACTTTAAAAATACTTCCTCCCCTCAAAGATATCAGAAGGAATGTGAACTCCTGTTTCTATCAACAGCAGAGTCACTGGACCTGGGCCCACCTCCTTTACATAAAAAGTTATAAAACTGAACAAAATAATTGAAGCAAATGTTTTCAGACTTTGGACAATAAGCAGCACAGTACTTTGATCCCTGAGAAAAGGGAAACAAATGAGGTGAACCCTATAATTATTCCAGCTTTCTGCCTGGAAGCACTTTCCAAATCAAGGTACAAGGAGAGAGATCCCAAGCAGAGTACTTAGCTATGGAAGCAGATATCATAATTGGAGGCAGCAGGAAATTTGCTGGGCAGGACTCCAGAGAGGAGGGAGCTGTTGTGCAGAAAAGGAGCACTGGAAATAGACATAGAGGTTCTTTTAAATCTTTGGCTGAATACTAAGCTGCATGTACACATGGAGAAATTCCACATGGGCTGGCCGAGAGCAGCTTCTGGGGCAGGTGGGTTGGACAGTCAGAGTACTCAATAGAAGGATTTCCGATCAAGCCAGAGTGAAGAACTGAACAGCTTATTGAACACCTTGGCTAAACCTTGAGACCTTAGAAAAGCTACAGATTGAAAGTAGGTAAAGTTAAGATCTATTCAAAGAAAGCACTAAAATAAACCTTAATGTAATCAAAATGATCCTCAGAAAATTAAATGGCTTGCAGAACAAAGCTGAATACTCTTGAAAGGAAGTAAACAAAATCTTGATTCTCAATATGGCAAACTCAACATTCCACACGAAGAAAAATTACTAGATGTGAAAAGGCAGGGGAATCAGAAACAATTTAGAGAAAAAATGTGGTCAATTAAAAACAGAGATTACTGAGTAGATAAAACTAGCACTCAAGGGCATTAAAACAGCTATTACTAACACTCTAAAAGAGTTACAGAAAAACATAAATATAATGACAAAAAGAATGGAAAATGTAAGAAAACTACCAAATGGAACTTATGTTGGTGAAAATTGCAATACTAGAAATAGAAAATTTGCTTGTTTCTATTTCTATATTCCATGTTTAAGATTAGACTAGACATTGTGAAATAAAATATCAGTGACTGAATTTATTGTAATAGAATAGTAGCTACTGGAGCTAATGCACAAAGATTATCTGTATACACAGGTAATGAAACATGTGCAGAGATTTAGAGAATAAATGGACAAAAATCACTAATAATATACAAGATTTGTACAACTTTATCAACTATAGTAACCTAACTGACATTTACAGAACATTCCACACAATAACAGCAAAACACCCAAATCTTCAAGTGGACACGGACTATTCACTAATTCACCTACTGGGAAGTAAAAGAAGTCTCAATAAATGCCAAAAGGTTAAAATTATACAAAAAGTGCCATCTCACCAAAGCAGAATCAAATTGCTAACCAATAACAAAAGTATTTGAAATACTTTGGAATTAGGCATTACAATTTTTAAATAGCCCCATAAATCAAATGAGATAAACAAACAAAAACTTACAAAATATTTTGACATGAATGATTATCAAAAATAAAGTCATACAAATTTCTGGAATTCAGTTAAACCGGTAACAGAAGATAAATATTTGAACAGACACATCATGAAAGAAGACATACCACAGCCAATAAACACATGTGAAATGGCAGCATCATTGATCATTAGGGAAATATAAGTTTAGCATATAATGAAATGACATTTTACGCCCACCAGAACAAGTAAAATTGAAAAAGCTGACAATATCAATTGTTGGCAAGGATGTGGAGAAACAGGAACTTCACACACTGATGTGGAGTGTATAAAACAGTACAGCCACTTTGGAAATGTTAGTTTTCTATCAAGTGAAGCATGTACATGCCATATGACCCAGCAATTCCATTTCTGGGAAAACATGTCTACACATAAACATTTTCATAGCAGCTTTTTTCATAATAGCCTTGAACTGGAAAGTAATGCAAATATCCAGTAACAGTAAATACATAAACAAAATGTGGTATATCTATATAGAAAAAAATTATTTAGCAATAAAAATGCAAGAACTACAAAACTTGCCACAGCATCAAGGAGTCTCAGATCACTTTGTTGAATGGAATAAGCCAGATAAAAGGGTAGTATAAGATTTTACTGACATGATGGTCCAGAACAGATAAAATGATCTCTGGTGAATACATTTTTAAAAAACAAAAAGAACAGTGACTGCCTTTGAAGGAGTGGGAGAGAATTGACAAAGAAGGGGCAAAGGTGACATTCTATGTGTGGGAAATTGGTGAGATGCTTCTCAAAAAACCTTTTGAGCTGTAAAATTTAAGTTCTGTTCATTTCACTATGTATAAATTATACCTCAATAAAAACAAATTAAAATGATACATGTGTTAGGCTGCCATCATTTTATTTTGCCAAGAAACTTTTTAAAAAATTAACAAGTAGCAACAACAACAAAAGCTATTATCATCATCATTTCATAAAACTAAATGTTTTAATTACCTCAAAGAGAAAAGAACATCTTAGTGGGAGGATAATCCTTTGCAATGGACAAATTCAGTAACGTAGATAATTAAATTAAATTCATCTCCTCTCTATTTGTTTTTATTCATTTCACCAGTGACTTGAACATTTTCTTCATCAATTGTCATGCTTTGCTGGGCTAACCCTGACCATTTCATCTAGTCAAACTGGAGTTGCTAGATTTAGCAAATAAAAGTACAGGACACTATATATATATTATATACATATATTATATGTATATATATATAATCATATATATATTTATTGCCAAATATTGCATAAGACACAGTACACTAAAAATTATTTGTTTGTCAAACTAAACCAGCAACCTTGTATTAGGTAAATCCAAGCCAAATTCTTCTTTTGATAGATGACTAAAAGGGAAGCCCAGAAATGTGGATTCTTCCGAGACCTAACTAATAAAAACTGCCCTGCCTCTTCATTTGCAATTTAATGTTTGGGGTTCATAAAATTAAGGGTCAATGTTGTGAGCAGAAATATGAAAGAGTATTTCCTTTCCAAATTTATATTAAAATGTTTTCCACTTGTAAAGTAACGCAATCAAAGGGTCAATCTAATGAGGTAACTCATGTGGATTCTACCTGGCTCAGTGTGGCCTTTGGCAAGTCCCAGCAAATGATTACAATTGCTATTATCTGTCCAATATCACTCTTCAAAGATAATATCATTACCTATTTCAAAATGAGCAAGCCTTTCAAAAACATTGCCCCACCTCAAAAACATCTGCAAATTGCCCAACAACATGGAAACCATGTCATTTCCAATATGATTATTATCTGGAGAATATATGGAAGACCCAGAAAATAGTCACTGTATGCTGAACTTTTTCAGCTTTCCTTATACTTATAATAAAAGGCACCCCCCTTTTGCCTAGGAGGCCCAGACTCTCTGCTCCACCTCCAACCTCATTACTCATCACTCTCTTCCTTAGTCACTCTTCCAAGCCATGGTTCAAGTGTGGTCTTTGCTCATTGAGGCTACTTACCTGGCATTTATTGTGAATAAAGCTCTTTCTCATCATCTATGACTCAGTATCAATGTCACCTCCTCAGTGGGCCCTCTCTAAGTACTCTGGTGATGTTCCTCTGTTATTCTTCCTCTAACCCCTTGTTTATGTCCTTCACAGCACTTGTCACCATTTGAAATAATTTCTGGCCTACATCTCAGCCAGGAGGAGATGGACATGGTGGGCACCATTTCCTTTCTCCCTTACCCTTGGTAGAGAGCTTTGTGATGTGCAGAGAGGAATGATCTGTTAGTCAACTTTTCATTTCTGTGACCAAAGTATCTTGCAAGAGCAACTTAGAGGAAGAGAGGTTTATTTTGGCACACCATTTCAGAAGATTCAGTCCATGGTCAGCCAACTCCATCACTCTGGGTCTGAGGTAAGACAGAACAAGAGAGACAGACAAAAAGACAGACAGAAGACAGGAAGACTGGAGATAAGAAAACTTTACCAGGGCACACCCCCAATAGGTCCAGTAGTCCTCCAGCTGGGTCCCACCTCCCAATATTCCACCCAGTCATCGATGCATTAACCCACTGATGAGCTCAGACCCTCACGAGCCAATCGTTACCTAAAAGCCCCACCTCTGAACCTTGCTGTGTTTGGGAACATGCTTTCAACGTGAGACTTTGCAGAGCATGCCACATTCAAACCATAACAAACAGAATGCTTCCTGTTGTGCCCCTGACCACCTTGTGCCCTCCACCTCTTGCTCTCTGCATATCTTCAGTAAGGCTGTCCTGGCCTCTACCTGCAGGTCGTGATGCTCTGCTATAGAGCCCCACAGCAAGGTGTTAGCAGTTGTCACATTGGTGATCAATCACATAGACATTTGATTAGTTGAGGAATATCTCTCTCACTAGGCTGGATGCTCTGTGACCCTGGCCAGGGTCCATTTGCTCACCTCTGCACTCCTAGTTTCTTCACAGTGCCTAGCACAGATGACTGGATACAAGCATGAGACTGACACTATTTGCCATTTTTGACAAATGTATTACAACTCAATCTAAGTTCTAAATACGTGACTTTTCCTTCTAAAATTATGCTTTCTCACTTGCTATTCTAGCCAAATCCCAATTCCCAGAAGGCATGGAATACCTTGTTCTCTAGAGAAGTACAACGCAACAATGAAGACCATGTCTTCAACTGAGTCAGACCCAAACAGAAAATCTCACAACCACCACATAAGAACTCCTCTCTCCTCTGGCTACACCCCCATCTCTATACCCACCACCTTTCACCTGCTTTAAGAGCTGGAAGAGGAAAAACTTCCTTTTCTTTTATTTTTCTCTTTTGTTTTCAGAAATAAAAGAAAATATTCCACATCTGTGGAATATTCTGGGATAGGGAGGTCTTGTGGTCCTGGCGGTAAAGGGCCATTGCTGGGGCAAGCTTACTTTTCTGAGCTTTGTTATTTTATTCACATCTCCCTGTTGCTATTACAAGGGTCAGGTTAGTGAAAAAGCCAGGGAGCCTGGAGATTGTTAAGCATCAAATTCTGTTTAATCCATATTTCAAGTGGGCATATTGCTTATATCTAAAAACAGTCAAATGTCACAACAATAATTTTAATACCCCACATTTCCTTCTCATGGACTATTTGGGCTATTACAGTCTCCAAGCACACTTCCTATCTCCAGGTATCATTTCTAGTCACCCCTTGTGTGCTCTCTCTCTCTCTCTCTCTCTCTCTCTCTCTCTCTCTCTCTCTCTTTCTCTCCTCTATCTCTCCACTTTTCTTCTCTTTCTGCAGGGAGACTGTCTTTAGTCCATAGACAGCATCCTAAATAGTCTACTGTCAGGATTCATGTTAGTAAGGATTTTTTTCTTATTACCTTCCAGTTGTAACATAGGATCAACACCATTGCCTTCTTGTTCTTGTCTGGGAGTGGAATTGGTGGTATGTCACACTCCCTGATGTTTGACCATGTGTTGGGTGGGTGCATGGGTGGGCATGACCCTTTTATGTATTTCCACTCTCCACGGTTGCACTGATTCAGTATCAGCACCATTTGAATCATGGGATACATCCCTGCCTTTCACCATTTGTCAGGATCCATTTGGAAAGAGGAGGCCAGGAAGGGAGGCTTTAAATGAGCAAAGCAAAAGAAAGAGGAAAGAAGCCAGTACATAAACAACAGAGATTCTGCTGTGGGTAGATGGGGGATTGTGATCAGATGGAAGCTGATTAATATTTTCAATGTTTATCAACCATGATTAGTGATGGGATAATAGTCAGGGACAAGTATCTTCAGCCTAGCATTCTGGCAGCCCCTGCTCCAGACAGCAAATACTCAGGATCACTACCAGATTAATCAGACGGGTTCCATGGCAACCAAGGCCAGTCAGAAAACCCCACAGGATGATAACTGGACCAAGAAGGACATTTACCCTGTCCTGAGTTATAACACAACATTCATTTGAATATTCTCAGGATTGTATATTTTCAGGAGGGAGCTTGGGGTGGGCCATTTTCCAAAGCCAATCTGTGAAATTATCTAAACTCAACTGGACTCTCCCCTCATCAGATGGTGACATGAAAGCTCTGGCAAGGCCTGAGGAGTAACTTATTTAGTGAACGCATCATTCTTTTTGGCCTCCTGGCACCTGAATCCACTTCCTTTCTTTGAGGGAATTCTCACTTTGTTTGACAGAGCCCACCTCCTCATATGCCAGCTCCGGGTTCCAGCTCCTCCCTTTCCTAAGTGTCTTGGCAGCTCTGCAGAGGGCCTCCACCGTAGGCATCTGACCTGGACCCTGCAGCTCAGGCAGGCGGGCTCCTCTTTGATCACAGAGCTGGTAATAGATTTATGAGAAAACAGGGATCTTGCAGATGCCAATTCTCATGTGGTTGGCAGCAGACGGTGGCTACATGTGGTTTCCAGAAGCAGTGGTGGCCTTAGCTGCGGACTTCGGGGTGATGCTGATGGTATGAACAGGGACTGCTGTGTGATTTAAAGAGTGGCTCCCAGCCGCCTAGTTTCTAAAACCATGACGTCTGGGAAATGCTGTGAGCTGTGCATAACCTTTCCTGTATTAACTAGAGTTGACTTCTGTTCCCCAATAACTAGGACCTTAGATGATTCCAAACCAAAGTTAGGCCCAGATGTGCTTTGGCTGTTTCATGCAATTTTTATTGCTGCTCAATAAATCACTTCAAAATTAGTGTCTTAAAACAACAAACATTGATCATTACATCCTTTCTGTGGGTCTGGAGTTAGGGCAGAGTATAGCTGGATGCTTTGTTCAGTATCTCAAAAGGCTGAGATCCAGGTGTTGGTCAAGTTGCTTTCTTCTGAGAGGCTGGACTGAGCAGAGATATGCTTCCTCAGGCTGTTGTCAGAATCAATTTTCTTGCAGCTCTACAATTCCTGGTATTTGCTGCATCAAGGCCAGAAGGAGGGAGGGTCGCTATCCTTTAGGTCTACTTGAAACAATTCACCTGATTTGGTCAGGCCCACCCAGACAATGTGGGTTTCGATTCATGTCGACAGATTAGATGCTTTGACTGAGTCAATAAAATCCTTTAATCTCTGTCATGGAAGGTAGTCTGTTCACCACAGTGCTGTCCCATGATCTTTGCCACATTCTGGTGGTAAGAAACAAGTTACTGATCCTATCCACTCTCCATGGGAAGGATTGTACAGGGTGCCGGTCATTAGAGGCAATTTTAGAAGTCTGCCTTCCACAATTGCATTCATGCACATGGACTTTCAGGAAGGTGAACTTATTTCTAAAGGGGGCAATATCGATGATTTCTAATAAAATCCTCCTCCTGAGGCTAGCACCCTCCACAACCCCCTATCTCAAAGCAAGGATTTCTTTCTTGAGTCAACAGACATTCCTGACTTGGAACAGTCCCAAGATAACAGAAATGGTGGTGTGATTTTGTTCCGTGGGTGCAGATCAGCAAGCCCTGTGCCATGTTTGAGGTTTGAGCTGATTTTTTTGTTGATAATTTCAGCCAATCTGTGAGTTATTTGTACCTGGAAGCTCAGCCTGTGATTGCCTGACTCTTCTCAATAAAAGGCCCAATTAAGTCCCTCCAAAAAGTGAAGCCATCTTCTCTGAACAGTCTGTCTGATGAGGTTCCAAGCTGTTCTCATTCTTTTTTCCTGATTCCTGAATGGGGATCTGCTCACTCAACTGACAGACTGCCTGGGTAAGACTGAGTGCTGCTCAGAAAGGGATCCCATGGGCCTGTGGGATGTATGCTAACCTTGAACTTGAAACTTCAGTATGAGGCATGCAGTGGTGCAGCCTGGGCCCTGGCCCTCTTCCACCTTGAGTACCTTCCCTTCTCCACCAGAACTAGAAAGGGAGGGAGTTGACCCCAAACTCGTTGTTTTTACTCCCTTCTGGTTGAGTTCATGCTCCCTGTGTAATGGCCCACACAATCAGAGCAAAATAACTTGCTCTTCATTTCACCTTCAGACGTGGAAGATTATTTTTTCAACCAGGCAAAGAAGGGTGAGAGAGAGTCAAAGTTGTTTTCTCAGGTTTATGATAGCAAGTACAAAACACTGACTTAGACTCGTCACAATCTTCTGGACGTGCAGGACTGCTCTTCACTGGGTGTGTGATGTCTGGCATTCATTTGAAAGGCAAATGTGTATTGTTCTAATTTCCGTGAGAATTAGTTCATTAAAATTTTAGCTATGCTCAGTCGGAGAGGGAATTCATTTTTATGTTCTAATGAGCCTCTCTCTCTCTCTCTCTCTCTCTCTCTCTCTCTCTCTCTCTCTCTCTCTTGTATTTTCACTTCTCTACTGTTTTTTTTTTTTTTCCCTATCATTATGTATGAGTTCAAGTATCTTTTAATCTTAAAACGGACAAGCAAATAAACAAAACCTATATGGTCCTAAGTTCTCAGCTAGTTATTACCTGTGCTACATCTTATCTTCACAGTCAAGTTCTTCAAGGTGTCTACAAAACTCTATCTTCTTTCTTACCACTCATTTCCTTTGCAACCTATGTTGATCCAACTCTGCCCACACTAATGAACTGAAACTATGAAACTTTACCCCATGACTTCCTGGTTATTTAATTAAGGAGCATTATCTATCTCTCATCTTCCAATACCATTGGTCATTCAGGCTTCTGGACCTTACCTTCTCTCTTGGGCTGTCAAAGACATGTTCTTGGTTTCCCTATTTTTTAATGTATGTTTCTCATGCTCTTTGTCCCTTCTCTCCTCTTCTTTTGAAATTGCCCCTCCAACTCTGTGTCATTCCATAGATGACTTTTCTAAGTCTGCATGGTCTTGGGGACTTTCACCTACTTCATTCTTATCAGTCACCATGTTACTAATGACTTGCTTTCTCACCAGAAGATATCTGCCACTTACATTTTATATAATAATTTTTTTCTTGCTTCTCTTTATTAAAGTTTTGCCCTTTTATAAAATTGAAAGTTATATCCCTAAATAATATAATTTTTGCTTATTTTTGGACTTTTTGTGCATGAAATCATATGGGGTGTGTTCTTTGGCAACTTTGATTTTTGTCATTGATGTTTAAAGATTCACACATACGGATGCTTGTAGTTGTACTGCATTCATTTCACTGTTTTTTAGTATTTTGTTGTCCACCGACACTGGGTATTTTCATTGTTACATCTGTGTCCATCTATAGTTTACTACATTCTGAATTGAGTCATACTCTTGTATAGGAGCAAAATGGTGCCTATAGACATTAGGCTTGCCACTGATACTAGGGGTCATAAGGATCCTGAAGATCCAAGTTCCTTCTCTGGCAATCTCTGAAATGCAAAAGTAGGTTTCTTATCTAGGCAATTTCATTCACTTGAATATTTTTGTCCAAAATATCTGTATTAATGGGATTAGAATATGGTTTAAGTCATTGAATATATCTAGCTAATTGCCTGAATTCTCCAAAACACTTTTCAAGAGAGTAAACAGTGTCGATTTTGATGAATTCATTTCAAATAAAGTGTTTTTGGTTAAATTTAAAGACACATGTATGCTGACAAAGTTATACGGACAGCCAACATTTGTGATTGTTTGTGTCCTATTCTTTTCTCAGAGGTCTTTGGAAACAGTTTGCAAATACAAACCCAAATAACATTACTTTGGGAATAATTATCACATAGATGCTTATCAATTGGATCAGCAGGCAGTTGTAAAACAAAACTTTTGGCACAAGGCCTAATTCAGATAGGAAAGTGTCCAAATAACTTAAAACTTTCAAGTAGTATAAAGTGATACTGCTAGGAACCTGATTTTTATTCAGAAGCCTTAAAAAATAAGTGGCACTATTCTTCTAAAATAGTTTTTTTTTTGAAAAATGAAGTTGAGTTTAATGTCTTTCTTCCTCAATTCTGAATTATGTCAAAAAAAAAGAGAAAGGAACAAATAAAGACCCAAAATACTATTAATCTGTTTTTTTATTTGATATTTCATAAAATTTTTGCCCTGGGATATTAACATATTTGTCTATTGACAAGACAAAAGACATAAAATCAATCACAGTTTTATTTTTATTCATTTGTATTTTGCAGCCATGTAAATGTCAACCTTATACTTGAGTGGTCCAAAGGGTTGCACAGCGATTAACTGTTCTGATAACATTATGGTGCATTTAATATGGCACTTTACCATTTTCAAAGTATTTTCATATACACGTGAGAAAACTGAGGTCAAGGGAGTTTAAGTGACTTGCCCAGCTGCAAAGCTGCTGTTACTATTTGATAAAAAGTTATAGATCAGACTGATGTTAGTAAGTTCCAAGGCCAGAGTGACAATCTTATTCTTCTGAATCCTTCCCTAGTACTTTTTTCCCTGACATTCCAGGCCATTCTTTGTGAAACTGATGAACACCACGTTAGCTGGTTCTATTTGATAAATTATTCCCCACAGACTAAAGATTTCACAGCAAAGTAGACACTTTGGGGGTTGTAAGATAACTGAATACTTTGAGGTAAATGTGCATTTTTGGCACCTCCAGCTTTTTTGAGGTGCCAGACGATACTGGGCACAGGCTAAGCAGGGATTAGAACCTGGGATTAAAACCTCAAGATTGGAACAGTGAGACAACAGGCTAAGTGTAAGGGAACATAAAGAAAGGAAGACATCATGCCTCTCGAGGAGGGACCGTGTTTTCAAATGCATTGCTGTGATGTCATGTAGGGACAGCCATGTTCTGACATCTCTATAAAATTTAGTGTTTCTTTCCTAGACTATCAGTGAAAGCGGTGTGTCCCGTGTGATGTGATACACTTGCATTGGGGTCTGAAGACACGGCAGGGCAGTAAAGCTGAGGAGAGAAGGCATAGCAAATAAAAAATGAGCTGAGAGAAAGTAAAAGGCAGGTGGGGTCATTTCCTCTGCCACAACCAACTTCCTCTGCTTCCCTGGCTACTTCCTCTTTCCCCCTCCTCCTCCACTCATCTTGCGTGGGACACAGAGTTTGCAATTTGATTCCCAGTCACCTTGCCAGTTGCACCTCACGTGCTCTTATTCAATGCCTTTCCAATTCATCTTGGCAAGCAAGCTCTGTGGCTGGGCTCTGCTTGTTATCCAGAATGAACGGTCCAAGTAGGAAAGTTTCCCAGACAGGGGGCAAAGGGGTCAGTCTGGACCTCTGGACATTTGCTGTGCTTAACTTGCCTAGCATGTCCTGTGAAAGGGAGGGCGACTCTAGAGATTTTGATGGCAGTTTGTGTACATGCTGCAAAGCAGGAGTCAGATCATGAGATTGCCTGTCAGGTCATCTCCTGTGAAATCCATTATGAAAAACACCCGGAAACTGATGCCTGACTTGAAATCCTTAGTTTACTAAATTGCAGAAATTATCTTTGGAAGGTTTTGTCACTTTTTTATTTTTTTTTTTTATAAAAAAATAATGTTTGCAGTAATGCCTCGTGTAAAGTGCTAGTTGAATGAATCTGTCACTGAAACTTCAATTCCAGATTACCACACTGCAAGATCTGCTATTATAAATGAAAACACATCTTTAGAAAGTTCACAACAGTTTGAAGTAGATGAGCTATTGAAATGCAATAGAAAAATCCACCCTTTACAGATTAGTCAAACAGTGATTGTAGTCCAATATGTAAACACAGTT
Organism: Sciurus vulgaris; assembly: GCF_902686455.1. Lineage (NCBI taxonomy): Eukaryota > Metazoa > Chordata > Mammalia > Rodentia > Sciuridae > Sciurus > Sciurus vulgaris. Next base: position 47,835,194 of record NC_136475.1, read on the forward strand.
TCACTTTATTGTCAGGGTAAAATGGTCCTTAATGTGCTACTCCAAGAACAGGTTAGCATTACCTAAGCCTACAAATAATGATATAAATTATCTTTAAGAATTCTTTGCTTGTGAGTATGACCATAGAATTCAAAAGCAAATAGAAATTCACTACATTACCAAACTAGCAGAGTTTTTTGATAAGTTTTTCTTCTCTGTAAGCAACAAACCACAATTCGGTAGAAGAATGTTACTGAGCAGTTCTTAGGAGACCTTTAAAAGGAGATTTTATCAAAAAAGGCCTAAAAATGCCACATCCTTGTAGTTTCAAGATCAAATGTGAATAAGTTGTTTTCATTTCCAGTGCACTGTGCTGTTTATAAGGGTAGGGGTGTAGGTCCCCTTTTGTGAAGTTATTGTCCCTTTGGGAAATTATTGTTTTATGGTATTTTACCACTAATGTGAACCATGCCTTTTTTTCCTATAATAAAGACTGCTACTTAGTTTTACAAATAATCAAAAATTATGTGGACAAGAAAATGGGGCTTTACAATGTGGGAAGATGGAGAAAGAAAATATTGAGAATCCAGGATAAATAAGTCAGAACCTTACCGTGCTTGAAATTTTCTTCAAGACTTGCTATCTACAAAATTTTACACTGAGTGTACTTACAATTGTACTTCTAATTAAAACTTTGAAATCTTGATTTGATCCCTGAAATTAGTAGAGGATGGCAAGGAAAGAGATAAAGAAAAGAGTAGTCAGGAGGAGGAAGAGGAGGAAATCCCAAGTTCTTTTTGTATCAGGCCTGTTCTGAAATGGATGCCACCAGAGAGCACATGACTGTGGCCATTCATTCAGATCTTAAGGCTGGCCATGGCGCCTACCACCACGATACCTTTTTTATTTGCATAAAGCAATTACCCCCATGGTCAGTGGCTTCATAGTTGTCTAGACAACATGCTTCAAGATGGTATCAATGACCTCAGACACACCAGGTTAGCTCTAAATTAGTGATGAACAGAGCTGAAGGGATGTATTATAATAGTTATAAACCATAAGAAGGTATTTAAATAGATAGATAAGACACATGCAAATCTTTTCATTGCCATGACAACCATCTTGATATAGGTTTTCCATATGTAGCAAGAAGGGCAGAGCAAAAGGCACTGGAGAAATAGCAGGAACCTGTAATGAAAATGAACCCTGGCAGGGGATTAGTCCAGATCTTGGTCATTTATTAACTCTTAATAGAATACAAACTTGTAGTGTAGTTCTCTGACTGCTTACCAGTCAGAGAAATAATAGTTCCAACATAGGCTGTGTAGTTCTCCGTTACACCAGTACATCCCAGGTCCCCTGTTCTCACAAACGGCGCTGACTGATTAAAGGGAGGAAGGAGAAAGGGCAATACCAGTATACTACGAAATGCAAATTCTTTGGTGCTCCAATAAAGCTTCTCAGAGAAGGATTCAGCCCGTACTCAAAGGTATAACTTGTAGACATGTCTTTAATCATCGTCTGTTTTTGTTGATCAGAGAAACTAATGAATTCCCAAATAATCATATAATGAGGAAGCTCACTCCATTTCAAAATGAGATGGGATTTATTCTTATGCAGCTACCTCCAGGGAGAAGAAAAGAAATGCTGCCTGCCCATCCTCCACAGCCCTCTTTCCTCTCTCCCATGCTTCCTTCTTCCCTCTCTTCTTGCTCCCCTTCTGTTCTCAAGCTTTTCTTTCTTTCTTTTTATTGTGCTCCTAGAGTTCTTCATTTCTTCTGAGTGCCAACGTAGTTTCAGGGTCAGCTTTAGGCACTGATGATCTTCCTGTGGCCTGGAAAGCTCCCTCCAGCTGTGCTCTCTTCTGCCACAGATCTGGGAGCAAAGCCACTCCTGCCAGGCATTTCATCCTAACCCGGTTCAACCCGAACACCTGCTCAGAGGCGAGTGACCAAGGTGAGAGAACACAAGTACACCTCCAGCTCCATATAACATTTTCCTCTGCAGATCACAGACCTCCAAAGGCCCTCGAATCTTTTGAAATATAAATGGCAATTCTATTTGCTACTCATGAGGCCAAACCTGGTACTGTTGGCGGCACCACGGAGTCATTAAAATTCTTCAGTCAGATCTTTGCATGTGCAATCAATGTATGGATTCCTTTTGACACAAACTGGCATTTCAGCACACAAGGGAACCTTGGTGAAAACAAGCTGGTTTATTAATTAAAGTGATAATAAATAATTCCCCTAAACTTCAATATGTTTAGTGCAAGTCTTGGCTCAGTCAGGCGTGTTCTGAGGCTATTTTAAAATGCGGACTTCCTTTGTGCTTTTTCTAGCATGAAACCAAATCAAAGCCAGAAAGAGCCATTCCAATCACAGAGTAACTTCAATGCTAATTTGGTAGTAGCCCTTCTAAACCAAACTCTACAGGGTATTATTTAAATATGTTTTCTTTAAAAACTAGTTAGGTGGCCACTTATCGCAGGAGGCAGAGATAAGAAGTGGTTAAACAACAAGAGCCCTTCAGCAAAGCTCAATTGAAAAATCTCATTCATCAGACTCCACCTGTCCTTTGGAAAACGTTCTAACTTTATAGAAATTGAAGACTAACCATAGCCCCGAAAACTGTTGGTATTAACACTGTAGGGCATGCTGTGTGCTGATGTCTGGGTTCCTTATCCAGAAGACGTGTTCTGTCTGACAAATTTTGGGGTGTTGCTGTGCCTTCAAGATACTCAGATGTTCCTTTTTTTTTTTTTTTTTTTTTTCTGTTTTTACATCTGGGGTTTTAATTAACAGTCTTTCCATGCATTTGAAGTAAAATGAACTTGGTCTGGTCTGGGAAAGGCCGAAAAGCATTTTTATTTACGAACGCAATCCCTGTCATGTTAATTTCTAGCACGTTTCTGATTTATCCTAAAAGAATACATTACACAGTGGATTTGCAGGAGTTAAAGGGAATCTACAGGGTGGCTTTCATCTTTATGTCTTTATATACTGGAGGGCATTTGACTGCACCTCTGCACCACTCTTACTCACAATCATTTTCTGCTTTAGAAATGTAGCCATTTGGATCAATAGTTACAGGACAATATATTGTACTTCTGATGGGGGCCTCCCAGGACAGTTAAGGAGCCTCCTGGTAATTTCACCAGATGCTTGGTCATACCCTGAAATCTATTTTTAAAATGAAAGTTAGTGCAACATACACAGAACCAAATTTATGGGCCTCCTAATGAAATGTTACTTACTCTACTTACGTATATTAAAATAAAATTAGGAAAAATGGGGTGTATAAGGACGTTTTGCAGCTTGAAAAACAGATTTTTAATGGGACGCTTGAGCAGTACAGCTAGAAGTCGTTGTCTTTTTGGAATTTGTATCTGCTGTGATATTTCAGACGCTACCGAACACTGAGATTTGGGGTTTGGTGTCTATCACTAGCTGTGATGATGACTTTACACTTCTAATATCAGAAACAAAAAGGGGACAACAATCCCTGAGATGGGCACAGATGTTTACAGGGTGCACAGAGATAGAGCAAGAAAAGATGCAAAGAAATGATATGTCGCTTAAAGTGTTAACAAACGTAGGATCCAGTTGAGGATTTTTCTGTAAATTCTTTATCTATAAACACACTGGGTTATCACAGCTGTTTATTGTACCACTAGTCCTGATCCTAACCTTTATGTCTTTATTGCTTACATACCATTCCCTTGTTTATGGGTCTGTACCATTCGGTGCCCTTGAACTTGGTCCCTCTGAGCCCCGACCTCTGCATGCTTGCTCGCTCACTCCGCTCACGTCTGCAATCAGTAAATCTGAGACAGGCCCTGGCTGATAGCCGAGCCGCAGTAGGGCAATTAACACAGAACTAAAGTGTCATTCATGGCAGGGTGGGGAGAGTGGCAGACCGCAGATGACAGTTCTCAGTTCTGAAGCTGTGACATCCAGGCCAGACCCAGGATTATAAGGAACAAGGGGGGGGGGGGGGTAAAGGCGGAGGGCAGGGGGATGGGATTTGGAGGGAGAGAGTTCTCCAAAGAAAAGCACTGAGTGGTTTCTCTTTGAAGAATTGTTTACTCCCTGTATCAGATTCCAGCTGTCTGACCAGTTAATTGGATGAATACCTAGAAGAAAGCGTTCTATGCACTAAGCGAATTGGGGAAAATGGGCATCTTTGTTTCTCTTCAGATGGAGAAAGTGCTTTTTCTTAAAAAAAAAAAAAACACTCTGACTCTTGATCACCTTTTAACAGTGTTCCTGCCAGACTTAGATTAAAAAAAGGAAAAGAAATATCTTTTATTAAGTGCTGCCTCCCCCCACCTTTGTGTTCACTCACCGTTTCCCCTGCAGCCACCTACCTGTGTTGGTTCTGATATCTTAATAAAGTTAGCGTTGAACAGAAACAGAGTCTAGGCCCTGCTCTTGGAGAAGCAACTTCCCTTTCAGCCTCTTCTTCTAAGTAGCTCTGGAGACTCACCTATGCAATAAGAGAAAGCTGCTCAACGTAAAACCCAGTATGGAGGGTTAGAGAGCCCCCAGGCCACCAGGGGGCATCCTGGATCCTGAGGTTGCACAGTTAGACATCAGCATCTTGAGAGTTGCACAAACCCATTTTGAGAACAGGACAGCCCTTTCTTGGGTTTGAATGTTCTCCCTCACCTCCTCCTTTCCACTCTGTCTTGCCCACACCAGCCTTTTACTTACTGTTCTCTCCAAACATTTTACCTTTTCTGTAGAATTGTTTCCAATGGTTAGGAAAACACATTCATAGCTGCTATCATTTATTGAGTATTTAATTAATGTCAGTTGTCCTCTATACTGAATCTTATTTAGTTCTCACTCCAAATAAACAAAACATAAAAACTAGATTCAAAACAAATATCTTGCCAGTAGTCAAATAGCTAGAATGGATAGAATCAAATTTTAGCCAACACTGATGTCCTAAGACTGCCCAGAGCTTTGGACCTTGGTCAGCTGTGTGGCCATGAGATCTTGCACCAACCCATTCTCCACTGCACATCTCAGAAGCTTTACCTGTAAAATGGGAATTACAAACTCAGCAGGACTGTTATGAGGGTGGAACGAGTTGATGCTGCATGTGAAAAGCACTCGGAGTGGCGAGGAGCACACCCTTACCGTCACTCTAGATGTTACTATTGCTGTCTTTAACATCATCTCAGTCACTGTCCTGCTTCTTTGATTGTTTATATCATGGGGGTGAAGGAAGTAGCAGGTGGAGGAAATTAGTGTGGTCATTTATACAAAACAACTTGTAATTTACAGAAGTCGGGAAGAAGAAAAAGGAAGAAAAGACTTGAACTCTGGGTCCAAGATTTATTTGTGAAGCCTCAGGTAATTCCACCCAAATAAATGTAGAAGGTTCAGCTGCATACTGAGTTCATACAAAGGATGGATTTCTCAAAAGGAACTCCTAGGCTAACTTTCTCTCACTAATGGTTTGCTAATAAAGCAGCTGGTAAGGCTCCTGTGTTACTCTGTCTCATATTGTGTAGTCGACCCTGTGGTTGTGAAATGAAGGCAGTCCTTTAAAAGTCTCTCCTTCATGAACCTGAGAGATAGGAATTAGCCTCTTGTACAGGAAGATACGATCCTAGTCCTGAACATTTGCATTTGACTGTGTCATGTTCCAGAATTGGACATGGTAGTACCAAAATGGACTTTAAGGGCCATTTTCAGGATGAGACAATTGAATGATTAAATGGTATGATAGTTTCCCATTTGTGCCAGGGTTAGAGCCCAGCTTCCCTGCCTCCTCTGGGTTTACCTCTTTACCCTGCATTGCCCCACACTGTCACCTCTGCAATTTCTAACAAATTGTAGGAATCAGGAAATGACGTGTGTACTCAGTGCTTATTACAATACCAAAATAGCAAAATTAGATAAGAAATTCTGATTTTAGCATTGAAATGGTTGAGGGCTACAACTCCTCGTATAGAAGCAAGTCTAGGAATCTGTCCACTATACTTTCCTACATTTTCAATATGTATATATTATCACTGATTTTCTTTTTAACCATTCTGGTTGTGTCTCATGGCTTACCTGAAGGACATCAGAAAGAAACATCCCTTTACCATTAACTTTACTCTTCTTTTGAATGTTTCTGCTCTCATTCTGTAGTCGCAACACTAAACAATGATTTCCTGTACTCTGCACTATGGAACTCTATTTTCTTTCTTTTAAAGATGGCCAGTTTTTTTTTTTTGTTTTGTTTTTCAGATAAAATATTTCTATGACTAAATAAGTTTGGGGAATTCTGAATGATTTAGTGCCTTCTTAAAGATTCATAACAACCATTATTATATTTGAATTAAAAAAATTTGAAATCCTCTTTTGGAATAATTGTGTATTATTGTGGCAGAATTGTCCACTGGATTGTCAAACTCCAAACACAGTGAGGGAAAAGACAAGTGTGGCTCATGAAGAAGCCAGCAGAGGAGAATCAATTCTGCCCTTAGGCCACTGGTCGGCACTTGGTCACATGGTCTCACTTGATCACAAGGGAGTCTGGGAAATGTAACTTGGTTGGTGTCCAGGAGGAAAAAGGACTGCATTCCTAGGAACAGCCTGAACATGGCATTTTTGCCATGAATACCAAGCAATATCATTTTTCAGAACTAGTGTGGTACAATCCAGACTCCATTCTATGCCATATGCCTTCACTTGTTTAAAGTACATCTCAAAATTTCGTTCAATTTTAGTACCTACAAGTTTTGCTTTAAGTTGTGCTTAGTAATGCAGTAGACAGCACATCTGCTATTTCCTGATAAAGTAAAATAAGTGTTGTGATGCTCTTATTTTTTTAAATTACAACATTGAAGAATCAATAGTAAACCTTAATTCAGAAGTGGAAAGAAGGGTGTGAGATTGTGTGGCTCATACACAACAGTTTTTTCGGCTGTTTTAGGCTAACATGAGGATAGTGCTTAGAGATTTGGAAGGAACGGATTCTTTGTGACCCATTTGGCAATCTTTCTTAAATATCAGATGTCTCAGACTAGCTTTGGACCAGTAATGGCTCACGCTCAATTCATGGTTGAATTGTCTGATGAAAATTTGAAGTGTTGATATCTTGGGCTCACAGCTGAAAAAATGACACACATGATTTAGTGTTTCAGCAGGCAAGAAGCAAACTGGCATGGTGGTGTGAAACTTCTGAAGCCTGACTTGCTTTTTCTCCAAAGCATATAGTCAGTTACTAATCAACTGTAGTATGTCACAGGATGCTTAAGAGTAAAGTCTGGAAGTTTCTGGAAAGGAAGTACTGAGTCAAATCTATCACGGTGACATCCACAGAGGGGATATCCCAGAACCATCAGCTTATCACGTAAATATGGCAACTATAGTACAGGCAGTTTTACTATTAGGTGTACCAACTGTAAAAAAACTTCAATATATGTAAAATAAATGATTTTTTCAAAAGACATTGTGTCTGTATGGTCCTTCAGTTTGAGTTAATTTAAAGCCCATCTTGAAAAGTTCAACTCTGATAAGTTCATAATCATCCCACTTATCAGAGTAGAGCATATCCTAGAAATAATCTAATTTCCCAATTTTATAGGACAGAAACGTAAAGTCCAAAGATGCAAAGTGACATGGCCAAAATTACATGTATTTGTGTCAGAGCTGACCATAAACATTATGTGATGAATGAAATCTCCTAGTCTCTAACTGAACAATTTTTTCAAAATACTGAAATGAGTTTATACAGATATTCACTTAGCAAAAATAAACTTTTAAAATCCCACAAATTTAGTTTGCTTTTTCCAAGAGTGAGAAATTTTTAAAAAATTATCTTAAAATATATATTTTTTCACAGCACTGAGTTCTAGGGTGCTCGGTTTTCCTCAAGTAATAACACCAACAACAAAAAAGTTGAAGGTTTCTGTGAGGAAGACAGGAGCTAATAAGATGTACTCTTAGAACAGATTCCTGCAAACAGTAAATGTTAGCTGTTACTGTCCTGTGTTGCTGCTGTTCCTGCATTTATAGAGCTTCAGTGAAACAAGGAAACAGTTCCCTGGTTGGTTTCTCCTCTGTCAAATCTCATTCATTCTGCTGTGTCTTCAGGAACTTCGACTTATTCCATGAGCAGCCCAGACACAACCCCCTATTCTTCATGGATTCATTCCTTTGTGATTCTAAGCCAGAGCTTGTTTGGCAAGATGTTTCCTAAGAATATTTATAGTTAGTGACTGATTTGGAGCAGACACATGATTTAAGTTCTACAAGAAACTTGTATTAAAAATTTTTTTAACTATTTTTCCTGAATCGAGTAAGTGTGTGGTTGCAACAGCTACTACTCTTTGCCAACAAGAAGCATGAAAGGAGGGAGACAGTAGGGACCAGAGAGGGAGAGATCAAGTGAGAAAGAGAGAGAGAGAGAGATCACATGATGAGGATCTAAGTTCTTTAATTTAGAGATGTTAATGAGATGCTAACATTGGTGCTGCAGGAACTTCGTGGAGCATCTTTAGTGGACTTGGCCATCTCCTAATGGTGGTAAAGAAAATGCACAAATAGCAAGACACAGGTTTGGAATGGAAGATGAAGGAAGCTCTGTAAGAGAACCAGAAACACAGGCTGTAGAAAGATCAGAGGAGGCAGAAGCAGCTTGCCTTTGAAGTGACCAAGGAAAGTAACCAATAGCCCAAGAAAGAAGGTGGTGAACTCATGATCCAACAGTTCTTTATTCAATATTATAATGGCCCAGTTTGTTTATTTGCTATATAAAGTCATGTTCACTTTGCCTATTGTTAAGTCAGTATTTATTTTCTCTTCACTGAAAGGGAATCAACAAATAAATTCTACATCTAAAGGAATTTCACTTCACATGCTTCCAGTAAGACTTTCCAGAGATGCCAAAGTGTGAAAGGATGTAAATTCAGAGGCAAGATTGTTTCTGAAGGTGAAGCTCTGGTATTGAGGGGCAATGGAAGATTCAAGGCACTGGGATTGAAGAAGAAAGACAGCTTGGAAAAAAAAATGGTGGGGGGCTTCTTTTCTAGATAGAACGAAGTCCCAGTGATGACTAGAGTTGTTTCAAGGTTTGGAATTTTTACAGGTAAAAAGACTGTGTTCTCAAATTTGGTGATTAAATTTGTTTAAGAGTTGTTTTCTTTTTCCATTAAAGATGTATTCTACTTAAAATATGCCACCAACTCCATCAATCAACATTAGTTGTCTGTCTAGATACTTGATAATTGCTAAATGGTTATTTCAACAATGTGAAACTCCACTCATATATAACATTTTATAATAAAATTATCAGAAAAATGAATTTATTTCATACTCCTGTTAAATTCCCTTTATTAAAGTGATGACTACCTTAATACCATGAAAACCACAGGAGCCACACATTTCCCCCTATCTGAGCATTCTGCACTGTCCTGTATCTTAAACCTTTTATCTGCTTTTGTTCATTCATTTATTTACTCAACTGATGTAGATTCTCTACTCTGTTCCAGATACACTCTTGAGTCTTGGAGATGAAAAATATGAACAAAGACACATTGTGATCATCTTTGCAAATCTGTCAGGTCCAACTTGGATTTTTTTTTCCTGCTCTATGTCCTGGCCATCTGATTTTTATGGACTTTATCAACAGGCTCCTGTGAGCTCTGGGAAATTGATATACTAGAAGGAAAGAAATTGGGGCAAGAGGGGTGGCTGTTACCCTGGTCTCCACTCTGTTGGGTTTGCTCCGTGTTGGTTGTGTTCCTCATTGTGGGCACAGTCCTATGTGGGCATGCTTTCCATATGCCTACGCTTTCAAGTTTCTTCTTCTAGATCCTTTAGGTAAAGAACTGATAAAATCAAAACGGAACCACCTGGTACTGCAATATCCTTTTTGGTTTCCTTATCACAATTTTTTTTTTTCTTTTTTGGTACCAAGGATTGAACCCAAGGTTGTTTAACCACGGAGCTACATTCCCAGCCCTTTTCATGTTTTCTATGAGACAGGGTCTCACTAAATTGTTTAGGGTCTCACTAAGTTGCCAAGAGGGCTTTGAACTTGCAATCCTCCTGCCTCAGCCTCCTGAGCCACTGGGATTACCTGCTTGTGCCACTATGCCCAGCTCTTTAACTCAAATTAAGCTTCTTTTTTAAACTCTTGCTCAGATCCTTTTTGCGAATGGCCTTTGTTTCTTTTAAGAACTCTGATTGATACACCATGTTTCTTTCCTTAAGGGATTGATACTGGTAGGTCAGAATAAATCCTGAATGAATACCTATAAATGTTAACAGTTACAGCTTTTCCCGGCCTCATTGGATTCAGAGATTTGTAGTGGTTGCATAATTGATAAAAATACCCCATTCACTAACTCTTCTGATGCAAATGTACTCAGATTTTTCACCATTTCTAGATGCAGAGATATTTTCTGTTGAGCATTCCTGTAGGATATTAATGGTTATAAATACTCTGTAACTAAAAATGCCCTTTCTTCTGAGGGTCCAGAACAAAGACCTTACAATGGTTTATAGGACTTGGAGCTGGAGAGCAGCACAAGGCTCCTGTGTGTGTTCTGATCTCCAGCCCTGCTCCCTCCTGTCTGTCTAAACAAGACCTGTTGTAAACTCCATTTACAATCTCACATCTTTCCACGCCAGCCTGCTTGCACATCCACATTTTGTCAGAAAACAATTAAAAACCCGCTTGGTTTTCCTTTCACAATCTTCTCACTTAAGTTTTTTTCCCTTACTGAAGACAGTGAAATTACTCCTGCTTTTCTTATGGAATTCTGACAATGTTTTTTTGGAAGTTTTACTACTCTCCTTGGATTTTCCCTCTTGATTCCCTTTTGTGTTTTTGAACAGATGAAGTCTTCCTAACTAAAGCCAGACAATCAAGTTGACTTTTTTAATTCCATATTTCCTGAAAGGCTATTAATCTATTTCAATATATAACAAAGGTTCACTATTTTTCATATTATTCTCAATTTCCCTCTTAATACATCCCAATATCCCATTTATTATTATTTTTTAATCTTCCTCTGTATGTCAAGTCAACGTATTCTTTGAGCTGTGAATTGCAGAGTCTCGGTTTCTTTCTTGAGAGGCTGTGGGCAATTCAGAAGCCATTAGTGGAGGTGCCGAGAGTGGTTTGAATTGCTTCTTCCACCGAGTCTTGCCTTGAACTTGCTCCACTGAATTCCATTCTCCATTGTGCAGTTCGATTACATAACCGCCTTTGGTATCTCTGAAGTTCTTCCCACCTCTTATTCTTGACTGCATCTGTGTTTAATATCTAAATAATTATAGAGTCTTGATAAATTTGCTGCCCTACTATTCACCTCATCTTTCAGGTTGTTCATAAACTTACAGAGTACCAAAGCCACTTGTGATCCTGAGATGATCATCCAACTTTTGAGCTGGTAACCAGACATTTTTCTCAGCATCATTTCTTTTAGCCAGTTTTCAATCCAATCCTCCTAGAATTCAAGTTTTTTCTGAAAGATACCAAATGAGTCAATTATTGTGCAGTGAAAATAAAAATAATGAAAGCCATCATGAGGACACAGTTTAGATATAATTCTGACAACATTCTATAGCTTCTTTTGAATCTTGGTGGATGGCCACTGCTGTGAAAAAGTGAAAATGAATACTTTTTCAGTTACTTCTTTTTTTTTTTTTTTTCAGGTATTTAAAAAAACTAATTAATTTAATTAACTAAAGTAATTACTAATTTTAAATTAATTTCCGAACCTGTTGAGATTCAGCAAACTACGCATCCATTAATATGAATAATAGTGGAATGATACTATAATGCAAATAAAGAAGTTTAAGGATACATTTTACATTTCCTTCAGGGGAACTAAAATCTAGGCAAGGGTTCTCAGAAGGTGAAATTTTATTTGACTAGTTTCATGGTGGAATGCAAAGACTTTAGAATTAGACTTTGGCTTGAATTTTGTTTCTGTCATTTATAAACTAATAATGGTAGCAAGCTGTATACTTTGTAAATTTTGGTTTTCTCATCCAGAAAATAATGGCCACATCACCAGGCTATTGTGAAAATTAGGCAGAAGGACATTTGCAAAGTCTCCAGTAGAATCCTGACACAGTGTCCAATGTATTAATTACATTGCTTTCCCTGATCTACAAAATGATACGTAAATTGAATAGTAAATTGTATGTAGGATGATTGAGAGGAATTTTGATAAGGAGGGGAAGATTTCCTTGAACAAATGCATAAAAGTGAGACAACAGTACGTAAAACCAAACTAAGATAAAGAGTCATTTATAGCCAAAATTTCCATCAGGGTATAAATGAATGAAAAGATTGGGTATCTTGTTTTTTATAGGTTTTGGAAGAATTTGAATCCCAGTTGAAGAAAGCAAGTCTCAAGAAATGCATGAAGTAAGCAAGCAAGTGTGATTGATAATTTTATTCAAAAATATTGATTTTTATACCCTCATTCCATGGGGGAAGAACATGTTCTCTCTCTATTGAGGTTGGTCTTGCCCATGTGACTGGATTTGGCTTCACAGTTCTTTGATCCACAGCTGATTTCGGCCAGGTGATTGATTGACCAATGGAGTAATGACACACGATGAAGAAAAGATTTGAAAAGTATTTACAAGTTAAGCTCTTACATCCCTTTAACTTCTGTGATAAGACCATGTGTGGGTTAGCTCACTGAGAGTCAAATGAAGCAAAGGCATCCAGCTAAGTTTCCTTGGCTGGACCAAACCAAATCAGTTATCCCTAGAGCTATCTGAGTGTGCCCAGACAGCACCAGGAAACTCACCAAACTCAGTACCATCAGACCACTCAGCTCCCAGCCAAACCAGAGATATGTCAACTCAACAGAAGCACATTGTCATATGGTACTGAGATTTTATAATGATTTTGTGTTTACCACTATTTGGGCAATAGAAAATGACCTCCTGGCACACCTGGTTGAAGCATCTCAGTCAAAGCTAGATGACAATGGTTAGCTATTGGCCATCAATGCAGCTTGTTAAAGAGACTTTAATATCAAATCTGTCTTCCAACCTAGTTGATATTTATTCAGACCAGTGTGCTGTTTTGAAATTAGTTGAATAGGATATGTAAAAGAAATGGAACTGGGATTTGAATTTGCAAGCATTAAACACATCCTCTTAATATCTATGTCCTTGTAGCGTTAAAAAACAAAAACAAAGACTGAAAACAGGAACCATTTCCTCCTGACTTCTTTGTTAGTATAGCAACACAGCATGCTTCCTGCTTTTCAGGGGAGCACTATGGAAACCCATCAGATGGAGTTCTTAGAACTTTCTCATATTCTGTACCAAGAGACCATGAATTGCTCAGAATGAAACATTTGCTGCCCTTATCTACATTCTTACTGTTCCACATACCAGTAAATGCAACTATACTTCCTGTTACCCCAGCTGGAAATCTAAGAATGAACCTTGATTGCTCTTTTGTTTCCACCTAACTCATGAAGAAATATAGATCCACCTCTAACATCAATCTTTGAACTGAGTCACGTTCCTGTCTTCACATGCTGTTGTCTTAGAGGGCCATTATCATTATCATCTAGAACACAACGGCAGCCTCCAGGGGTCTTCTGCTTCCACCCTCATCTCACCACACCCATTTGCACTCTCTGTGACAGCACTGCAATTTTCCTAAAATTTAAATTGCAAAACATTTGTCTCCTGATTAAAATTCTTCTGGAACTGTTACTACATGAAGCAGGAAACACACACAACTACACTCTTGCCTGCAGCCTTCAAGTCCCTGAGGTTCCCATCCCTCCTCACTGAGCACACATGTGCACTCTGCCCTCCCTGTCTGCTCTCCAGCCACACCATTCTCCCTCCAACCCGTGAGCTCCCCAATCTCATGTCTGCTTGTGACCTTCACACAAAATGCCTCCATCTAGAATATTCTTGATGTGGCAAGCCCCTTTTCCTTTAGGTCTTAGACCTACCTCCTCAGAGTGGATTTTTTTAAGTACACTATTTAAAGTAGATGGCTCTTATTCTGTGCTTCAAATTATTTGTCAATTTTATGTTATATTTCTTTTAATTGTTTCTCTAATCTTTTTTGTCTTTCTCTTCCACTCAGACATAATCTCCTGGAGGGTGGGGGCTTTGCCTGTTTATCCCCAGTACTTCCTTTATAGTTGATGCTCAGTAAATGTTAGTTCATTGAATAACAAAAATAAGAACATATAATTCTATGTCTCTCATTTTAACTCACTTGGACAGCTGCTGTTGCAGCTTATATTAGCATTCCTCTTTACCTTTCTAACTTAAAGCTCATTTTCTCCGGCCCCATGTTTCCCTTATATCTTAACTGGAAGATGTTGCTTGTGAACAACATAGATCAAAGATGTCAGACCAAGAATGCACAAAACCTCCTTTATCTTTCTTCAGTGAAAAGTTTAGGTCAAGTTGCTTAACATGAGTGATATTAGACTAATCATATTAATAGAAAGCAGAGGCAGTGAGTGAGAAAAACTGCATTATAAAAATATGATCCTCAACCGACAATTTTGTCAAGGTAAGTAAGATCTCAACTTAATATTTACCCTAAAGTTTTCCGTGAGTGAACTGGAATGATGTCACAGTCTCTTGGTACAGAATATGAGAAGGTTCTAAGAACTCCATCTGATGGGTTTCCATAGTGCTCCCCTGAAAAGCAAGCAGCATGCCGTGTTGCTATACTAAGAAAGAAGCCAGGAGGAAATGGTTCCTCGTGGTTCAGTGGCAACCAGTATCATTAGCTGAACTGCTGACACCTGATGCAATTTTTTCTCAGCCAAACCACACTGTTTTAATTACCGACCACGGCTCTGACATTTATCTACAGAGTTTCACCTAGAATTTGAAGTACTGAATTCAGTACTGAATTTCCTTTCTGCATGTTTAAAGAGACATGTGAACCCCAGTTCCATCTCTGAAACCTTGAATCTGCAGTAAGACCCTCTTCTCTCCCATGGCATCCCCCTACTTCCTCTTTCAGAGGAAGATTGTTCTTCCTGTTTGATTTTGCCAAAGTTTCAGTAGCCTCATGCTGCGAGGAGATGTCATCCAAGGAGACCAAGGCAGAGTGTGATTGTTAAAATTACAAGGTGCAAACACACTGCAGCCTGGCAGGGCGTTTATCAGTGACACCCACAGACCATCATGCACAGCTAATCAGCAGAACACCTAGATACGAGTTGCCCCATTGGCCACCTCAGGTGAAAATGAAACAGCTGTTTAATTTCACATCTATGAAATGAACTTCTATCTTGAAACTTTGATATCTCTATTATAATTTATTTATTTATTTATATTGAGGTTATTTGGTCTTCCTTGGGTTCTTTTGTGTTCTAGAACTATGTTTCTCCATATGAAAAGTAAGCTTAGGGGTGCTTGGATGAACTTAACATCATAGTAGTGCATTTATTTTTTAGGTATATTAGAAAATACATTCATAGATATCAAATGTATTTCTCAGAACAAGGTTATGCCAGGGACTTGGAGTTGATTTTAATTTTTTTAAATGAAAAAGTAAATAATAATAATACAAATGTATAATAATACAAATAATACAAATACTCAGATATGGACAAAAATTACAAATGTGTTGACTGAATTTGGGGAAGCATGGTAAAATTTCCTAGTCATAGTCAATCCTCCTTTATGATAGGATCAAATAAATTGATAAAATAGTAACTTCCTTTAAATTTGGTCACTTGGTAAAAACTTTGTTTAAAATGGAACCCAAAGTGTAAATCTTCGCAGTAAAAATTTTTAAATGCTAAAGGTGAGAGTGTAGAAAGAAAGGAGTAGAACTGAAAGAACAAAACTGGGTGTGATCTTAAAATTGGGGTTATGGTTGTAATAGCACATTGGGGTGCCAGGCTAGTAAGTGGAGGAAATATGATGTGGGATCCTACATTGCTCAAACCTGAAAACCTCCCCAGAAAAGAGCTTTGGTTGGTCTGAGGCTGTGCAATCGCCAGCACAACCAAATGCTTTATTGCCGTCTGGAAGTGTTTATTTTCTGAACATAAATTCAGGGGACAGATTCAAGGCATGTCTAGAAATAAAGCATATCATCATGTGAGCTGAGCTGACAGGGACAATTTACTGTACCGTGCATTTGTTCTGGGCCAATAGGAGGAGAGTTGGTGATCAACATTCTAAAGGCCCACTGTTCCGTTCTGACTGCCCCTTCCCTGAACTTTGGCATGGCATGGCTTAACCCTTGAGGGACTGCACTGCAGAGTCTGGAGCCCCGGGAAGGGACACTTGTTCCACCTGGAGAAATCTACAATGTCAACACATTCTGCAGCCACTGGTTGCTGGTCCTATGCCCTGGGAAGGATAGGGCAGCAGAAAACTAAGCTGTTTCCTAAAGACTTTTGTTGAGAAACCTGAAGATGGAGATTTATTGGTTAAGTTTCCATTCGATTTTGCAGTAAAGAAGGGCCAAGTGTTTATGCTGATCATTTGACCAGGGCTTGTGAGATCAGTGGATCTGGAGAGAGTAAGAGGATGTTGTATTTCTTAGTAGGAATTCCCCAGCTCCAAGGGGCTGATTTGGGGTAGCAGCCCCTCTGTGCCTAGCTACATGCAAGTTATTATTGCATCTGACCCTTTCTTATTCACAAACAAGAGAACTTTACACTTGTCTTATGCAGAAGCCATGAGAATCAAGTGAGCTGATGCAGGTAAAGTGCTGGGCTCAGTCAATACCCATGTCCTGTACTTGTTACTTGTTAACTGTTATTGTTTTTGAGCTATAAGAAGAATCCAAAGGAGAAATTCTTGCTATTTCCCTGGAATTGCGAGTGCTCATTTACACACTACTTTCAGAAAACCTAATCTCAGCTATAGGTGGCAATGTTTAATCCATTATGGAGTATACAGTTTTCAGATGCATTATTAGAGTATACAGTTTTCAAGTCTTAAGGACTTTAGATTGGAAAGAAAATGTTCAGTTTCAAAACACCTTAAGAGATTAAAAATGAGCATGATATGTGGAGTCAAATTCAAAGTCAAGTAGCTTGTAATTACTCTGACGTGATGCTTATTAGAAAAATGAGGGTAGAATTAAGTTTAAGTTGGAAAAATAAATTGGCCAAAGTGTCTTGATATACAGTTGACCTTTCATATCATGAGTTTTGCATCTGTGAGTTCAACAAACCTCAGATCAAAAATATTTGGAAAAAAATGGCATCTGTACCACACATGTTCAACTTGTTTCTTGTCATTGTTTCCTGAACAGTATAGGGTAATAACTATCGACACAGCATTAACATTGTATTATGCATTATAAATAATTTAGAGATAATTTGAACTAGACAAGAAGATGCACATAAAAATACTATACCATTTTACACAGGATAGAGCCTACGTGAATTTTGGTATCTAGGGCTTGGAACCAATTCCCCAGGGATACTGAAGGATGCTGACTGTATTCAAGATAAAGATTGCAATTTGTGTTCTTTTCCATCATAAAAATGACTACATGCTTAAAGTTTGAATGTGTTCAAGATAGGAGGGTGTTTTCTACCTCTTCCTTTTGGGATTCTCCTCCCGAGTACTTTCCTTCACTTCTGGTCCCTTGCTCTACCAGGAAACAAACAGGAGTGTCAGATGGGCGAAAGAAGTAATCGCAAGGAAGCTTTTATAAACCGAAAGGACATAAGTTATGCTCTGGCATAATTTTTCCTGAGAGACTTCTGAGCATCCAACAGAGTTAGTGGGTAGACAACAAGGATTTTAGATATATGGGTTTTATCTTACTTAACATTAATGTTTGGTCCTTAAACATTCATTGAGAGAAAAGGAACAGTTTAATTGAATTTTTTTAAAACAAAAGCCATAACTCTTCATTGTCTATTTTAATGATTCTATAAACAAATATTTTCATGGCAAGTTGATTTGTGAGCTGAGAGAATACAGGGACCAGAGCTTTTCTTTCTTCCTCGTGGTCTCTCTCACTCTCTCTCTTTTTCATCTTTTTTTCATTCCTTCCCTCCCTTCCTTTCTTTACTCCTCCCTTCCTCCCTCCTTCCCTCCCCCACCTACTCCTTTTTCTTTCTAAGTTTACCTTGTCCCAATTCTTCAAAGGAAGGGTGAAGGCAATCTAAATGAGGTTCTAATTCTGACATTAGTGAGACTATTGCCAATATCTTATTGGTGACATCTGATCTAGTGATGTATTTCTCAACTAGCTACATAACTTAATAAGGCTCT
Organism: Sciurus vulgaris; assembly: GCF_902686455.1. NCBI lineage: Eukaryota > Metazoa > Chordata > Mammalia > Rodentia > Sciuridae > Sciurus > Sciurus vulgaris. The sequence continues at coordinate 47,853,394 of NC_136475.1, forward strand.
TTTTAGAAACACACTAATGGGGAATTAGAAACTGGCTAAATGGCACATTCCATTTCTCTTACAGATAACTCCATATATTATTACTTCTGTTGAATAATTGATGCTTGTTTTTAAGATATTAACAATTTAGTCTTTGCCCTACTCAATCCACTCTCATAATGAAAAGCTCAGTGTGTCTATGGGCCTTGTATCACTTCCACACTAATTGTGATGAAATGCTCAGTGTAATGCACCAATAAATATTTGAAAATTGGGTGGAAGGAATGTGGGGAAAGCACTTTGTGCTTTTAATTGATATGCTGAACAACATTGGTTGCAAATGGAACTAATGCATTTGATTTTTTTTTTTTTCTTCTCTAGATGTGATTTAAAAATTGTGGTGTCTGAAAGAACCTGGGTTGGTTATTCACTTTAGTTAGAGTGTCTATTTCAATGTCAGTTGCCCTTGCTTTCTTTTTCTCTTTTACGGTAAGAAACAGTTTACTAGTGATATATTCGAGGTGGTGACTGAAGTTCACTCAGAGTAACACAGAGGTTTTCTTAAATTGGCCTCATCACAACTTCTTACCCTTCTAGGTTTTTCTAACTTTTAAGTCTCATCTCTCATCTTGGCGGAATCACTGGTGCATTTTGAATTCATCTCGACCGAGGGGCAGTGAGTACCTTTCACTTTTCTGTGATGTCCAAGTTGTAGGCTTATTTTTCAGTTTCCAAATTGTGATACAATTTAGCTACTGTATTTAGTTCTTGTATTTATGAGAGTCCTTTTGAGGTTAGGAGAGAGCTTTTGATAGCTGCCCTATCATTTCCATCAGAAATGTGCTGCTTGGTTTTGAGTGGCTCCCTCTCAGCTGTTGAAGTCCTTCCTCCCTCCCAGGTCATAGTAGAGAAGCCCAGGCTGTTCAGGATTTGACTGCCTCGGTCTCTGGCCTCACAAGTTACCAGCAAATCTCCTCCCTTCTCCACCTCTCTTGCACCTTATGACCACACACACTACTGCCATGCATTGGTCCTTGTCTTAGATTGCCACAATTACTCTTTTCTTTCTTTGAAGTTACTCAGATGTCATCTCCAGCCTCTTTCCCTGACAGCATAGGGAGGAGTTAGATTTCCCTAGTCCGTGCGATCATGACCCTTGGTTGTGCTACCCGCTGTACTGCAACCAGCTCTTTACCTGGGTGCCTTTCTTATCCCACTGGGTGATGCTAGAGAGATCCCGCCTTTGAGGTTTGCATCCTTAGGACTCAACAGAGTGCTTGGAAATGATAGCATGTATTTTTTTGGTGTTGGGGGCGGGGGGTGTTGAGTGAATGTATGAATGAATAGGCAATAAGTGAGTGAATGAATTCTCCAGAGCTAGTTCCACACCTCCAAGGTATTGCTAGATAACATTGTCCATGGAATTGCCAATCCTGGGGATTACAGCTTTCTTTCTTCCTCTCCCTCAAACCAAAGAGAAAATTAAGCTAATGACAATTTTCTAACACTCTCACTTTTTAGTATTGTTAGGTACTTTTTTTTAAAGAGTACAAGAACCTTCATTTAGAGCTTGATTTTCTAAAATTAATCAGATTACTTGATATTGCCTTAAAACTATTAAAACTAATATTATCTGCTGAGTGTTTGGTACAGTAATTATTGTCTAAAGAATTGACTGAGTGACTGAGACAGATTGTGAGTCTTTTGATTAGTAGTAAAAGGAGGAGGGCCAGAAAAAGTCCCCAGAGGTAACTCCTACTTGGGGTCTTTAACTTGGGTAATACTTAATTTAGGAAGACTGACAAAATATATTATCTGTTCAGACTTCTCCCTCAAATTTGTAACCCTTTGCCCTCCTTTCTCCTCTGTATACATTTGAACACTTTATATTTTTCTCTTGCCCGTTAGGAGGTTCTGTACATGGAATTTTGGGAATTTTTTTAATGTTATAGTAATGTAGTACGGCTATCCCAGATTTCTATCAGAAGTGGCAGGCAGCCAAAAACTAGAATCATTGTTTGCAAACTCTAAATATAGAGTCAAGATTTATATGAAGAAAACAGATATGTCTTGTTATAAAACCATGAATAAGCATTGGCACAAACATAATAGTTTATTCTTCCTTGATATCGCTTATTTTAAATAGCTATCTATCTTTTACCAAGATACTGTAGAAAGATACATTATAGAAACATTTGCTTCGGCTCAAAGTACCGGAGAGTTGCTCTTTTCTTATTCCAGTTAAGACTTCATTATTTTCTAGGAAGCAATGAGGGAAATAAGAGCCAAAAGGTGATTTGGTCTTTCTAAATTTCATGTAGGCTATGGGGGTTGTTATTACTAATAATGCATCATATGCCTCTTTAGCTCATGTTGATGTGGTTTATTATTATTATTAATTATTATTTTATTCTGGATCTGCTCTAACATTGCACAAAGGTCGCCTTGATCCTGAGACTTCTTTGGCATTTATTCTACAAGATGTCACATTCCACAAAGAAAGAAGCACCCCCCATGCCCATCTGTGCTTTTCCCGACATCCTTCCCATCCTGTCCCCTCTCTTCTGATTTCCATCCCCCTTTAATCATTTCTGCCTGGTCCACAACAAAGGGATAGCAGGGGGAAGAAAGACTTTCGGAAAGAGTTAAAAAGGATGGATGAAATTCATACAATGTACACCATATGGCCTGACATTTTCCAGATTAGGTAAACATTTCTGTTGGGGATAGATAGTTCTGTACATTGATGTAAAGAAATTGCATGAGACAAGGGCACATTCAGCATAGTTATGCAATGGAGTAATGTTTGCTCAGGAAGAGAAATCTGAAAACTCAAGGGCAAGTAGCAGGAGGGCTCCTGGTACACTCCAACTTCTGGAAGAACAGGTTAAAAACCATGAGTATGGCCAAAATAAATACTGTGTCCTCTAAGCTAAGCATTAGTAATTGTTTTTAAATGCACACACACACGCACTGATACACTCTTGTAAGAAAGTCCCAATAGTCCATCACCAAACCATTCTGAAGCAACTAAAGTTCTAAATTTTGTCAAAATCCATTTCCAGGTAGCCAATGCCCACAAAAAGACACTTGCAATACCTGGAAAAATTGATCCTAGGTGGGTCGTTGCTAGTGTGTGTGCCTGCAATGGGTGTAGACTGCTCTGCTTCTTGGTGAACAGCCCCAGAGCCATAGATTTCATTTGATCTTTGCAAAGGCTAACATCTGTCTGCTGTCATTTTAGTAAGATTGATGACAGGCAAGAAAGAGGAGAGGGGAGGGAGTGGAGGGAACAGAGACAGGGAGAAGGAGCTCTGGGCGGCCCCCACGGTGGTGGCCAAGGCTGCCAGGGGTCACCGCTGCAAACCTTTTGGCCGATGAGGGCTGTGGTGAGAAGCAGCCAAGGCCCCACACTGGCAGTAATTGCACTTGGTTGTTACAGCTGATAGCTAGTACTCCAAGACACAAAGGCAGTATTTTGCACCTTATATATCTTAATAGATTACTCACATTGCATGCAGCACCAAGCTAAATGTTATGATAGCCATAAGAATGTAGTTTACTGTTATCTTAATGTAGCTGGGCAGTGCAGGGTAAAGCCACCAAAAATATTATATTTTTTTTAAGTTTCCAAGAGAAACTGACTGATGCAGACACAGAGCTATTTTTACACAAAGCCCTGAATTTTGGCAAACACTTTTCAAACCATAATTTTAAATATATACACACATATTTCACATATGCATATGTATATGCATGGATATGCACATTTATATATGCATTTCCCCCGTTTGCTAAATATCATTTTTCTTTCACTACTTCCTTTAAATTGTTATGTGAACACCATACATGGGAGACTCAATTAAGGTATTTTTAAAACATGATCCCATATTTGAAATTTGTCTAGGAAATAGTAAGCATTATTTTTGAAGGTACAAATGGCACACTTGGTTGATTTGGCATGAATGAATGATGACATAGTCTTTCCATTAATGATGTGGTTTAAACATACTAGTTGCATTCACTCCTCCAGGTACACACACCTGGTAGGAACGAGCCAGCACTGGCCTGTGAAATAAATGAAATTGGATAGGGTTAAATCCCTCAGAAAGAGGGAAATCCAGGAAAGCAGTAGGATCTATTTCTGTGCTTCAGCTTCTTTTCGTGCTGGTGTGGTCGGATGTTTGACAAGAACTTGCTGAAGCAGTGGCTACAGGGAGTTTAAACAAGTTTTGGCCGTTATCAGCAGGAGGCAGATTCCATGAATAGAATCTAATCCAGACACATACAACACTTTCCAAGTTTAGTTGGAAAGTAAAACAACTTTGCTTTATTCAATGGGAACCCTCAGGGCCTTAGGATTCCTTGTGACATCAAGGTGATGACATGACAGAATGACTTGGTTCCATGGGCCAGTTTATGTAAATTCCAGGACACCCCAGAAGGTAACCTCAAAGATCACATCATCCAATCTGATGCAATTGTTCCATAAATAAGAAAATGGGTATTTTTTCCTGAAAATATAAATTTTGAAAATAAGATATTTTTCTAGAATTCTTTTTAATTTACCAAATAAAGTTGTACTTTGAATAGATTCATATAGAGAGGAATCAGCAAGAAGAGAAAGAACTAATGTTTAAACATCAGAAGGACATGAACACACAAGTGAGTGTCAGTTGTCATTCCCACAATATGAAAGAAATTATTTAAAAATTTTGAGTGCCAGAACTGGGGAGATAGCTGAATTGGTAGAGTGCTTGCCTTACAAGAACAAGGCCCTGGGTTCAATCCCCAGCACCACAAAAGAAAAAAAAAAAATTGTGAGTGCCAGTAGATTAGGCAATTGATCGCCACAGTGTTAAGAAGTCAGTTTTACTTCAGTTTGGTTGAATTTTTCCATTATTTAGAGGAGTTCTAAACATATTTAAGATTTTCATGGAAGTACAGTATGTTCCGATGGAGGATGGGGAATACGTCATCATAAAATATTATGCTATAACACAGCAGAAGCACAGAGAATTAATTCTTCCCTTTGAATTCTTTGTAAGAATTTTCTCATGTTTTCTTTTTATTTCTTTGTTTTTTTTTTTTTTTTTTTTTTTTTTTTTTTTTTGTTCTTTTTATGGTGCTACATATTGAATCTAGGGCCTCATGTGTGCTAAGCATGTATTCTACCACTGAGTTATTCCCCAGCCTCCTCCTCCTGGATGAGTTAAAGATGTACTGGGGTTGGGGAGAGGGTCTTTGACTGAGACTGGGTGTTAATGTCAAAATCTCAGTTGATAAGGTCATGTTTGGTTTTGTTTGTTTGTTTAATGTCAGGGTCCATGTACTCTTAAAAGGGTAAATTTAACACAATGGAAGAAAGTTTAATGTAAGTATTCTTTTCACAGCTATGGGCAGGGTGAGGGAGCTCTGTCAATAAGAGGTGGTGAAGCATGGAAGACAGAGAAGAGCAAACAACAATGACTAGGACCCATCACAATTATAGCCATTCGTAGTAGTAGATTAATACTACAAAGAGGAGGAGAAGGCTGTTTGAAGACAGAGGCAGAGATAAGAGGTCGGGGGAGGTAGGTAGACATAGCCCAAGCACTGTCTGGAGCCACCAGAAGCTAGACGCATAGAGACAGAGTAAAGCCTTTGGAGGGAGCACAGATCTACCAGCAATTTGATTTCACACTTTGGTACTGGGAGAACTTCTAGAACTGGGAGAGAATATAATCCTATTATTGTAAGTCTCTTAGTTTGTGATAATTATTATGGTGGCCCAAGGAAACTAATGCACCAAGGACAGAGTCTTCACATAGGTGTACTGTCCACCTTCCTGATAGGGAGGAAGCAGGGGTCACTTATCCCTCCTGCCTCTCTCTAATCTTCCACTGTGCCTCCCACTGACCAAATCACATTAGAAACATGACATTGCAACCCAAGAAGTTTGTACAATTATTATGTCAATTTAAAAATTTAATAAATTTTACAAAACAAGAATTGGAAAAGAGTTCCAATAAGGTGGTTCTAGAATGTCAGGTTTTGGAACATGAAACATAAGAAAAAAATATTTGTATAAGAAAGGGAATATCAGAAACAACAATGATACAGTATGTATTCCTTTATAACAAAACTTCCAACAGTCAAAACTTTGCAATACCTCATTAGTAATAAAGAGGTTCAAAAGGAAAACTCAAGCTCCCAGTTCTCTAGGATTGGAGGAAAGCATTCCCATAAAGGGAAGCAACGGTAGACCTGAATGTTGAGGATTTGCTTAGAGGTCAAGTTTCCCTTTTGGGAACTTCACCAAAAATATTTAAATGAGCAGCATCTTTCTCTGGACCTTTGTCTCAAAGGGATTTTGCCCAGAGCAATCCATTGTTCTAGCACAGGGCTTTCTACTAAAGTATTGATTTTTTAAAAAAATTCCCCCATACAGGAGTTAATATACTATTCTCTCACTATTTTGACTTTGTTGGTATATTAGAAAATGCATGAACTTTGGGGTCAGACAAACCTGGAATTAAATTATAACTTGCCACTGCATAGAGGTGCCACCTGCTTTTTTATGAACCTCTGAGTCCATATATATATATAATATATATATATATATATATATATATATATATATAGCTGATCACAGAGGCTTGCTGCAAGGATTAAGCACAATTATATAAGCAAAGTGCTTGGCCCATTGTGGGTGATGATAAGAGTTTAGTGATTTAATGATCTGTAGATTGCTATGAAAGTAGAAAACCCAGAAAGATGAGCAGGAACACAAGGATGTGTCTTACAAAGTTTTGTTTGGTACTATCACTTTGAATCATCTGGCACTACTCTATCTCCTTCTCCCTGTTTTTACCATCTATTTTCCTGCAGATTTGTCAATCTTCATAATTTAACTCTCTTTGCAGTGACCATCATTGTTTTATTTTCCACCCATCCTTTTCCCTCCTCTGGCTGTTTGGTACCCAAGAGAGAGCCCAGCAGGAGGATTTGGCCCATGTATTCTCCCCATTTCCCTCCCCAAATTAAATGCAAGCTCTGACTTGGCAGACCAGGTTCACTTTCTCCAGCTCCACAGGACCTGTGTGGGATAAGGAGCTGGCCTGTTGCTAATTAGAATCAATGACCCAGGCCTGATTCCAAGATTTAGAAAAAGACTTACCCCTCCTCACATTGCCTGGTAGTAAATATCATTACTTTTCTTTGGCTCCCTTTCCTTCCAAACTGAATGAATTCATTTGCCCAAGCCCTGGAAGTCCATTTGATCAACTGTCTGCTAGGTAGGCTGGAGCAAACACTCTTGAGCTTTGCAGTTTGCTCAAGTTGACTACAACAGCAACACTTAAAGTGTGATGGATAAAAACATGAATGATGTGTAGCTCAGAGTCAGGCATTGAGCAAAAGCCAGATGAAAATATTTATCTGTGTCTTCCCTTTGGACAAGTGACACAGTTTCTGTCTCTGTCAAACGCTTTTCTCAGGTAAATTGCTCAATCTTATTAAAGAATCACTTCTGGTGGGGGCAAATTGTCACATCCAGGACATTTATATTAATCTGGATGCATTCCACTGTTTATAATTCTGTCATAACAGCCACTTCCTGAAAGAAATGTCTCTTCTAGGGATCTTTACAAAATATAGTAGATGAAGAAACTGCTGATGAAAAATGTATTTTATAAAAGTAAAGAATTAGTTTAAAAAACAAAAGAGCAGGGCACATCTATCTCAGTGACACAGGTAAATATGATATGGGTATTATATGTTATCATAACTTAAATTCTATTTGGGCAAGATATTATGTTCAAGCAGCAGGACCAGTGTTACAAAGGTTGTTTCTTACTCTTTGTTATAACAACATTTAAGGAGAAATGTTTCCATCAAGAAAATAACCTGCCTTCCATGAGTTAGGTATCGCCAGAGACAGTCCCTGTTGTGGACAAAGGTGTTTCTTTCATAATATTACTAAAACCTCTGCTCTTTCCTGTGTGAATGAGCCATTTATAACTGCTAGAAAAGTCAAAAAAGAAATATAACTTACGCGTTAGTCAGCTTTCTGTTATTGTGACAAATACATAGATAATCAACTTATAAAGTGAAAAGGTTATTGTGGCGTGTAGTTTTAGAGATTCCATTCCATTGTGCGTTGGAACCATTGCTTTTGGACTTGTGGTGAGGCAGCACACCATGGTGGGGAGTGTGTAGAGAGACAGCGCTCACCTAATGACCAGTACACAAAAGAGAGAGGAGTAAGGGGTGGGGATCACAATAGCCTCTTCAGGGGCATTCTCTCAATGACCAGAAGACCTCTTCCCAGTCCCACCTTGTGAAGGTGTCTATCATTTCCCAATAGCACTACTCTGGGTACCAACTCGTTAATACATGGACCTCAGGGGATATATTCCAGATTCAAACTACAGCAACTAATAAATTGAACACGAAACAAGTACTTATATTCAGTTAACAAATGGTGCTCCAGAAAGTACAGAGGTTGGACAAAATTAGAAGGCAGGCTAGCTTGCTCTTTTATGGAGAGAAATCCTAGAAATGCTTTGTGAAGAGCAATAGCTCCTTCATAATTGTTGCATCTCTACAAGTTTCTCTCTGTGGGGAAACATTTGGGATTTGATGGATGTGGGTTTAACGAGGCTGTGAAGGGAAGCTTTAGATTGTGGGCATATGTGGAAAGTGGAAGTGTGTGTGTGTGTGTGTGTGTGTGTATTTCACCAGAACAAGGAAAGCATTTCAAAAGCAACACAAAACAGAGTCAGGGAATCAGTAACAATGAATCTCGCCTTGCAATAGAATGTTGTATAAAATAAGAAATGTAAGTTTCTCAGAGCTGACTCAACTCCCCTTTCTCCTAGTGTGAGGACAGTCCTGAAACATGGGAGATACTTGTATTTGTTGAATGAATGAGTGAACACGTGAATGAATGAGAGACCAGAGTATTCCAGGAACTGGTGGAGTGCTCCATGTGTGTTAATCTGTGTGATCTTCTGGAGTAGTTTCCTGTAGCTACTGTAACAAATTATCACAAACATCATCATTTTTAAAACAACAGAAGTCTATTCTGTCATATTCTGGAGACCAGGAGTCCAAAGTCAAAGTGACATCAGTCTGGACTCCTTCCAGCGGCTCCAAGGGAAACCCTTTACGTGCTTTTCCAGCTTCCAGTGGCTCTAGGAGTTTCTTTGGTTTGCATCACTGCATCCCTCCAGTCCCTGTCTGGTCCTTACATAGCTTCCTCTGTGGGTTTGCCTCTTCTCCTCTCCCCTTGGTCTCAAATCTCTCTCTACCCTTCTTATAAAAGAACACTTGCATTGGGTTCAGGGTCCATCTGGAAGGATAATCCAGGATTATCTCATTTTAAGATCCTGAATCTCAACCCCAAAGACTTTTTTCCAAAAATAAATAAATAAATAAATAACATTCCCAGTTACTAAGAATATGATGTGGTATCTGCTGGGGAGGGTTTATATTGAGCCTACCACACATGAATTAGTTATTATGAAAATAGCTGCCATTATGCTTTGCCTTTTCACAGATGAGAAACTTAGAGAGTATCTCAAATTATTTCAGCAGTCTCCAGGACCCACCTGAAAGCCTGGAGGGGAAAAAATAAAAATAAAAAACCTGGAGGAAAATGAATGTCCTATTTAAAATATCCTAAAAATTCTTAAAGTATGATATTCCCTCTTGCAAAGTGCAAACGGAAATTCAGATCCAAGTAATATGTTCAAAACTGCAGTATTTAAAAAAAAAAAAAAGAACACTCACACACACTTGCCACAGATTCTGTAAAATTCAAACTCCAAACTACCTCTCCACTGAGTAATTGGTAATTGAAAAATTGGACTTTTTTCTACCTACACCAGGTCTTCTCTTATCCCTTCTCCTGTTCCATGGTCTTCTGTGTGTATTTTTTTTTTTTTTTTTTTTTGAAGGAGAATTCTCTTTGGGTTTCTGATGGAAAGCCTTCATTTATTTATTTTTTTGGTACTGGGGATTGTTCCCAGAGGCACTTAACTACTGAGCCTCATCCCCAGCTCTTTTTATTTTTATTTTTATTTATTTATTTTTTTGTTTTCAGGCTAAGTTGCTTAGGGTCTCACTACGTTGCTGAGGCTGGCTTTGAACTTGGGGTGGTCTTGCCTCAGCCTCCCTACCTGCTGGGATTACAGGCATGCATCACCCTGCCTGGCTAATGGGAAGTCTTAATGAAAAAGGGAGAAAGTGTTAGATTTAAACACCAGTGATATGTGTCATCACTAAATGCTTTATGTTTTGTTGCTGAACAAATTTGCCACTGATCATGTGCCTGGAACTGTGCTAGGTAGTGGGTTGCACTGAAGAACAAGGCAGAATCTAGCTTAAATTTTGGTGAGGGAGAATAGCAAAAAGAATCCGAGAATGACAAAACAAGAGAGTGAGTAACCATAGCTAATGTTTTTGAGCATTACATACCAGACACTAGTCACACTGCTTATCAAGTGCTAAAACATTTAATTCTCATGAAGACCTATTAGAAATGGCCAGAATAGTTGAAATCCAGAGAGCAACTCACCCAGGCTTTTAGGGCACTAAAGATGCCACACTGAAGGTACAGTTTAAAGTAGCAGTTAATCAGACTAAAAAAGAGAGAAGTACATTCCAGGCAAGGGAACCAGAATAGCAGTACTGCAGGAATTGCAGCAGTGCACAATATATATTTGGAACTGAAATTAACGAAATACGACTGGAGCTAGGTGATGAGGGCACCAAGGGTAAAATATAAAGTCAGAGAGGTAAGGAGAGATTGATTTTCCAAAGCTAATGAAATTCTTTGACTAAAAAGAATATCAAATAGAGATTTAGTTTTTTTCTCTCCTCCTCTTCACAAATGCTTGGTTGTCCCCTCTGTGATCCAGGGGTACCCAGGGCTCTAGAAGTCTCAGGGAGGAAGTGGATCAGAACACTCTCCTATTCTTGGTATTATCAGATGTCTGTTCTTGTGGTTTGTGTACAGAAAAAAAAAAAAAAATTGGAAACACCCCAAGCATGTTCTAGCCCCTCTCTCCAGTTGGTTCCTGTGATGGTTAAATATGCCCTTGTCAGTTCCACTGGCTGATTCTCTCTTCTCCACTTTGCAGCAGCTTTCTCTCCAACTTTATTGTGAGATACATAAGGTTAAGGAGTCAACCATAAATTTTATATGTAACTCAACATATTGCAGTTTCTCCAAAAGTCCCCACTGGTGAGTGGATCACCTTGTACCTGGAAAATTTGATTATGAATCACATCTTGCTTTGAATGTTTTTTTCACATTTAATTATTTTAGTATTCCTATCCAAAAAGTTGTTTAACTCTTTATTTAACATGTGGGCCTAAAATATGAGCATTGTGTCAAATGCAAAGAAGGCACTCAATATCACATTCGAAATTGAGAAATGAATTTTATTCTGGGGAGAAGGTAAAGATGTGCATTGCTTTTGAATTATCTGTAACACATAGCAATACATATAAAAACTCTAACTCAGTAGACATTGTATATAAGTGAACTATGTTATTTTATTTATGTTATTAAGATTAATTTGTGGAGATGGTTACGTGAATTACCACTCTGTTCACAATTCTACCTTTTTGAATCTCAAAACAATCTTTATAAAATGCTGAGTTATAAGTGTTTCATGCTTTGTTTTATATTTCAAATAACATATGATTTTGAATATCTGGTCTTTATGTGTCAAAAATATCTAAAGACCCAGATAGATCTGGAAAAATACTGGGGGGACAGTGGAAGTTATTTAAGGTACTTCCTTGAGCAAATGGAGTTCAGGTTTATGTTAAAGAGCTTATCAGAAAAGAGTTTGTGCCCCAAACTGAAGAATGTAAAATTCTTTCCTAATATTTCTGGTGCTTTTAATCCAAGATTTTCAGGATGGGGAGAGAACAATAGGGGAAAGGGAAGTAAATGACATCAGACTTTCCTATATCTCAATTGGGAAAAGAGAGAAGGATGTGTTATCCTTCAGGCTGTTTTCTGAGTTCAAGAGATCAACTATTATTTATTAAAAATCTTTGTTGCAAGTTTCTAAAGAAGAAGATAAAGAAAACATTGTCAACAGTGAGTCACAGTGACAACAAGAAAGATGCTTTTTCACTGGGTCGCTGTTGTGGAATTGCACTTTGAGCATTTACAAATGTTTGTAGTGGACAAATAGCAAAATAGTTTGGAATATCAGGCTCTAGAAATTTGATCACATCCATCCCAAGCAAGCCTAGAAGAGAATGAAATTGGTCAGTTTTAATGTGATGATCATTTTTTAAAATATCTATTTGTGTACATATGAAATGTGTTGAAATTCCATGAGTACCTTTGTCACTGAACAGACTTAACCATACAATTCATACAGGGGTCCAGAAATTGGGATTTACTTTTTGACTATAGAACCACTGAGATGCTCAGTATTTCAAGCCACAAGAGATGGAACAGGGCCCATTAAAGAGGAAATAAGTGGCCAGAATCAGCCCAGCCACACTAACCAAATGCACATCCTTAGATGGAGACCCACGGTCGTCTCTTTCAGAAGCTATTTTCAAAATCTTCACAAAGGACTGCGTGGTGATTATATGTATTCATGATGTGCATATCGTGTGCTCAGCTCAAAGGATATTTGAATGATGCATTGAGAATTATTCCTAAAAAAAGATTCAGCATCTGTAAACTGCTTCGTCTTTGAGGATGGGAAGGAAAAAAAAATATGGCTTGATTTTCTTTAAAAAAAAAATACCAACTCATAAAGCAGAGCAGCTTATGGGAGTTGGTGTTAATGCCCCATTACACACAGACACACTGAGGCATAATCACACACATTCACGTCCACACAATCACACACACATAAACAACCATGCAGCATTGCTTTGCCCTGATTATTTCCATCTTGAAATTCACTTTTCAAATCAAGGGAGCCCTCAGCTCCAGCTCATAGGCTTTCCCCCTTCTCAGAGCTCTCTTGGCCTCCACAGAGGATGCTTTCAAGAACAAACCCCAGGTTAAAGGCTTTCCACTGTAGGTGGATTGGTTCAAGGTATTTGTGTGTGTCATGTACAGGTGGACGTGAGATGGGACGTGTGTACACACATGTTGAAGTATGGATAACCTGGAGTGGTCAATTTCTTTCTTATTCCTCACATCAGTCCTTGATGGCACACTTCAGGGAGAACACAGAAATCACATTGCAACTGTTCTCTCTCTTTACTGGCCTGGAAATTAGAGGGACTGGGGAAGTCACCTAACTTGGGGTTCCTGCTTTGGTCTGGGATTTTGAGTCACTTGTTTCTGAGACTACATCATAGGAGCAGTTGCTGTTTTGTGATTAGAAAGGTCCATTAGCTAGTGGACCAGTTGAGGTACATCTCTTGCCCCTCATGAAAAGAAAGAAAAGGGAAAAACAAAGAGTTATACAGGGGAGTTAAATATAGAAGTCAATCTCTCCTGGATTGGTTACATTTTCTTTATTTTCTAGCATATTCAAAACACTGATGGATTGGTGCATGCCTGTAATCCCAACAATTCAAGAGACTGAGACAGGAGGATTGCAAGTTCAAAGTCAGCCTCAGCAAGTTAGCGAAGCCCTAAGAAACTTAATGAGACCCTATCTCAAAATAAAAATATTAAAAAGATGGGGGATGTGCTCAGTGGTCAAGTGCCCAGGATTCAGTCCCCAATACAAAACAAAAATAAAACACTGATGGATCATCACCCAAAGATAGTCTAATGGAGTTCAAAAGAATGTTTTCTGAGAACTCCATATTTCGTTTAGCATTTATCCCATTATTGACCAGGAAATTTTCATCGAGTACCTAGTACCATGTGCCCCACACCATCCAAGTAATGTTCCATGCAAACTTATCATTGTGAATATTTGAGAACCAGGTCTATATCTTAATCATACTTTTTCTCAACTGGAAGGCCAAGATACTGTAGACAATTGATCCATGTCCATGCAATACATTAATAAATGTGTGTCCCATCTCTTATCCCTAACATTTTTATTTTACATAAAACGACTGGTTGCTTTTTTCCCCTTGTTTTGTAACTCTCTTCTTCTTACTCAAACTGTTTTGTTAAATAAATAAAGGTAGAAATGATAGATTAGATTGATAGTCCTGATTAATGATGTTGTTCTGTGGATTTCCTTCACCATGGGACTTGGCACCTCCTCTCAGCAGGAAATGGTACATATTGAATTTAGATTGGTCTTGTGACTACTTTGGGCCAGTGAAGTATAATGTAAATGGTTGTTCCCCTACTGAGCATGAACTTCAAGAAACCTTGTATCTCTTTGTTCTCTTTTTCTTGGACTCCAGCCTGTGCCATAAGAATGTTCTCTGATTCATCTTCTGGAGGGAGAGAGACCACAGGGATCAGAAACAGACCATCCCAATCAGATTCCTGCAAGGCCAGTCTGACCTCACCTGACTCACCAGCCCACTGCACAGGCATGAGCAAGTCAAGCTCAGATAGGTAGAGCCACCCAAGCGCAACACTGACTTACAGCAAAATTATCTATCTATAGTTGTATGCTGCCATGGTTGCTTGTTCTAATGCATTATTGTGACAAGAGATAATGGATATAGGTGTCCTCAAGTTTTCCTCCCTCCTGGCTTTCTCGTCACTCTTCAGTGTCTATTAATCACACTTTTGTAAACTCTGCTCCTAGGAAAGCTTCTGATTTCAGTCACAATTAACAAATAAATGTTAATTAAATAGATTACTTATATGCTGGGTATTAATAATACAAGCATGCATTCTGACTATAGAATGCCAGGTTTTGCATTCTCTTAAACCACTTTACTTCGGTGATCAGAGAAGATAAACTGCAATGCTAAAAAAAGGTCAGGAGCAGCAATGGGCAACATGACCCCTCAACCTCCAAGACTTCTTCTGACCCTGACATATGGTAACTAACCTTCACTCTGCCTAAGAGCAATTAAGATTTCTTCATCATCCCTGCCTTGTGGGAGCTTTGAATCTAAACACATCAGTAGGGACTCAATTAAATAGAGAAGATGATAACCACAACTGTAAAGACATTGACCTATTCATAAAACTGTACTTGTTCAAACCTGAAGCATGTTTTTTTCAAGCTTTCAGATTCAAGAGAGTTGATGGGTAAAATGGCTAACATATACACCCTATGCACTGTCATGGCAGGAGTGGACATGAATGGAATGTTGAGCTATGAAGACAACTGGTAGAAAGAAAACAAAAATTCATCTTTAGGTGGAGGATTATCTGGCACAAAAGGAAGGAAACCAGTGAGGGGAAAAACCACTTGTTCATTCATCTAGAAAATTGTCCCAGAGGAAACAGACATCCCTAAACTTCAGAAGCCAGAATTGTAGACCCCAGCCAAAGAATGGTGTCATGGGGTCGTAAATGGTTGTAAATGGTGCTATAGTGTTCTGCTCAACTGTGTGTCCTATTAGCCTTTAACCAGAAAAAGTGCCGCAGTACTTCAAGAATTGCAGAACTTTACACAGAGCAAACCTTTGTGCTGTTTTTATTTTGTGCCATCAGTAATCACTGTGGAATGAAAGGTAGGGCGGAATTTGCATAATAGAGAAGTAAGGAGGCTAGGCTAGAGGGGTTCATTCATTCATTTAGTTCAATCACTTTATCACTCAGTTTTTCAATCAATCAGTCTAGCCGGTGAGAAACAGTAGCGTCCTGGGGTTTGGTTTCTCTGTGCCTTAAACATAAGCCCAATGCTTGCAGTTTAGTAGGTGTCTCATGGATAATTCTTGACTTGACACAAGTGTTCTATACCTGTTGACTGACTTATGCCTTCCTGGAATTTCTGCCAAGAAATCAGGGAGAAGGCACCTGGGCAAAGATTTTCTGTGGTATTGGCATCTCTCTTTAAAACCAACTACTCAGGTAAAAATAACATGAGTTGAGAACTCCTTTTAGGTTGTATAATTTGGCTTTTATCCAAAAGCCAGAACCAATGTAACTTATGTGTTTCTCAATGTTTCTGTCTTTATTCTTGTGGTGTTTAATGTGCACATGGAGGTCACAGATAGAATTGTTTAGAGAAAGGTTCTCATCGCTTGTTGTGATTTGTTCCAGATTTCCATAGACTCAATTTTTTCTGTTTTATTATTTGTTTCTTATAACATATTTAATTGGTAAGCTTTGTCTTCCAATTTATTTTAATTTAGCAAAATTATTTCCTGTAAACTAACCAGGTACCCAGTCAAATCAACTATGTAATTTGCACAGGACTAATGGATTTTTCCCATAGTTGATTTGTAGCTTCTTATTCTGCAGAGACCCCTCACTTAATGACATCCCAAAGGGCAAGGGTGGTACTCTGAAGTGTTCTACACCAAGGACAGATTTTAGAGATTAGTCAAATTACAATAGATAAGGCATTACATTTACATCCATAGTATAATGAATGAACCATGTAGACTGGATAGATTAAGCAAATTCCACAAAAATTTTGATACTGCTCAGACATAAATAATTGTGAGTCAACGTTTATTTAAAGGCTCTTGGCATCCAATCAGACCATGCCACTGATTCACCTTTCTGTCCAAGTTGAAGACTTTCTAGTGTAAGCCTCACTTCTCTGTCTGGAGTCTTTCTCTGGCTGTTGGAGCATGCCCAGAGGACTAGAGTACTGGCAAGTCAAAGTCAGAGTACATGCTTAGCTAATGATAGACAGGAGTTGGTGGATAACTGAGGCAGCATTTTTGGCCCTCCAGTGGGACAGCCACATGCTCCACACTAGCATCCAGTGTTCCCATCAGAATTGAGTTTCAGTTGGCCACCGTGGTAATCTGCTCTTTAACATACACTGTGTTGGTTTCCTTACCTTTCCTGCTTTCTGCTTCCCCTGTTCCTAGGTCTTTGTAGGGTCATTTAGTAAATAAAGCCTCATCTCCAAGTCTACATCCAGAGGAACTTACCCTATACAACTCTCAGTCTGGATTCTGTATTTGGAAAGATAGTATCTTAAGTAAAGCCAGGAACAGTTCAAAAAGTATTGTGGGGATTGTTGTTGCTTAGCTTATTCCGTATTTGAATTATAGGACAGCTATGATGAAACATGAAAAAGCATAATTTAAAATATCAAATTTTCTTCCCTTTTCCTTCCTTCCTTCCTTCCCTCCATATTCTTTATGTTTAGTTTCTGGCTTTCAGCCACTAGAACGAATGTCTTACATCCTTGAGATGATCTCAGTACCTTTCTCGTTGACCTAGCAAGCTATTTTTTTCCATGATGACAAGCTAAGATCACGCCTCCTAATGACGGCTGCAAGATTGTCTTGTTAGGAGAAGGGCTAAGGTGGGATCGTCTTTAATGACAGCGAAAGCACCTCATAAAACCCGACTCCTCAGTTTTACAGGCACGAGTCTGGAATTTTAGCAGATGTAGACTTACTAAATCAGTCAGTCAAAAATTATATCAGTTGAAGTGCAATGTTCCTGGCAGTCCAAAAAACCCGAACATGTAGGTGATTTGGAGGGCATTTCGTTAACTCTTTAATTGGTCGTTTCAGTGCTAGAGGCAGGAGCTAATTGCCTGTAGGTCACTGTAGTCCTGGAGCTTAGGTAAATGTATATTGTCATATGTCACATTTTCATATGGTTCCTTTGCACAGGTTGGTAAAAATGATTGCTGCATAATTAAAATTAAGACAAGGTGGGAAAAGTGATTCAATTAAAGCCCCGAAGCCATTGCACAAATTATCTGATGTACCAAAAACTAATGAATAGTTATAACTACTTTTTTCTTTTGCCTCCTTGTTCTTCAATTCTACGTGCCTCATGGAGAGCTAGGAACTCTTTTCAAGTCTGCTATGGCTGGATATTGGGTGGGCAACTACTGCCAGGAGCAAGTGCCTGAGAATCTCAAGCTTTTAAAATACACACATACAGAAAGTTTGTGGATGGGGATTTTAACTGAAACTAACCAGATGAGAAATTCAGGAGTTCTCTCCATAGCCCAATATTATTCTGAAAACATCTGCTATATTTCAGTCTGCATAGAGCAAGTATTCTGTACTAGGGTGAGTGATGACAGTGAAAATAAATGAGATTTGTCATACCTAAAACATCCCATGTTTTACATCATTTATTTTATAAATCTTCCAAAGTGTCTCAGGAAGCATTAAATTGGAAGCATGGGTGAGAACTTTGGGATGCCATGTTTAATGACAATTTTAATTACTTGATGTTGATATAACAACTGAATATATATTTTGCTTACACAAAATAAAGCAAAAGGGATGTTTAAAAAGTGTGGAAATATCAGATAGGTTATCAATTTGTATCTCCTGTATTCTATGTATGAAGAAAATGTGTTCACATTCAGCCCTGACAATGCAGATACAAAGAAGAAGCAGGTTTGAATAACAACCTGGGATAAGTTTTATTGTTGTCAGGATGCTGATATGAAATAAAAATCCTTTTGGGAATGTGTCAGAACACTAATAACCTCTAACCACCTACAGTTACTAGCATTTATTAACATTGAATGCCAGGAATTTTACATATATTATTTCTGTTGCTTACAATGGCTTTGGGAAGTAGTATTATTGTCTCATTTAAGAGTTGAAGAAACTGAGCCTTATGAAGGTCCAACAATTTCATCAAGGTTATCCATGTATAAATGGCAGAGAATTGGTTCCCCTGGGGTTAGTCTTTCTATCAACATTTACATAAAGAACTACTCTGAAACTTTGAGGCTTAAACAGTAACCACTTAAGATTCTGTAGGATGACTGGGTTGAGCTGAGTTACTCCTTTGCTCTCTATGATATTAACTAAGTCTGCATCACCTGCCCTTGTGCCTAGGCTGGAATATTCAGGATGCCTCACTCTCATGTGTGAAGCCCTGGTGGATGTGGCTGGAAGGCTGAGCTAGCTGGAATGTAAGGATACTGTGGGTTCTCTCTCTCCACATGTTTTTAAGATCTTCCCCTCTCCACCTGACCTTTCCAAAGGATGTCTCCAATAGGGTAGTTGAAATATTTACATGTCAGCTCAAAGCGCCCCCAAAAGCACAAACGAGAACCTGTCAGCTTTTTTTAAGGATTAGGCCCAAAACTGACACATCATCTGCTTTTGCTATGTTATTTTGGTTAAAATTGTTCAGGGACTACTTCAGCTCCAATGTTGGGGTGACTGCACCAGGGCATGTATACCTGGAATTATGGTTGTCTGGGGACCATTTCTGGAGATTCACCACCATAATGTATGATTCCAAAAGAGGTGTTTTCATTAAGCAAATATATGGATGCTTATCTCTCCATGAGAGCAGGCATGTACTTGTATTTTCTCCCCCCTCCATCTTTACATCTCCAGCACCTAGCATATGACTTAAAATATAATAGGTGATCAATCAATATTTTTTGAATGACCCATTATTGAAAGGTTAAGAGATAATTACACTATGGAACCATGGTAGGCATGTGTTTGCAAGATAATTTTTCAGGGTATGAGTTGGGGTATAACGGAATTAAATTTAATAAAATGATATAAAATATTCAATTCATGGCTGGAGATGGACCAAGAAGGGATAGGTCATTCCCTTGTTCTCTGGGTGTCAATACCACCAACAATGAGATTCAAAGTTTTTTCTAAGTACTTCCCTTGAATAATTCATTTAACTCTCTAAAACAAACAAAAAACACAGTGAAGTTAAGTGCAGTCATCCTCTGGTATCTGCACGAATCTGGTTCCAGGACCCCTGGGACACCCAAGTCTGTGGGTGCTCAAATCCATTCCATAAAGTAATGTAGTATTTGGCGTATAACCTAAATAGTCCTCCCATATACTCGAACTAATCTTTAGACTATTTGTAACACTTAATACCTTGTAAATCGTTGTTATATTTTTCTGTTTAGAAAACAATGGCCAAAAAGCAATCTATAATCTATATATAAATTCTCTATAAACAATTTTTACCCTAATACTTTCAATCCATGCTTGGTTCAATCCATGGCTACAGAACTAGCAAATACAGAGGGCCCACTATACTATCATTTCCCCTTTTATAAATAAGGAAACTGAATCACAGAAAGGAAATAATATGTAACATATATAGGAACTGAATCACTACATCTCCATTCATTGTCTGTCATGACTGTCCTACTTTCAAAGGTGATTGTCCTCCAAGGAGAAATGCAAAATCGTGTATGTCACTTTCTGGTCTGAAGAGTTGAACCAGAATGGTGTTCCATTTTGTAGGATTTAAAGAAACTCAACTTTAAAGAGGAAAGAGGGAAGGAAGGGCAGAAGGATAGAAGTAATGAAAGAAAGAGAGAAAAAGGGAGAAAAGAAAAGAGAAGGAAAGTAAGAGAGAAAGAAAGAGAGATGAAAAAAAAAAAGCTTACAGGTGATAGGTCTAGAAGTCTAGGAGGGAAGAAAAGCTGCCTCTGATGTTGCCCTAATAATTCCCAGACTAACATGTTCTTACCTTTCTCATACACAATAGAGTCCTACTCTCCTTTTACTAGAATGTTGGAAACAAAAACCTATATGTTAAAAATGTGACATTTTATTATCTATATTTTCTTCCATCATTTTCTTGTGCATTTTGGTGAAACTTTGTTGATAGCCCAGGGCTGCCCTTGTGCTGAGAATATTCCGGACTCTCTCCATACCTGGCTGAAAGAGAAAAAACACTAAGGAACCCCAGTGAGAAGGAGAGCTGGGACCATCAGGAGTAAGTGTGATAAAATCCTAGATTAGAGAATACAAGTCCAAGAAAACCCAAAAATGGATACTTTCTTTTTTCCTCCCAATGCATTTTTTCAGAGATAATTTGGAAAGGACAGATCTATGCTTTTCTTTTTTTCCAAAATGGAAGCAGCTAGTAGATAACACGGTGACTAACCTAACAATGCACCTTGTATAAATAGACTGTGTCCGTGGGCATAGGAAAGGAAGGACTAATTCCTCATCATTTTGTGACCACTTCTGAAACTGAAGGTATAGAAATGAAGGAATCAGAGGACATGGGAGGATGTATTTTAGAAAAACTTGCCTACCCAATGATTTCGTATGTATAGTTCACCTCATCTAATCTCAGCATTGAACATTTTTTTTCACATACCTGAGGAAAAAGAGGACATCACAATTTACCTCTATTGCCCACTTCTTTCTGAGCACTGAGAAGACTGAATGTGAATGGGATACTTCATAATCCTGGAATTAGACTATTCTTTGAGGTGATCTCAGAGATCTTAGATATCTTGGTTTTGATTGGTAAGCTATGGACAGAGTCCTTATCCATTCAGGTAGAAGCAGCCATGAAAACGGAGAAATTGGACAAAAAAGAGTGGATTATTAAGCATGCTGAAAATTATAGATGTAAATAATTATGAGTTTGCTTTCTCAGCTCTTTCTGTCAAAATTAGGAAGTCACCGTGAGTCAACTGTAAGAGTTTGATTGTATACGATCTACAGGCAGAATTCTCGGGGAAGGAAATTAGGTCAGATTAGACCTTTGTGTCTTCCACCAGGGGTGCAAGTTAACCCCTCATCATCCTCATCTGGGCTTGGCCTCATGGACTTGTATGATCACATTGTCACTGGGCTTATTGTAACAGCTGGAGATTAGCTTAAGAGCCCATTTGTGCACAATTATGTAAACTGAGAGTGTGGAGTCATAGAAGATTGGAGATAGAAACTGGATATTTTGGTACATGCAAAGTCTTATATTTAGGGTTCTTCTCATTTTATACTATTAAAAAGAATATCATGGATAATATGTTTGGACAAGAATTGGTTTAAAAACAAACAATAATATTGGCAATCATAAGTCTTTTGCTCTTAAAAAGTACTAACACTTTCACCCAAAACAAATATTTTGAAAATCTATTTCAGTCAACAATATGTATCAACAAGCTTTATGGGTCTAGCTGAGTTTTAGAATTGGGCACCTAAGCACTTATAAAGCGTAAATATCTTTCAGGGTTTCTTTTTCTCCTTACCTATAAACAAACAAATAATAAAAACAAACAAACAAACAAACAAACAAAAACCCCAAAGCATTTGTTTGAAAAATGAAGTGGACTCTTTTATTGCTGATGTCAACAACAGAAAACAAGCTTCCTATCTATAGATATCTTTCAGGAATGAGTCTTTCCAGAACACCGGGATGCACTCCACCAAAAAATAAATATTAAAGGTGTGTGGAGAAGGGATAATTTAATTCTTCCTCACAGTTTTGGCACTGAAGCTAAGGTGATAAAGGAATTCCAGATCTTTAGATTCACTGGGAAAAGATCTCTAGAGAATACATTCCAATATATCAAAACCATAGAGAGACAAATAAAAAACTAATTGCTTTTTCTTGGCTACTTTTTCTGATAGTGTCTAAAATTCAGATATGGGAAAGTTGCTTAGTCTGAAGTTGGTCCACCGGTAGGGACAGGTTACCACTGTTGGGATACCAAGAAATAAAAGCAGTTCTGTATGGTACAATAGAGGCTAATGCAGAATTTGAAAGATAATCAATCAATTAATCCAGGAATAAATGGAAAAATCTTCATGGAGAACATTTTGTGATCACATAACCATGTCACATGCTTTTGGCAGGAAGAGAGTATAAATGTTTCTAGTTGTTGAGGCAAAACAGAAAAGTATGAGCGTTAAATAATAGGAAATTTTGATATCAGAATAAATGGTATAAAGAAAAACATAAACATTTGCCACTTTAGTCCTGTTTGTCTTGAAGCATAGGTTAAAGCAAGGTTGATAAACCTAACAGAGCAGGTGGCCTTTCTAGTGTCAGATATTTCTCTTAGTCCCTTTTCTACCTCTTTCTCTCCTCCTTCTTCTTCCTTATGCAGAAAAATACTATGTTGTGTTATTTTCTAAGATTCTGTCTTTGTTCTTAAAGCTTTGGTACTTTTAAGAGAGCTCTGGAGTAAATCCAGGAGGAATTCCTGAAGTCTTAATGAATGCCTGATGTTTTCAATCGAAAACCAGGATTTTCACACCCCCATAACTATTGTGAGAATTCTTTATTATGGAATAATCGTGAGAGGGGCTGCCCTTGAGAGCTGTGTTTCTGGGATGGGAAATTGGGGTTCAGAGAGTACACATCTGATAAAACTTTCTGGTGGTCACCATAATGAAGTAGCTGAGTGCGAAAGTGTCATTTGGCCCTCCCATCTCTGACAGCAACAATTTCCCAGGGAGCATCCGGTTCTCTTTGAACCATGTTCCTTTTCAGAAGCAATAACTTTTTCCTGAAATTAGAGGTGTGTGCTGCTTTAATGACAGTGCTCTTAGCCACTCGGCTTGAAGTCCACTATTGATGGCACACATTGGCAGTGTTACTCCCTCTTAAGCTCTTGCTGAAACTCATATATTACTGAAATCTGATAAATTGAGGTAGAGAGAGGTTGAGATGCCTTAGACATGCCTGGCACTTTCAGCCCTCAAGCTCCAAGCTCACTGTTCAAACTGGAAAATCATTATCCTTGATTATAATGTGACTGCATAATTAGATTTTTTTTAAAACTAAATTTTCTGTTTTCATATTTAGAGAAATAAAAAAAGTAACTTCTGGGAAAATAACAAATGATCATGTTCTCATGACTTTCATCCTAGTTAGACACTTTGTCAATTTACTTGATTAGACAGTACAGTCCCATTAAACCTGATGTTTTGTATGTCAAGAATTTATATAAATTATTTATCAAAGGTTTAGTATGGCTCTGAAGCCATCCCACATTTCTTGAATATCTGTACTTAGAATTTTATACATTTCTTTATGAAGCAAGATATTATCAAATTGTGATAAATGTTGAGTCCAGTTTCTGACTTCCTTGGGCAGCCTTAGATTTTAATGTTCTCTGACTCTGGATGTTTATCATCAGACTTTAGGTCAAAAAAGCTTTTGAACTGATGCTATTCCATCAATTATTTGGAGGGAGGTAAAAATACTCATGATAGCATAAAATTTGCCATTGGTTTATTTACTAACATGTTTTCAAAAATTGACTTTGGGGGACCTGAAGAACCTTAATTTTATTGACAGCAATGCACAATTTCGGATCCTGAGACCCAAATCAGGCAAGGATTCTCTCCTATTGATATGATGCTCTACTGGGAGAAACAGAAAATAAACTCATTGATGAATAATCTCAGATATCCAAAAGTGCTATAAAACAATAAAAAATAAAACAATCAGTTGAATCAAAGGTTGAAAGGTGGTGCTATTACAGAGAATAGCAGAGGAGGCTTCTGCTACATTTCAACTGCGAGGTCCTCTAGGTAAATTCTACAAAAAAATGAATTTGAGAAGAGGGAACGGGGCTGATATATGTCCTTACTGACTTTGTTCCATGAGGTCTTTTAACAAAGAAGCCTAAAGTGGACATCGGAGATGTGGTGGTCAGGGGAGAGACTCTGAAGTAAGGGATGGACACTATGAAACAGGGCAGGACCTGGTGAGGTGAAGCAGAAGTGGTGGCAGCAATGCATGTCTTCCCCAAACCCATGCCCAGCCCTTCCTCCCTTGCCTTTAATTGCAGAGAGGAAAAGCCCAAAACTTATTTTTCAGCCTCCCTTACTGTAGGGATGTCAGGAAATTCAATTTTGGCCTAAGTGACAATAAAGGATGTTTTCCAGGTACTTCTAAGAAAGGTCTTGTGTTCCTATTAAAAAAAGAAAAAGAAAAAGAAAGAAACAGTCTAGACTTAAGAGTATCATCTACCTGCCTCCATTCATTTATTTATTCAATTCAACAGTTGGAGAGGGCCTACTGTGCAGCAAGAAGTTTCTAGGCACTGGAGATAGAGTAGCGAATAAAGCAAAGAGTTGCTGTTAAGAGCTTACATCCTGGTTGAGGGAGATCAAAATAAAATGAAAGACAGACACATACACATACAAACTGTCTGAATGTTACATGCCATGAGAGACGAGGAGGAAAGAGAGAAGAGTAGATGCTATTTATTTGTAAGCAGTTAGAAAATTCTTTACTGAGACAAAATTTGTTTTTCAAAATTTGGAAAACAAATCCTGAGGAAAGTAGAAGAGGAAGACGTAGATATATAAAGAAGAGGCTTTTTGGTTTTGAGCAACTGGTGTATGCAAAGACTCTGAGGATGCAATTTATCTATATACTGAGGGAATTAAGGAGTCCACATCAGTGGTCCTAATTCAGTTTTAGAAAGCTTGCTTAGAGGAAATACATGCACTAAAATAAGACCCACAGAAAGACAGCAGATTTGGAAGGAAAAGATGACATGGACATTGGACTCAAGGAGTTGAAGTTCTCCAGTGCAACATCCAGATACTATTTAGTATCCATTTGGATGTATAGGACTGGAATCCCAAGAGATAAATTTTGGCAAGTCTTACAGATTTCATAATCCTTAAAACATAAATGAAAGTTGAAAACATATGATGAACAAGATTATTCTTTGGAAAATATGAAGAAAGTGAAAAAAAGAGAGCTAAGACTGAATATTTTGTGATTTTAAATATGTCTGTCTCTCCCTGAACCACCAAAGATGGTAAACTTGGGTAGGACGTAGTTAAAATCTTCTCACCTCTGTAACTCCAGAGAGTAACACGCTGTAGGTCTTTGTAAAATAAAGCCATGTCATTTGTATCATACTAGATAAATTGCTGCTTTTCAAACCCAAAAAGTTGGCTTGCCTTTGAATTCTTTCTTCCATTTGTTTTGTTGCAGGATGGAAGCCAAAGAAAATAGCCTTTCTGTTGTCCCAGGTTTGGGTCAATACCAATGTGCGGGATATGAACGTCATGTAATCTACAAAGGTAAATACATGAAAGCCAAATAATAAAGATTGTATGTTTCAATGCTCATATTTTAACCCATGCCCCTTCAGCTCCCTGATTTGTGGACTCTGATCATCTCAGGTCAGGGCATTGTGAGGGAGCAGGTTCATCCACACTACTTGGAGAAGAGTTGAATCATTAGTGCCAGGCTCCATCTGTGCTTGATCAAGGAGTCTGCTCTACACTCTTCCTCTGTAGACAAGGAATATAAAAATCTTCACACTAGGTTAAATCCAGACAATGGGAAATGTATCATTCAATTGCGAGGAAGAATTTATAACAAGGCTGTCTAAGGCAATTTCTATATTAGTCAGAATAGCCCACAATTTCAGTTGCTCAACACACCCAGAGTTCATTCTTTATTCATACAAAAAGCATGGTTCCAGGTAGCCTCTGTACAATAATGGGGCAATCTAAGCTAAATTGATTGTGTGACTTTGCTGTCTTAACCCAAAGCTTTTATATCACACTCACTGAGACCAAGGAGAGAAGTCATGGGGCTCTCATACTTCCCTCCTATATTCTTTAGCTTGGAAGTGATGCATAAAATTTCCACTCATAATCCATTGGCCAGGAATAGTCACACAGCTTGGTATTCTGTGTGAATGGGAGAAGAACAAAACTGTATATTTCTGAGCCCAAATAATGTTTGTCTTTCTTTGAGAAAAAAAAAATAGAATTCCAGAACTCATTTTACAAATAGGAAGTACAGAGAGATTCAGTGACTTGATCAAGGTGCTAGAGCTATTTAAAGATAGAATTGGACAAATCAGTTTCCTGAGTCCAGGCTGAATACATTCTGAGGAAGTGATTCAGCTGTATATGGTGAGAATTCTGGAAGAAATTTTGAGGAATCCTCATCCATGGCCCTAATTTTAGAAAATTTACTTAGAAGAAATGCATGCACAAAAATAGGACCCACAGATATGGAAATATCAGGGAGGAGGAGACACATTTTATCTTTAAATTTTTATTAGTGTACAACATATATGCAGAAACATAGACAAGTAAACATAAAGGCTGATGAATTTTCACAAAATGCACACAAGTGAAATGGTATCAGTATCCCAGAAACCCTCCCTCTCTTTCTTCCCTGTCATCACTGTCCCACTCCTGAAGTATTTTCTATACTAACTTCTAAAACTAGACATAATTTTTCTGGGTCTGAATGTTTTTATGTAAATAATTGCATGACACAAACTTTTTTGTTTTTGGTATCTTTCTTTCTATGTTTAGTTTGTGAGATTTCTGTAGAATGACTATACCACAATCAGATTCTCTATTTCACTATGAAAGGATATTTGAGTTATTTCCAGATTGTAACAATTATGAATAACACTGCTATAAATAGTCTTGATGTTTCTTTTGGTAAATGTACACATGTGTTTCTGTTAACCGGGTAAGGTCTCTTTAAAATGTTAATTAACACTACTGCATAGCAGGTAAAAAGCTGTAGGAAACTATCACTTTGTACCTTTCGGTGAAGACAATATGGATAAGATGCAAAATTATAGTTTTTTTAAGAATTCAGAAAGCAGAGGATACAGAGAAACTTAAATTAGCTAAACTCCAGAAAGTAAAAAATAAAACAATAAGAGTAAGAGAAAGATTTATGAAATTAAAAAGTTTCTTATATTGCTTTTGTTTTTGCTTTTCTTTTTTTCTCTTTTTTGTACTGAGGATTAAACTTGGGGCCTTTTACCACTGGGCTACATTTCTATCCCTTTTATTAAATTTTATTTTGAGACAGGGCCTAAGTTGCTGAAGCTGGCCTTGAACTGGCAATCCTCCTGCCTCAGCCTCCTAAGTAGCTGAGATCACAGGCCTGTGCCACCACATGCAGTTCTTATATTGTTTTTAATATAAGTAATATAATACAAGTTGAATGCAAACTTCCTAAGCTTAAGATTCATATTGTAAACTGGGCGCACTAGTACATACCTAATCCAAGTGACTCAGGAGGCTGAGGCAGGAAGATTGAGAGTTCAAAGCTAGCCTCAGCAAAAGATAGGTACCAAGCAACTCAGTGAGACCCTATCTCTAAATAAAATACACAATAGGGCTGGGGATGTGGCTCAGTGGCCAAGTACCCCTGGAACCAAGAAAAAAAAAATAGATTCATATCATAAACTCCAGAACAATCACTAAACATGTGACTCAAATAGATATATCAAAATTTTCATTGAGCAGTTAAAACGGAGCACAAAGTAAACTCGCAGAGTCATGGGGATTGGATAACTCCAATTGAAAAAACAGCTCATATAAAATAGAATGCAAAATTCTGCACTAGGGACTCTATTTGATATGAATGGTACCCCCTGAAATTGTACAATGCAGCAGTCCTTTGATGCCTAGAGTGGCAAACCACAAAGCAAATCCTCACACATCTAAAAATGAGAAGTAGACAAATACACAATCATATTAGGAGCTTTTAACAATTTTTTTTTTACTTAAACCCATTTTATTATGAATAAAATAGTACATAGTAAAAAGACTATTTCACTTAGTCCCACCATTCATAGTTAAACCAGTTTGTACTTGGTGTGCAGCTTTTCAGATTTGTATTTATGCACATATACATGTGTAAATATTTTTACAAAATACATACCATGAATATAATTGCCTCTTAAAGACATCTTCAAACCCTGAAAATGGTTACTCACATCTTACAAGCTTGCAATTCCCTCTCTATGGCTTTATCCTAAGAAAGTAACTGTACCAGAGATGGAGGAACAAAGATGTGGCTTGGGGCCTTATTTAATGTCTAAAGTATCACTAAAACAATATCCAATAATGGAATCACATGAATTTTGGTACATCCAAATGAAAGGCTATTCTTAATGATATACACTTAACATGGATACCAAATGAGAGGGAGATCTAAATTAACAATATTTTTGAGAAAACCATGAATAAAATCAATAAAATTATAGAAATAAACATATTTATCTAATTGACTTTTAAAATACTATATAAAATATTAGCAGAGTATGCCTACTTTTCTCATCCACATGTAATATTCACCAAGCTACACCATATTTTGGGTCAGAAAATATACGTACCAATAAATGTTAAATGATTAGCACCAATCAGAATATATTCTTTGAATAGCACTATTAAATTAGAAAGAAATAGCAGTAAGATATCTGTAGCATTTCTAATATTAGAAATACAAATAAAATACTTCTACAAAACTTGATGAATAAGAGAAAGAGAAATAACTAGAAAAATAAAAAAATATATAAAAGTGATAATAAGAACAAGCAACATTTGAGAACTGAAGCTAAAACAGTGCTTAAAGGTAATTTTTAATTCCAAGTGATTATATTAGAAATGAAGACTAGCATAAAAATAATAATCTACATTGAAGAATGTAGGGAAAGAAATCTAACCAAAGGTGAATCAAAGGAAGAAAATAATAAATTCAAAGGCAGAAGTCAATGACATAGAAAAGAAATAAACAATAACAATAATGGACAAAGCCAGATATTTGTTCCTTGAAAATATTAACAAATTGGTGAAAACATATAGAGATTATTCAAGAGAAAAATAAAGTACAAGCTACTAATAAAAATAAATGATGTCTATTTCTGCCAATCTACTGATGATAAAGTTATAATGACACCATGTTCTGAACAGCATTTTACTAGTTCATTTGACAACTTACATCGTATTGACATATTCCTTCTAAACAGAATTTACACAAATGTTCTTCAGTCTGGCTGACCTCTACTGATTTATCTTCATATTCATTGACTGTCTTCTTCCTGTTCAAATCTGCTGTTGAGCATCTCTGTTGTTTTTCATTTCAATTATTTGACTTTTAACTCCATATTTTCATTTGGCTCTTTTTAATATAATTTTTCTCTCTATTATTACATATGTGTGTGTATATATATGTATGTATATATATATATACACATATATATCTTAGTGAGATAGGATCATCATAGTTTCATTCTTCAGACATGATTTCCTTTAGTTTGAACAACAAAAAGATAAATCACCACCTTCTTTTGTTTTACAAAAGAAGAAACAAAATTGGCCAATAAATAAAAAGATGTTCAGTAAAATTTGTCATTAGAGAAATATAAATTAAATATAAATGAAAACTGTGATAATACACAATTTTACTTCTCTTGGAAAGGACTTTTTTAATTTGAAGAGATAAGGCCCATAGTAAAATTTGGCAAGCATGTGGAGCCACCAGAAGGGTTCATTCAGCTGATCAAGGCATAAGTTGGTAAAACCACTTTGAAATACTGTTCGATGGGGATTTTTTTTAAGTTAAATATAAACTGCATTATGGTCCACCAATTTTGCTACTAGGCATTTGCCCAGGAGAATTGAGACATGTGTTCAGAAAATAAACTTTTTCAAGACGGTACATATCTGCGTCATTTGTAATTACTAAAACCTATACGACCCACACCCCATCAACAGAATAAACTGTGGTGCATCACCACTATAGAATACTCCTTGGCAATAAAACTGAGCATAAGACTGGCACTCACAACAAATGAAGGAATTTGTACAACATTTTATTAAACAAAAGAAATCAAATATGGAAGATACATATATATTATTATGTATTGATAAAGTTAAGAATAAATAAAATTAATTTGAGGTGACAGAAGAAATTCCCCCTCAGGGATGCAGAATATTGAATAGGAAGGGACAGAAAGGTTTCTTTTGCAGTGATAAGAATATTCTTTACCTTATTTTGATAGTTTTATGGATTGAACTTGTCAAGTTCATAGGATTAAATCTTCACCTTTTATTCTGTATAAATTACACCTCACTAAAAAGTACAGTTGAAAAGTATATAACAATTTAATAAAATTTCTCTAATAGCAATAAGATACTATTAACCTATGTCTCCAATTACTAATTAGACAAAAAAAATTCATGCTAAAAAATGTCCATTGGATGGGGTTGTGTTTAGACCTTCAAGCCCTTGAATCTAAAATGTAAATATTTTATCTCATTTAATGTCTCAAAGATCCAGTCAGTGCCATGAGCATACGAGGTGAAGAGCTGCTCAAAGACAGAAACAACATTGATAGAAAAGAGAAATAAATGCAAGAAAACTCAGAAGTTTTTTCCCCCATTTCCCTTAAAAAATGTCCAAACAGATTTTATCTTTCAATTTGTGAAAAGAAGGCAGTCTCCTTTCAGCTGAATCTTATTAAGGCACCAAAGCATTGTGCAGCCAGATGAGAAAGCTGTGAATCAAAGGGTTCGTGACACTTGTGCCGACAACCCTCTCTCCGAAGCTCAATGTGGGAAGGGAAAGGTGGTGGAGACCCGCCTCCACATTGTACCCCATCACCCAGCCTTGCTCCTCCAGCCTCCAGTCCCACCCACGGCAGCTCAGAAGTACCTTAGAACAAGGTGAGGAATGTGACTTTTGGGGGAGTCCAGTCCATCTCAATTCATAACCTCTAAGATAACCTTGAAGATAAAATTGGCACCTAAGATGCCTTTTTAGCTTTGTGGGAGTTGGGTATATTGAAAACCCCATGTACTTCAAACTGTTTGCTGGCCCCTGTGACATCTTCCCAATGCTTGCATTTCAAGATAAAAAGGTGGCATGTATTTTGGACTTGAGTGTTCTTTTGCTTTCACATTTATTTATTCCACCAATGTAATTGAGTGCCTACTATAAACCAACCACTGACTTAGCAGCTATATTTGCTCTAAAGGATGAATTGAGGCACAGAAAAGAGATCATATTGGGACATTCAGAGTGCATGTTTAATGGGGAGTAGGGGCCTCTGTCTAAATCGCATAGGAAAATAAGTAATTGATGGAAGTCTTTTAATCCAATTAAAATGTAGGCAAGGCATCTGTTATTATGGTAGCACTCTGAAATTATATTATGATGTTTACTAAACTCTCCATGTTACACATTACATGAATCCTATATATATTAACCCCTTGATAGATAATTTCCCTGACTAACATATCCAAGGCTAAGTTGTAACAGACAATGTTCTGGGAGGGTTTGGTGCTTTCCTTGGATTTGTTGGAGACCCATCACTTTCTAGGCTGAGTGTACTTATTCTTGCACTGGAGGCAGATGTGATCCATCAAATGACTTTATATAGCACCATTCCAACAATGCCCTGAATTCCAAGCTTGCTACAATTCAGGTATAAAGAGACATGTTGTCCAGGGATGGAAATTGTTATGGTTTAGATATTAGGTGACCTCCAAAAGCTCATGTGTGAGACAATGTAAGAAAGGTCAGAGGTGAAATGATTGGATTAGGAGAGCCTTAACCTAATCAGTGGACTTATCCATTGATGGATTAACAGAACGGTAATGATAGGTAGGTAAGATATGACTGGAGAAAGTAGGTTAGGTAATTGGGAGTATGCCTTTGGGGTTTATATTTTGTTTCTGGTTAGCAGAGTGCTCTCTCTCTCTCTCTCTCTCTCTCTCTCTCTCTCTCTGTCTCTCTCTCTCTTTCTTTGCTTCCTGGAGCCATGTCCTGAACAGCTTTTCTCTACCAGACCCTTCTACCATGATGTTCTGCTTCACCTTAGGCCCCGAGCAATGGAGTTGACCATCTATGGAATAAGACTTCTGAAACTGTGGAGCCCCGAATAAACTTTTCCTCCTGTAATTGTTCTTGTCATGTCTTTTGGTCACGGTGATGAAAAATCTAATTAAATCAGAAATTCTGTTCACATAGCCCCTAATAGTTGCTAGAGAGAACAATAACTAGATGTAACAACTTGTTCTGGGACCAAGATGAAGAGAATTTAGGGACTGAGACCCACCCCTGATCTAACCAAAGGGAAAGAAATCAGAATATTTGAACTTGGGAGAGGAAATATAGCTGGTTAAAAGACAGAATTTATTTAATTTTCTTATTGTTCCAAATCATCCCAACTTTTTGTCTTTGGACCCAAATCTTAGGAACATTTTTGCAACTGCATGTGGCAGTAGCCACCAATAAGCAGTCAAAGAAGAGTTATATCTTTGAGAATCTGAGGGCTCAGGCACCTCTGTTAGTAATGTGCTGACAGAATATGTTTAGAGAGAGTGCACTTTTCCTCACTTCGATGTGATGTTTATTTAAGCAGAAAAGATGAGTGCCTCCAAATCATAGAGCTGTTAGGTCCAAATTAAATACCTGTGTTCCAGGACCTCTGTGTATAGCTTTGAAGAACGATGTCAGTGGAGATCTGAACAACTTTTGGGGGAGACTTGGAGGTAACATAGGACAAAGAATCTAAGACATAAACATGAAAGTGATCCTCAGAAAGGCCACTCAAGAGAAACCTCAGGTACTCCTTGGTTCAAAGGTGTGGCTTTGGATTCCAAAAATGTCACTGGTTCTGTTGTGACAGACTGGTGTAGTCTGAGAAATAAGAACTGTACTTCCAGTCAGGAGTTCACAAAGCTAGCATGTGCCCTCTGGTGCGCTTGCTGCTTCTCCTAGATCCCCGGCCCTTAAACAACAGCCCAATCCACTGTAGGGGCCTCCTGCCAGCTCAAACAAGGCACTTAGAAATTACTTCTCTGCCTGCTTGGATGAGGCACTTAGAAAACTGTGGGTGTCTGCTTTTTCACATGTGTAAAAGGAGACATGTCATTCACATACTTCCTATTTGCTGTCATTGGTTTAGATTCTATAGAATGAGAAAGAGGGAAAGGGAGAAGAAGGAATGAAGGAAAGGAGGGAGGAGAGATGGAAAAGAGATGGAAGGAGCCAATAAGAAGTTTCTCTTAGGCAGTTATTAGGATTAAAGAAACAAAAAATGTTATACCAGATGCAGTATGGTAAAATATTTTCACTATTGGGTTCCTTGCAGGAAAAGATTTGTGTTGGTGAACTTTATGGACTAACTTGACTTCTTCCCAATTCAGCCCCAGCACCACAGAATGTAAACAAAGTTACAGATAGGACCTTTAAAGTGGTAATTAATTAAATGAAGTCACGGGTGGGCCCTAACTATATGTATATTTGTGGAGACAAGGTCTTCAAAGAAGTAATAAATTCAAAATGAGGTCACTAGGGTGGGGGCCCTCACCAGTAAGACTGGTGTCCCTAGAAGAAGAGAAGGGGACATCAGGAGATAGAGAAAAGGTCATATGAAGACATAGAGGCTATCACTCCATGGTAAGACTTTTTTAGGACTAATTTCCTTTTTTATGAATTTCTGGATTTTTGCATAATAATATTGAATGATCAAATGTGATGCTGGTAATTATGTTTTTAAACATCACTGAAAGGTAAGTAAAAACTGAACCAAAACAAACACATGCCCCTCAAAAAATTTACTTGTGACTTTTTTAATTCACCAAGGGAGAGAGTTTTATGTGTACTTCTTCAGGTGTATCTCTAAATATAAATTTTTAATGACATAAAATAATTTCACATGAAACTTTCAGGAATTAGAATTACATGATTTTGTAGTAGTTGGAGTAATGCTTACCTTTTGTATTTTCATGTGAAAGGAAAACTGTGACACCATCGTTAGTCACCGTCATTAAATAGAAAACAAAATAAATGGGAAGAAAGGAGAGAGAAAAGAGGAAAATCTTTAAGGAGAAAGGAAGAACTTGTCAGTTCTGAGCTCAGAGAAAATTTAATTTGTAGAATCTGTATTTTAGTTACATTTTTCATACTTGGTCAATATAGAATATTCTCCAAAGTACAAATACTACTCAGAGCAAGCTTCGCCTCAAAGGCATATTGGTTCTACTTTGGGCAAATTGCTTTGTCTTCCTCATTAGCCTTGAATAGGCAAAAATAAATATTTAAATTCACAAAGATTTCAAGTCACTTCAGCGTAACCCTGGCCATCTTGCCTGATAGACTCTATTCTTATGAAAGGCATGATTGTTGAGAAACTGAAAAATTCCACTTTGAGGTTGGGGGGCTGTTTCATGGAAGGGCGATGTGATGAGTGGACAGAACTTGGATAAGGGAAATGGATGTGGTCATTCCTGTTGCAAGAGAAAACAGAACAAAGGCACACAGGTAAGAAAATGTGGGGCATTGTATGGAATAAAAAATGAGCAGTTTTGTTTTGCAGGAGCACAAATATATGAGATTAGTTAGTTATTAATTTGAATGATTCATGTACTACTTTTGCCTTTATTTCATAGGGACTTGAGGATGACTGTGAGTTTGCTTCCCTCTGGGCATCACAGCTTCCTCGCCACTCACAGTTACAGTGTTCTGCAGAGTGTAAGTAGATATGTAGGAATTTATAAAAGATCCTAGCATATGTGAGATTCTTTATTGAAACTAGTTACTATTATTTGCATTAATAATATTACTATGTGGCACCTGAACTCAAAATGCCACAATGACACCAATAAAACAATACCCAAATGCGTTTATGCCATCTTTCAATCGGAGAATCTCAAAGTGCTTTACAAACATTAATTAATTAAGGTTCAAAATTAATTAGCATGCATTAATTTTTCATTGTATAGAATAGACTTTGCAGCTTCATTGATTTTTACGTGCTAATAAGCTTTGCTTGAGTCTCTTCATTTTTTTTTCACCCTCTGTGTCTAAGAAGGTATAAAGAGGAGAAGGAAAAGACTTGTGGCATTTGGGAGAATGGAATTTGATTTGAATTTGGACTTTTCAGCTGTCTGTGTGATTTTTAAATGCCGGCGCTATCATGGAGAGGGCCGGCTTTGTGGGGTCAGTTCTAACTTCTCTACGTGACACAGGAGAACTGTACAGGGAGGTGCATCTGCGCTCTCCTCTGGCTGTTTTTCCTTTCTGCCTGGCATGCCAGGTTTTTAACATTTTGCTATTGCCCTGACCTAGATTCATATGGAAATAGTGATGCTGAAGTCTGGACAGGACATGGACCACTTGTGATTGTGTGGCTTAAGTGCCTGTAAAATATGACCCGAGTGTCTGGAAGGGGAAAACACTGACAAATCAGATCTATTCACACTAGAGGTTGGTTTGAAGAAATGCACCTAAGGATTGGGAACTTTCTTCAGAGATTAAATGGAAAAAAACTAAAAATACATAAATAAAAGGCAAAGGAGTATTATACAAGGGAAGTAGCAATTGGAGAATCTATCTGAAGGATTGGGTTTCTTCATTTGTTTTAATCATACCAGCTTTAGTAGCAGATCAGGATTTGAAGATTGTTTTTATTTACAAATGATGTTTTAAAATTTTCATTACAAAATGCATTGCTTTTTTTGAAAGAGGAGCTGAGTGAGGCCCAGCTGGTGCATCCTGACTGGCCTAATGGAGATTCTCCCATCTGCCTCCCGTTAGGGAGAGAGCTGACCTTGCGTGTCTAGGAGCAGGTTGGGGGTGGTATTGCTTACATGTGTGTCTGGGAGCTGAGCTGGGCCTTGGCTTATGAAGGCTTCCTTTTTGAGGGTCAGACTCAGGCCAGGGAAGATTTAGCCTCCTGGCCCTGATGTACTCCACGTGGCTCCATTCCCCATCTATTCACCCTCCCTGTGACGTGACTGAGCTGCCAACTCTCACTCATTCCTTCCTGTTCTCCAAGCTGCTCAGTTCTGCCACAGGGAGGGCAGCACATTTCCCAAAGTTCACACTCCTCTGTAAGAGAGTCTTCTTAGACTGGTCATTCCATGGAATATAACAGAACCAAAGTTTTGGGGATCAGCTTGTTTCCTCGTGAGTTGCCACCAGTCAGTGGCATTGGAACTACGCCTTTGATGAAGAGTGGATTTAAGGAAGAAAGGAAAAAAAAAGAGATTGGTGTGAAACTGGTCTTTTCTTAGGGGAGCCAGAGTCTTTTCCCTTTGAGAGAAAATGTTAAATTATCTTCTGAAACTAGAGCATTCTTGTTGTCATTTCTATCCATCAAGCATCCTTCACAGACCAAGATTCTTGGGGCATGTGGGCTCTAATCGTCCCCCTGCCTAATTGCTTTTGGTTCATGGTACTTGTCACAGGGGGGACTTCTCACTCCTGTCCAGCTGTGCAAATCCTAACCATTCTTCAAGTTCCAACCTCTGTCCTCAGTTCTTATTGCAGTTTACCTGTCTACCCCGCCATCGGCTCTCTTCAGCCTCTGAACTAAGGCAGCATTATTGTCTGAACTATTTGGCAATTAATCACAGACAGCCCTGCCTTGTGACATCTCCCATATTCTATCATTGTTAAATTCAAACAATTTAACTTTTCAGGTGCCAAAACACCTTCTTATACTTTCTACAGCAGAAACCAAAAGTTGTGCTCTTTGTGTTTTTCTCTGTGCATGTCAGGGTGTGGGTCACATGGTCACAGTGATTACTTTTTGATTGATTCAAAATACTAGGACAAGAGGCATCAATTATTTCAATCACTTATTTATGAAAAAATGCATGATATTCTCCAAGGAGTTACATTTGTATAACATATGTATACATAAATCCATATATGTCATTTTATTGAATGCAGGTTTTAAAAAATAATTAATTAATCAGAGAGAGAGAAGAGAAAATGGTTGAAGCATACTGGCTATCTCTTGGAAACCAAAGGCAGCTGGGCTTCATGTATTTTGGGTAGAAACAGAACAGTTCTCAGAGGTGCAGGCAGGGCTCTCCCTATTCCCTGCCCAGGATATCATTTTTATTTTACTCTGCTTATTTGGTTTTCAGTCTCTTCATATATAAACTGACTTCCTGTGTGGCTTAGGCTGGGGGACAGCCTCAGAGTTTGAGAATTTATGTTATCTCAATTCTAGCTACACCCAGAGACTGACCAGGTATTAATCAATTCCAATTCTAAATTCCAGGGAAAGAGAGTCTGTTTGGCTTAAATTGGATTAGAAGACCATTCCAGGCCCAAATGGCAATCACTGAGGGACCAGGTTATATAAAATATAGTCACTGGGGGCCCATCTTTGTGAGAGGGAGTCAACTCAGAGTGAGGGGACATTATCATCATCTAGTCAGACTCTCCCAAATTTTATCAACTGCAAATCTTAAATTGGATCCTTCCTTGATTTTAAAATTGAGTCATTCATTCAAATGGATACTGAGATTTTGACTCTCTTCTCTTTTCCTCGTCCTTATATTCTTTGGATTCTACCTCCTAGCTGCTTCTCCCTCCTCCTCTGTGCCTCTTAATGTTGCCCTCTCCCAAGTCCACTACGCTCGCTACTGGGATTATTACAAAAGTCTTCAAATTGTTCTCCTGGTTTCTAATCCCACCTGCACTTCCTAGTTATACTCCACATACAGATGATTTTAGAGCACAGCAGAATGAGCTTAATCTCCTGTATTAGAAAACAGAGGTTATTCCCCATCACCTACGTTAATTCATTCATTCAATATGAGTTAATATTTGTTGACCACCTATTATGAGTCAGACACTGCTTTAGAAAATGAAAATAGAAAGAAAATTGAGATACAAAAGGTCCCAGGGCACATGGGACCTTGATGGAAGGCAGACATAATACAATAAACTATTGTAGATAGAAATAATTAAAACAAAGGAAATAAACAGGTTTATAAGAGCAAGTGTGGAGAAATGAGGCCAATTTAGGTGAAATCGTCAAGAAAATCTTTATGAAATGATCTGTGGGAAGAAACTATGGCTATGAGGATGTGTAGGAAGAATATTCCAAACAGAAGGAAGAGACATGAGTCAGGTTGAATTGTTCCAGAAACAGAAAGGTGGCCACAATGAGCCAGGGTAAGGGTGGCATGGCACAAGGTAAGGTTGGAGAGGCACCAAGGGCTTGGCTGTCATTCAAGCCACTGTTCTTCCATGTTTAGTAGAAATCAAGTACACAGGGAGGAATGTCTTAAGACTCACTTTGAAAAGTTTCTAACTTTAGATATTTACTGTAGCTGCTATGGAAATGAGTTGTTGGATATCAAGAATCCAGCTGAGAGATGACTAATGTAGTCCAGGAAGAAGATGATGGGTCTAAATCATGCTGGAAGTAGAGCCCATAGCACTCTATGCAAAACATGTCAAGAAGGTGAGGTAAAAGGAGGAGCTAAGGAGACTCTTAAATTCGACAGATATTGGTACCTGTCCTAGTCAGATACAATGAATATTATAAGCTCAGTAGTGTATAAACAACAGAAATTTGTTCCCACAATTTTGGAGACCAGGAGTCCACCGAGAAGGTTCCAGGGCAGTCAGTGTCTAATGAGGGCCTGGTTTGTAGATGGTACCTTCTTGCTGTGTTCACATGGTGGACGGGGCACATCAGATCCTATGACACGTGAGGGCACTGCTCTCATGAACTTGTCACTTCCTGAAGTCCTATTCACCTAAAACCATGGGGATTTAATATGAATTCTGGGAGGACATGAACACTCAAATCAGAACAGTACTTTTTCCTAACGTCAGGATGATTCGGGGAGGAACAGATTCGATGTAAGTTAGGGCAGGGAGTGAGAAAAAAATCAAACATAAAAACTCAGAGATGCCTGATATATTCCAGGAAATATGTCAATCAGGAAGCTAAATGTATGAGTCAGAGGAAAAATGAGAACTCAAGAACATTAACTTGAGAATAATGAACAAATATATGATGTTTATAACTTTGGTACCCAGTGATGTCATGAATTATTAAAAGAGAGTGTAGAGAGAGAAGAGAGAGGACCCTGAATTGAAGTGCAAGGCACTCTAAAATTTACTTGTTAGGTAGAGGACCAAGCAGCAGTAGGATCTGAATGGATCTTTCCAAGTTGTCTGTCAACCTAAAAATTCAGTGAGCTCATGGTCTTGAACAACATATATTGCCAATGCTCTTTGTATCTGGCAATGAGGAATCACTTTAGCTTCCTTCTCCTAAAGAATGCAGAAAATTGGCATTTGCACAAAAATGTATGTTTGCAGAACAAGGATAATATAAAGCTGATATCCCCAGCAGTCAGCCTTCCAACCACCCCCCAGGACAGTCTGAATGAAAAAATGATTATGTACTTAATGTCCACTGAGTACCCTGGAGAGAAAAAGAGCATACTATAATTGCAAAGTATTATTTTTACCATTATTAATACATGAATCATTCATTAGAATAAAAGAACTAGGAATCGGAAAGTCAGGAGATAATAGGCTGTGTTTATAATGTTGCAGAGAAGGAATTGCCCACATAAATCCCCTCCCACTAGGATGTGAAGCTGATTCCCACACACTGAGTGTGTTCTTATCTTAAACACAAACCCTTAGCACTAGCCCTAGAGAACTACATATTTGTAGTCAAGTGAGCATCTATCTTGTGCATCTTATTTCTTCCTGATGACCTTGCCTGCCCGACAGGGCTTCTTGATCAAACGTCCTGGGAGGGAGTTAACTTCTTTTGTAGGATTGCTTCGAAAGATACCATCCTTTCAAATGGTGTGACTTCATTTTAAAAGAATGAAGGAATTCACAGTACTCTGGAAGGACTTTAAGAATACCAAGTCTAAGCATCAAATCTTGGATTTTTCATCAAAATTGCCCATTGCTTGGAGACTAAAGGTTTTATCGTGGAGCAAAACAGAGAAACCCTGCAACAAAAGCAATTATTAAGATGTGCATCTGAATAAATTTTTAGAAATGCAAAATAACAGAAGACCCCAAACTTGATATCCAGGTCCTTATTGACTAAAATATTTAGAGTAAATATGACCAAATCTAACTATGCTATTTCTATCCTTGTATTTTGTAAAGTGGCATAATATATTTTCCTGGGCAGACCTTCTGGGCAATAAAGAGCA
This sequence comes from Sciurus vulgaris, assembly GCF_902686455.1. Taxonomy (NCBI): domain Eukaryota; kingdom Metazoa; phylum Chordata; class Mammalia; order Rodentia; family Sciuridae; genus Sciurus; species Sciurus vulgaris. The sequence goes on from NC_136475.1 coordinate 47,893,864, forward strand.
AATGCATCCAGGGCTGATTGAAAATTCACATTAAATTTCTCAAATGGAACATTAAATTTGAAGGGGGTAAATTAATACTGAAACAGGCAATGACGAATTAAAAAGAAACAAGTTTTCTTTTATTTTTTTCTTCATGGGTAAGGAAAAAAAAACAAAAAAGGCCATTGGAAAGGCAGATTCCTCTTTGCCAACAGTACTGGGGGTGTTGGAAGTGGAGGGTTTGGTTGGCGGAAGTTCCATGATTTTATTCAAATATCACACAGCTTTAAAACTAGATTGGCAAAACTCCTGAATACATGTAATTCTGTCCTTGAGTAGTAATGCTAGACGGTCCTTCTAGCCCCCGATTATGAAGATGATTTCATTACAGTGTCCTCATTCATCGCATTGTTCTTCCTCTCTCCATGTGAACCGTGAGTGGCAATTGGAAGGTCCACAATATTGGTAATCACGCGTGAGAGGGGCTATTAAGCAATAATCCTTTCCTTTTTAATTGACTTACAAGCCACACATGAAATCAGTCTCATTTTTGACCAAAAATATTATTCCCAGCTTAACCAGCCATCTTATTCACCAGACTTTTTGCCAAAATGATTTTTGACTGCATCAAGGAATCAAATTCACTCTAAAAAAAGAAATGTGTCACAGTTGAATGTGTTTAAATAGATGTGCCCTGGGCTTCAAAGGAAAAACTAAAGACAGATACTAGAAATTTGGAAAGGAAAGGGACTATTGTTACTGGAATAAGAGTAAATCCTCCCCAGATAATAATTTTCTATAGGAATGGCTTTATTATTGTTAATAAATTCAGTCCCATTATTTTGATGACATTTAAACAGAAAGTCCCATGTTGGGTGTAAAGAGAAAACACATTTGAGACACCTGTTTGTTTTCTAGTGTATCTACAAATTTTCTGCTAAATTTATTCTCAACTTACACATTGACTAAGGAGACAGCAGCTTCTTTAGTTCTACCCTATCCCTCTATTCCCTTCGACATTAAGATTGCTTCTGAAATCTTAAGCTGGTCAAAATTTGTTTCTGAAATTGATTTCTTAACTCTTTGAACACAGATTTTTAAGCATCTGAGCCTGTGTTTCTGCTTGTACCCACTGGTGTGCCCTCAGAAGTACTGTGCAAATGACACTGTATTATTTCAAGAAGAGGTAGGCACCCCTATTCCACTCTGAACCATAGCACTCTCACTCACAGGATGAAAGTCACACAGGAAAAGTGGCAGATGGAATTTGAAACAAAATTTGGGTCAATTCTTACAGACTAAAAAATATTTGGGTTCCTGAAGTTTATGCCAAATTGTTTAATGAATGATGAATAAATTAAATAATAAATAAGTAAATAAATACATGCAAGTTGACGGGGTCTAGAACTCAAAGTCTTAATCTCATTAATATCAGTGCCCATTAATTCACAGAGCTGAGGCCCCTGCAGAAAACCCTTTTCCTATGTAGGAAATCTAGCCACAAAAGATGATACTCGAGGTATTAGCTGAGGAAAAATGCTGGGGTCAGATGCTCTAAGAATAGTTGTTTGCCGTATAATAAAGCCTGTTCCTTCTTCTAGACTCAACTGTCTCTAATCCCAAAGTTCATTGAAAATAAAACCAGGAAAAAAAAATCCTTCTAAGAGGTCCTTTCTTTTGTCTGTGGGGGTCATTTCCTGTATTTAGGGGTATTCTGTGGTCTATCAGTGTCCATCTGTAAATATCTTCCAGATTTCCTAAATGATCAGTCGTCTAGGACTCTGGCGGGCTTCCTACAACAGATATGGATTTAGTCTTGTATTTCTTGTGTCATTTCGATGGGATTTGAGGAGGGAGGAGAAGAAAGTCATTTGTTCAGTCAGCCATTTTGATTCAGAGTTGATAACCTTTTATCAGGGCAGGCACAGAGGGACAGAACTCCTGCCCCAGATCCTTTAAAAAGCAATTGTGAGAGACGTTTAGCACGTTCAGAACACAAGCAACCTGACCTACATTCTTTCAGTATATTGATTTGCAAAATCCGTCTTTCTTTACTTTCATATTTTCTGTGCTTCAACTCTTTAAGAAAAAAAATAAAACAGCAATAGTGAAAAGAAGTTATTCATTGCTTCAACTTTTAACTCTCCAAGCATGATAAACAGAGAGGGTATGCCATTTTTACTTATGAGAGGATGTATTTTTACTTATTAGTTCTACAGTACAGAGAAGAACTTATGCTTTCCTCTCATGAGGGATTTTTATGAATTGTTATTAAAATGAGATGTAGCATGTCTTATATCATAGAAAAGGTTGTTAAATAAGAAAACTAATCAACAAAAGGGACACAGTACTTACTTTGAAAGATGAAAAGGCAAGACAAAGATGTCATTCATTTTAGTCTAGGTGTTGGTCGTGGGGTGGTAGTGCGTGTGTTTGCATGTGTGCATGCTCGTGCCTGTGTATGAGCTCCCACACAAGACTTCAACTTAAGTCATATTTGATCATGTGTTTTCTCGTTGAAACCCAATGCGAAGACTCATGGCAGAGGAGGGATGGGAGTTTGCAGAAAAGAGTAAGGGCTACTGGAGCTGGAAGAGAACAGGATAGAAGGACGGGAGAAATAAAGGAGGATTCATGCTCGTGGACTCTGGTTCTTCAGGGCTCAGTATCACGATCTACGTGCCATGTGCCTTTCTTTTGAAGCAGTCTTCCTTGACACCCTTTCTCAGTGCCCAGTGGCCTTTTGTTACTAAGCATGTGTTCAGAAATCCTACAGTAATGTTTCCTCTAAGACATCCCTCCCAGCAACTGCTCCTACTTGAATAATTTCTGTTCTCTCCAAAAACTAGTTCTAGCCAGGCCTAGTGAGCCATGCCTGTAATCCCAGCAGGGTGGGAGGCTCATGAAGGAGGATCACAAGTTTAGGGCCAGCCTCAGTAATTTAGTGAGGCCCTCAAAATAAAAATATATATATATATTTAAAAAAATAGAAAGGGCTGGTGATATGGTTCAGTGGTTAAGCACCCCTTGAGTTCAATCCCTGGAGGGGAGGAGACCTCTAATTTCTTCCCCTTCCGTATAGAATTTTCCCTGCTTATTCCTTGTGCTAATCTCTCTTTTATTCATGCATCACTTAGACTCTACTTTTTATAATAAAATAAATATTTTTCTGGCAAAACTATAGTAACAAGAAGGAATAGTGTGACCATCCGATATTTGTAGAAGGTTTAGAAGTTTACATTGTGCTTTGACATTATTAATCTCACCGAATTTAAGGAAATCATTACATGCTATGTAAATGATAAGGAATTAGAAAGCAAAAAGGAGTCAATGACCATCCTAGTTGCTCAGCTCTTTTTTGAGTAGTGGAGGTGGGAGAGGAAGGCTCACATGAAACTCTTAAGTTTCCTTCCATGCAGGCATTTGGGACCCAAGAGTGAGAAGTGCTTTCACCTCAGTCCATGTCTGGGCTTGAGACTCACCAGCTGTGTGATTTGAGCAAATCCCTGGTCCACTTTGACCTTCTGTTGTCCTTCCCAGGTTCCACCAGTGCCTGTCATGAAAGGACACATGAGCTGTAAGGACAACACAGTTCTGTAAAAATATCAGGCGCCATAGGACTGTCCTGTTCACAACCCTAGAAGGCACCCTTCTCATAGAATGAGAAGCTCTGGGGTGTGAGCACATGGTGTTATATTTCGATGGTATTCCACTGGAGTTCTGTGATTCCTGTGGCTCTGCAAATTGTTGTTGTTTGAATTTACAAAATGAGAAAATGAAGATTTGTATATGTGCAAAAATAAGTTGTCCGAAATCCAGATCTTCACAATGGGCAAGGTCTTAACAATCGCTATGTTATCTATTGTTTTGCAACTTAAAACAACAATGTATTATTTCCATTTCAAAGAATCTTATAACAAATGCTAAAGCCACTTCTAATTACAATTCAGTTGCCAATATTGTATACCTGTATCCACTGGCATATGTAGGAAATGCCTTCATGATGGGTTGACATTCAAGGGCAAGAATCTAACCAATGAATCTTAACTCTGGCTGCACATGAGAATTCATGCCCAAACCAACACCCTAAAACAATAAAATCAGAATCTCTAGAATGAAAAAAAAAAAACAAACAAACAAAAAAAAAAAAAAACAATGTATTATTTATCTCACCGATGTGGGGACTGCCAGACTACCTTGGGTGGACACATGGGGCCCCTCATGTGGTTTCAGTGGTACAGCAGTTGCAGCCAGAGTTATCTGAAGGCTTTTTCCTCAGCACCAGTGGTAAGGTGACTGGAACAGGATTCGGTCAATTTGTCATTGTTCTTCCTACATAGACTTTCCAAATGGAAAAGCTGGACTTTCTTACAGATTAAAGGCTTAGTGTGGTTAGATTTCTTGCATAGAGGCTGGCTTCTCATAGAATAGGAGTTACAAGAAGGCTGTGGAAAACCATGAGGTTTCCTAGGACCTAGACTTGGAATCCTGGAATGTCATTTCGCTGTGTTCAGTTAGGTAAGCAAGTGATAAAGCCCCCACCATTCAAGAGGAGGGGAGAAGTAGATTCCGCTTTTCAATGGGAGCATGGTGTGTAGCATAGGGAGGCAGAGAGTTGAGGGAGGTCATCTTAGAGACTAGCTATCACAATGAGCTCTCTCCAATCCTCTATCCATCGGCTGATCAATGTCTCAATGTCAATCAATGTCTCACAATGACAATGTTCTATCTGTCACTCACCCTAACACCAAGCTCATAACTACCCCTTGCTCATTTGGGTTGTGAGTGTGCGTGCATATGCACACATACACGCACAATCTTCTAATGAACATCATTTTTCCATCTGAACTTTTGTTTCAGATGGAATTAAGTGCTACAGAAGACACTGCTTTAGATTGTATCATCAAAGACCCATATAGACAAAAAATTGGCTTCTTATTCATACTTGCCTTCCTAATGCCAGAAGCCATGATAAAATATGCATGTGTGTTCACCTAGAAAAAGAACAGCTAGGTCAATATGACTACATCTAAGAAAAGAGCATGTCAGTGTGTGCAAGTGTGTGTGGGTTTGTGCATGTGTGTGTGTGTGCCAATGCATATGGAATGTATATGTATATGTATATGTTTATGTACATTTATCTTATCTATATGTAAATACACACACCAAGGATCATGGTCTGGACAACACAGCAGCATTATCATCTTCATGTAGAAAAATAAATCTTCAAATTCTGAAGCTCCAATTCTCCATAGATCTATTAATTTTCACTTGACTTTGGAATGGTAGATAATTCCTTATGGCTGTACTAAAACTACTTTAAATTATTGCCAAGTTGCTATAGTGTATTTTTGTACAAGTCTAATTTTTATAATGAAACAAAAGGGATGCACTTTTATTCTAAATACTGATGGTAAGAACCCTAATAAATTCAGGCTGTTTCTGTATTATGTGTTGGAGAAAATGCAGTGGCAGCCATGGAGCTACCAGGCATATCCTGCCAAGGAAATGTACATAAGGAAGGTATATGGAACCACCATTAGAAAAGCCATAAGAACGTCCCATATCTCCTTAATATGGTATTAAAATGATTTTAATTGTGTGCATACACCCACAGACCTCCAAGGGTTAACTGCACACAATGTAATGAATTCAATAATGATGAGTTAAAAAAGGTCTAATTAGCAAGTAACCACTTTATTATGAAAGAAAATGGTAATGAATTTAATAGCTCAAAATCATTAACAATATTTAGTTTGCTGGTACTTGTTCTCTATTATCCTCATTAATATGAACATTTAATATGTTTTAAAATGGATTTGTAATACTTTCTGTGCCATGAGGTTACACTGACAGAAAGAGTGTAATTATTCTGCTAATTGTTATCACTGTATGTTTGTGCTCCGAATAGAAGTATATTTAGGTGTTAATACCAAAAAAAAGTAATTAAGAAAGGAAAGATTTAAAACCTAATTAAACAAAAACTAAAAAAAGATAAAATAAAATAAAATCTTAGGCCACCATAAGAAAAGAATTTCTGAAGTAATTGCATTGGAAAGTTTTTTTCTTCTTTCCTTATTAATACATTTTTTCTATTGTTGTGGGTTTTTTGAAGGAGAACATAAAGTTATCTAAATGAAAACTTGGATAAAAAGAAAGAATCAGAAGAATTTCAAGACTTACACTCTTAGAGTGAGGTTAGTTCTTCACAATATGCCTGACCATTAGCAGTCTCTGTCAGGTGGACCCTCTGATGCTTGGGAGCCAGCCCCTCACACATGGGGCAGCACAGCGACCTTGCTCTCTCGCCTGAACCTCCTTAGAACCGGATGCCTCTTTATCTCTGTGGTCCCCTAGGATACAGGCACATACCCTGGTGCCTTCCATACTGAGTGTCATTTCTTCTGAAATCCAGTGTAGTTTTCCTTTTTAGACCAGAGCTGCTAAAGGTTAAAAAAGATTTCAACCACAAATTCCCACAGACCGATATATCACAGGGTAAAGAAGACTCATGTTGTCTGAACAACATTCAACATTGTCAGAGACTAAAAAGAGGCCCCGGTACAAGCAAAAGCATCCAGAAGCTTCTTCCCAACCAGGTCTCTGAATCTGCTCAACAAGCAGCCCAGCATGCCACTGAGAGTTGTTGTTGGATTGCCTTTCTTATTCTGGGCTGCTTGAAAATAGTTTGATAGACTCTTGTAATCAGGTTAACTTAATTTGACATCTGACTATAGTCGGTTCAATCTTGTAACTTTTAAAATCAGACTACACTTAAGGCTTCATTTTTCCTTCTGTAAATGCCCAATCTTGATTTTTATTTTTTTCTTTACCTCTACTCTTTGGGCCAATATTCCTTGAACAGGTACTCTTCTGGTGCTCTGCCAACAGCCTTCTTGTTTCAGAGATCTTCTTTTTGAATCAATTGTTATATGGAGATCCAGGCCTTGTGACTCTGAGGAAGTTTTAGAGGTCTGGTTAACACCAGATATTCTGGCTTCCACTGCAGTGTTTGGACAGCCTGCTTCTCCACCCAGCTTGATGTTGCTTTATCGTCAGCCATTGCCCTCCACAGAGGCATCTCCAGCAGCAGGATGCCCCCACCTGGTTATTATTTCACTGGGTATAAGTTTTAAAACCTTAAAAGCTATAGTAGGCAGACATTCTGTGTACTTGGGTCTATAAAGATAAGCCATAGCAGGAATAACCCCTCATAAGTCACTTCATTCCAGGTGCAGGAGACAGCCAACTGAGAGAAGAACTCTTAATAAAATGGTGACTTCCCTGACCTCAAACGAAGAGAGTATTAATATTCCTGGGCTGCCTCAAGTCGTGTCTCTTCATCTCAATAGCTTTACTCACCTTTTCTCTTTGTTTGGAGAAAATTTTCATGGTGTTACCTGCTTTTAACTACATTTGGATGACTAATAATCAATTTGGGGACTTGACTACCAGTCAAAAGAGACACAAAGGAAAATCTTACTAATTTTGGAAAGATACGATTGAAATTACCTGGGAATTCATAACGACTTTCTACACCAGTAGCATATTTCAATTAGTTCTCAATTTATTAGCAGCAATGTCAGGAATGGGGCTAGCATGAATTACAACACAGTTTCTGTTGTTTGAAAAAAAATTTTTAGTACTATAGTAAAGGTTCAAATATCATGAGAGAAAACAGTAAAGACAAACAAAGAAGAACTCCATTAAAAATGTTGAAAACTTCCAATATCCTTTCTCCTACCCCCGCCTATGTCCTCCTATTTTGCTTTCCTCCACCAAAAGGCACCGACTGCCTTCACTGCCCATCCCTCCTCCATCATCCTCTGGTTTTACTGTCATACTGATATTCCCCAACCAAATTCCACATGAAACAGATGAAATTTGAGATTTAGTTCTCTGGGTTCTACTTGCAAAGTACATAGAGAGAATTTAGATTCCCAGAATCAATCAGTTAACATATATCTATATTTTGAAAGTATTCTCTTGGATGTGTTGGATATAATACCAGAAGCATGTGGGCTTCAATTAAAGTTGGTTCATTCACTCTTCCTCTCAGTTGCCCTATTAACACCACAGTGCATTTTCTACAGAACCCAACAAAGTATGAGCTCTCATTTCTGCTTTCGAGGAACAAATTCATTCGATATGGAGTATTTAGCCAAAGAACAAAGTAAATGGTTATCTCTACTTAGAGTCATTGATTACCCTACTGCCAAACTCTGCTCTGCAATGCTGTCATGTAAGTACCTATACGGAAACATAAAAGAGCAAACATCCCAAAGAGTTTGGGAGTAGATCTTGAAAAGGCTACTCTCTATTCCCTGAGACAAAAAATATACCCAGATTTTCTGATGGTCTCAAGGAATGAATCTCTGAAAACAGTTATTAACTCTCCAGACCAAGAAACAATGAAAGTTCTAGTCTGCTTACATTCCTATAGGTAAACCTAATTGTGTATAACTAAAGTGAAAAAAAAAAAAAAAAAAAAAAAAAAAAACCTTGCAAATACTAACAGTCTAGTCAGTCTGTGGTGTTTGCTTTTCTAAAATGACAGGACTGATAGTCTCTGGCTAGTATGCTCTTCTACTTTAATTCTTATGTAACAACTGCTTATATTGGCTATTGTGTATTTTAGTAATAGTTTTGATTCTCAATAAAATGGAACCGTGAATATAACCTATTCTATAATCTTATTTGTTTTACATTCCAATAAGTCTTGAACATAGTCCTATGCCAATAAATGAAGCTATGCGTCATCATTTTAAATGACTAGATAATATTATTAAAACTTGCTGCAGTCACTGTGATCAATTAAAATCTGAGTTCTATTATAATCCTCAACTTTGTGGGTAGATGAATTTTTCCTGTGTTTTTTATATATATATATATATATATATATATATATATATGAGAGAGAAAGAAAATATTTTGGTATACACAGGTTATGATTATTATTTAGTTTGGCTTAATTGTGTCTTTGTCATTGCATAGCATCCCTTCTTATTCTAATTAATGTGAGGTTTTGCCTTTGTTTATTTTTCAATATTTATTTTTTCTGAAATTGTCTGAATTTCTACATAAGCTTTTTTTACAGGTGATATACCTAATTTTTCTTTTAATTAGTCATAGTGAGTATATTTTCTTGCACACTTATTTTTTTTTACCTTTTGTACTGTATTGACTTAAGAGTAACACTAAGGACTGTCTTCAGCTAGACAGTTTTTAAAAATCAATTTGCTGGATTCTTTCTTTCAGATTAAATAATTATGAATATGGATATATTTAGGCTTATTTCTTAAATCTTATTTTGTCTCTCTCTTCATCATATTTTTTTCTCTTTTCCTTTTTCATTTTTAGTTTTCCATTGGGTCAAATAATGTTCTCTTATTTCTGCCATCTACTGTTTGAAATATATGTATTCTATTACTACTCTTTTAATAGTCATTCTTAAATTTTAATCTCAACCCTTTATCTAAAAAGGTGAAAACTAATTTGTATGACTATAAACTGTCTAAATAATGAAGAGGCTTAGAATATTTTCACTTGTGGCTTCTTTCTCTAATCTTCCTTATTATGTATATCTTGTATTTTGATTCCCCACTTTCTTTAGTTGTCCCAAATTAGTGTAATCTTTAGTATGTTTAAAATCAATGCTATATACCTATTAGGTTGAACCATATGAAATTCATTCTTATAGATCAAATAAAGCCCCAAAGATATACTTTTATACAAGTCAAAGCAAGAATACATCTACTAATACATCTACTACTCACTATTGTTTTATACTTATTTATGTTATCTCTGTGATATGTATGTGTAGTATAAATACTAAGTAGTCTCACATGGATTTTAGCAACAACTGAAAAGAAAATAAGCTTTTACCTCATTTTCCCAACTCCTGGCTCCCTAACCTATTTCTACAGTATATGACAGACTCAAAGTTCTTTGTGCTTTTTATCCTCATTTTTCTGAGTAACATCCTTGTTTACTTATTTTCTCTTAATTTTAATGAAAATCTATTGAAGTCCCAACATGCAAAGTGAGAATTTAATGTTTTTGCAATACTAGCTCCACCCCACCATGCATACCCATTCCAATGATCTCAATATTCGGTGTTGATGTAATGGCGTTAAATAACATTGTTCACAGTCATGGCATCTGGTATACAATTACATGTGACTTTCCTTCCTATATAAGTCCCTCAATTGATAATTGAGTCTTATTTTTGTTTGTTTAGTTTTCTATGTTTTTCTATCCTCCACTTGCCCCTTTGGTCCATCTCCATTCCTTTTCACCCTCCCTTTTGCTCTTGGAAGTTGATCAATGTGGGACATTAAAGGCTCTCTTGTCTGTGTTTCTAGTTGGATTCATAACATTGTAAGCACTATTGAGAGATTGGAGGAAGGAAGGAGACAGTGACACCTGATCCTGTTGGAATTAAGGTACACGCCTATAGCTAAGTGTTGAACCTACTACTGTGATGTCAGAAAATAAATCAGAATAACTTCGGTAGAGGAGTTTATCATTTTTGGTTGAAGAATGAAATTTCTCATCAGTTTTGTAAAATTTTAGAGCTGTTTCCTCTGTAGATATTTCTTCTGACCTATTCTCCTATTTGTGGAGCTCCAATAACATGTATATTTTGCTACTTGATATTGTCCCACATGTGGATCTTAGAGGCTCTTTTACATCAGTTTCATCCTTTTGTATAATTTCTAGTGGTCTGTTTTCAAGTTTGCTGAGGTTTCATTTTACATGTTCTCTTATGTGCCCTGTAATCTGAACTGAAATGATTTCAAGCTATCACATGTGGATTTTAATTTCCAGAATATTCATTTTTTTAGTTTTGTAGTTTCTAATTTTATGCTAAAGATTCCTCATCTATTTACGTAGTTATTCACCTTTTACACTGAATCCTTTCACTTTTTTAACATAATTATTACTAAGTTTCTCCTGGGGGTCCCTCCCTTCCTCCCTCCCTCCCTCCCTCCCTCCCTCCCTCCCTTCCTTCCTTCCTTCCTTCCTTCCCTCCCTCCCTCCCTTCCTTCCTTCCTTCCTTCCTTCCCTCCTCCCCAGGGATTGAATCAAGGGGTACTTAAACACTGAGCCACATCCTCAGCCCTTTTTAATTTTTTAATATTATTTTCAGATAGGGCCTCACTAAGTTGCTTAGGACCTAGATAAGTTGTTGAGGTTGACTTCGAACTTGGGATCTGCCTGTCTCAGCCTCCTGCCCTTCTGGGATTACAGGAGTATGCCACTGCCCCCAGCTTCCTCATGAGTTTCTTATGTACTGATTATACTATAAACGTTTTGTGTAACAGAAAAATGGAGACTGAAATAAATAGTATTTACCCTCAGAGAAGGACACACCTCTCTCTCTGTAGCCACTTAGTGCAGGATGTTACAATCACTTTCGTTAATCTGGATCTGATTTTCTTACACTCTTAGTTAAATGCAGCTCACTATTGATTTCCCATGATTTGAAGGAAGAAAAAGGATATTTCCCCTCACAGGGCTTGAGATCTAGGTACTGGTAAAATTGTGGAGATCTATTTATGCTTTACAACTGAGCTCCCAGCTTTTCATTTCGTGGGAGTTTTGTGTTTTACTTTTGGATGACATCATTTCAGATTTTGGAGTTTTCTCTGCTTTCTGTTCCCTCTACTCCCTTTTTCTGATCTTCAGGACATCAGATTTTGCCTTTCTGTCTACACTCATTGTTCAGAAAATCAACATAGTGCAATCTGTGAAAGCCTCCTGTGCCTTCTGTGATTTCTCACCGCTCCCCTGCCTCATCTTGAGCTTTTGAGAGCCTCTGCAGGCTACTCGCTGAGGGTGTGCAGGCCACTGGGCAGGTCTCTCCCACTTATCAGTCTTCCACAGGAGGATGCTTTGCATTAGGACAATGGCCCGTGCACCTCAGTGGGGATTTACCTCATTGATCTTACAGTGGATGTACAATCCCCTTGCCTTCTGGGAAGGTCTGTGGGAAAGAACTTGTATTGGTTAATTTTATGTGTCAACTTGACTGGAACACAGAGTACCCAAGTATGGGGTTAAACATTATTCTGGGTGTATCTGGGAGGGTGTTCCCGGATAAGATTAAAATTTGAATCAGTAAACTGATTAAAGCAGATGGTCCATCCAATCCATTGGAGGGCTGAATACAACAAAAGCCCAGATAAGGGAGAATTCAATCTTACTGCCAGTGACAGCTAGGACACTGGTCCTCTCATGCCCTCAATATAGGACTTGATTATCAGCACTCCTGGTTTTCAGACCTTCAGACCCAGACAGGAAGCGTAACATAGGCATTCCCTGTGTCTCCAGCTTACCTAGGGCACAGTGTAGGATCTACTAGGCTCCTTGATCACGTGAGCAAATTTCTGCAACAAATCTCTTCATATACATATTTCTGTTTCTCTGGAGAACCTGGACGGACACAGAGTTTATAGATGGAGGCAGACACTCTCTAGCCTGGCTCCGCAGTATCTAAATACGACTTTTGTCTCACCATAACAGAGTAACTACTGAAATCTCCATTGTGCCTTTAAACTATTTTCTATTTGGCTTGTTAGTCTACTGACTTCAGCAATTTATGAATAGCCAAGTACCTTAAAAGGGAATCTGGGATCAAGCTGGGCTGTCTTCTCTAAGCCTGCTTTTATTTATGGGATCTTACCACTGAAGTCCTGACTACTTTGACAGCCTTGACTTCCAACTTTTGTCTTCATATCCCTGTAAAACTGCCAAAGTCTATACTGGTTCTCTGGTATCTAGCAGCCCTCTAAGCAGACTGCACAGGTAGTATCAACTACCTGTGTATGTGCAGAACATCTGGTTTTCTCTTGGGAATCTTGGTTTCCTAAGTCCTGGTCTCTGCATTAGTGGTTCTCTGATGTATTTAAATCAGTTTTTCCTTCATAAACTCCAGTTATTCTGAGCTGGAACCGTCTCATGCTGACATATTCCTTCATGTTCGGCAGAAGATAGGCTCCCCAGTTTCAGCCTTGACCTTTGCTTTCTGGATGAGCTGCACCATTTCAAGGTCACTGTCATTTTATGTTTCCTTTGGGTTTTCCTCTTACTTTGAATCCCTTTTATCCTGTATCCCATATGCTCCTTTTGTTTTGGTTTAGTTCTTTGATTTGATGAAATATATTCCATAACGGCTTCCTGGGAAGGACGCAATGAAGTGTGTGTTTGTGTGTGTGTGCATGCTGTATTTGGGGGAAGGGTGGCCTTCTGGGTGTCTGGAAATGCCTTTATTTTACCATCATAGTTCTTTTGGAATATAGAATTATAGACATGGAAGCTGTATTTCTTTTAATTTAAATAGTATTTTTGTCAAGATTTTCTAGCTTCCAGATTTCCTTTTAAGAGGACTGTGTTATTTTAATTCCTGATCTTATTATGCCACCCATTATTCTTTCTGGAAACAATAACCTTTATAGATCAATAACATCACTGAAAATGGATCCTGTGTGATGATGTTCCTATTACTAAAATGTTTGCATGCTCTGTGGTGCCTCCCTGTCTTCAGTCTGGAAAGATTTTCTCTTCAACATTTCTCTTTTCTCTTTAAAAGCACTATCATGTGGGTATTGAACTTCTGGATTTTTCTACCTATTTTTTTCATGTCCTAACCTTCTTCCTGCATTTGATTTCTTCCAAGAAGTTTTTTTTTTTTCCTTTTACCAATTTTTAATAAATTTCAGCTAACATGCTTTTGTTTCCAACAGTGCTCTCCTCTTCTTAGGATGTTTGTTCTTCTTGCAGTTTATTGTTATTTCATAGATTCAGTATCTTCTCCTATGTCTCAGAGGATGTTAATTACAGCTATTTTAATATATTTCTCTAATAGCATGTCTTCTTTGTTTTCCTCAAGTTTCTCTATATTTTGTTTATTCCCTTGAGTCTCTTTCATGCTTAAGCTTTTCTTTGAACTCCTGATTGATCCTAAAGCATCCATAAGTTTTAAAAGAAAAGTTCTAAAAAGTTGATAGGAAACCTGTTTTCTTTCTCTTTTCAGAGTCCATTAACACAGTGTTTTCATTATTATAGTTTTACAATACCTTTTAATGTTCTTCCTTTAATTTTTTAATCAGTGCACTATAATTTACATAATATTGGTGTATGTTGTTACATATTTGCAGAGGCATAAAAGATAACAATATCATTTGATCATTTTCATTCCCCAGTATTTTTATTCTTTCTTAACATAGTTCTATCTCTTATCTGTACTTAGTGTAGAACTTTTTAAAAATTTGATAATTTAAGTTTGATTGAAACATATATATGTATATATATACACATATACATACATAAAAACATAAAGACAAACTAGAGAACTGAATTGATGATATAACATAGTGTATTTATGTATTTTATGTTCTCATGCTCTTAATACTAGCTTTTTTGGTGTATTAAATAATTTATTGAAAACAGAGAACTGGTGGTTTATTGAATGCTTGATTTATTAACCTCATAAAACAAATTGGCATCATGGGGTGTGGGGAAGAGGCCAAATATCAAGCTTAGCTGGAAGGACTGATTTTCACAAATATTAGATACAATCCCTGAATCAAACTGAGAGATTCACCTTATGGCTTCACTCCTCTTCAGATGGCTATGTCATTCCCGACCTCTAATGGCAAATCCCTCTTCTTATCATCATAACAACCAACTACTCATGATAAGCAGCACATGGGCCCTCTTGGTGCAGGTGCTATTCCTCAGGAGAGTAATCTTTTGATTTGGCTTACCTGTAAGGGAACTTGGTGTATTTCAATAGGCAGCAGATTCATCTGGTCAGAGGTTGAGGTTCCATTTGGATCATGGGCTAATTTGAAGATGTCCATCAGGTGTGTTGCTCAGACTTTTAGGTGACTTATCATGAATAAATGGATAAGGAAACAGCTTTTTCTTTCTTTTTTGAAAAAAAGGCTTCATTTGTAAAGCAGTCTTAGGTTCACAAAAAAATCAAGTAGAAGGTAGAGCTATTTCCTATACATCCTATGTCCTTACACAGCCTCTCCCAGGTCAGCCTTCCCAAGAAGAAGGGTACATTTGTTACATTCAATGAAACTACATCCACGCATGTTTATCACTCAGAGTCCACAGTTTAGTTGGGGTTCACTCTGGATGTTGCCTATTCTATGGATTTGTTGAAATTTAGAATGACATGTATCCTTCATTACAGTATTTTACAGAATAGTTTCACTTCCTCAAAAATCCTCTGTTCTTTGCAATGACAATTTTCTGATAAATATTGGGCAGATTTTAAGTCAGAATTCTGACAGTCTCTAATCACATAGCAAGAAAATCAAATACTTTCAGAGGTAATATAAGTTGTCAATCAGGAAATTTTTTACTATAACAAATGGGGCAATATCCACACAGCAAAATACACTGCCCAAGGAGCAAAGGGAGGGGGAAATAAAAGCAATCATAAGCAGACAGGAGGCATATGCTGTAAGGGTAGTAGGCCTTGGAGTTGCTATGGGTGGCACTCACCTCAGTTCCTTCTGGGAAACCTCTAGACAACACTGCCCCAACTATATACCTCCATCGAGTGCCACTCAAGAGTCCTCAGAATGAACGTGAACCTTCTTAGTACTTAAGTGTGTCTCCAGCTCTGTAACCATACCTCAGAATTCTGGTTTGCAAAGGTCATTTTATTTCTGAACTTTAAATTCCCTTTTCACCAAATTCTTTTAAAAGAAAGTATTCAGAGTTGCTGTTGTTGTTTTGGCTTTATTTTTCAGCAGAGCTGTTGCCTAACACAATTGGTTTTGCATGCTTCGTGGGAAAGCAGGCCACCTTCCCTCATAAAGGGTGAGGGCACTGACGTGCCTCCCAATCACTCGGTTCTATTGTTCTAAGCAGTCCTTTCAGTGTTTTTGGCAGGCTAAGGCTTCTGTGCTCCATGGCCTTATTTTATTATTGTGTAGAGGGGAGTGCAGTGTGATTATCCATTCTTCCTTCAGGCAGAGCAAGCCATCTGGAATGTTTATGAAACCCACCGGCTGATCAAGAGGCTAGAACTCTGGCGATATACATGGACGTGGGTTGTTCTACATCATCACGGCTTTGTTCCTCTGATGATGTAGCATGCAGAGAGGGCCCCGCTAATGGATTTAGAGCACTTCGCAGTGGAGGTGCCATGAGCTGAATGGAGGAAGAGATATTTTTGGCCTCTGGGTAATTGACTGAAGGATGGTAGGAAAATGTTTCATGTAAAGCAAGAAGGCTTCAAAACTTTTAACTGTTTAATTTGGGGTGGTAGAAGGGCAGGTGATCAGCAAGAGGTTTGAGGAACGGCCTTTGAAGCCCAAATCTTTGGGATGAGGTCATGCCCTCTAAGCCTGTCTGACGCTCTGTGTAAAAAGATCAGTCGAGCTTGTCCAGAAATAAAATGCTACTATTCTAATTTTAAAATTTAGGCATTTCCCAGCCTACACTAAGCAGTACTTATATTTCTTTCCTTTTATTAGTGTCACTGCAAAGAAAGAGGAACATTCTTCCTTTGCTATAAATTTTGGTCTGTAATTGTTGAACATATTTTTTTGCAGGAAAGCAAACTTTGTCTCTTCATGCTTTCGATGTTTGTAAAATGAGTGTTTGTAGAGCTGGGAAGAATAATTTATAATGAGGGTTTGGGCTTCTTTTCAATTTAATTTGGATTTTACACTGAGTCAACTTTTCAGTCAATTATAGAACTATGATTAGTTACCAGTCACTTAAATAAGCACCTTTTAAAAATAGACCTATAAAAATGATACAGGGACTAATCACTGATGCGAGCAAATCTTGTGCAGGGCCACCCGCACCATAATAAGAGGAAAGGAAAGATGGGGGAGCAAATAAAACCTGTGTCTGGCTAAATTGCAAGATATGTTAGTTACCCAGCCTACTGAATAAATCTGCCCTGGCCCAGGCTACATCAGTGTACAGGATCTGCCATCAAGAGCACCATGAATAAATCCCAGATGACAGAAATGAGTAACTTACCTTAATACGAAGATGAATATCTCAGGTGGAGGAGCTCTGTATAAAGCATCTTGTCTGAGTTTACAATTTGTGCTCATTGATCTAGAGACACGTAAATATATATGTTTAAATGTGGTCATATCTACAGATGTGGTTATACATATGTACACATATATATATAATTATATGTACATTATATAGATGAACATGTATGTGTGTGTGTGTATTTGTATTCATCTTCACATATTCACATTTTTATCCATAGTCAAATTCAGACATCTCATTCATTCCACCAGAACTCAGAGCCACAGTAATATTACAGAGGGAGACAATCCCATCAGACACAAATGTCTCTGGATCAGTTGTCTTATTATTGTTGCAATAAGATGCAATAATAACCAACACTCTGAAATGATGTGGCTTAATACCATAACCATGTCTTTCTCATGAGGCGATGGGTCTGTTAGGCAGTTCTGATCTATGTCGGGCTCACTCATGCCTCTGATGTCAGCTACAGGTCAGCTGGGTGGCTTCATATTCTTAGCTGGTTCTGTCACATGCCTGGGGTCTTGGGTGGGAAAACGTAGCTGACTTGCTTTGCTCCTCATGGTATCTCTTCTTGAAGCCCACTAGAGTAGAAAGAGAGAGAGTAGGGTTCCTGAGTTTCAACCTCCAAAGTTGCATGTTGTCATTCCTGCCATTCCACTGGCCAAGTCCCCAGACTAGTCCAGATTGAAGAGGTGGGGGAGTAGATACCATTTGTAATGGAAGAGCTGTAAAACAAGGCAGGAAGGTTATGAAGATAAGAGCTCAGAGATGGTCACCCCTCTCTGCAGCTCAGACAGAATGGAGATGAGAATGAGCGTTCTTGCCTTCCTGCTGTTCCTCTAACACCCTTGGCTCTGCCCCTTCTAAATTAAACAACCATGTGCAAATGTTTGTCCCTGAGTCTCTATAAACCATCTACAAATGCAAATACTAACGTTCTCAAGACAAGATTCAACCTATATCATGAGTCCTCACCAGAATTTTGTCCCTTCCCCTGCTAACAAGAAACCAAGGATTCCCAGTAGCATTTTATGCTAGACTCAGAAAATCCAGCAAATGCCATAAGTTCAATTTTTTCCTCAATACCTTCTTAAACTAAATAAGCTTCTACTTCGTCCTCAGAGGAATAGTATTTTGGTTTCACCTATAACCTTCATAACCTGTCTCTGCTCCCTTGACCTCATCTCTAAACATAAGTGCATCTGATGGTGTGATTTCAGCCTTCTTACACTAAGATTCCATTATTTTCCTGTCAAAATTGAGACACTTCTCTATTAGCAGTCCTCTTCTGATTTTTTTCCAGGCCTTTCTAACCATGCCCACCATTGTTCCTCCTCCATGGAATATGTGGAATGGCACTGATTAGGAATATTGTGTGTGTGTGAAAATAAACAACCAACCTAAAAGTGAGTTGTCAACTATTGAAATTTGGTTTACTTTGTAACTATATAGTTGAACTGACAACAGCATGTCAATTGTCTAATTAGCATGTAAGCCCATATATCTGTTTCATACTTAGAGGTGAAGTTCAGCCAACATTCAGTTTGATTCAAATAAACTCTTTAATTTCAGCTTAATTTTTCTGGAGAGGTACTCATATTGCTTCCCTTCTCAGTTCCACCTAAACTGTTGCTTTTGACTTTTTTTTCTTGTGTGTAGTAAATGTCAAATATTTATTGAGTGCTTTGACATCCATGTACAAGACCAGGTGGATAAGACTTCTATAGTTCATGAGTAGAATAAGGGTTGGGTGTGGTGCAGCAATTCAGGAAGCTGAGACAGGAGGAGTGCAAGTTCAAGACCAGCCTCAGCAAATTAGCAAGGCCCTAAGCAACTTAGGGAGACCCTATCTCAAATTGAAAAAAAAAAAAAAAAAAAAAGGGCTGGCGATATGGCTCAGTGGTTAAGCACCTCCGGTACCAAAAAAAAAAAAAAAAAAAAGTAGAATTAGGAAGAATTCATACAACTTGTGTCCACTGACTTCATAGAAGTAGAAAAGACCTCCTCCAGGAGTTAGGGGACTTTAAATAGAGAGACAGAGACAGGGAAGGAGGGAGGGAGAGAAAGAGGGAGAAACACACACACACACACACACACACACACACACACTTGGGAAAAGGTCTATATGGCCAGGTCTACATGGAGATCAGATCACTGTAATGGTGTAGCCCATGAGACCCTATATGGTAAGTGAAGGTGAAGTCTAGCCCCAAGCAGGCCCAATAATAGAGTAGCCAGAAATTACGGTTCTTGATACAACATGGTGCTGGTTGCTAGAATTACTTTGCTGCAGCTACTCTGGTGACCTAAGACTCTAAAAGTAAAAGATATCTGAGTCTTCAATCAACTTTGTCATGGCAACTCACCCTTTCTCCTCCAACTCAGGCACCCCAGAGGGACCAGATTGGTCCTGACTCTGAATAAGAGGATACAATTCACAGACCCCTTGAGTTCCAATGACTTTAGAGGCAAGAACGTCCAATAATGGAGACACTGGCCCCATGCATTGGTCCTGGCTTTTATTCCATTGGTGAGACAGTGGGGTGAGTTGTGCCTCAGTCAATACCTCCCTGTAATGTGAGTAAAGAGAGCACAGTTTCCACTTGTCACATGACCTCTTGGGGCACCTTCTGAGTCAAAGTCTATGGTGTCTCAGTTGAGCTAATTGTGGCAGAGATGGAAAATAAGGACAGATCAGCAGAAAGAGGAAAACCACCCAGACTTGGAAAGATGTGAGGAGAAAGAACTAGGTCAGTGTAATATGTCTAAATAAATCAGGTTGCTATTGGGGAACAAGGTTTGAGTATTTTTGTTAATGAGACTGCATTTGTTTCAATAGCTCTTTAGCCTTGAGGGTCTTGTTTCACCCAGTGTCAGCACAATCCAACAGATTCCATCACTACCTTCACTTCTCAGGTGAAGAAACAGAGGCTCAGAGAAGTGAAGCAACTTGCCCAAGCTACATGGTGGACATGTGAGGCCATTTCTCTGTCACTCTTAAGACAGAACACTCTTTTCCAGTGGAGTCAAGTCCTCCTCCTGTTGGATCAATTTTGTAGAATCCTGAGTCACTTCTCACATCTCTGATGTTTTCTTCACCAATGTGCGTGTGTGTGGCATGAATTTACAAGCATTTATTAAACTTGACAAAATATGTGACCAGCTGAATTTGGAACAATGTCACACCTTTGTTTTCTACTTTGTAATACATGAATATTGGTCCCTACCATCTGTAGGCCATTTTTCACATTGTGAACTTCCCTTGATTTTCTTTTGTTAATGAAACCAGCCACTTACCAATACAACTGTAATTATTAATTTTCACTTCCATGACGTCTAAAGAATCCATCCAGAACCATTTCTGGAGGAATTTGTCTATGATTTCAGCCTGGCTGATATGTCTCTCCTCTGCCTATCTTAACTAAGAACCTACTATTGGTCAAGCATAGTCCTAAATACATGAAGCAGTTTCCTGCCCTCAGACAGATTATGGATTTCACTAGATGCACAGCAATGCAAGCAGGACTGAATTTGACTGAATATTCAAATGACCTGCCAACAAACTAAATGCTATTACTCTTCTGAGATGGAAAGTGATTTGAATCTAGAATAGTAATCAAAGTCTTCAGAGCTGCCTTGCCACAGACCCAAACAATGGGGCTAACTGATGGTGGACTGAAACCTTCAAAATCGTAAGCCAGAATAAACCTTCCTTCTTTATGAGTTGATTATCTCAGGCATTTTGTTACAATAATGGAAAGTTGACTAATACAGTCATTAAACATTAAATCAAGAAGAAAAACTTTTCAGCTTAAGTAACTAAAAGGATTTGTTATCATCTGAAGCCAGAAGGGTTTGTTTGGAACCCAACAATGAGTAGTCCAACACCTACACAGTGAGCAAACAAGGATAAGATTAGAGAATTTGTGGCAGAAGAGAAGTCTTAAGAGCTGAGCACTTTATGTATTAAGTTATAACACATTACACTAATGTTTTTGCTTCTAAGAAACCAGAATTTCATAATGAAATGCTATTGACTACATGTTCAATTAATGTTGCAAATCTCTGTTAAATAGCAAGCAGTATTCTACTTTGGAAAAGGTGAATCTACAGAAAAGAAGTTGAAAGACAATTGAAACTCCAGGGGTTTGCATTCTAATTAAGCATTTACTTCTCAAACATCTCCTTTTTTCTCTACCCTCTTCCGTTTGTACCCTGCTCTGCAATACTCTCTAAGCATCGATGTTGTATGTAAATGCACTGAAAAATTAAGAGAGACTGACTTCTTTTTCAGGAGCAGTTAGTTATTACAGAACTTTAGGTTTCCCTGCTGATCACTATAGGTAGGAAAGATTTAGAGGAGGAGCTCATGTTCTATATCAAAGACAGCCAGATAAATACTATTGATCTGAACTTGTTTGTGGCAATGGGACATTCACTTGCTGGTTAGATTAACCCCAGGTGTGTATTCCTTCTGTCTGTAGGATTTAACCCAACTCATGTTTTCTATGTAAAGGTGGTAATTAAGCCAAGAATTAGTGACATCTAATGACTCATAACTTCTTCCCTAGGAATTATGAAAAGTTTCCTCTGGCTTGAGAGTGTTTTTGTAGAGATTGGAAAAATCAGTGTTGAAGGGTCTCTAAACAGTTTTATTGGAAATTTCCCTTGGAACAGATAAAGTCATCTCTTTTAAGCTACATTAATCAGCCAAAAGCACGGAAGTTGAGTAGAAGGAATTTTTCACCCAGGGAGGAAGTTTGGAAGTATGGCACATTGATTTGTTGGACATTATAGTAATTGCTTGCTTACTTTCCCATGGTAAACAACTATGTTTCTTTTAACAAGAGACAAAGAAATAAAAATCAGCAAAGGACAGGGTGTATACTGAATTTGACCTACTGGAGACATAAAAAGAGTCATGCAGTGGCAATTCTATGGTGGCAGATCTAGACAAACAATCTTGCTGCATCCCTGTCTAAATCCATCTCGTGTATTCTATTCAAATACATGAGGCTGGTGCTTTATTAGGGAAAGAGGTTTACTTAGTTCACAGTTCTAGAGGTTCCAGAACATGGCACCAGCACCCACTTGGCTCCAGTGAGGATGGCATCACTAAGGTGGCACCATGCATGACAGCAGTGAGCAGCACCTGTGGAAGAGTGACATAGGGAGGCTCCAGGCTTGATGCTAACAATCCATTCTCACAAGAAAGAATCCAGCCGATGAGACATGACCCACTAATCCATTCACGAGGCTGGAGCCCTTAAGACCTAATTACCTCCCACTAGGCTCCACCTCTTAAAGGTCCCACCTCCATCACCCCACCACACTGGGGACCAAGCTTCAGTACATGATACTTTGGTCAACAAATCATATATATCCAAACCAAGCATGCCAGTATAGATATTTTCAAAGTGTCCCTACATCATCAGTCTGAAACAAGAATGAGGATGTATCTCTAGTTTTGGATTATTCAAGCTTCTCAAAGAGCAAACCCAAAGTGCTGAGGAAACCAGAAAAGCAATTTCTGTTAAGAAGTGGAACTGTGGTCAAGATGGAGATCTTGAGGCTGGATGTGGCTCCCCTTAGCCTGGGTGCTTATAGGATTGGCAGTTTTGCTCCTTTTCAGACCAACCATGAAGCTGCAGAGATTAAAATGAAAAACAAAAACATTCATATTATCTTTACAGACAAATAAAATTCAAAAGATATGGATCTTTGAATGGATTCAGGGTGATCTGCCTATATTTCCTCTCACCACAGAATCCAATCTGCTGTGAAAAATTTTCACTGTCTCCAAGTCATCATGAAAACATCCTCAGCTAATTGAGACATTCCCAAACAATTAAGATAACCAGATGCGTCTGTTATTTGTAATTACCTGAACATGCATTCTTTTCTTTGAGAAGAGTTCCATTTTTTGAGCTTTTTGAACTACTCCAGATAATGAAAATGAAGATTACTGTGTGTGCATTTTTCACTCGGCCTAATTTTGACATGGAATTACCTCTTTCCAAAATTAAGCAGCAAAACTGGAAACATGTGTGCAAGAAAGCTGCTTTTTTTTTTTCATTTTGCCTTGTCCTGAAATAATAATTTCTCTTCTTATACCAATCACATCTCAGACAGTTTCTGAGATTTAAGTTAAGACAGACTCAAACATAAAGATGGAAACCAATAGTTATGGAAAAAAATAAAGTTTATAATTGCCGTTCATGACCTGCCACATTTAATCTTTTATATTCATTCTGAGTCTGGATACTCTATGAAGATTTTGGCATATAAATATAATAGGCTTTCTGTAAGTGGTAACTACCACCATAACTATTCCTCTATTACTAGTCTTCCCTATTTTTCCTACTATTCTTCATAATGATATCCAATTTCTTCAAATGAAAATCTTCATTAGTGTTTTGGGGTTTTGGTAGGACATTTTGTTATTGATTTGTGTAACATGCAATTGATCAGCATGATCAACACTTTAACCCAACAACAATTCTGCATTTTCAGTTCTCCAACTATGAAATTCCTTATAAATTCTTCAGAATACAATTCCAATTCCTTCCTTGTCTTCTTACAACTTTGTCCTTGTTTTCACCATATTTACAAATTAGTCTTTTATTACCCCTTAACTTTTGTTATAATCATCTCAAGCAATTATTGAGCTTGCATTAGGAAGTTTTGTATGTCCAGTCCAAAGACAAGGCCTGCCCCATCCTCGTTTTCATTTTCTACCTATAACTCTAGCCCTTGCACATGACAGGTGCTCAGTAAATATTTTATTTGCTTTCATTTGGAAAGGTCTCATCTTCTTCCAGAAAATACTGTAATTCAGTGTTAAACAACTTTGGATTCTCAGGTGTTGGAGTGTTATGATCCACCTCTGAGATGAGTGGAATGTTTTCTTTTACCCAAGGTGATGGAACTGTTATCACTCTTTGTCATACTATGAAGACAAAACTTTCTGCTTAGAAGATCAAAACAGAAAAAAATGTCTCTGGAGATCAAGACATGTTTCTGGACATCAGGAGACCGGTGACATGGGAGAAGGGGTAGAACCTAAAAATGAAGAAAGTGGAAGAAGCAGAGAAGATGAAGGAGGAGGAGGAAGAAGTAGGAAGAGGAATAACAGGCAGAAGAAAAACAATCATTTTCCGATAAATTACGTTTCTTAATAATGAACATTAATATTTCATTAAAAGCGGAGGATGAGTTATATTTATGCATCAATTGCTAAAACATTTTCCATTTTGATGAGTCCTTCTGAGCTAGTATAGAATGCTTTCTATTCTTATGCAAGCGACCTTTTATCATTATGATTAGCTGTAACTTCATTAAATTCCTGGTTCTATTGTACAATTACTGTCAAAGAACAGGGACTATAGGTCAACTTTTCCACAACCGAAACTCATTATTTTTGTTAACTGCCCTCTGTTTTCTTTTGTTTGGAAAAAAAAAAAAAAAAAAAACAGAAACTGAAGCCATGTATACCATGTATATTCTACTTCCCATAGTTATTCTGTTATTTTGTAATCTTTGGACAAGTCATTTATTCTGTCAGAAGTAATACATTTATTTATTTAGGTATCAGGAATTGAATATGGGGGCACCTAACCACTGAGCCACATTCCCATCCATTTTACTTTTTAGTTTGACACAGGGTCTCACTAAGTTGCTTAGGCTCTCACCAGATTGCTGAGGTGGCTTTGAATTTGCAATCCTCCTGACTCAGCCTCCCGAGTTGCTAGGATTACAGGCATAATGCACCATGCCCCACAAGAAGATGTACTTTTGTTTTTAAAGTGAGAATAATAGTACCTAATGATGTATGTGCAAGTATTCTCTGTTAAATTTCACTTCTAAAACTTTTATCCATGTAAAAGAAAATCTTTTATAGTATTGGAGCAAAATGAAGGAAATGTGTTGGAAAATAAACATTGCCATAAGCTCTCATTGTTGTCTGAAGAATTTTTATATTACATTTCACCTAAGTATGTGCAAATGTGATTATAATTCTTATATTGTAAAATTTCTAAACAAAGCTTCACTTTATATACAAATAAAAATATGTAGCCAAAACTCTTCAAAATAATTTAATGTGACAGATGATGTTTTGTTATATTGGTGAAACTAAATGATCTATGTGAATTTAATTGCATAAAAAAGTACATATAGGCATTTATTTCATTTTCTGTCAACTTGTGTATTTGTAATGTTGAGACCAATGGATCATTCCTTGAACCATGGCCATCACTGTAATCATTTTTCTTTTTTAAAAATAATTAAGCCACAACTCATGGTTTTCAAGGACTCATTTGTGTGACATTCCATCCCCCCAAAAGTAAACTACAAGTAATTTTGAAGCATAATTTAATGAAAAAATCTTTCATTGTCTATTCTTGTGTAATCCTCACAAACGGCTGTACGTTGTGGTACACAAAGATAGATTTGCACAGATACCCATGAGCAACATGGAGGGATTTTCAGCTTTGCTTGGATTTCCTGGAGTTTGGTATGATTATACCACTATGTGATGTGCCCTGTGATCATTTAATTATTCAATCATAATTCTTTACTTGAACTATAAAACCTGGGTAATTTTTTTACCATGATCTGTGATGTCACTTACTGTTCATTTGATACAAAACCCCCATTTATATATTAAGTCTGCTCTGTTCTTTTCTCATTAGCCTGTGACAATTAATGTGGAACATTATTCCACCACACTGTCATTTTCATGATGTCAAAACATTCTGGATTTATTAAATAAATTATGAAGCTAAAATTCTAGTCTGTGAAAATATCTTTCAATTATAGCTGATCACTGTAAAAGAGAAGTTTTGTCTTCATAATTAGCAAAAGAATCCAACAAGAGTACAATAGCAGACACATGATGATCGCTGTCTCATTAATGATAGGACATGATCACCTAACACATTTCTGACTGAATGTGATCATTTGGTACCAACGTGGAAACTCACATATAACCCTGAGCAGTGAAATCATGTGGCTGGTCCTGGTCATAATATGACTTTCTAGATGGTTCAGAATGTGTCCTCTCCTTTTGTGTTTTAAACATTGCAATCGATCTGAAAATTGTCATTGAAAATCTAAAATGTTCAGTCCAAAAACCTGACTTTATGGATCTCACTCATTCTTCACAGACTCCCATGGGTGAACAGACACAGCAAATGAATACATCCAACACCAATAATCATTGGATGTTCATCAGAGAGTACACAATATGTTTGTAATGTTGTATTCTATGGGTGCTTTCCTTTATGTGATCTTTAATTTATTGTATTAGGACTGAGGTGGGCATTTGATTATACCTGCTTCAACAATGTTCTAGACTAATATTATTATAGCCATGCCCAACATCTAGGACATCAGGGTCTTGATGGGTCTTTTATTCTGTGAGTTAGAAGCGATGCCAAACTACTCCAAGAGAAGTTTGTCCTTGTTTGGTGACTCCCAAGACCTTCTTCGAAGAGAAGGGAAGATGGTCTTCAATTCAGTCAAGTGTCCTTGCCAGGCTCTTTGATTGCTGATGAGAAAATGTATCAGCTTCAGAAGCTGCTGGGTCTTGTGCTTCTTCATGAACATGAAGCAAGGAGGAACGGTGTTCTGCACACTGTTGGGGAGTTCAAAAGTGAGTTCTTCGCCTCTCTAGTCATATCAGAAGTAAAACATAAATGGACAAATTTCTGAAGGGCTAGGATCCATCCATTCCTTAATATCAAGAGCTCCGAACCATTTCTGTTTTGCCACATATGAAAGGTGTCATTCATGCACTCAACATACAGATATGAATAAATGCAGGTTTTGATGAAACCAAGAAAGAAAAATAAAACTAAGATGTTGAAATGAAACACTTAGTAATAATTCATGATCTCACTAACTCTGGACAAAATGGTAGATGGTACTATGTCCATTTCCAGGGGAGGAAATTGAAGCTCAAAGAGGCCAAGTAACAATGACTGAGGGGTAAATGCCTTAGTAATTGTTATCCCCACATGCTATTTTTCTCTGTTCACTGTCTCTCATCATTTCAGCCCATTTAAGGAGGAGTAACATAGCCTTACAAGGAGATTGATCAAAGAAGAGTGCAGCATTACTTGAGAGCAGGAATTGTACAGGTGAAAATGGCTGGGTCAGGCCTCAGATAGGGATTTGATTTCTTCTCACTTGTCAACCGACACCTAAAGAGGGAATCTCTGGATATAGTCCAGATTCATGAAAGGGAGGGTTGAAAGTCGTTCATTTGGTTTTGCCTTTGTAGAGTTGATAAAAATATTAAGTTGATATTGAGAAAACATGGAAAAAAATGCAAACACATGCAAATAAAAAATGACAAGTCATATTGTCACTTTAGAAAAAAGCTCTGATAATACACATCTTGGGTACAAACAGATTCAAGTAAAACCACTGGAAGGGCTGCTTGTTATTTAACTATATCTGAAATATCCTCACTTTCAATCCCTTCTAGAATACTTGTGAGGTGTCAGGTACTCTTCTACATCATTTATATGCATTTTCTCATTTAATCCTCAATACAATCCTATAAGCAGACAGCGTCATTGTCTTCCTTTTACACATAGGTGGACTTGGACCTTGAGAGTCTAGGTAAATGACCCCAGATCGTACATGTACTAAGGGTACATATGGGGCTCAAACCCAGATGGTTGGCCCACAGAGTACATCTTGTCACTAGCACAATCTGCTGTCTCCTTCCTGCCCACTTCTCATGGCCATCTCCACTTGGCCTTCATTCTGAAGTTGGTCGTGGGCTAACCAACCACTGGGTGGTGAGAAGAAAGAAGGACGCCTCCTTCCCACTCTATGATCTTCCACTGGGAAGTGTTATATAGTCTCGCTTGTTACAAATCCACACTTGTTACTTGTTACTCGATCCACACATGCCAGCCCTTCTCCTCACACTGTCCAATCTCCAGGAAGCCTTTCCAATGCCTTTGATAAAATTCCATAGGAAAGCCATTATGTAGCTCTGAAGTATAACAAGAGGGAGGCAGCAATGGCGGCACAAGGAGACACACAATGCTTACTCCGAGGTCATCGCTTAGAATAAGTCCATTACCAGGACCGATCCATTCATCCCCTCCACAATGCTTTAAGGTGAGTATTATTTTTGCTGTCATTGTACAAATAATCAAAGACAGACCATAGAACTTTCAAAACAGACTCTTATGCTAGGGTCTATTATTGCTGCAGTTATATAGGGAAAATCTTGATGATATGCACTAGAAATATCTCCAGGATATATAAAGCACTCAAAAAACTTAACATCAACAAAACAAATAACCCAATCAATAAATGGTCTAAGGAACTGAGCAGACACTTCAGAGAAGAAGAAATATGATCAGTCAACAAATCTATGGAAAAACAAAACTACACTGAGATTTCATCTCACTCCACTTGGAATGTCAATGGTCAAGAATACAAGCAATAATAAATGTTGACAAGGATGTGGGGGAAAAGGTACACTCATACATTGCTGGTGGGACTGCAAACTGGTGCAACCACTATGGAAAGCAGTGTGGAGATTCCTCAGAAAACTTGGATGTGAACCACCATTTGACCCAGTAATCCTACTCCTATGTTTATACCCAAAGGACTTAAAATCAGCATACTACAGTGATGCAGCCAAATCAATGTTTATAGCAGTTCAATTTGCAATAGCTATACTATGGAACCAACCTAGGTGCCCTTCAACAGATGAGTGGATAAAGAAACTGTGGAATATTACTCAGCCTTAAAGGAGAATGAAATTATGGCATTTGCCTGTAAATGATAACTGGAGAATATTATGCTAACTGAAATAAACCAATCCCAATGAATCAAAGACTGAATGTTTTCTCTGATATATGACTGATAATTCACAATAAGGGGTTGGGGGAAGAATAGAGTTAATTTGGAGTAGACAGGGGGGTGAAGAGAGGGGAGTGGGAATAGGAATAAGAAAGATAGTAAAATGAATCAGGCATTACTATCCTATATGCATATATGATTATACAACCAATGTAATTCTACGGCCTGTACAACGGGATGAGAAGTTATACTCCATATGTGTATAATATGCCATAATACAATTCTTCAATCATGTATACCTAATTAGAACAAATAAAAAAATTAAAGTAGATAAATTTTAAGAATAAGGATATTAGCAGCTATAGTAGTGTGTGCCAGCTACTTGGGAGGCTGAGGCAGGAGGATCACAAGGTGGATGCCAGCCTCAGAAATTTAGCAAGACCTTTCTCAAAGAAAACAATAAATAAATGAGGGCTGAGGTATACCTTAGTGGTGGAAAGCTTCTGAGTTCAATCCCCAGTACCACATAAATAATATTGTGTAGGTGCACTTAAACTCTTAACCTCTTTTACGAGGGTTTCTTCCCCCCATGAGAACATGGATACATTATTCTGAACAACTTCTTTCTAGAGAACATTTGTAAGACAACTGGGTTCATAATGTGGTGATTCTCAGCCCAGTAAATCATCATTGAACTCTATTTTATGATCCCCAGAGCAGAGTGATGTTTGGTCTCTCTCACTGTAACAGGGAAACCTTCAAGCCGTGGGCTTGTCCTTGGCCTCTGACACCCATCTTTAGCGGGGGTCTCTGCAAAGAGAAACATGTGCTGCACTCCACAGTCCTGGTTTCTTTCTTTCTTTTTTTTTTTTCCTTCCTTTTTCTTTTTTTGTCCATTTGACAGTTGCAAAACAATAAGATAAAACAAAGTATTCAATAAGTGTTTGATGCTGGGGATAAATTTTACCATAATGTTTTACTATAGATGCAATATCTGAAACTTAATTTGGCTTCTCTCAACAACAGCTGTGATGGAAGAGGCAGCTGTTTTGAAGCAAAAATGGCTTTGAACTGGGAATCAGAGGATCCAAGACTGAGACCCAGACATGTCCTAGCTTTATGATGCAGCTATTACACTCTTTTGGTGGTCAGTTGTATCTTCTGCAAAATGGGAATAATTCTGTCCCACAGGATTAGATACTACATATAAAGGAATACTTCATAAACTACTGAATGGATAAGCATTCTTAAAATTAAGTAAAGTTGTAAGAGTTGCAAACTCTACTGGGCTGGGTCAGAGGAAACTATTTCTCTAGATGAAAGATTTAAATGCATTTGGTGCCTCCTCAGCCTCTTCCTCTTCTTCTTCTTCAAAAATTCGAATAAAAATGAAGATTGGTAAGTACATGTAAAACTTTGCAAAGCTTTAGGCACAGGTTGGGAGAAAATACAAATTGTTGGTAATGCTGTAAAAAGCTACATAGCAATAAAAATGCATCATGACGATACCAGGAAAACATCTGTTTCTTAAAAATGCTCACCAGTACGAGGGCTCAGTTTAAGGCCTCTCCTTTCAAAACAAAAGAACAGAACAGTACTGAGATCTTGCTGCAAGAGCAATCCAGTTATCTGGGTGGATTAAAGAAAATGGATAATTCATTAAAACCATTGCAGTGGTGGGGAATAATTATAATCCTCAAAAATTTCAAAGGCAGAAAAGCAAAGGAAGAGAAGAGCTATTTAACTTGATCCAGAAGATGATGCAGAAATGAGAGAAAACAAAATCTGGGGAAATGATTTTTGGTAACTAGACAATTAGCATGAAAAGTTCCTAAAGGACCCCAAAGATTTAGATAGGGGCAGAGCACTGACATAAGATCCATTAAAAATATCTTCAACTATAGATCCCCACCCCTATTGTAAGGGAGAACGCTCTTGTCTCTGAAACTTGACTGGATATAAATATCAATGGGGTTGATCTTCCTTCCTTCCTTTTGCAGTGCCAGAGATCAACCCCTATTATAAACCTGGCATATTACTAGGCAATTGCTCTACCACTGAGCTACAGCCCCAGCCTTGAACTTGATTATTCTTACAAGCATTTGTAAACCTACACGTAAAATAATAAGTTAATTTTCCAGGAAGAAAAACCATTGAGAATCTTGAAGCTTCATATTCGTGAATGGAGATTCAAATGTATGATAGCTGAGATCCATCATCTTCTAGGCTATAGAGAATATTTAGTCAGTAATTTAACCAATGTTTGCTGAGCACCTACCCACTAGTATCCAGGGAGAATGCTAAGAACTTCATTTATATCGTGAAATACAGCAACTCTAATTTCTCTGATATTTCCTATGCTTCCACTAATTAAATATTGTGTCATATTTATCTATTGTCTAAAAGTAATAGCAAGCTCCATGAAGGTAATGATAAAAGACAGACAGGGTTTTTACAGCACAGCAGACAGGCCTCTGCATGGACTTCCTGTATGAATAGTAAGTGTATATCCAACATAATGCCAAGAAGAGGGACAGGTGGCAAGATGTATGGGTTCTAGAGCAAATTTATTCTAACTGCTCCAAAACGTCACCAACTCCCAAATTTCTCTTAGATTCACAAACATGTCATGTCATAATATTCATTTAAAAATGTAAATGCATTTTTTTTCTTGGATAAATAGTCATTAAATCCTTAAGGAGCAAACAGCGTCAAAGTCAAATATGTACAATGGAGACAATCCCAGTGCTGTTCAGGTACAGACATATCTAAATAATGAAAGACAGAGTCATTAGCCAAGCTGACTTCAGGTGTGTTAGTTAAATCTTCATGACATCTAAGTAAGGACAGAAAATTTTGATGGATTTCTCTAGTCCTCTTTCCTTATTTTATGTGCATAAGACTTCTTTATTTCTAACAGTAGATCAACCGTAAGCATCTATAATATGGTAAATATCAGAAAAGAGACATGGTTAATTCTGTCTTTTAGTCTAGAAAAGACCAGCTAAAGAGAAGTTATTTCATTAGTACTTTCCGCTCTATGCCAAATACCTACACATGTTCTCTTCAGTGTGTGCTTTAAATTACTTACTGAAATGGATATTTGTCTTTACAAAGAAATAATGGTTTCCTCCTGTCTCTCAGTAACAGGAAAAATTTCCATCCTTACTGGGGTAAGATTAAAAAGCTAATCAGCGTTGCGGTCTCTCTGAGTCTGCAGATGTGCGCTCCTGAAATCCACAGTGGATTTGGATTACCTGGTGATATTTGAACTGCCCCTTCAGCTCTGCTTGTTCGTTTGTTTAACACTTTGTTCAGCTTTATTTTTAAGTGACTCTGACAGTCCTAACTAAGGAACAACATGCTCCAGATAGCTGTTTGGGCCCAGGGTTTTAATGATTTAAAAATTATCTCATTCACTTTGGTTTAAATGTAGAAATGTCTGCAGATGGGAGGAGGGCCAAATTAAGAGCAAAGGGTGTCTATTCTGGAAGCTGGGCCAATGTTTGCAGAGAGCTGTGGGCTTCCCTGAGAAGAGTTTAGTACAGTCAGCTACCTACCCCCCAATTAAAGAGAGGGGATGTTTGGATTATAGTTATCCATTTATGTATATTTGAAAAGCTAACTCTTCAAGGGAAGCATAACTCACATCAAGTTCTTTATTTCAATCCTTAGGTACTCACTGCGGTGCTTGGCACACAGTAGGCATGCAAAGAAAAAAAATATGGAAGGATGAAATCATTTTTTTTCTCTGCTTTGCTAATTGGCTGAGGTCAAATCTCTGACAGGACCTGGTGTCTTGAGCATCGCTGTAGGTCCTCAACCAATACTTGCTGAGTGATTGAAAGACCAACCTGTTTCTCATTCTACTGAATGCCAAGCCATGGAGGAGGAGTAAACAGAGTTAAGAGGAGATGAAAGAAGGATTGCTGAGCCACAGTGAGAGGTTAGAGAACATGCATTTGTGGCAGAGCCAATCAGCATGTTTTTAGAAATATCTCTAACAAAACTTGGCAGCCTGGGAGACAGAGAGAAAGTGAGAGAGAGCAAAGGGGGAAAAAAAAAAAGAGAAAAAGAAAAACTCAAAACATAACAAAAAAGCCGATGGCAGTGGGGATTCCTGGGTGGGGCTTTGTGCAGTAGATGGAGTCACAAGCTCCCTGTCCTTTCTGTCATTTATTCTCCTGGTGTCCTGGCTGGTATGCTGGCTTCTCTTACGATAATTCTAAGAATGCAAGGGAAGTTCTAGAGTTGGACAAACTCAGTATCCAAAAGTGCCCCTGCATTTTACCATAGCTACTTGTCTGAAACAGGCCTTCATCATTAGTTTACTTTAGGGTTGTCTTTTCTGTCTCTCCCCATCTCCTCACTTCTATTTTCTTTCTCATATTCAGGATTACCATACCATTTCGTAATTAAAACCAAAATGTTTGTGAGAAGTGAGGGAAAAAGAGCTACTAATGGTTACAGCCAGGGCTGCCGTTTCACTGTTGTAGGGCCCTTCCTCCAGAAAACACATCAAAAATCATATCTTATGACTTGTGCTAATATAATACAATCCAGGCTCTTGTATAGTCCAGGCCAGATTCAGTATAGCATAGCACGCACATTTTTTTCTTCTGATTTTAAAATAAGTTGAAACAGCTTTGCGGGTCCCTAATAAGACACACCCTGAACCCACTGCCTTCTGTGCTTGGGGGAGAAGACAGCTCCATTGCCCCAGGACTAAGGTGCAACTGGTCTGCTCTGGGTAGGGTCACTCCATAGGACTTAGAGTTTTGTTAATGAAGGCTACACTCCCTTGGACTCCCCATTCCCTGAAATGGAGCTTCTGGCCCATTCAAAAGGTAATGAATTACTTGAGCTATTACAATCATCCACTTCGAGTACAAAAGAAAAAAAATGACATGATAACCTGTGAGGCAGGTCTGGTTGTCTTAGACAGAGGCTGGGTGTGCGGTAGGCTGGGTGGAAGGCAGAAGCAGTTTCCAAAAGGCTTTGCTGAGAATTCCTTCAGTGAGAGAAAGTAGGGGAGGGAGTTTTGCTGATGACCAGGGCTGTGCTTCTCTGAGTCTCCCTAAGAGTAAGGCAAAGGTTCTGGCCTGCCGTGTCCCTGGGGATGACATCTAGCTAAATAGCAAGCTGGTTAGGGAGCCAGCTTTGTGGTAGTGACATTAGGAGATCTGGATTTTTGTCAAAAATCCATGAGCATGGGGGCTTCTTCATTTCCCTATCATGAAAGATGATGAACTTAGCATGAGTTCAGTGTGGAGTTCCTGTCCTGAGACACTTCTGTAATAAGATCTGCCTTGCCATTCATACCCGAACAGTCTGTGACTTCTACTGTAGACACCTTTTGTATGGAACATTAGCTTACCTCGCCAACGTAGATGTCAGCTTCTGTGGAACTGTATGTTAGAGCTAAGCCTATGTCATCACAGACTCCAAATCCCTGATTTCTTTTTTCTTTTTAAAGAAAAATCTATCAATAATAATGTATACTTTATGAAATACAAAGTAGTTTCCTTATATGTACATCTTATTAAATGATCAAATCAAGCTAATAAACACACTCTGCCTCACATACTTATTTTTTATGATTCAAAATATTAAAATATTCTCTTGCTTAATTATGAAATACATGACACATTCTGATCAACTCAAGTTGCCATGGAGTACAATAGAGCTCAAAAGCCATTCATCTTAGGTAACTGAAACTTTGACCCTCTGACAGCTCCCTGGTTATACTGCACCACTCCACTCTCTCGAAGGTAACCACAGTTCTGCTCTCTACTTCTAAGACTGATTTTTCAAGAATCCAGGTCAAGGTGAGATCCTGTCTTATCAGTAGAACTTTGCAGCCAGTTTGTGGCAGAGCCATCAGGCTTTAGACTTACATCCTTTGGGTCCCAGTTTCCTTATTCTGAAATTTTATGTTACGTCTTTGCCTGAAATTTTACATTCTTCATCTTTGAAAGCCTCTTCACAGCTTTGGAACTGTTACTTAACCATTATCCTCCTCTTTCTTCCATAAAGTTCTACTGCAATTATTGTATTACATTTTTCTTTCTCACTTCTCCTATCAGCCCAATAATTCAAGACTTTTCAAGGGTGTCCAAAACCATACCCATCTCAAAATTCCCATAACCCCTTCAATTCTCATGACCTTGATATTAATGCACTTCTGGCAACTTTTACTTCTACCATTTTGGGCTCATCTTTTCTTAAGACTGATCTAAGTTCAATAACCCATATTAGAAGAGTTTCTGTGTCCTGTTACAACCACTGTGTCTTCTCCCTGCTCTTTCTCCTGCCTCTGACTTTCCCCTTTATCAGGGTTGCTGTGGCCCCAACTTCACATTGGTTGTCCCTGTTCTTCACCTACCTTCCCTGGGTCCCAAGACTCTACAGCAGGCACTGCCAAGGAGTTCTTTCTCAACACACTAGACTCACTCTTTAGCGACCCTGAAATCATGCCAATCCTTCACTTTTAGTTGTTCACCATTTGTAAATTGATCATTCACTCCTAAGCTGCCAAGCTTTACTGGATAAATTCATGAGAAAGCTTCCATTGAATCTACCTTGCTCTTATTCCCTAACCTCACTTTTAGACATCTTATTGCTCAGGATCTCAGGATCTTACGCCTCTTTGAACTTTATATCCATTTCCTCTCAAGGAAAAAAAAATGATGTTCTAACATTTTTTCCTACGTTTTTGATGCCTCATCTCAGCCGTACGGTCCTCACTCTGAGCAGATGACCTTCCTTCCTACTTCACTGAAAAAGCCGAGGCCATCTGGTACAACCTCCCTAATCTTTCCTCTTCTCCATCTGTCACTATGCTTCACTTCTGAAACTTTCTCTGGTATCTTCATCTTTCTTTTTCTTCCCTCCTGTTTCTATCTCCTTTCCATTTAAAAAAAAAAAAAAAAAAACTGGGCTTTAAAAAATAATAGAATTAAGATAGACTTGACATCTTGACATGCGTTGTATGTCTAGCTCTGTGGTGACATTTAGAAGTAGATAACTCATGTATCAGGAAACCAAGAACTGCTGAGTTGGCAAAGCTTCCTCCCACCCCTGACATCACCAGCACCACTGGGCTCTTGGTCCCCTAACTGCTTAGTTTCTCCTGAAGCTACAGAAGGTATCTCTTCCTTCTTCAGTCATGCCAAGTTTTTCTCTAAAAGTTTTTGCTTGCATACACATGTACAAGAGCTGCCAATTTTCCAAACAAAATTGTTTTTGTCTTTTATAATCAAGAGGAGATCTTACTATTTTTTCCTTTGCCGCCATATGCATTAAAAAAAAAAAAAAAAAAAAAAAAAGCTATGTACACCCTGTTTCTATTAACTGATGTTTGTAATTCACAGAAAATTATCTCTGGGCTCCAAATCCTAATGAAGAATTAAAATGGAATTTTCTTATTCTTACCTAACTTTGCCCTCTTTGTAGTATTTTAAACTATCTTTAATGACCTCTACCTCCTTTTGTATTCTCTTTTTTCCTTGGTCCTATAGACTAGCAGTATCCATTGTTTTCCTCCATCTTTTAAGGTTTTTTTCTCCATCTTTGTTGTTTTCTAACCCTGAAATGTAATCACTCCTTGAGAGTCTCTTTATCCCCTTTACCTGAATCCCCTTCCCTTGATATCCTTTATGCCCTTGCCTTCAGCAATTATTTCTAGGTTAGTAAGTTCAAATATTATAACTCCTCACCTTCTTCTAATTAACCACAGCCTTGAATTCACAAAAAGTATCAACCAAATATTTACAGTTAGTTAGAACACTGGCATCCCAGTATAACTTAAAATGTGGCATAAAAATAGAATGTATTGGAATATCTGTCCCCAAATTAAGCCCCTCTTCTTGCTTTTTTACTTTATTCTCTTACTCCTGACTCAAGAAACTATGACCCTATTTTTTAATTCCTATCTCTTCTTTAACCATCATAACTGAACTGTGGCCAAACCCCTTGGACTGTGACAGCCAATGTATCTGATAGTAATAAAGAGTTAGAATATTAGGACCCCATCTACACTCTTTTTAAAAGATTGCCATTTTCCATCTTCTACGATTCTGATGGTTTGAAGTTCATCGCTGTGTGAAGCAGTACATTTCATTTGATAAAATGTTCTCTTGGTCTCATGTTCTAATGTTCTCTCTGTTGGAGTGAGAAAGTTTTAACTTGATAACAGTGAATAAGTGAATAAGTGTTGAAAATTGCCAAATGTTCTTCTGCATTGATCAAGATACATGTATTTTTGTACCCTTTACTTATTAATATTGTGAAATATATTGATTGATTTTTTTCAATCAATAATCAGTTTAACATCTAAATGTTAAAACATGTTTAACATTTTAATGTTAAACTAATTTTGCAAATGTGTAATAATTTCCCTTTGAAATACTTCTAAACTTTATTTACTGGGATGTTTTTAGGTATTTTTGTGCCTACAATCATGAGGGGTATTATTCTGTATTTTCATTTTTTAATAGTATTTTTATCTGGTGCTGCTATTAGAATAATGTTTATCCAATAAAATGAGCTGGGGAGTGTGACCTTCTCCTCTATTTTCTGAGATAGTTTTTAGACATACTCATTTGTTTTTCCTTAAGTATTTCCAAAAATTTACCAGTAAAAGTCACTTGAGTATCGAAATTATGGATAAATATAATTCTTTTTTTAGCTTTTCTTCTTTTATTTCTTCTTGTGTTAATTTTGATAATTTGTTTTATGGAATGCTTTACTTTTAATTTACTGTTGAATTTGTGGTCCAAAGTCTTTTATAATCTCTCCCTCCAATATCTTAATGTTTGTAGAAACTCTAGTTTGGTCTTTCAAATCTGTCTTCTCATTTTTACTTTATAAATCTAAGCATTTATAAAATTCATTGATCTTTTAATAGGCCAGTTTTTGTTTTTGTAAATTTTTTGTTGGTTTCATGTTTTATATTTCTTTCATTTTTACTTTAAACAGTACTATTTCCTCCCTTCTACTTAATTTGGGCCTATTTTGCTCTTTTTCTTAAGTTCAATTATTCTGTTCTTTAATGGAGAATTTAGATCTTGTTTTCTAACTTAATCACTTTGAGCAAAAACTCTCCCTATTTACTACTTTAGATGCATAGTTTGATATATTGTGCTTTATTTTATTCACAATATTTTCTAATTTCCCTTGTAGTTTTTTCTTAAGTAACTTAAAATATGTTTTCCTCAATACTTATGGATTTTTCACAATTTCCCAAAGTTTGAGTAATATTTTAATTCTCTCATAGCTGGATAACATATTCAGCATCATCAGATATTTATGGAATCTTCTTTTATGGCACAGTTTATGGCATATTTGAGTGAATAATTCATATGTATATGAAAATAATGTACATTTTACTGTTGTGTATCATTAATTATGGGTCGATTAGTTCATATGAATTGATACATTTTGCCATCAACTTCTCTTATTAAAGTGAGAGGGGGCATTGAAACTTTAATAATGATTGTGGACTGGTTTCTTGATGCAGTTCTGTGACTTTTCATTTCATATATTTAAAAGATCTGTTGTAATAGCATATACATATAGGACTCTTAAGTCATTTTAATGAAATAACCACTGAAGAAACACCCTTTTTTATGCCTTGACTACTCTTTAAGTAGTGTTCACACAGATACTCCAGTTTTTCTTAAAGTAATGATTGTATGGTATAACTTTTTCTGTCTTTTAAATGTTATTCCATCTCTATTTGTATGGTTGATGTCTGTTTCTTGTACATAGCATATCATTGTGCTTAACTTTGGTCATCTAATCTGTCAATCTGTGAATTATATTTATAGTGCCAAGCCATTTACGTTTAGTGTAATTATTGGTGTAGCCAAGGGCACCATTGTGCTATTTTTTGTACTTTGTCTCATCTGAGTTATCTTTCTTTTTTCCCTTTTCCTGATTTCTTTTGGTGTATATGCTCATAATTTTTAGTATTCTATTCTTTCTTTAACTTTTAAGCTGCATCCACTTGTTTCATTTTTTTAATTAGTGGATATTCTAGAGTTTTAACTTATTGTTAAACTTAACTTATTTCAACTCTACATTGAAATAGTAAGTACATTAAAGTATTCTCACTTGAGTATAATATAAATTCATTGCCACAAAAATTTTCTATTTCCTTTGTTTTTTCAAAAATTTTACCTATACACATCTACAATTCTCAAGTTACTCTTAATTTTGTATAGGTTGGTAAATTATGTTTTAAATAAATAAGAGAAAAAGTCTTTTGCATTTACTTATATTTTCTTTTAAAGCCTTTTTCATTCTTTTCCACAGATTTGAATTTCTATATTGTATTATTTTTTCTTGGGCCTAAAAATTTCCTCTAACTCACCTATATTTCAAATTCAGTGGTGATGAATTTTTGATGGAAAAACTCTTCTTTAATCTCCATTGTGAAAGGCACTTTTACTAGATGTAGTTTTTGTTTAGCAGTTTTACTCTCTTTATTAACATATTGTTCTATTATTTTTTGTGTTACAATTCTTACAAAAATTTTGCCTTTTTTTATCTTTGATCTCATTTAGTCAATATATTTTTCTAGCTTTTTTTTAGATTTGTTCTTTATTGGTTTATAACTATTTTGTTACAATGTGTCTTGGTATCATTTTATTTGTGTTTATCTTTCTTGGTGTCACTGAGCTTCTTAGAACTTTAAATTGTTTCCATTGATTTTAGAGAATCTTGCATTATTTCTTCAAAGTTTCTTTTTATTCTCCTGATGGGAATCTACTAACATTTATATTCAAACACTTAAAAATGATCTATAGATTACTGATTACAATTTGTAGGTTTTCCTTAGTTGTTTTTCCTTTCATGTGTAGTCTTTCTTTTGCTATGTCATCAAATTCACAATCTCTTTTTCTTCAGTGATTAATCTGCTATTAAACTGATCCTATGAATTTTTATACCCAATATTATGTTATGACTTAGAACTTCTATTTTATCGTATTTTATATTTTCCACTTTTTCTCAACATGTTCATATTTTTCTTTAAATACTAAAGTATATTCAGAAAGCTGACTTTGAATCTTTGTCTGATGATTCCATCATTTCCATGATCATAGAGTCTGCTTCTGTTTAGTGAGCTTTTTCCTGATTATTGGTCAGGTTTTCCTGGTTCTTCTTATTTAGTGATTTCTTACTGAGTGCTGAAAATTATTAGTGCTATTTCTTTGTAGTATATGGATTTTGACGTCTTCTTTTAAAGCAGGTTGATTTATTTATTTCTTCTTTTTTCTTTTGTATCACTTTGGTCTTTTTTTCAAGGTATCTGTTTAAACTCTTTCATGACCAATCTAAATAAGCCTTTGCCTTAGGGGTAGCTTATGGCCTGGCTTTTCTGAGATCTCTGCTCTGTTCATCATTCAAGACCTTCCAACATTTAACCCCAAACTTCCATTCCAGTTCTATCAGCTCTTGCCCTTCCAATGTGCATCAGGCTCCAGTCAATCAGATCCCTTGTTTTGATTATTCTGATGGCTCCCTTTGTTTACAATTGCATAATTTTCTCTCTTTGCTTATTTAAGTTATGTACTTTATTCTATTTATGGGTTATATATCACCACCTTCATGAAGCTTTCATTGATCACCTACATGAGATGTCATTTATTTTTCTTCCAAGCTGCTAATTTTCTTGATTTGGCTCTAATTTGTTAAACTTTGCATTGTAACTGTGTGTAGCTAAATGATTTCACCTTTTATTAGCCCTAGCTTTCTCTTCTGTAAAGTGGGAGGGTAACTAGATTTCCCAGATAACTACAATAATGAAATGAAATCCTGTCTGTGCAAAGCTGCCCATGTTGTTTTGTTATTACCATCCTGATGGTGTTCATGTCAACCTTATAATGCTGAACTCTGCTTGGGAGGAACAACTGGTCATCTTCAGCATTTTGTAACGATTTTGGCTTTAATCTTCAGATATTATCAGTCTTTTATCTGTCCACTCTGAATCTTCCAGGTCATGTCAATTCATTATTCTCTCAATATGAAAAAATAATGTAAACAAACAATTATCTACATAATGTCCCCCAACACAGATTCCTCAAGAACTTTGATATGTAAGGTAAACTATATTTTGACTTGATATATTTAGACACTTTTCTTAATATGTTTAAAATTTTTTTGTCAGATGATGTGGGTTAATGGTTGAATGACCAAAAAGTATTAGTACATATTCATTTATTAAGTGCTTTTTGGGTTTCCAATTGCATGTTAGGTACTCTAGGCCAAATAATAATACTAACACTTGCTGGGAATATGTTCTGGACTGGCCATTGTGCTCAAGGCTTTTATATACATGAACATGAATTTAATCCTCTAGGAAATAGCTGGTTACAATTTTATCCCCATTTCTTGCATAATGAAATCAAGGCTTAGGAGTGTTAAATAATCTGCCCACGAGGAGGCTTTCAATCCTGGCTGCACGTTAGAATCACTTGGGAGCTTTTAATAAATCACCATATCTCTTTGTACCCTAGACCACTTAAATCCGAATCTCTAGGGGTACCATCCAAGCATCAGTATTTTAAAATCTCTTTCCAGGTGATCCAAATCCACAACTGGGATTGAGAACCACGGCTCCAGAGTATCTCTGCTATCCTTCATATGAGTGTGTAAGTTTCTGCCCAAACTAATTAGATAGATACACAGGGATGAAACAATAAAGAACCAGTACAAAGGAACCAGGAGGTTACCAAAGTAAACACTGAATTACATAGCCTACTGTAAGAGCAGCAGAATTTGAGAGAATGTCATTCAATTATAATTCCTAAGTGCGAAAGGGTTTGAATATAAAGGACGACCAAATGCTTTCTGCCTAGCAGAACAGGAGAGGCTTTTAAATTGCAGACGAGATCATGCCTAGTCTAAGAAAGGGTTTCTGCATTCAGCTGGACTAAGGGGCATAGGTTGTCTTCAAGACTCTTAACATAGGGTGTTTTAAAAATGATTCTAGTCAAAGGCAGGGCCTCAGACTGAGTGACCCCTCATAGCCTCTCTCAGCCCAGGAATTTTGTGACATGCATTGGAATGCAGACAGCTCATCACTGTGAGGAAAATGAAACAGCCATTGTGTCTTACTAACCCAGCCTGCTTGCCTCCTCCAGCCATCTCCACAAAGTTACCCTAAGCCATCAGAGCTCAATGTAGTTCTGGTCCCCAACAGTAAAATCCTGAGAACAATAGGGCGGTAATGGGAGAATAGCAGAATAACTTACTCTATCCAGTGCTCATCAAAGCAAAAACCATCTGTTTAAACATTTGACATTATTACAAGTTTGTACCCCTTCAGAATAAATAAGTTAGGCCCAAGAGGCTGCATAATCAGTGCCCCATAAACAAATTGATAGGAAAAGATTTAAAATGAACCGTAGGGATTCAGGCATGTTGAGGACGCATCCAGCCCACCGGGAGTGATGGAGAAACCAAAGGAGGTGCTCTGTGGGTAAAAATAATGAGCACTGTGGACCTCCTGAAAAGAGCTGGCAAGTGTGTGGGGCTCCTGATGCTCACCTTCACCAGCAGTGACCCCATCAATAGGGTTAGGCACCAAGTCCTTGGCACCTCCTTCTCTCTCTGCCATCCTCTCCCCTATAAAAGCTGGCCACCTAGTGCCAAATGCGCAAAGAACACACAGGAAGGGTGGCAATGACTGCCGAAGGAAAGCGTGGGAGGCAGAAGATGAGGAATATGTATAGGAAATGACTGTAGACACATCTGATCAAAATGTAAAATCTGACATTTATCTGTTTGCAATGCTGCAGAAAGGTGGTCTTGCCAACCATGGATGGGCCAGGAAGCAGTGGTTTTTCTATTAAGGGTAAATAAAATGAGGGTAAAATTTTAAGTTGAGAAATTTTTCTGTTGCTAGAAGGCAAATTACTACATGCAGTAGTACAAAAGAACAGGGGTAAACAATACAATATGCTGTGAATTGCGAATGCATGTGTGGTAATGTCATGAATATATTAACTTCCTTCATTGTCAAGGCAAGTGACAGAGGCTGCCTGAAATTCAGAGAGGAGCCGGCTGTCACTCTGCAGCTCAGACAGTTGGAGTCACATCTCTCCTAATAACAAAGTCTATTCTGTTTACATTTGACATGGTGAGCAAGAAGTGGTGGGTTGCTTTATATAAGGAAATGAATGAAAGCTTGAATGAATGAAGGAGTGAATGAATAGATGGAGCCTCTCCACCCAGTCCTTCCTCAAGCCATCAGTCTTCCATATTTGGGTAAAAACAAATCATATCTGACAGGAGCACATTTAGATGAATTTTTTAATATTCCTGGCAATGGGTTGTATTTATTTATTTTAACTATGTCAACATACTGCATATTTCTGACTCTAGGTCCCAGTGGTGTTTAATAAAAGAAACCTGAACAGCACTACAGTGTCAGAATCTAGGAGGGAGGAGGATCCAGATGAACTAATGAACAGAAGGGAACTTAAGGCTGATGCCAGCGAGGGTTGGTGACAGGTTAACATTAGTTCTGCTTGGGCTGGGGGGTCTGGTGATCTGGATGTTCCCCCATTCTAGTGCATAACTGAGGCAAGGAGGTAAATATCCCATTGTGCTTAATAGCAGGATCCTGAGAAATCTTCTCAGAGTGAGGGAGGAAAAAGAGCCGGAGGCAGATTATTAGGTTGGAATTAAAATGCAGACAAGAT
This sequence comes from Sciurus vulgaris, assembly GCF_902686455.1. NCBI lineage: Eukaryota > Metazoa > Chordata > Mammalia > Rodentia > Sciuridae > Sciurus > Sciurus vulgaris. The sequence continues at coordinate 47,937,432 of NC_136475.1, forward strand.
TCATTAAATTGTTGACCCTCCTCCCCACTCCAAAAAAAAAAAAAAAAAAAAAAATCAGGTTGCCATCTTAAATTGACAGCATTAGAGAGGAATTATGTGCACTGATTAATAAGTGAATGTTTTTACCATTATGATCGCGGCACCTGCTAGTTATGTCGACATTGAAGAGGCTCTCAAACTACAGTGTTTCCAATAATAGAGGTACCATGAGCTGAAAGTTGTGCACAAGTGTCAGTGCAGGGACACATCATTTTCTTACACAGTTGTGATGTTTAAAAATATTGCCACTATTCCTCTTGCCAGTTTCTTCCTCGCCCTCCCCTCTCCCATTCTTACCTGTGTATTGTGCTCAAAAAGCACATCGTTTACTCACATAAGTAAAGCGAAAGGGAATTTAGAGTCAAATCAGAAAATGCCAAAGAGAGTGAATTCCAGAGCAAGACAAGCATGCAACTCACCATTTAAAACCACATGATATAAAGTGATTTGAAAACATGTGTTATTCTTTCCAGGTTCCAAGAAAAATGGCAATTTTATCCAATTTGGGTGTTTGCCAAAGGTGCCATTTCACCAAATGTAGCTACGGTCATAAAAAAGGAAGCTTCAGAGTAGATTAACTGGCTTTGCTGTACTATAATGGTGCTTTAAATGAGCAATTTGAGACAATTAACCTGGAACAGGCACTTCTGAGTGCTTTATCCCTTTAACAGTTTTGGTTCTTCAAACAAGAACAGAGAAAATGAAAATTGGCTCCTTCCCATCGTAGAATCTTCTGTATAACTTTGTGAATATGCATATGATCCATAAGGAGCGTGTAATGGGAAATCTAAACTATGTAATTTGGAGATGTAATACTCCATCAACCAAATAAAATCATTTAAAAAAAATTAATGGGTATTTATGTGGCTGACTTAAGATAAAACTGTGCTCCATCTTTTAGTAATACTTACTAGCTCTTCCCTTGGATACAAAACACATACCTTTCATCTATGTATTTATTATTTACTATAATGTATGGGGGGGAAATCTTTTGGAATTATATGGAATTATTAAAGTATTAAAATGCTTTCGCACACAATCTGGGGATACTATTCTCTCCTTATATTTAAAAACAGCTATTCAGAAGAGAACAAAATAAAATGAATCTTGCTAATCAAAAGGAAGGAAGACTTCTAAGAATGTATTTAGATGATTATCTAATTTCAAACCACATAAGAAATATTTGAGTGCCTACTACGTGCATGAGATTGTGTTAGATAATATGGAGATGATTAATAGTAGCTATTATGATTATGAATGTGCTATTCTGAAAAGGTGATCCAGAAATGGTGCAGGGGAGGGAGGGAGCAGAGTCAGAGAGACAAGAATCTCTTACAGTGATTGAGGTGTCTTGATTGTCTTGTGGGGGTAAACCAAGTTAAAGAGAATGGTCCTTGGGAAAACTAGTGTTAAAAAAATCATTGCTGGCAGATTTGGAATTCTTAATAGAAACTCCTGGGAGCCGGAGGCATCTTTGTAATATGGAAATGGGAGAAGAGAAAACACATATATCTGCCCGGGAATTGAACTTTCCTTAATGATGTGTGACCCCTGCTTCAGATGCTTGAGGTTTAAGCCCCACCCCCAGGAAGATGGGCACATCTCTGCATTGCACAATACTGGAGACAGCAAGCACACAAGCCTGAAAGGTTGATTGATCAACTTGAAAAGGAAGTCAACAAACATCTTGTGTTTTGTAAAAAGTAAATAAAACTAGTTTCAAATTTCAAAAAAATTATTTTTCCACATTGTTAAATATAGTATTTCATTTTCAGACTTGATCTCATTTGATATTTCTGCAACATTTGCTATAGCTGATCACTCTGTCTTTCTTGGAACCTTCTACACTCGGTTTTCTAAATGTCCAGTTCCTCTACTTCAGTGGTTGATACTTAGATTTCTCTCCTGGAGTTTCCTCTTTTTCTCAACCTCTGACTTCTGCAAATGCTCCAACTCAGTGTTGTAGATCTCCTTTGTCTTCAAGCATTCCCTAAGCGCCTATGTCTCTAACTTTGAGCTCACCCTAGGGCCCTGGTTGCATGTCTCACACTGCCTATACAGTAGATCACTTTAACTTGGATACAAAAACCACATATTTTTCCGATATTTATTTATTATGTACTGCAAAGTATGAGAGGGAAAAATCATTTGGAATTCTATGGAATTACTAAAGCATTAAAATGTTTTCATACACTATCTGGAAATGCTGTTCTCTCATTAAATATCTAATACGGGTCTCAAAATGAACAAAGTCAATATGTCTTACAGGCGTCTTAAAATGAAGAAGTTTGAATATAACTGAACCGTGCTTCTACTAACTTTTTAATCTTAGAAAATATTATTATTTGAGATGAAAACCTCTAAGTTAGTTTTTAACCACACAGAGTTCTATTTTTGTTCTGAATTTGCAAAGAGTGAGAAGCCAAGATTATTCTTTGCATAAGGGGAATGTGAAATGTCACCCCTACTGTAGTGGTTTGGATGTGACAAATCCCCCTGCATTAATGCAGGAATGTTTGGAGATGGGATTGTGAGAGCTGTGACCTAATCAGTCCATCCTAGTTAGAGTGGACTTACTGGGTGGTAACTGTAGGCAGATGGGGCACCGCTGGAGGAGGTGGGTCACAGGGGGCGTGTCCTGGAAGGATTCATCTTCCCTGTGCTTCTCCCCAGTCCCTCCTGCATCCTGGCCACCGTGAGGTGAGTTGATTTCCTCTACACTGCCATTTTGCCATAATTTCCTGACTCATCTTGGAGCCAAAGCAATGGACTTGGCCGTCTATGGACTGAGTCCTCTGAAACCATGAGCCCCAAGGAAACTTTTTCTCTTCTAAGTTGTTCTGGTTGAGAATTTTTGTCACAGCAATGCACAGCTGACTAAAATACCTGCCCTACAGGTTATTCTTGCTCCTCCTTCCCACGAGTTGCTTAACCCATCCTACCCATTGATCTGATAAATAATTGTTGGACATGATGCACATGGTAGATTCAGACCCCGATGTATTAGACACAGATCTTGTTCTCACAATGCCTAGAATTGCATAGCTGAAGAGATAACAGTATGCATTGCAAATTCAAGAGCTAGCAAGAACACTCATGAATCATCCAACTAACTTAAAAAATCCAGCCCCTACCCAAATTAATATCTGCGAGAAATAATGGTTGATCTGTATTCTTCTTCCCTTCAGATTTTAAAGCATATGCCCTAAGGGTTTACCTTCAGGTCTGTAAATCACTTGGAGGAAAGGAGGGGCAACCAAAGGTTAGTAGTCTAACTGCTTAGTTTAGATAAGCGGGGATGATGTGTTGGCTCAACTGATTGACATTTTCCAGACTATGAAGTCAGCAAGGTTGGGTGGGGTTTTCTTTCTTCTTCCCCTGGGATCCTTATAAATTCTAATTTATTTCCTTCTCATCTTCTACATTTCTTAACACTCAATGAGTACTTATTTGCATGGACCTGGATACCAGAGATAAAACTGCCTTGAAGGAAGATTTTTTATTCTGTAGAAGTTTAAAAGTCTAAGCAAGGGAGAAAAATCAAGTGAAAAACTTCTAAAATCAGGGCTCAGGTGCATTGAGTGGAGTTGGGGACACATGTTGGGAGTGTGGACTGTGCCACCTGGTGGGCTCAAGGCAGGTATATGAACAGAAGAAAACACTGGTTCTCCTCTCCAGACAGTGAGGAAAATAAGGACAAAGGCAAGAAGGTGCAAAGCAGCAAGGTTTAAGCATTCGCTGCCGGAAAGGAGACGGTGAGGAAAGCAAGTTCACAGGGAAGAAGAGCATGCAGTCACAGTGATCAGTATGGCAGGTTAAAGAACTTGGTCTTTATCCTGTACAACTGGGGAAGCCAGTGAGATTTTCATGGAAAATATAATGCAATTAGATTGGCATGTATACTGATTATCATGACAGTTGTATGCAGGTGAACTGGTCATAATTAGTAGGCGCCAGTCTTCCTCATAATGTGACGGAGATGAGCCAAACCTGGGAATGGTTAGCATTTTAACATACATAATAGGCCTTAGTATTTGTCTGTTTGCTTTAAGGCCTTAAAATGTTTTCACATTATTAGCTTGTTCATGAGATTTAAAAGTCTGTGGCCTTTTACTTATGGTTTGATCTTAAGGAAGTTGCTTAACCTGTTTGGTTTGATTTACTTACTGTAAAATGAAGAAAAGAAAATAGTACCTCTTTTAGAAAGTTTTTGGGAGATTTAAATTCTTTTACATGTGAAAGGTTTAGCCATGGCACCCCCTGTCTTGCACAATTAAACATAAACAAATATTGATATTATTTTAACAAAACGATGAGGCTAATAAATAAGCACACTTTTCACCAACAGGGCTGGGAGAATGATACATAATAAGCATTGTAAAATGCCCATCTTAACTCTCAGCCCTGAGCTAGGAGGAAAGGTGCCAGTGAAATTTCAAAATGCTGTTCATAGTGAAGTGCAGTCCTGGATTGGCCTGATCATGACTTTGACCATGAATTACAGGGAGACTGGTCTTGTGATGTGAACACACTCAAAGTCACCAAATGACTGCGCCTTAGAATTGTTCAAGACAGATTTCTTCTTATAAGGCACGTCACCATTTCTTCCTGTTCCAGAAGTTCGTTCTGAAGTGTGTTTTCCACAAATAATAACACTAGCTGTTTCTTTTAAATGCTTACTGCAACAGTCATGGTGTGGCATGTTTTCTGTCTCTTCATTTAGACCTCTCTACCATACGGTGGTAATGCTACATAGGTAAGTGCCCTTACTATTTCCATTTTACAGATTAAAAACTGAGACAGAATAGAAATTCTGATGCCTGGCCATCTGACTTCAAGTGCCTTATTAAAAAAATGTTAGACACATCTACTGGTTCTTCAAAATTCATATATTATTTCCTTTATAGATTAATTGAATAAAGAATGGTTGACTTTTATTCGAACATCTAGACAACCATTTGCAATTTCTAAAAACCCACTTAGTTAAAAAGATAATGTGCTTTAAGAATACCAGAGTGTAGCCAAATATCAAAATTAGAGGTATTCACATGCTAAGTTGACCCACCCCTTAACCTATTAATTACTAAAACAGAGGAAAACAGCACCTTTTCAAGTCCCCCCCCCCCTTTCAGAGTAATTGGATTCAAACTCACATCTGTAGCATTAAACCAGTGTTTTCAACCTTTTTTCCCCCTCCTCCCAATTGTTTAACCTCCATCTACATCTCTGGCATAAATTTAAGCCTTTATTTGTGAATATTCGGATAAGCACTTTGCCTCCAACGGTATTGTTCAGGGCCCGGCATCATTGTTACAGCTGTAATTGTAACTATCAAGACACAGTTCTTTGTAATTAGAAAGTCAAGATGGTATTCAGCAGTATGGCAGCACAGACTTACATTTGTTAGGCTATTAGAAAAAAAATGTTTACAGAGAAAACAGTGTCATTGTTTAGTGCTCTTAATTGACCATCTGCCTGGTAAAGAAATGTCCAAAGAAGGATAAATAAGACTATAGTACACTTATTTATTTATTTTCTTTGTGCAGTGAGGAAATTAGGAAAAGCAACAGCAGAGGCAAACTCGATAAGACATTGCTAAATCAGGCTGCAAGTGAAATAATGCCAGGAATACCCTTTCTTTCTTTCTTTCTTTCTTTCTTTCTTTCTTTCTTTCTTTCTTTCTTTCTTTCTTTCTTTCTTTCTTTCTTTCTTCCTTCCTTCCTTCCTTCCTTCCTTCCTTCCTTCCTTCCTTCCTTCCTTTCTTCCTTTCTTTCTTTCTATTGCTTTCAGTGTGGAGACAAAGACCTATGGCCTCCTCAAAGTGTGTTTAAGAGAACTGTCCTGGATGGCCCCTGGAGCTCCATGGCTGTGGGGTCCCCACCTTCCTTTGCCTTATTCTCTTCCTTTGCCAATCCTCCTTGCTCGGGTAAACACTGGGCTCTAACCACCCTGCTTTGTTCTCCAATGCACAGTTTCTGCAGATAAATGCTCCCTTCCCTGGGCTTTTGCTTAAACCAATTCTATTCTCCCTTCCCTCCTCTCCTTCAGCTATAGAAATCTCTTCCATTCTTGCAGTACTGGCTTATGTATCTCTCCCCTACCTCCATTCCATGTCTTTTTCTGACCATCCAGGAAGAGGAAACTCTCCTCCTACTCTGAACTTCTGTAGCACTTAATATTTTTCCACCACTTGGCAGTGGAAGGTAACCTGCCTGGCGATGTTCTTCTGTCATCCTGGAACTGTTATTCAAATTCAGCCTTGCCATTTGCATCCTCATATGCTCTTGTTTTGACTCTCCCCTTACATTGTAAAGTTCTCTTCCTAGACTCATGTCTTATTCTTCTTTGAATTTCCCCCAAAATGCCCATCACTTTTTCCTGTTTCTCTTTTCTTCTTTACTTGATCCAAAACAACAGACTAGCACTTGGGGTCCTATGAAATGTCTATCATTCATCTTTTGACAAAGTCAAACAAACCCAAGCTGATTTGACCCTCAAGACATGTTTGAATTCTTTTCCACAGATATGCCAGCTTTCTGGGAAGCATTGGGTATGCAGGGAAGAATAAGCTGTGGCCTCTAGTCTGGAGGAACATACCTCTGGGGAATGGACTTTGTTGGAATCACATGTCAGGGAGATTCAGGAAACACAGCAAGATCAGAAAGCATGCCTCTTGAAATTTGGTTCAAAGTTATAAAAGTTAATTTGTCACCCAAAACCAAGGATCACATTAACGGGCCTGTTCTGTTGTGTCACACTGGTACACATCTTGTAGAAAAGGCTACATCAGTTGTTCTTGCCAGAAGGGAAAACAATATGTGGCACCCAGGACAGAGCTGCTCCCAGATTCAGTAATTTGGGTCCTATTGCATGTCCAAAAGGCAAGGAGCAGCTGGTCTTGAGGAGATTATCTGTCGTGCTATGTGGAGGTCCTTCTGTCCAGAGTCTGAATTGAGTTTCCTCCAAAGACTGTGAGTGACCAGGCTTATGCTCAAAGACCTGTCTCTTCCAGGATCACAGATGGAAACCCCCATTACAGCCATGCACAGATTCACCACAATATGGAAACCCATCAAGCAGGATTGGAACCAAAACACAAAATATGACCTGACCCAATACCAGCCTCAAATTTTCATAGATAACTTTACTGGTTATTTCCTCACTGTAGTTTTCTAGAAACTGTAGATGTCTGGTTCCCCAGCAGATACTCTTTAAAACTCCTGCAAATATCTTTGGAACACATTTTCTGAGTTGGAAAGGAAGAGACATTCCAATTCAGTTACCCTCAGAGCATTTTATATACTTGATGCATTTTCTAATGTTTCTTGGATAACACTTCTACCAGTGACTTATAGCTGAACTGACCACACCTTGTGCTTAAGAATTACCATTGCAAATAGGTTTGTATTTTCCTGATGCTCCATTATAATAGAAAGGGGCAAAGACCATAGGGCTTTTGCTCTTGCTGTTATGTCTCCTTGAAATGTTCTTCCCAAGATTTCCTCAAAGCTCGTTTCCATGATTAATTTTAGGTCTCTCCTCAAATTCTGTCTTATCATTGTGTTCTTTTGAACTTCCTTACATGAAGGGCAACCCTCACCCCGAACAACTCTGGCACATCAAATATGCCATACTCTGCTTGAATTTTCTCATATCAATATCATCAAGGTGGGGTTTATTCTCACTATTCCCCAAACAACACACATGCTGGCATATTTTCAAGGTATGTTACAAGGACTCAGCAAACATATATTTAATAAACCATCTCATTTTCAGAGATTCCTGGCTAATGTCCTTACATGATCGCACAGAGGAAAGAGTTCTACAGAATTCTTGGGTTTTGAAGTCCAAGTCCCGTTGTCTTGGATTTGGGTTGATCTTTTAGCAACTGTGGGACCGCGAGAAAGTTTCACTTCCTCAGCCTGCTTCATGAACCTCAGAAGAGAGGTAATAATATTGACCTCTTTAGAGTCTTGGTAAGAATGAGATAAGTTTTGAGAAGGTTTGAGTCCACTGGGAAGGTATCCAGCACCCATAGATTATTTTCCTACCTTCCTTTGCTCTGTTTTTCTTCCTTCCATCCCCTCCTAATTTCTTTCTCTCATTGTTCTCTATTTTCTCTTTCCTTTCTTTACTTAAAAACAATCATTTCTTTTCCTTCATTTATCTCCTTCATTCCACATATCTTGAAAAACACAGTTGCCTTTATTGCCAGTTGTATTTTTCTTCTCTGAAAGTTTTTGTAGACCCATAATTTTTCTTAGCCATCTAAGAATCATGTAGTAGAACCCCACTTTAGGGCATTCATGGAGAGGAGCTACTCGTGGACAGGAGCTGTTCTTTTCTTCATCCTTTTGTGCCATGTCAGAATACATAGTCTAAAAGGGATGCTTGAAATCAGAACCTACACATGCATTCAGGTAGAGATTGATATTACTTTTGACATTAGAGAAATTTAACCCAAGGATTTTTCAGTATTGTAGTAATCCTAGCCCAGGTAAAAGCTCTTATTTCATTGGGCAATGAGAAGGCATAATTTCTAATAGTTTAGAATTATAAAACTGAAGCAAATTTAGGCAACAGATTGACCCATACTGATTTACAACAGCAAAAGCCTTAATGCCTAGAAAATAGCAGATACTGGCCTCAATCAGGGTTACAGAGAGAAACTCAACTGCATTGTACAGTCTTAACTAAATTGGAGGGGGTTACTTAGTCTCACAAAGCAAGAGGCAAATGATGGATTGATTATCCAGAACTAGTACTGTGACTTAATAGCACCTTAGTGATGGCTGCAGCAGTTCCAGTAACTCTCTGTTATCCAGGCAGGAAGGAGGGAGTAGAAGACACAGCCTAAAATGACTACTGCTGGTAACATTTTAGCCAGAATGAGATCCCATGACTACCCTAGCCATGATGGGGGCTGGGAATGGAGCCCTTTGACTCAAGCCCCTGTTACAGGTTGACCTAAAAGACAGTGGTTGAAATGCGTAGTGAACTAGTCTATTGACATAGTGGACTAGTCTACAACAAAATAATTGAGACTAAATAATTGAGAATAAATGAGGTAATATTTAGAAAAGAATGAACTCTGAACATTCAAGAACTAAAAGATTATACATGACTATTTCATTATTTTGCCAGAAATAAAATTGTTCTGATGAGTGAGAAGGAGATTCTTTTAAGATCATTTAGTAAGTTGAATTCTCAAATGGGAACCTAGGTCAGCTGACTGTGGGCCACACCCCTTTTCCAGGACAAGGAGATGGCAGCCACCTGCTGGTCTTTCACATACCACTCCTTTATCGTGCAGTGGTGTTTTGAGATGGAAGCTAGGAGATCAGAGATGGCCTTATAAAAAGCCAAAGGAACTCCATCTTCCTTATGGAACTTTCTGCTTTTGCCATTAGAAAAGAGAATGAATGAAATGAAAATAGTAGGACACATTGAAGTTCAGAAAACTAAGTTACTTCCAGTTTACTCAGCTAGTAACAGATTAAGTCCTGACTTGATTGATTGATTGATTGATTGCAGTGTTAGGGATTGAATCCAGGGGTGTTGTGCATACTAGACAAGTGCTGTACTGCTGAGCTGTGTTTCAGCCCTATTCATTATTTTAAGTAAGGATTTAAATTCGAAAGTTTTGCAACACACAAACACTAAATAGCCAAACACACACACACACACACACACACACACACACACACACACAACATGGTAGTTCAGAGAACATTGCCAATTGCCATACATATATGAAACATAATCAGAGGATTTTTGTTACTTAATTTTAATGTCAGTTAAACAGATTTTATAATGCACTTATTATTATTGAAACATCTGTTTTACCTTTATAGACCAATGTTATTTATTTAAACCTTTATTTTTATTTTCATTATCATCATCATCATCATCATCATCATCATTTAACCAGGACTTATATTCTTCTAAACAGACTGAAAGAGTGATATCATACAAATAACCCTACCCTGGGCAGCAAATATGTCTTCCACAAATGAAAGAAACTGTTTATCTGTGGAATCTTAGCCCGAATGACTTATAGATCTAGGAGAATTGCATAGAAAAAGAAGCTCCATTTATTTCTTCCCAACATTACTCTATTCCCATTTTATCACCATTAGAGAGAGAAGTCAAGTTCATACTTAAAGATGCCAAGTCCAAAATAGATTGACTATAGGGGTTCACAGTACACCCTCTTAAACTCCAAAGCTCGTGTGCATTGCTCTAGAACCTGCTCTGATCAGTAGATTTTTTATGGGCCTTACATTTTTTATTTCTCTTAATTTCCTAGGTGATACTGATGCTCCTGGTCTTCCAACCAGGATTGGAATTTAGGGATTCCAGTGTGCCCCTCTCATCATATCTGGAGTGGCCAGTGCCTAATCTTCTACCACTGCTGTGGCTGGGAATCTGGACCAGCACTGACTTGTGAAAGAAAACACTTTGATCTCACATTGGATGTGTTATTATTGAACCTGCTGAATGGGTTCAGTGTGTTTAGTGGTCAGAACATTTCTTTAAGTAAAATGATAGCACTGAAAGTAACATGGCGACCCCTGGCAAGGGAAAGGACATGCTTCAGATAGTCAGAAGAAAATCATCAGCAGGTATTAGATAGCTCTCCCCAAAAGCCCAGTGCTCTGTCAGTGGGCCTGGACTGAAGGTCCCCTGAAGGAAAGACCCAGGCTCAGTGCCCTCTTTCATTGCCAACCTCCAAGTACACAACAGCTGTATAATGCACTGTTCTTTCCAGTGGTCTCATCTAGTCAAGATGTTTACTTTACTATTATCCCCAAGTGGATATCTGTCCCCACCAGTGTGATTTTGGTCACCTGAATCATTAATCTTCTAGTCCTAATCTTATCTACATCTTTTCCATCCTAAGTTAGATTCTACCATTTGCAAGAAGTCCTAAGTTCCTAAATAGTTTACCATTAGATCCTGGAAAATATCACAGAAGCTTCAAAGTCTGTTCCTAATACATATTTGTGGAATCAATGAACAAGTGAATTAATGACAAGCAAGTGCCAAACTCTGGTATCCACAACATGTGAACCAATTTATACTTAATGCTTTGCTCATCACTACAAAGTGTTTTGCTAAATGAAGAAAAGAGAAATGATTTTAAAAGATAGATGGATTCTTAATAACTTATCCACAAATATCACTGGAAGAAATAAATGTCGAAAGACACCCAAAAAGCTCTTGGCACTATCAATTACAAAGACTCTAACATTGATAGATTTGTTTCCTTTGTTTTATGCATTATATCAAACCATGGAAATTGTTTCATTTAACTCCTTTAAAAATCCTATGAGACAGCTGCTATCACACTATTAGTATACTTTAAGGAATCTATTGGTCACACGGAACTCATCACAATTAGAACACAGATTCCAAAACAGGGCAGTTTAAACACATGCTCCTTGTGCTTTATCAGTGGGTCTTATCCACTGCTTTCTGTCCCCTAGCATCCCACATGCAAAATACATTACACTTAGAGATAGATAATACTCCAAAGAGAAATGAAGAAAGGAGGGAAAGAATGAATGGATAGCTTTCTAGTGGGCAAGTATACAAGTGATACCTTACAATTTAATATCCCATTAAAAACATGTGTCCTATTCACTTTGGGGTTTCAACAGAAGTTGAAATTTCCGTCCACTTAATCATCAAGTTCTCACGTATCCAAGGGTTTTCAGAACTGACAGCTCTATGCAAATAGCCAAAGAGGTGTTTTTTACGCTCAGGGATTGTGATGCCCCTTCAGAGGAGATCAAGATAACCTATAACCATGCCAGAATCATGACCAAAAGAGATAGTGAAATTAGTAAAGACAAAGCAGTTCTGACGTTCTCACAGATCTTTAATACTTGTCTTTGGGTGTTTGACCAGTGGCTGGAGGCTGGAGGCTGCAGGCTGGAGAAAACAGCAGTCACAACATGCAGCTCTCACCACAGCCTTTGCTCAGCTGTTCCCTCTGCAGGGAATGCTCTTCCCTTGCTTTCCCACCAGGATCTGATTGACTTCTCTCTGCATTGTGGTACATGTTCCAATATCACATCATCCAAAGCCCTTCCTGGATCTAAAAGAAGCCCCTCTGTCACTTTCCATCTTACAACCTTACCTTATTTTTATTCTTCAAGGTACTAATTATCCTCTGAGATTTTAAGTAAGAATTGATATCTAAATCCTGCCTCCTCCACGTTAGAAGCTTAGATCTTGGAGGCAGTGTCTGAGTCACTGTTGATCACTTCTAAATTCCAGCACTCTGATTAGTGGTGAGTTTATTTAAGATGTTCCCCAAATATTCACTAAATAAATGAATCAATCTGCATCAAAAATCTTATGCAGGATGCCAACCATCCTACCGTGGAGTATGCTTATATCCTAACTAGAACAACTACTGCTGCACCCACCTAATAAAGCTAACACCATCCCGCTTCTGTCCAAGGAAGTACAATTCTTTGGCTTCCTTCCAGACAGTCCTTGCTTCTTCCGTCCACCTCACCTCACCTCATATTTGAGATCGTCTCCATCTCCTCAGTACCATCAGCATTTTCATGGGGTGGATTTAGGGAAACATTCTGATGTGCACAAAAGTATGCATTAGGGGGGAAAGGCTCTTCCTTCCATCCCTGGGCGATGGCATAAGATCTTTATTAGGTCAGCGCCTCGCATGAACCACAAGCTTCTTAGGGAGCTAATCTGCCCGGCTCATCCTGTCACCCTTCGACTTAGTGCCATTCAGTAATGATGTGCTCCGGCTGTCATCTCTATCGTTCTTGTGCAGTGAGAGCAGCGGACTCCTTCCACCTTCAGTGTGTTTGGAGTCCACTTAGCATCTTCACTCAGCAATGTCTGGCAATTGCATCTGAGAACCCAGGAAGGACTCACCACTCATGGTTTCCAGGTGGGTCAGGCACGAGAGTTAGTGGCAAATGCTACTTCTGATTTTCATGTGAGGACAAACTTGACATCACAACAACAATCTGGTTGCATCATTTGGGAAAGGTTATAAGATTTATATACTTGTATAGTCAAAACCACTTTCCACAATGAGATGCTGCCCTCCCCCAAATCTCTTTTATCCTACAATAGATCTTGTTTTAAAGGTACCTGCCCATTTATTGTGGATGACAGACTAATAAAATGAAGTCATTTTAATAAACGCCGTATCAGAATATCCCATCTTCTAATGTGGCAATGTGAAATTTCACCACTGGAGGAAGCATTTAACATTCTGACTATTTTAATACTTTTAATAAATATTTGCAATTCCTATGATAAAGCATCCCAGTAGAAAATGCATTTCCTCCAAAATTTATGTGGCTGCTGGCAGGTGGCCATTTTCTAATTTTCTGTCTCACTTACATACATTTATTACAGATTTCTAACTACCCCTTTTTGCTCTTTGGCTATAAGCATGCTGTTTCTTCTGAGTAGGAATGTGTGTGGTTAAAATTGAGGGTGGTAAACAAGAGCTTCTGGTTTGCAAATTGGAGGGTTGGTCCTATCCCCTTGGGGGGTCCTTCAACATCTATTTTATTCAACCCTACAATACATTTTGCATCCAATCTTCAGGATCTCCATGGAACTTGAGAATCCTTTCTCAGTTCCACAATGCAGTGAAAGGCTGGGGCAGGCCTATTTTGATCTATTAAGCCTTGAGCTTACTAATGGAATGCTGCAGAATTTGTGAAATATTTCTTAGAGTAATAAGATTTAGAGAGAGAGAATAATATCCAGGTTAAGTAAACTATATTTCAAGTACAAAGCAAAGGGTGTTAAGGAATTTCTATGGTAAATCTTCTTGTAAAATAAAGAAAATATATTACTTTTTAAAGTTTATCATCATCTGTTATTGTATATTTCTGACCTTAGTTAGACATGATGAAAATTAGTGCATATACTGCAAACACTATAGTACTGCCTGTTTTCTTCCCTCTGCCATGTTCAAAATCTGCATGCTGGATTTCTCTTAAAGTTGTGGTCATTCTCCAACTGGAACAAAAATCAGAGTCTTTTTCAGACATTTCCTTTCTATGCTACCCCAAGGCCTTCTGGTCCTGTGTGTTCAATGTCTCCTTAGTCATTTCCTCCTTCAAATCCCACTGACGCTGCCCTGGAAAACTTACTAATTGTCACTAATGACCACACTCATTCTTGAATCATTTAATCAAGGCATTATCTCATTTAAGCCATCTGACCATCCTATGGGCCAGATATCATCCCCAATTACAGAAAAAAGGAGAGGCAGAAAGTCATGGTGACTTGTCCCAGGTTACCAACAAGAAGTCCTAGCACTGGGATATGAACCCTGCCAGTCTGACACCAGAAACAAGACTGAATCATGAGGCTCTCCACCACTAGCAGGGATTATAAAAACTTTGTCACTCTTCTTCCTGCTTTTTGGTCTCATCTTGACTATTCCTCTTCACATTTCTGTCACAGCCTGCTTACAAAACTATGTGCTCATATTGCAACCCACAAAATCTCTGATGGCAACTTTATGCCCATCATTTATTCACCTGGCCATTCATTTATCATTGATGGCTTTATTTCATTCATTCAGCAAATATTCGTGGGCCACACATGATGTATCAGGTAGAGTCCTGCACTGAAGTTGTGGTAAAGATGAAAATCAACCAAAGTCTTGCCCAGGGCATGATAAGTGTGGAGATAATGATATAATCTAAACTGGAGTAGTGGGTGAGTGGTATGGAGAAACATAAGGCAGAGGAAAGGGTGAGGGGGGAAGACTTATTTAGACAAGATAATTAGGAAAGGGATCTCCAATGAGTATCATTTAAATGTAGATCCAAGTAATGGGAGAGAGGATGCACTCCAGGCCAAGGGCGAAGTTCACAATGGAAGGGGGAAAGCCAGCACATGGTGCCTAGAGACAGGAGAGAGTCCTGAGAGAAGACAGACTTGGAGGCCTGATAGGTCATCTTTGGAATGATATTCCTCTCCCTTTCACTCATGTCTCTGTATCTCAAACATCTTCTGAATAGAAAGCAACCTTGTCAACAATGCACTACTTGCATATCCAAAATGGCACATTCTTCTGGCCGCCTCCCTAAGGCAATGCAGACTTAGGCCCTTCTTTGACTTTTAAAACCTTCCCATTCTTAAGGTCTCTCCAATGCCACTGCCTGAGTCACTGTTGCTCTTACGGCTGTCCCTACTACAGCTCCCTCTTCCTCCAGTGGAAGAGGACTACTGTGGGAGACTTACTCCGTTGGAATAAGTGAGATTATGTTTGCAGTGAAGAGTCAAAAAGTTCTAGTTTTAAATTATTTTAATGTATGTCAGATCCCAGGGTCTTTCTGATAACCCTAATGAGTACCCTAGTGTTATGAGTCTACCCTGTTTCCTTCCTAGGGTAGACTTCAAGCATCTTGAAAGCAAGAACCATATACAGTTTATCACAGTAGTTCCTTCAGTAGATGCTAATAAAATGGTTAAAAAAAATATTTATCTAAATTACCAATTTATGTCCTTCATTTAAAATATTTAAGATACAAATGAGAAAATGATTTTGAAAAATCTAAAACAAATGCATTTCTTGTTTACAGTGATATTGAAATAAGAGATAAGGAAATATAATACTCAGAGAATATATTCATGACCCTGGGGAATGCAGGGAAGAATTTTTAACACAACACAAAAAATAATAAACTTAGAGAAAACTTGATAAATTCAACATTAAGATTTAAAATTTTGGTCCATAAAAAGTGAGTAAAATGACAAGATACAAATTATAAGAAGATATATGCAATATGCTTATCAGGAAATATTTTGTATCTGAAATGTGCATGAAGTGTGTACTAACAGACTTTAAAAAGATACAAGCATACAGAAAAAAATGAAATAGGATAAACCAGAAATTTTATAGAAAATAAGCCATAAATTCAGCATAAACAAGTGGAAAAGATGATCAAAATCTTCTGGATGTGAAGGAATAATATTAAAAACCTTAACAAAGTATTATTTCCACAAGTAAAACTTGATTCAACCAAGTTGGGAAATAATTTGGTATCAGTTTGGGCATTTCAACATTTTTATGTTTTACGGGACAGCAGTTTCACTTCTTGATATGTAAATTATGGTACTTCTAGCTTGTCTGTCTTAGGAGATATGTGTAAGGATCTTAACAGAAACATTGATTATCAGAGCAAAAATCTGGCAACAACCCTAGTGTTCTCCAACTAGATCATATGTACCTGAAGTGAGTTTTATCCAACCAAATTCATTTGCTGAAGCCCTAACACTCAATGGGACTTTATTTAGATAACTTTAAGGAGATAATTAAAGATAAATGCAGTCATAGTGTAGGGCCCTAACCCAGTAGGACTGATGTTCTTATAAGAAGAGAATAGGGTATGCACAGAAGAAAGGCCATGCAAGAACCCAGGCAAAAGGCAGTTGTCTGCCAGCTAGGAAAAGAGGTCTCACCAGGAACTAGTCTCCTCTGAACCTGGATATTGGTCTTCCAGCTTCCAGCTTGTGAGAAAATAAATTTCTGTTTTTTAAGTCACCCAGTTTTTGGTATTTTGTTATGGCATCCCTAGAAGATAAATTTCATGCATAAGTCATGTGTGGTATTTTATTTATTTATGATATATACACATAATAGAACATTATATAGTAATAGAATTGAATAAAAAACAGCTATACACAACAAATGAATGAATCTTAGCAAATTTACAGATAAAATCAAGTCATAAGAGACTATATTCAATATTCCACAATTTGTATGGAACTTAAAAACAGAAAAAAATAGTTAATATGGATATATTCATGTGGACAGAGTTTTTTTTTTTTTTTTTTTTTTTAATAAGAAAAACAGAATAATGAACATAAAATTCAGCATGATGAGAAGCCTGGGAAGCAAGATGAGGAAGAGTCTCATGTAGAAGCCATGAAATTATAAATGTTCTATTTTTTAAGTCAGATAATGAGTTTATAAATATTCATTGTGTTATTATGTCCCAAATTTGTTTATAGAGAAAATGATATTGTTCTTAAGAACCGACTGTTATTTAAAAGATACTGGTAGCTGTTGAGTTTTGTTTTTGTTTTTGTTTTTTTTTTTTGTAGTGGGGGTGACTTTTCTCCCATAGGCAATTGTCTTTGGACATTTGGGCTGCTATAACAAAACACCAAAAACTGAGCAGCTTAAAACAACGGAAATTTATTTTTCATGGTATTAGAGGCTGGGATGTTCAAAATCAAGTTTCAGGATCTGCTTTCTGGTTCATAGATGAAGTTTTGTCATTGTGTCTTTGCCTGTGAAAGAAGCAAGGGACCTCTCCCAGGCCTCTTCTGTTAAAGGGTTAATCCTATCGATGAGGACTCCATACCTGTGATCAAATCACTACCCAATGTTCCCAATGGTCCCATAGGATCACTATAGTGATTAGGATTTAACATATAAATTTTGAGGAAGACACAAACATTCAAGAGTATAGCAGCAAACATGGCTTCCAATTTTTTTAAATTGAAGTTACTTTTTTCTCCCTTTGACAGCCTTGACCTTCTCTTTCCATATAACTGCATTCTTTATAGATTTTAACATTAGGAAAATAGTCAATTTCATTAATTTTTTGTTATGAAAAACATCCTACTAATAATATATCAGGTATGTGAGAGTACAATACTCAGAATTGATTCCAGTATAAAATTAATTCTCAGTTACTTATAATATTTAATTTGTGTATGCAAAATATCCCAGTCACTGAGAAGATAATTGACTTTTCTCTGAAGTCTCTCAGTCTACATATTAATTTCATCTTCTCTCTCAGACCCATACATTCATTGGAACTCATTGGTATTATCTGTGTGTACTTAGAAGAGTTGCAATGCCAATAAGTTTGTCAAACATCATCATATCTGGTCTGTTGGGCAGAATTTGTTTATGTTATCCCAATTCTACCACCATACAACAGTGAACAATTGCCTTCCAAAATTTTGTGGATTCTTTTCTATTTTACAAGTCATATTCACTGTTGAAAGTTAAATGCTCCTCTGAAATAGTTACATGAAAATACTATAGCATAGTCTCCAGCTGCCCAGGGAGCACATTTTGTGATCTCTAACTGATAATCTTTTTTAAAAAATTATATTCTAAAAATATTTATTAATAACATAACGATATTCCTCATGAAGTTGTAGGACCACAGAGCATACAGAAAGTCGGCAAAGAAAAGATATTGAAGGAATTTTCAGTATGATGTATATTTTGATAAGAGATGGGAATTTTGCTGGGATGGGTTGTGATAGTTTCACTGACTAAAAAATATCATTTTGGTGATAGTTCATCACCACTTTTCCTATCCTAAAATTTTCATAACAAACTGTCAGTCTTACCACATGGAATGTCTCACGACAGCCACTGACACATTTGGCTTTCATCAGAAAGTTTTGTGCAAGATATCCCCAAAGCAGGTTGGGCTGTTGGAATTTAGTATCATTTTATGCCTTTCTTGAGGAAATGTGTTAAATGTGAAATATTATTTCAGCATTAAAAATTCAGAGTAACACCCATCACCAGTTTGGAAACCTTGATGATTGAAAGTGAATTTTCTTTTCCCAAACACTTTTCTTTGGCTGTCTGTGTCTGAAGGGGAAACTGAGGAACTGAAGGAATATTCATCCCACCAGAGGAATCAACAAAAAAAGATTTTCTCTTGCAGATGATTCTAAAACTTCAGTTGCATCAGTTTCTCTTTTACAATGGAGTTCTTCCAATGCCTTCATTGAGTGAAGTTCATTTTCCTTCCAATGCTAAATCAGTACATCCCCAAAGTAGACTTGTGCGTACCTTACTATCATTAAAAGAAAACCCCAGAGACATCAACTGACACAAGTAGGTAAACAGGAAACAGTATGTCCTTTAAAAAATTACTGGGCATTGAGGCCCACCCACAGGGGTTCCAGGATTGAGGCCGGTGCCCTCTGCTAGAGACAGCACCAGGGCATGCTGATGAAGTAGGTTAGGCTGGTCCTACCCAGTCCCCTAACTGTCATAGCGACTGGGTTCTCACTGTGGCACAGTGGTCTGAGCTGTAGTTGGCAGTTTGTTATACCTATGAGCAAAGAAACACCACTTCCATTCTCAAATTTACAAATCTTGGCATTTGGCTTGAGGCCTAAGTTTCCTATGGAGGCACTTAAGTGTTGTGTGCAATATTCAGTTAGGTGGCGAGTAGAGTTTCTCCTTCCCTGAAAATTGACCGCCATCATTTTGGGAGTCCCGGCAGGACTTTTATGTTCTCTTGTAATGAATTTCCATTTAATTTTTACTTTTGTTGGGTAGACTGGAATCCATAAATATAAATAAGAGGGCTGCTGGCCTCTATGGGAGCTGTAATTCAGTCCACCCGAGGCTCTGATAAAATGTACACTGCTAGAACCCGATTCCTACAGCTACATTTATCAGAAAACTTCTATCAAATTACAACCTGGTAATGTCTATTTTCTCATGCATTACCCTATCTGTAATGATAACAAAGTCATGCTAATCCATTCCAATTATTATTATTATTATTTTTTGGTGACACCAAAACTGAACAGCCCCTCCAGTCAGACTCTTACATCAAAGCGCTTTTTTCCTCTCATGACTCTTAAGAACAAAACTGTATTCCACTCTCTGGCACACTCTAATCTTTCTGTGTCTATTACAATACTTCATTAATTTGCCTACCTCATTGCTTTGTAGCTTTGAAGAAGGGAAGAAGTGGAAAACACTTGAATTCACAGTAACCTCTGGCAGGGTCTGCTCTTCCAAATATTTCAGCTATTTCCTCCCTGCTGGCTCCCTCTCATGTCTGAGTTCCTGTGAGGAGCAGATAGGAATCCATGCCCTCCCACCTTAGGCATCATAAATATCTTTCAGATAATAGATAATTCACCCGATTGTACGCGTTCCTCTGCACTTAAGAGATTCTCAGTGTGAAGAGAAAAATGCATTTTGATTTGAGGCATTCCTAGGTTTTAGAGGGATGCTAAATTATATTCCTATAATGGTGGGGGAACTAAAAACTTTTCCCATTATCGAATTGAGCTTTATCTCTTTCCTTTTCCCTTCCTCAACCTCAAAAGAAACATCTGCAAAGCTATTCAACCCGATGAACAGCAATATGCTCCTGACTGCACCCCGTGTTTGTGATCTTGAACAAATGTGTGGGCAGCATGCATTACATGTGCATGTATACAGTAAGGGAATATAGTTACTTTACATCTCTGAAAGGAAATGTAAAACTCTGAACAAAGCAGTCCAGTCCATTTTGGTATGCTCTAAAGATTAACAAATGTGTCCTTACATTGATCGTACATCTTCCAGGGTCAAATATACTGGGCTTAATCTTACCCTCTGAGGAGACCTGTCAGTTGTATCTTTTTCTGCAAGACATTTTTCTCCAAGTTTGATGATTTTTGTCAGGCTGATCCTAAGTCTCCTCTACATGGCCTCTATACATGTTCCTTCTATGACATGAATTCTGGAGTCCTCCCAATCCTGATCAACCGGGTTCTCATAGCATCCATCTATTGGGATCACTCCACAGTAGCAAAGATTTAAATATTGCCTTAGGTCGGTTTTCTCCGAAAGCAACCTGAGTTAAAGGCTTGGTGTACATAATTTATTTGGGAGGTGATCCCAGGAAGTGAGGAATGGTGGAAAGTTGGAGAAGGGAGAGAAGCTAATAAAATATGTGTTAATGAGCTGATTACTGCTGTGGGCAATGGGACTCCATTGCATTGGTCAGCATTGTAAAAGCTGACCATGCTTCAAAATCATTCCATGGGTATTGGGGAGGCTAAGGTGTGTATCCACCAATATTCATCCTCTGGTTGGGAAAAGGGTGCACTGGGTACATAAACACCTAGTACTTCTTTGTGCCTTGCCACAGAAATATCATAAAGGTGGTGGAGAAATAAATCTCCACAAGAGAAGAGAGTGATAGTCTTTTGGGATGGAGGGTTGTGAGCCTTCTGTAAACTGTGCACCTGAGTGTCAGGAGCCTTCCGGTGAGCTGAAGGACTAAGGGCAGAATGTCAGGGAGGGTCATTGTAGAATGCCAGGCTGGTAATCTGTATAAACTGGTGAATCAGTCCAGGTAGCAGGCAAGTAAGGAGTGCTGAGTCTGTGGGAACCACAGAGTTTAAGTCCTGCCCAGAATCACTGCAATCTAAAATAATAATAGTAATGATTCAGAGACTATGCCAGGTAAACAAAATATGTCTGTCTACTTGTAACCCTTGAAAAAATGAGAAGGACAGTGGCAAATTTGAGTGCATGTCCTACCTAAATGAGGCTGTCACTCCTCAGCTCTGGCTAATTTTTTCCATCCAAGAATAAGGGATGATATTGCTAGATTGTGATTTTTTTTTTTTTTTATGAGATTCTAAAATTCCAGATTTTACAGGAAATGTTTTATTTTTTGAGCACAATGTAAATTGAATTTGTTTGGGCCCTGTGAAGCCCTTCTGGGGGTGTCCACCTCCCACGTACAGCCTCTGTTGTCACAAAAGCAACAGCAAAGGGACGGTGGAAGATCAGGACTTCAGAAGCATGCTAAGTGGCTCCTTTGTGCCTCTCCGGGTAAACGGGTTTCGCTAGTGTAAGCTTATTCCATAGAAGTCACATTTCTGAAAGAGCTAACAACAAAACAGATTAAGGACATGCAATGACAGCAGAAGTTGGGGCAGTCTCTTTCCTTAAATAAACTTCATTTCTTTAGAGCCTAATACTACCTTTGGGGCGGAGTTGGGGGTGGGGGACTCCAAAATAGGTAAATAGTTTTTCACCCTTGTTAATGTAACCCAGGTTAAAGCTGCATTGCTTTGCAGCAAGAAAATTTAAGGTAGAGCTTTGATCTCTTTCCTATTAAAATAAAGTAATGCATTATCCTGACCTCAAAAAAGTAGTCTTAATTAGGGGCCTTGAATGAGATAATTGACCTTGACATTGCCTTCAGCTCAAGGCACAAAGCTGTTATCAAAATGACTTATCGAGAAGTAAGACATGCTGCAATAAGGACCATTTATTTAATAATTCTACATTTCAGAATTTTAAGCTCCCAGAATCTTTATGCCACAAGGATAAATACAAGCTTTGTAGTGTCCAGTAAGGAGAGAGCCCTGTGTTGGAGTGAAATCTATGTCGATATTATGCTTTGGTAAGAAATACAGTCTTTGTTTAATATGCATATTTTTTATACTTTTGACCTAGTTGTTTGCATCTTAACAAAATTATCTGATTATGAAGTGTCTCTTCTGTGTATTGCAGGGTATCTTTTTAAGCATCAGCTCCAAGATTGGCAACCAAGAAGCACAGAAAAGAACACTGGATTAAAAGTCAATAGATGTTCTTCTTGGTTCTTACTTCAGCACTATGTGGCCATGAAAAAAAAAAAAAAATTAATGTTTTGTTGAATCATCTTTAAATTCTTTAAAGCTTTATTATCTCATCATGTTAATATAATTATTGTCTCACTTTTTCCTTTGACCTTTCTTTGTCTCATCTTTTGCCTAAAAATCAAGCTATGATCAATTCCTCTTACCTAGGCAAACTCTAGGTAAAATTGTAAAGATGAAAAAGGCCTTTGTAGTTCCCAAGACCTTCTTTCTGGTTCTTATTTCTTGTCCATGAGCTACTTTTCCCCTCAGCATCCCATGCCTACATTCCACTTTGTTTCTTGATTAACTCCCTGACCCAGCTATGTTCTCTCTCAAGATCTCCAATCTACTCTAAGAGTTAACCAGTTACTGTTCCCTGTTACATTTGCATCTATTTCTGGCTCAAAAGTTAAGGTTCCATTCTCCTGTTAGGGAAATTTGAGATATAAATATTCAAATGGAAGAAATTTTAGAATGCTGGTATAGAATATATACATGAATATATATAATATAATAAAGAATGATGTGGAAACCTAAGGCTCAATTTAATACAGGCCATAGATACAGACTATTATAGGGTCAGAAAAAGAGGTCCGTTCTTCTGTAGATGTCACACTGCAAACATTAAGCATTATTACATGATTACCTAGCAGGAAAGGCACTAGGGGCATAGAAATGGATGTAGGGATATTTGCCCTTTAGGAATCTATAGGCTAATGGAAGAGATGGAAGGAGGTATAGATTGGCCACTGGGACCTGGTAAGATGGTGTTTGGTTCAGATTGACAAACCTTATTGTTCTTTTTGAACCTTTTCAGATAACATCCATCTACAATAATCCAACCTGAACATGTGGTACATTTTTTCAAATCTTTATCTTCTAATAAATCATCTTTCTTTCCACCTCTCGATTTCTTATCTTTGGTGTCAAATCACTACCATTGCTCTGGTCCTGCCTCCCCCAAAACATATACCACAGTCCTTATCTCTGGTTTGGACTCCTCAAAGTCATTCCTGGATCTTCCCTGTGCTACCAGAGACCTAGAGACATTTTCCAGCTGCTTTTTTCCCCCTGGGCTTGATTTCAGTGTACCTGACCTGATGCCTCATGCCCCAATAATAAAGATATAACAAAACATCCTCGGAGAGGCCAGAAGATAAAATATTTCATAAAATTGAAGAGTTGGTAACATCTCCCTGTAGGAGGCACTATTTCCTCTGGTCTCCAAGAGTGAGCTGAAATTTGACAGGAAGAGAAGGGAGTTATTTAAGCAGAGGGTTTAACAAGCCAAAAGAATCCAGAGAAGCATGACAATCTTAGGATGTTTGGAGAAGAACAAGAGGGTCCATGAAAAGTTACATCTACATCCACTTGAACTGTTTCCTACCTGACTATTATGGTTTGGATGTGAGGTGTCCTCCAAAATCTCACGTGTGAGACAATGCAAGAAGGTTCAGAGGAGAAATGTTTGGGTTGTGAGAGTCTTTAATCCAATCAGTGATTTAATCCCCTGATAGGGATTAACTGAGTGGTAACCCAAGCAGTAGGGTGTGGCTGGAGGAGGTGGGAATTGGGATGCTGCTTTGGGTATATATTTGAATCTGTTGAGTGGAGACTCTCTCTCTGCTTTCTGATCTCTTGTGAGCTGCTTCCCTCTGTCCCACTTTCCACCATAATGTTCAGCCTCACCTCAAGCCCCAAGGAATGGAGTTGGCCTTCTATGGACCAAGACCTTCGAAACCATGAACCCTCAAATGAACTTTTCTTCCTCTATAATTGTGCTGGTCAGATCATTTAGTCATGACTGCAAAAATCTGACAAAAACACTGACTATTTCCTAATTGGACTATTGACACCCAAATAAAAAGGACAAGGTTTATTTTTCTCTTTAGGCTCAGAGTTCATACTCTACATGTATGTATGGAAATGACAGAAAAACTGCCTTGCAGAAGAGAAAGTTTTAGAAAGAGCCTGGCTATTGAGATAATTAGACCTCATTCAGTGTAAGTGTTATTGGTAGAAACAACTATCTTGCTATCTGGGCCTCCAAACCTTTCTTTCCTTCATCCCCAAATCTAACACACACACACACACACACACACACACACACACACACACACACAAACTCCCTGCACTCTCCACTCACCAACACACTCCAAGCCAGCCCCCCTCTCATTTTGCATTTGCCCCTAGATTTCCCCTTTACAATAGATGGGGCCCATCTTTTTGATTTTAACTTCTCCCCACCAGGAGGGAGAGATTTATCTTGACAAACCCTTTGGAATTGCTGGGGGAATATTAATAAAATTTGAGTGTGCGTCCTGCAGCAGTGAAGAGAATCCCTGAGAAGTTTGAAAGCTTCCGTGGGAGATTAGAGGCGGCTGGGAGCAAATGTGCTCCCGGGTAGTGAGCTCCCAGCGCGGATCTCTCACTATCCAGGAATCTCTAATTACTAATACAGTACATGAACAGTATGATATGTCCTTACAATTGCAGACGCCTTTTCAAAGATAATCTTTAATAGTTTATTTGACAACCTGTAAAATTATAGAAAATTATTAGTCTTGGGAATTACAAAAATCCCTGTAGTACAGTCAAACAATAAAATTATAATTACCTGTGGGTAATTGAAATTTAACTGTTTTTTTATTGTATATTACACATCAATAGCAACATAAGTTCAAGAGGTTTTTTTTCTTCTTTCCTTTTTTGTTACAGAACCTGAGAAAATGGACCGCATTGTTGGGGGCTTGTGAGTTCCTGTCAGAGTACTGTGCTTGAACAATTTCGATTAAAGCCCCATGTTTGAGACTGTCATTAGACCTGCATTAAATTACATATCTGGAGTGTTAAAAAATAAAGAGTACAGTAGTTTTTTTTTCTCAGCTACCTAAGGTAGGTAGTTAAGGCCCTGATTATCTTTAAAGGTCTATTTTTTTCCCCTCTACTTAAAGTCCTTGTTTCTTTCATTAAACATAAAACACATTTAAGAATACTAAACTGTGCAGACAGGAATATTAGGGATGGCATATTCCAAAGTACTTTTGTTCTGTATTCATTGCTCAGGGTTGACTTCTGCATTGCATAATGTGATTTTTTATTATTTAGCTCTCGCATGACTGAACTAAACAGGATTGGCATTGTTTGGTCCTCTACGTTCCTGGGTGTTAGATAAAGTGGATACTTACCTTCCTCCTCTTCTTCATTCAACTTTCCCCTCCACCACACTCCAAGAAAAAAATAACTGAAGAAACAAAACATGAAAACATGTAAGTATATTCAAACCAAAGCAAGGTACTGACGTTTCAATTATGTCCAATGACTTCTCCTCCGAATGACAAAGAATCCAAAGCACCTCCAGGCCTCAATCCTCTGTTTCCTTTGTTTAAAAGAAACTTCTGGCTCCTCCCTGCTGGAATACTGGTTTAACTGAGTGGAAAGAAAGTAATGGACCCGCACAGGGTAAAAAAAAGGTCACTGGTGAAAGGACTGGCTTCTGTTCAAAAGTCATCTCCATGATTCGCTGCCCCTCCTTGCCCGGCTCCCTCCTCTGTCCCTGCCTCAGAGTCCCACCATTTCCTGTCCGCCAACATCACGGCAAGGACTTTGGTGAACCATGGACCTCAGGACAGTCTTTTGAAGCCTATATCCAGAGGTAACAGCTTCAGGCCAAGTGGTCTGACCCAGTTCCTCTCTGTGGTTTGGAGAGCGATGAGAATTTAAATCTGCTTTTATTTTACCCGGTACTGTCTGATTTTCACCTCTTTGTCTGGAAATAAAGAAACAGGGTCAAAGTATATGGAATGTTCAGGACTGATATAAGAAATTTGCCAGCAGGCTAGTGCCAGCCTTTCTTCTGTGAATAGTCTGAGGGGTCCAGTGTGGGAGGACAGGAGGCCTTCATCTCCCATGGCCATCGCTGGTGATTTCATGACACATGAGGCAGAGGGAGGAGCTGCTCTTTCCAGACTTTTGCCTTAATTATATTAAGAGAGCCAAGAGAAAAAGGATAAAAGAAAATGAAGTACAGAAACAGCAGCAGCTCGTTTCTTCTCATGTCCTCCTTCATTAAAATATGTGATGGCAAAACTGAAATGAACACACACACACACACACACACACAAACTTTTTTTTTTTTTTTTGGATAGAATTCTTCCCAAATTCAAATGCTGAAACCCTAACTTCTAATGTGATAGTATCTGGAGATAGGCCTTTAGGAGGTAATTAGGTTTATATGATTAATGAGAGTGGTGTCCTGATGTTAGAATTAGTGTCCTTACAAGAAGAGACACCAAAGAACTTGTTCATCCCTCCATTCTATGTGCGTACAAAGAAGAGGTGACATGCACACACAGCAAGATAGTAGCCATCTGAAAGCCAAGAAGGAAACCTCTCAAGTCCCTGACCATGCTGGCACCCTTATCTCAGACTTTCAGCCTTCAGATCTGTAAGAAAATAGGCTGCTATTGTTTCACTGCTCAGTCTATCTTAGTTTGTTATGGCAGCCGGAGTCGACTAATGCACCATCTGATAGGTAAGGTCCTAGCTTCATTAACATTAAGAGTTAATGTTGAAAAGCAATCAAAAGTAGAGCATTTCTTTTGAGAAAAGTTACACTTAAAATTAGTTCCACATCATGATTTAATGAAGCTCCTTAAAGCACCAAATATTATCTTCTCTCCAAAGGTAGGTGAGAAAATTTGTACACCATTGAATCCATGTGCGAAGTGACGACAAACTAATAGATTACCCTCATGGAGTTCAGTGTGGATAACGTCCCCCTACAGACTGGGGGAAACTCAGCAGTTTGGGGCACCATCGAGTCACACTTTTGTAGATTATTAATTTGGTATGATCTTTTCAAATAGGAATGAGTTCATGTCTGGTTTACCCATTAGTCATGTTTCTTTTCCCATTGGAATTCAAGTTCCATGTAGCTGGGAACTCAGTCATGTTTTTCACTTTCATTCTCATGGCCCTCTGCTGGTCTCACACTTAAAACAGACTCCAGCTCTGGGTGTTCCTGCCCCTGCCTTCTTCCTTCTTCCTGGTCCTCCTGTTCCACCAGCTCCTTGCCTCATTTCCCTCCAGCCGCCATGATGGCGGCTCCTGTCACACCCATTTTGCTTTTGTTCACTTTGTTTTTCTTTTTTTAAAAATTATTATTCATTTCTCCTCTCCCCTTTTCAGAGATGTCTTCTAGACTACTCTTCTAAAAGTCACTTCCCTGTAAACCAGGCTGTTGGCTTCATAGTCTGCTTTATTTTTCCTCCTAGTCTTTGTCACCATTTAGAGAGATTTTAGCACTGTGAGGCTCTCAAGATTTGCTGAGTGGATAGACTTTAAACAAGTGAAGAATACCCCAGAATGAGAAATTGGGTGTGGAGGTCAAAGTTACTCCCTGTGGTCCCCAGGGTCATTCACAGAAATAGGGTCTGCAGGAGGGGCTTATCTAGGGGGGAATGATGAATCACTGATGAATTATTTTGATTTTTATATGGGCATTTGTCATTTCTCATTTCTAAAATGGAAACAGGTGATCTATGCAGCATTAAATATTCTGCATTGGGTCCAACAGTTCAACATTACATTGAGGAGATAAATGTGGAAACTATCAAATCCATAATAAGGTAAAACCTGGTTTCCACCAATTTAATCTCTATTAAAAGCCTCATAA
This sequence comes from Sciurus vulgaris, assembly GCF_902686455.1. Classification (NCBI taxonomy): domain Eukaryota; kingdom Metazoa; phylum Chordata; class Mammalia; order Rodentia; family Sciuridae; genus Sciurus; species Sciurus vulgaris. Next base: position 47,965,573 of record NC_136475.1, read on the forward strand.
ACCACATTTTGGTAAAAGGGACTAATATCTAACTCACAGCTATGCCCAGCTTCTAACTCAATTGGCATATGTTTCTTCATATTCCTCTTTAGAAAGTCAATGGTTTATGAAATTATCCAAATATCTGAATCCCTCCCTAGCCAGAAAGAGTCACTAAATGCAAAAGAATTTAAATTGCCCACATTCCATAATCTCCTCAGACTCTCCCCCACCTCATGTGCAAGCTTTAATTTTCGGAAAGGAAATAACATGCAAAAGAGTGAATTTTAGGTGGGTGGCTCCATGATTTTGATTCAATGCCCTGAATTTAATTCAAGCTGTTTAAAGGTAAGGCTTAAAAATAGCTCAATGCTAGTCTTCCCACACTATCCTCAAACCTTCCTTAATTCCTCGTTCTACTTTGGGAGGCATGAATGTGGAAGCCTTTCTTCATTCAGCAGAGGCCCCACTTGTCAGATGCTGTGAAGAGGCAGGTGGGGAGACTTTTTAAGACAAACTCTAGAAAGACCTTTTTTCCTGCAGTTTTCTCAGATTCCTTCCTGTGCCTAAGATGCCAACATCAGTTGGGGGTGTGAGGGTCAAAGGTCACTAGACCCAAAGGATATCTCCGTCTGGACAGTGTCTTTTGTGCAATGCATCTAAAGGCTCTTATCTGGTGGGAGGTTTGAGATGTGTCAAAAGAAAGGCAAAGTTCCAGCTTCTGGCTTTCTGGAAGAGTCTCATTTCTCCCTGTCTGCTTAAAAATGGCCATCTTCTTCCAACACTCCTACACCACTTGGAGATCTCTGCAAGGCTTTGCAATGGGTGCCATGCAGAGTTCAAAGTCTCTTCCTCATGTTCACATCCTACAGGCAGCAAATTCCTACAGAATCAAGGTTATCCATGGAGTGGATTTTCCTGCAGTCTGCAGGGGACCTCAGCCTATTTCAAGTTTCATGTACTTTTTAAGTTGACAGAGTCTTTGCATATCCCTTCCAGCTCTAGGAGTCCGGGTTTTAGTTCTGTCCCAGACAGTTCTTGTAGTGAAAAAGTGAAACTTCTGTTCTAGCTAATTCAGTCTTCTGCACATTTGCTACTGTTTTTTAGAAGCCAGAGGCGATTTACAAGAGAACTTGCAAAGCCATTTTGCCTGAACAAATTCTCCATCTGGTGATTCTCTGAACATTATTTCATGTTTCTTAAAGGAAGAAATGAGGAATGGACTTAGAAGGCCTCATGTTGACGTTTACCTGCCAAGAGACCTTACTCTGCTGACTCTCCAGGAACATTTGTAAATTTACATTTAAAAACACTCTTTGGGCATAATTCCCCATTATTCCTTTGTTCCCCATGTTCTTAGGTCAGCGAAGTGGCCAGTTGAGGCCCTAGCCACACATAAGTATTAGAATAGCTGAAATAGGAGAAAGCTGAAAAAACAAAAATGAAGATTCTGCTTTTTATTTCATGAGACCCACAAATAAGTTTGGGTGTTTTTAGTCAGTTGTGTGGTGCCTGAGAACAATGCTAGTGCTGAGACATCTCACGTCACCTCTTAAGGAAAACAACCATGCAGGAAGCTTCTTGGCATACAAAGGAAAAACAGGGTCTGAGGTGACTGTGGGGAGGGGGCTGTGAGCCCACATGGGCTCTGCTACTCTTTCTGAATATTCAGAATTTCCCAAACTTCCACACCCAAGTCATCCCTTTTTCTTCGTCTCCTGGCCACTAGGTACTGGCAGTTTGCTTTCACCCTGTTGATTTCTGTGCTTTCCCCTGATTTCCTAAAGCCAAATGTGCCTCCCATCTGAAGATGGCTTTTCCTCACATGCTGACTGCCTCATTTCTGCTTCTGTCCCCTTTCCCTCCTGGAGATATCATCTCCCTGTCAACTTGGTTTGCTTTCCCGCCAGTTTGTGCCTAGGAAAAGAGAACAGGCCCTGGTTCGTGCCTCTTGTCAGACGTCACTTTCTTAAGGCCACATTCTGGTTCTCATTCAGCTGATCTTCTTTGTGTTTCCACTCTTTAATTTGTAATTCCCCCTCTGTGACCCTAGCTGCTGTTTGACTTTGAATCTTGCCTTCTTTTTTACTGGCCTCCCACACTGTTAACTCTGGGGGCAAATATCTGGGCCAGGCTAATGTCGAAAGAGAGCCAGGGAGAAGAAAAAAGATTGGATTACAAAAGGGTGTGAGGTTCACGGGGCTCAGGAAGTTGGAAATGCAGCACACTGACTTAGCTGAGGAAATGGACCAAGACTGGAATGCATTCATTCACTTACACATGCATCATTTCTTCATCAATTCAACGCCTCCCTGGAATACATACTCTTATCTCTTGGTTTTCTCTTTTACAGTTTGGTCATGATTATTTCTGTGTAAGAATCCTAAACTTACACAGCCTGTCTCCAACATTGATGGAAACTACCCCTTATCTGAGCCAGAGACACGTGGTTCAGGTTCACACTGTCCCTGGCAAAACACAGTATGACAGGCTCACTTAGGGGATCATAAAACATTCATCCATTCATTGATTCAATCATTTAAATGACACTTATTGAGCAAGAACCGAGAATATGCCAGCTATTGTTCTTGGCACTCAGGAGATAGCAATAAATAAAATAAAGTTCCTGGTCTCACTGAACTTACTTGTTATAGAAGTAGATTGAGGGGAGACATACATATTTTTCAGGGATTGGTGAATTTTATGAAGACAAATCAGGCAGGGAGAAGAGAGAAAGCCATGGGGAGAGAAGTTGCATCGTTAGGTGCAGCGACAGGGAAAGCCTCTGTCACTAACATGTCATTTGAATCAAGAAAATGTGGGAGTGGATATCTAGAAGACAGCCTTAGACAAAAGGAACAGGAAATCAGAAACCCTCAAGCAGAACAGTACTTGTCATGTTAGCAAATAGCGAAACTTGGAGTGGTCTAATAGGTCTATTTTTTATGAGCACTCATAGATTTTGTATTTTCAAAAAAAACAATACCCAAATAATTATGATCACTTGTTTAATCCTTATCTTTCCCTCTAGGCAACAGGAGATATGAAGCAGGGAATATGACTGCTTGGTTTATCCCCACATCCCAGTACTTCCTCAATATCTACTATATCTGAGGTACACCATAAATAGTAATCAAATGAATGAGTAGATGTCTGAATAAATTGCCCTATAAAATGAGATAATGCACATAAATCTTTTAGCTCAGTGCCAGACATATACTATACATTGGATGGATTTCAGACACAATATGTTGCTGCTGATGCAGGTGATGATGATGAACCCAGGAGAAGAGGCATTTCTTCCTGAAGATGGAAAGACTGCTCTGGTCTGCTGTTACCCTAGCCTATGCAACCAAAGGGTCACTTTGTTGCTTTTTCTTGCATTTGGCTGGGGCTCCGTTCCACTCCCATGATAGTAATAAATGTGTCTACAGTGACATACACGGTTTCTCTCGGTGTCTGTGGGGCATTGGTTCCAGGACCCCAATGGATACTAAAATCCAGGGATGTTCATGTCTCTTACATAAAGTGCTGCAGTATTTGCATAGAACCTACCCACAGTCTCATGCATACTTTAAATCATTTCTAGATTGCTTATATTACCTAATAATATGTAAATGCTATGTAAATAGTAGTTATACTGTGTTATTTAGGGAATAATGACAAGAAAACAAAATCTGTATATCAGTACAGATGCAATTTGAAAAAATTTTTCAATTTGAAATTGATTGAATCCACAGAGGTGGAACCCACTGGTAGGGAAGATCAACTATAATAACACTTGAAGAAGGCAGAACTGTTTGAGTCTTCATGGCCTCAGCCCTTCTAAACAAGGAGCAAAGTCTTCAAAGGGGAAAATGTTGAGTGATGTAAAATGAAGACTACTGTCCCACTGAAGAGTTAGTAAAGGAGAACATAGCTACTAGATGTAAGCTCCACTCTTGATCCAGATATACAATTAACAGACATTGTTTCAAAGGTCCCAACCATCCCAACTTTGGAAGTATCACAAGAGGAGAAGTCCCACTATTGACATACAGGAGGAGCTGCACTTTAGAAGCAGAGGAAAGGTCATGGAATGTTTTGGGTCTGACTATTAACAAATCAAGAAGTGACGATCAAATCACAGGTACATGGTAAGTTAGAGTTAGGAAGCACTGTAGAGGTTATTGCACAAAGATGCATACTTCTTCATTTTGTAGACAAGGGGATCCTGTCATTGGGCTGAAATATCTTCCTCTAATCAATCAGTATCAATTGATTGATTGAAGGATTGGTTGATCCTTCAATCAATATCAGTAGTCCCATGACTGGTTCCTTGCTTCCATTATTGTACTTTTATGAACTGCTCTGTACCTAATAGCAAAGTGATTTTTGAAAGTTGATCTATACCTAATAAAATCTCTATTGGTTTCTAGTTTGCAATTAAGATCCAAATTCCTTCAGTGTTCTATAATATATCTGAGCATATGATAATGCCTGGCTCCTGGTAGACACCAATAAATATTTGTTGAACAATAAATCAATGGATGAACTTATTTTTTCTCCTAGTAAGGTTAACAACTGGCCAATCAAGGTAAATCTGTAGGAGTCTCCATTTAAATTAAACATTTAATAAATATTTCTTCTAACATTAAAATATATGAGGACATGCAAACTGAGTAAAAGTAGTGTGCCTGAATTCAACAATCAGACACCAATAATTTATTTAAACCCCATTGTCTAGTAAATGGCTGTTAGATCCTTCTCTAGGTCAGCCTAATTTACCCTGTTTATCAATGATGTTGATCACTATATGGAGAGAAAGCTTATAAAATCTAAAAGACAGGAAGCTGTAAGGCATAATAAATAAAACAATCAGCATTCAAAATTGTTCTGACAGGCTGGAATTCTGACCTAATGCCAATAAAATGAAATTTAATATGGATAAATACAATGTCCTGCATAAAAGTTCAAATAATTAATTGTTTAAGTACAGGATGGGAAGACTTGACTTGGCAGAAATTCATGTAAAAGAGATCTAGAGGATTTAACTGACCACACTTTAATAAGACCCATCAGTGTGAGACAGGTGTTTAAAAAATATATTCATAGGTTGCACTGGTGGAAGTTCTTTTTCTAAATCACAGTCGGTAATTGTCTTCCTAAGCTCTGTACCTTGGACAACATCTGGAATATTTTGTTCAGTTCTTGGTGCCATATTTTAAGAGGGAACACTTAATCCAGAGAAAGGAAACTAAGATAGGGAAAGTTTGGAAAGAAAACCATGGTTGAAAGATTTGAAATACAAAAACATACTAATATTTAAGTTCTGCAAGACATGAGAAGGGCTACATTTTGCTGTTCTGGAAATCAAAACTTAGAACAATGGCTATAAGTGGTAAGTAAATATCCTGATGACAAAGTTTTGAATCAGTGAATGAATGATGTAAGGTAGGAAGGGAGCTTTTGTTGCACATGGGAGAAAAATCATGTGTGCCTGGAACAGCTTAACAAAACAATAGCCACCTGAATGAATTAGAATACATAATATGTTACGAGAGGTTGTTGAAGCAACATAGTAAAAACAAGGAACAGAACTTCAAAAGTTAGAGGCACAGAGTGATCACATGAGCTCACCATTCTCAACCCTTAAACTACACATCTTGCCGACGGCACTCATTGTCCAAGATAATCAACCCAAAGTTCCCTTTCAATTCCACAGTCAACCATTCTCTGTATTGTTGTATATATAAGTATACTGTACATATATATATACACACACACACACACAGTGTAATGAATGGTCTTAAAATTGAAATTATTTCCCAAAGAATTTGAATTATTGTCCCCAAATAAAGAGTCAAATGCTATTCTGGAGCTACAGAAGGGCAAAGAAAACTGCTCCTTTGCCAATAATATATAAATCTCAACAAGATAAAAAGAATGAAGGTGTCGAGGCCCATTAAAGGAGGCAATCGTAAGATGTCATCATGGTTCTCAGTTACCATCTTCTTCTGGACAATTGCAGGAGTCAAGAACTGGCTGATGAGTGTGTTGTTCCATGCTTACGTGGCCTCTACTGCATTGTAGAAGCTATCAAGGAGAAAAGAAGGAATGTTTTACACAAATACATCTCTCTATTTTTTTTTCCTGGTGCTGAGAACATTGACTGGTACTTAGGAAATACTAAAGTAAGTATTTATAAGAAAGAAGTAAAGACTGGAGGAAGGAAGGAAGGACTTGCTGAAGATAGAATGGAAAGTCTATATAAACAAGCTGTCACTAATCAAAATTTCTTACATGAAGACTTGCCTTTTCATCTTAGTTCAAAGATGATTAGAGTCAGTCCTTTCATTTTTCCATTTGTCATGTCTTTCCCAGTATAAAATTTTCAGTTGAAAAGGCCAAATCTCAATTTCTCCATCTAAAATCTTCTACTGACTTGAGGAAGCACCAACTAGAAACATGCTAAGCAATGTTTGGCCCTGAGAATATTTAATCTATGAAATAACTTCTAGTTTCACAGAATTGCTGCTGCTTGTATTAACCCATTACTAAATCCCAAAAGGCTTATTATCCCTTTTTTTGGACAAATGCTGAAATGAATTATATGAGATATTTTCTATCTTACTGAAGAAGATAGTAAATAGTGAGCCTGCTCCACCTGCTTCTCTTCTCGACTGTGTTTCCTTCTTACCATGTTTTCTGGAATTGCACCAGTCAGGGCAGAAGTACAAACATAGATTGTCTATTTGCTATAGCATGAAGAGCAGATACATGGAAGGTAAGTCAGTGGGTTCACTCAACTGGACTAGAATACCCAACATTTCTCCTCCCCTAAACATTTCCTCCCATGTCTGGTTCATCTAGAAAGCTCTTATCTTAAAACAACCTCTGAACTCCACAGCATTCAGATCACTGCTCTATTATGTTTTATGAGTTGCATAGCTTCTCTAGTTTACTCTTGATTCGTATGTATTGTTTTCATAGCTACCCTAAGAGCTGGTACCATACTGTGTTCTTTGTATATCCCTGTGCTTTTATTTCTCCCAGTTCCTCAGTCTTTTCATACATATGAACTGATCCTTGCTATGATGGGCAAGGGGATGGAGATGTTTCTTCTAGGTAGATTTTTTTTCACATTAATTCAAAAAATTTTTTTTAATTCATAATGAGTCTACACATAAAAATAGCTACATACATGGATCCTTTCCATGGGAGAAACAAATATTTTAAATACAAGTGAATTTCAAGAACCTGTTTTAGGGAAACGATGGATGACTAATAAAACAGGCCACAATTTTTGTTCAGATTCTATCCCAAATGACATTCCCCCATTCCCAAGTCTCTTTTCTGCCAAACTCTAATTCTTCTCACATTATACCTGGTAAAAACTCCACACACCTATCTCAAAGCCACTTATGAACAGAGTTAGGGCATGTCTTAAAATTCTCATTTGTGGTCTGAGGAAATTGTTCGTTGAGGGCCATGAGTTTCTCAGTACTATATGGTCAGCGATGTCTAGGCCTCTGCGATGCTCTTGTCCCAAGAAGGTAACCATAAAATAATGAGAATGATTATCTCATGGGTTCATTTACTAGTGTATCAGAATGTCTGCAGCCATGTGAGGTGATATTTTCCTAGTGGTCTCTTTTAGAGGAACCAATGATTTTGCACTGATTTTGTAAATTCACATATTTTTAACATTCTATTTATCTTCTGAGAGCTAATAGAATATGATTTAAAGACATTGCAAATCAGAAACCCATTCAAGATTGTTTTTGTGTGTGGAGGGGGTTGTTTTATTTTTAATTTTTGAAAGAGAAGCAATTACAAAGATCCAACAGCCAATTTTTGGATCTTAAGTTTTTTGTCCTTAAGTTTTCTTCCCTACATTGGGTGACAGTTATTTTTTAAAAAAATATTTGGTTCTAGATGGATACAATACTTTATTCTATTTATTTTATTTTTATGTGGTGCTGAGAATTGAACCCAGTACCCCACATGTGCGAAGCAAGTGCTTTACCCCTAAGTTAAAACCCCTGCCCAACAAAATTATTATTTAACATTTTCCCCAATAGCTTGTTTTTCCTTTTACATGTAATCTTTTAATCTATCTGAAGTTCATTTCTGTGAATGCTATAAATATTAGATTCTTTCTAAGACCTTCTTAACAGCTGGTCCATTATTCATTGATTTGTATTACCCCATAAATAATACATTAATTCTCCACATGTGTATGGATCTGTCTTGAACAAGGAGTTCTGTTTCACAATTACATTTGTCTATTCCTAATTTAGGAATGCAAACCTGTTTTTCTTGCAGTAGTTTTGTATTCTTCATATCTCATTGACAAGTCCCCACTTGCAACTTTTCTTTTTCAAAGTTGACCGAGTACCTATAGATTTCTATTATTCATTCTTACAGGTGACTTTTATTTGTTGAGTTTCTAAAAAATAATCCAACTAAAATTGTATAAAAATTGTTAAAAGGTTTTCAGATAATTTGACTATAACTGGTGGTTTTACAAAGTTAGGCCACATTACCTATGAGGATGAAATATACTTTAATTGGTTCTTCTTTTACCTTCTTTAATATATTGAAAATCATCTCTGAAGAGACCTTGTACATTTTTGTTAATGTTCTATCTAAATAATGTAAAGTTTTCCCTTTCACTGCCAATAGAATATTCTTTTTTCCTATTATATATCTCACTGATTTTTTTGTTTAGGGAAGGAAAGCCAATAGTCTTTGAGAGTATTGTCCTTTGTGAGGCAACCTAACTGAATTCTTTCCTTACTGTGGTTTTAATAATTTGCTTTATTTTGTTTAATTCTCTAGGAAAATTAATGAAGGTTGACTTTTATCTTCTGATCTTATATCTTATATTTTGTTTATTGTCTTACAGAATTGTAAAAACCTAACATATTGTATTGTGCAATAGTAGGAATGTTTTATTTATTTTGATCATGAAGTATATTTACCTAAGGTTTTTCCTTTAAATATGTATTTTCCATAGGTTATTATTACTTCACATGTCCCAAGTTAAGGAAATACTCTCCCAAGTTGTTTGAGACATCTTGTTTTTTTAATCATCAGTAGATATTGAAGTTGATCAAATGATTTATTGTATTAAAATCCTGTGGTGCCTTTCCTTTAATAAATGTATAAGTGAATCATAGATTATCTGATATTGAACTAACCTTGAGTTCCTTTAATCATCCCTTGCTCGCCATATGTTTTTTTATGTATTTTTAATCCACTATTACATAAAGTTAATTAATATTATACTTAAGAATGTGTCATCTACACATCGAGGAAAGAAAATTTCAGACCAATATCCTTAATGAACATTGACGCAAAAATTCTCAACAAAATTTTAGCAAATCGCATACAAAAATATATTAAAAAGATAGTGCACCACGACCAAGTGGGTTTTATCCCAGGGATGCAAGGTTGGTTCAAAATCTGGAAATCAATAAATGTCATTCACCATATCAACAGACTAAAAGTTAAGAATCACATGATTATTTCAATAGATGCAGAAAAAGCATTTGATAAAATACAGCATCCCTTCATGCTCAAAACACTAGAAAAAATCGGGGTAGTGGTAACATTCCTTAACATTGTAAAGGCCATCTACGCTAAGCCCAAGGCCAATATCATTCTAAATGGTGAAAAACTGAAAGCATTTTCCCTAAAAACTGGAACAAGGCAGGGATGCCCTCTTTCACCACTTCTATTCAACATTGTTCTTGAGACTCTATCAGAGCAATTAGACAAACCAAAGAAATTAAAGGGATACGAATTGGAAAAGAAGAACTCAAACTATACCTGTTCGCTGATGACATGATTATATATTTAGAGGAACCTGGAAATTCCACCAGAAAACTCTTAGAACTCATAAGTGAATTCAGTAAACTAGCAGGTTACAAGATCAATGCTCATAAATCCAATGCATTTTTATACGTAAGTGATGAATCTTCAGAAAGAGAAATTAGGAAAACTACCCCATTCACAATAGCATCAAAAAAAATAAAATAAAATACTTGGGAATCAATCTCACAAAAGAGGTGAAAGACCTCTACAATGAGAACTACAGAACACTAAAGAAAGAAATTAAAGAAAACCTTAGAAAATGGAAAGATCTCCCATGTTCTTGGATAGGCAGAATTAATATTGTCAAAATGACCATACTACCAAAAGTACTATACAGATTCAATGCAATTCCAATTAAAATCCCAATGATGTACCTTACAGAAATAGAGCAAGCAATCATGAAATTCATCTGGAAGAATAAGAAACCCAGAATAGCTAAAGCAATCCTCAGTAGAAAGAGTGAAGCAGGGGGTATCGCAATACCAGATCTTCAACTCTATTACAAAGCAATAGTAACAAAAACGGCATGGTATTGGTACCAAAATAGACAGGTACGTCAATGGTGCAGAATAGAGGACATGGACACAAACCAAAATAAATACAATTTTCTCGTACTAGACAAAGGTGCCAAAAATATGCAATGGAGAAAAGATAGCCTCTTCAACAAATGGTGCTGGGAAAACTGGAAAACCATATGCAACAGAATGAAATTAAACTCCTATCTCTCACCCTGCACAAAACTCAACTCAAAATGGATCAAGGACCTCGGAATCAGACCACAGACCCTGCATCTTATAGAAGAAAAAGTAGGTCCAAACTTTGAACGTGTCGGCTTAGGATCAGACTTTCTTAACAGGACTCCCGTAGCACAAGAAATAAATGCAAGAATCAACAACTGGGATAGATTCAAACTAAAAAGCTTTCTCTCAGCAAAGGAAACTATCAGTAATGTGAAGAGAGAGCCTACAGAGTGGGAGAATATCTTTGCCACTCATACTTCAGATAGAGCACTAATTTCCAGAATATATAAAGAACTCAAAAAACTCTACGCCAAGAACACAAATAATCCAGTCAACAAATGGGCTAAGGAAATGAACAGACACTTCATAGAAGAAGATGTACAAGCAATCAACAGATATATGAAAAAATGTTCAACATCTCTAGTAATAAGAGAAATGCAAATCAAAACTACCCTAAGATTTCATCTCACCCCAATTAGAATGGCGATTATCAAGAACACAAGCAACAACAGGTGTTGGCGAGGATGTGGGGAAAAAGGTACACTCATACATTGCTGGTGGGGTTGCAAATTAGTGCAGCCACTCTGGAAAGCAGTATGGAGATTCCTCAGAAAGCTTGGAATGGAACCACCATTTGACCCAGCTATCCCACTCCTTGGCCTATACCCAAAGGACTTAAAATCAGCATACTACAGAGATACAGCCACATCAATGTTCATAGCTGCTCAATTCACCATAGCCAGATTGTGGAACCAACCTCGATGCCCTTCAGTTGATGAATGGATAAAGAAACTGTGGCATATATATACAATGGAATATTACTATGCCATGAAGAATGATAAAATTATGGCATTTGCAGGCAAGTGGATGAAATTGGAGGATATCATGCTAAGTGAGATAAACTCAAAAAACTAAAGGACGAAAATCTCGCTGATAAGAGGATGAGGACATATAATGGGGGGTAGGAGGGGTTAGCGTTAGGGTTAGGGTTAGGTTTAGGGTTAGGGATAAGGAGGGTGGTAAGAATGGAGGAAGGAAGGACTGTACAGAGGGAAAAGAGGGGTGGGAGGGGTGAAGGGGAAAGGGAAAAAAATAACAGAATGAATCAAACAACATTGCCCTATGTAAATTTATGATTTTTAATAAAAAAAAAAAAGAATGTGTCATCTAATGCTGAGGGTTGTGGTACATGCCTGTAATTCCAGTAGCTCAGGAGGCTGAGGCAGGAGAATCACAAATTCAAAGCCAGCCTCAGCAATTTAGTCAGGTCCTATGCAACTTACCAAGGCCCTAAGCAATTTAGTGAAACCCTGTCTCAAAAAAAGAAAAAAATGTGGGGAGTGGGGAGAGAGGCTGGGAATGTGGCTCAGTGGTTGAGCACCCCTGGGTTTAATCTCTGGTACCAAAAAAAGGATTATCTCATCTATGCAAAAAGCCAAGTAGTAAGGATATACTTTCTGTAATGATCATATTTGATTAGTTTTTTCTAGTGCGTGAGACTTTTTCCTATCTTCTGAAGCAATTATTGGCTCTCCCCCTTTCCAGACCTTCTGCTGCAACTGTTACACAGCAGAAGTGATATACTTCTTGAAAGTTCTATTGAACAAGTGAATTAGGTTACTTCAGTATTATGAATATCTGCTTATGAAAATGCAACATGAAGTAACAGTTGAAAGATAAAGAAAGTGCGGGGAAATTGGGCTAATATAATAACTACATAAAGAACTTAAGCAAATTAATGATAAAAAAGGGAAGAACCAATTGTGAAGAAAGTAATAAATATGAACACATAATTCTCAAAAGAAAAACAGTATTTGATAGCAGCTAAAGGAAAAGATGGTCAAGTTCATTAGTAATAAAATAATTAAAAGGCAGAATGAGATTGCTTTATAGCCATGCTGGTTACAAAAAAGCAGAGCGGTGTTGTTAGTGGGAGGGACACTTCTGTATTCTAAGAGCCATCCAGCAGCAATTTGTTGTAGTCGTATACCCATGATCCAGCAATAGGATACACTGAAATTCCATAATGGGATATGTTTTGGGATGTTAATTGTGGAATCTGTGTCTAATAACAGAAAATTGAAATAATGCTCAGCAATGCATTGAAATGATAAATATGAAAAATAGTAGATTCACACTTTGGAATTCTGTGCAGCAGTTAGAAGCAACTTAGTGGATAATACACACATAGCAATTATGAAGGGATCTTAAAAAGTTTAAGATAAAAGGACACCATAAACACAATTAAGATAATAGCACAATGCCACTCACATGAACCAAAATGCACACACATACGGCATACTTTACATGGTTAAATACAGTTTCAAGCTAAGTGTTAAATACGTTGGAGTAGTTTTTTGAGAGAAGGATAAGAATGGAGAATCAAACTAAGAACAAATACATACCTTCCTACATTTTTATATCTATCCATACATAAATTCATAAAACCAATGGAACCTCTCATGAACACAAAAGAGTACCATAAACTGAGGAATATGATTACCCAAAACTTCTGCACCTGAGACAAAATGAAATAAAACCTACACAAGCGTCTGTGAGAGCTCAGAGACTTCAGCAAACAGGAAATGGAAGTGTTAGAAGATCCAGGAGGAGTTTCCTCCACCTACCTCTTTCTTCTTTGTCAGCAGAGCTACTAGTTTTTCTATTCCATGTGCATGGCAAGAGCTCCATTTGGACACCTCCCATGTGTTTACTCTCCTCCTTTCAAAAGACTAGCCCAGATTGACTTTTAAGGAAAAGTAATTCACAAGACTGATGAATATGGTAGGTAACATATTTTAGTTATATTAAACAGAATATAAGACAATTTTTCTTTCATGAGAAATAAATTATGGCTAAGACAGTTTTTAAAGAGGAATTCCAATTACCGAACTGTTCAAATATATGCAGAAACTCTCAAAAAGAATTTCAAACACCATATTTGCTTAACTATAGAAATTCTGGATTTCATTTCCCTTTTTCCTTACACCCTTGTTTCCCTTCTTCCCCCTTCCCCCTTCTTCTTTCTTTTCCCTCTCCCTGCCCCCAACTTCTCCTTCATCCATATAGTTGGTATCAAAAAAGTTCAAAAAGGGGGTTGGCTGATTGGATCACCGTTCACTAATTGACTTTCAGAGAAAAAGGAGTTTCAAAATGAATTTTCTTTAGTAACATGACAGTATATTTTCACTGTTTCCATGAAATTTTTACTTAGACTTCCCACACCCAGTTGGAGAGATGTGAGATTCTGTCTTCCAAAAGTCCTGAAGCCTACAAATCTCCATCCCAGTTAACCAATGAAATTGAAGACAACATTTCTTAATGGCATTTGTTAATCCCCTGATTTGAAATAAAAATTCTGAGCTAAGCAGGACATTTGAGTAGAAACGTTTCAGCAAAAATGCCATGATCTTTTTTACTTCCCTGCCCTCTACAAAGATTTGAGGTTTGGAAACAGAATGCTTCCTGGGTATTGGCTGAATCCATCTCACTCGTGGATTACTTCAAGTGAGGAAGTCTTGTGGAGTGTAGAGATAATAGAGACACATGATGAGCACTTTAAAATTCAGAAAGCCATTCAAAAACATCCACCATGTAATCAAGCTGTTTATTTTTATTTTCAGTCTATTAGAGTTGGTGAATATTTTCACTTTAACACCAGGATGTCAGTGGGACCACAGGGTAGGGTGAGAGGGTTTTTACAGCCACCAGCATTGTGACTGAAAAGAATTTTCTTTCTCTACTACCTGCTCCACATTCTTGAAATTGAATAAATGATTATTTACATCTTTGTTTTCAGAAAGATAATGAATTGTTCACTGGCTACTGGCTTGTCCCTCTGTCTCCATTCTCTTAGCAGGAGCTTATAAAGTTAAGTTTGGTTTCCTGTAAATTGTGTTATTAAATCACAGACAAAGCTCGTTTTCAAGAGCTTGTTGGGTAGTTGTAAAGACAGCCCTAGGGCTCTCTCTGTATGCTCCAGAAAAGAACTGGTGAGAGGTTTCACAGCTAGTTGCTTTTCCTCTCTTAAAATATACCGTTGTTTTTAAAACTAAATTTGTTTAGGTATGTATGTATGTATTTGCTCTGAAAAAGACCCTGTCATGTTGAAAATTCAGCCACACATCTTCTTATTCATCTGATAGCTCAAGGTATAGCTGTAAGTAGCCCTATTGATAGGAGAATAAAAATTCTAGTTTCCCCTCTGAATATGCAAAGCCGAGCCACTTCCTACTAAGAGTCCTCAGAAGCAGCTCCATCAGAAGCCACTCAAAGAATCCCCTTCAATTGTCATAAAATGTAATTCTGATATTAATGCCACCACCTTGCTTATCTAGCCCAGGCTTCCCACCCCCAGGAATCAAACCCTGTTTTCCTAACAAGCAGAGAGGCTCCCTTCAGGTCAAGTTCATTCTTGCTTCTAAACTTTCATTCTTTGCTATGCCACTCTTATCAAACACTTTCCTCAAAAGCATTCTATTTTCACTTAAACAAGAAGCAAACAAACAAGCCCATCTTCTCTGATTACTTGTGCCAGACTGCCATTGATGGAAGGTCATAAAATATGGCCTTTACCTAATTCCTGGCCTTGTTCTCCAGTTATTTTCTTTGTGAGCACATTCTATATGCTAATCAGGGCAGGGAATCTGTTGACTATTGCTTGATTTTTTGTTGTTGTTTTTGTTTTGTTTTGTTTTTTGTTTTTTAACTTGCCTACTGCCTAAGGAATAGCTGATGAAGCAGAAGACATTTGACAAATATCTTTTAACTCAATAATCAGCTAATTGGTGTGGTCATTGCCTTAATTATTAGATTATTTACCCCATAATTAACTTTTATTTTTTAGAAATTTGAATATCTGGGTTATAAAATAGAGACTAATCAGCTTATACCATATGTGTCCCTGTGGATAGCTTCTCTTACCTTTTTCTCCATGTGAATTCCGGTAGTTTAAAGAATATCAATATTTTTGTTGTAAGATGTTTGAAACACATACAGAGACTAGGCTAGAAAAATATCAAGGCTTAATTATGCTTCAACAAATATAAACATCAAGCATTAACTGCAGGTTGAGCATTCTATAAACTTTTGTACATACCAATTAATCAAATCCTCAGAACACCCCTATGATGTGATACGATTATCACCATCCCAAATTTCTGAATGAACATGGAGGTAAGTACTTTGCATAAAACCACAGTGATTTTAGGTGGTTGATGGCAAACTTGAACAAAATCTTTTTGGTTTAGAAGCTGTGCCCTAAATCCCCACCCTATACTACTTTTCACCTGTCCTTCCCACCAAACACTGGCATTATGACATATCTGCTTCAACCTTTTTAAACTACACATTTCCTATTGCAGGGATTTGGCTTGATATCACTACAGCTCTCTTGAATCATAATTGCTATGATTCCCCGAGTAACCCTGGTCAGTTTTCCCTGCAGAGTTTCCAAATATAATATAAATAAACAAAATCATTGTGTGTGAAGCTGTAAGACTGAGCCCTGGCACCAACAATTTTGACAATAGCTTGAGATAAACCCAGGTGCTTTTCATTTTGGATGAAGTACTTTTGTCCTGATCGATATGTATGCCCCTGCTTCTGTCTCAAATGGTGGGGATCCACCTGGTCTTGCTTCTACCCAGTACCAGGTTTCTGTCAGTTAAGTACTCAATAAGTTGCACCATGCACAATCTGGCTCTCTTGGCTCTTTTCTTCATCTCATGGGACCCCAGTGCTGGACCTTATACAATAGGACTGGGTTGCTCCACAACACACCCCTAAATACCTTTCTAATCCCATTCCACTGATGTTCTCCTTGGGAATGATAATTATTATGACTTGAAAGTATACCAATCCTATGTGGTTTAGTGCTTTCACTAAAGATTTGTATGCCATTATCTTTTCAAATTTTTACCTGCCATTTTAATATGGATCATTTAGCAATTGCCTTGATTTTGCTCGATGTATTTTCAAGATTTGTTTCCACTGGCATATGTACCCTTTGCTCCTCATTTCTGCTCCATGGTAAATACACCAGGAATTTCCTGCTCATGGACATTTGTGTTGATTGTAGATTTTTTTCAATAAGAAACAGTGGTACAATGAACATTTTTATATTGTCTACTTTAGTTCATGTGTTTTGACTTATTTTCAGGAATATAACATAAGGGGAGAATTTACTGGGGCATGGGACATGAGATTTGGTCAAGTGGCTTTCCAAACTGGTTGTACCAGCTCACATTATGGAAGTTCCTATTTCTACACTTCATTGTCAAGGTTGGTGCTCTCAGACCTTTTATTTTTGTCAATCCCATGACTGTGAAATTGTCTCATTATTTAATATTTGGTCTTCACAATTACTTGTTGAAGCTGAGAATCTTTTTATAGGATTCATGGTCATTCAGAATCCTCTTCTATGTCATTTCTGTTCTTTGCTCACCTTTCTATTGTACCTTTTAAAATCAAAGTTATTCATGATTGATATTAAACTGTTTACTATTAAATTTTTAAATATCTTCTTTCCTGCTCAGTTGTCTTTTCACTTCATATTTAGTTTCATCTATAATACAGATATTCTCAAAATACATGTGGTTAAATTTATCAATTGTTTCTCTTACATGATGTACAATTTAGTATGCTCTAGCATATTCACAAATATGTGAAACCATCACCACAGTGCATTCCAGAACATTTCCATTATCTCAAAATGAAATCTGAACCATCTAGTTATGAATATCCTTCTCTTCACTAAGAAACCACTAATCCACTTTCTGTCTCATCTGTTTATCTCTTCTGAACTTTCAGATGAATGGACTGATATAATAAATGATCTTTTGTGACTGGCTTCTTTTTCATAGCATACATATTATTAAGGTCCCTCTGTGTGGTGACACATATCAGTACTTCATTCCTTTTTTATGGTCTAATAATATTTTGCTGTATGAATATTCCCTTTTTTTCTCACTAAACTTTTGTTTTAATGGGTCTCAAAATTCTGTGACAGATTTTTGGTCAAGTTGTTTCCATTAAAAAGTACTGATTTTAACAATTAATAACTTTGTTTGCCACACACACAAAAAAACAGAGTCCACAAAACATTCTCCTTTCCTTCTGAAGGTTTTACAATGTATTTTCGTTAGCCAGTCTTTTACTATTAAACTAAAATGGCCAATTGAGACAAGCAATTCTGAGACCATTCTTCTACCACTGATTAAGATTGGGGTGGCAGGTGTTAAGGGGTAATATTCATTTGGCCTTCTGAACTTCTGAGCAGACTTGGTGACCTTGCCAACTCCAGCAACTTTCTTGTCCACTGCTTTGATGACATTCACAACAATTTTCTACCTCATATCATGAACAGCAAAACCACCCAGAAGAGGATAGTCAGAGAAGCTGTCAACACACATGAGCTTTCCTTGAACTATATCATTGTTGGCAGTATCACCAGATTTCAAGAATTTAGGACCATCTTCCAGCTTCTCACCAGAATAGCAATCAATCTTTTCTCTCAGTTCAGCAAACTCGCAAGCAATGTGAGCTGTGTGCCAATCCAGTACAGGGACACAGCCAGCACTGAACTGGCCTGGATGGTTGAGGATAATCACCTGAGTAGTGAAACCAGCTTCTTCCCTTGGTGGGTCATTTTTGCTGTCGCCAACAATGTTGACATAATGAACATCTTTGACAAACAAGTTCTTGACATTGAAACCCACATCATCTCCAGGAATAGATTTACTCTCTCGTGCATTTCAACAGACTTTACTTCAGTTGTGACATTGACTGGAGCAAAGGTGACCACCAGGCTTGAGGCCACCAGTCTCCACTTGATCCACAGGGACAGTACCAACACCACCAGTTTTATAGACATCCTGGAGGGGCAGACACAAAGGTTTGTCAGTTGGACAAGTTGGTGGCAGGATGCAATGTAAAGCTTTGAACAGTGTGGTTCCATTGGCACTGCCACATTTACTGGTGAATTTCATCCCTTGAACCAAGGCGTATTAGCTCTTGGCTCCATCATGTCATCACCATTACAACCAGAAACTGGCACAAATGCTACTATGTCAGGATTATAGCCAATTTTCTTAATGTAGGTGCTGACATCCTTGAGAATTTCCTCATAACTCTTCTGACTGTAGGGTGACTCAGTGGAATCCATTCTGTTAATACCAACAATTAGTTGTTTCACATCCAGTGTGAAGAGCATGCTCACTGGTCAGCCCACTCTTGGGCAGACCAGCTTCAAATTCACCAACACCAGAAGCAACAATCAGGACAGTGCAGTCAGCTTGAGATGTGTCTGTAATAATGTTTTTGATAAAGTCTCGGTGTCCTAGAGCATCAATGATGGTCACATATTACTTGCTGGTCTCAAATTTCCACAGGGAGAAGCCAATGGTGATACCACACTCATGCTCAGCTTTCAGTTTATCCAAGACCCAGACATATATGAAGAAGCCCTTTCCCATCTCAGCAACTTCCTTCTCAAATTTTTCAATGGTTTTTTGTTGATCCCACCACATTTGTAGGTCAGATATGGCCAGTAGTGGTGGACTTTGCCCAAATCTATGTGTTTGATGACAATGATGTTGATGTGAGTCTTTTCCTTTCCCATTTTGACTTTGATTTAGTGGTGGTTTTCATGACACTTGTGTTCTGCCTGCAAACCCATTGGAAAGAAAAAAAGAATATACCATTTTATTTATCTATTTGTCTCTTGATTGCCGTTTGCATTATTTCTACTTTCTGGCTAATATGAATGATTCTGCTATCAACATTCATTTATAAATCTTTATGAACCTGTTTTCATTTCCCTTGGGTATGTATTATACATGGGAGTGAGATTTCTGGGTCACATGATAACTGTTTAATGATTTAAGGAACTTCCAGATTCTTCTCCAAAATAACAGCCCCGTTTTTACTTTCTCACGTGTGGTATATGAGTGTTCTGATTTCTCCACATGCTTACTGCCTTCAGTCACTACATGACTTTTTTTTTTTATTGTAAACAAATGGGATACATGTTGTTTCTGATTGTACATGGAGTAACAGCATACCATTTGCATAATCATACATTTACATAGGGTAATGATGTTTGATTCATTCTGTTATTTTTTCCTTCCCTCCACCCCTCCTACCCCTCTTTTCCCTCTACACAGTCCCTCCTTCCTCCATTCTTGCCCTCCTCCCACCCCTCATTATGTGTCATCGTCCGCTTAACAGTGAGATCATTCACCTTTTGGATTTTTGAGATTGGCTTATCTCACTTAGCATGATATTCTCCAATTTCATCCATTTGCCTGCAAATGCCATAATTTTATTATTCTTTATAGCTCGAGTAATATTCCTTTGTGTGTGTGTGTGTGTGTGTGTGTGTGTGTGTGTGTGTGTGTGTATATCACAGTTTCTTTAGTCTGGCTATTGTGAATTGAGCAGCTATGAACATTGATGTGGCTGTATCTCTGTAGTATGCTGATTTTAAGTCCTTTGGGTATAGGCCGAGGAGTGGGATAGCTGGGTCAAATGGTGGGTCCATTCCAAGTTTTCTAAGGGATCTCCACACTGCTTTCCAGAGTGGCTGCACTAATTTGCAACCCCACCAGCAATGTATGAGTGTACCTTTCTCCCCACATCCTCTCCAACACCTATTCTTTCTTGTATTCTTGATAATCGCCATTCTAATTGGGGTGAGATGGAATCTTAGTGTAGTTTTGATTTGCATTTCTCTTATTACTAAAGATGGTGAACATTTTTTCATATGTTTGTTGATTGCTTGTAGATCTTCTTCTGTGAAGCGTCTGTTCATATCCTTAGCCCATTTCTTGATTGGATTATTTGTATTCTTGTTGTAGAGTTTTTTGAGTTCTTTATATATTCTGGAAATTAGTGCTCTATCTGAAGTATGACTGGCAAAGATATTCTCCCACTCTGTAGGCTCTACTACACGACTTTTGATTCTAGTCATCCTGAATAGTGTGAAGTAGAATCTCACTATACTTTCATGGTTAAGGATGTTGAGAATAATTTCACAAGCTTATTTGACCATTTATAAATTTTCCTTGGGGAAATATATATTCAGATAATTTGCCTACTTTTTTAGTATTGAATTATTTATTTTAGTATTGAATTATTTGTTGTTAGAGTTTTAAAAATAAATCCTGAGCTCAAATTCCTTATCAGATACATGTTTTGCAAATATTCTCTTATTCTATGGGATGTCATTTTAATGATGACCTTTGGGTGCACAAAACTTTTTATTCTGATGAAGTTCAATTTATGTATTTTTTCTTTTGTTGCTTGTGTCTTGGGTTGTCAAGTGTAAGAATCCTTCACCAAATCCAAGGTAAGGAATATTTAC
Source organism: Sciurus vulgaris (assembly GCF_902686455.1). NCBI lineage: Eukaryota > Metazoa > Chordata > Mammalia > Rodentia > Sciuridae > Sciurus > Sciurus vulgaris. The sequence goes on from NC_136475.1 coordinate 47,986,516, forward strand.
CTGTATAATTTCTTCTAAGGATGTATGGTTTTATCTATTACATTTAGGTCATTGATCTACTTAGAGTTCTTCTTTTGAGTCAATTTTGAGTGAATCTTTGTGCTTACAGTATGAGGTAATCCTCCACTGCCCTCTTTTGTATGTGGCTATCATTTGTCCTGGCACCATTAGTTGATAAAAATGTTGGCACTGATTTTGAATGTCAGGTGAAAAGAAGTACAAGCTTCTTTCTGCACTCTCAATGATAAACTCACTCAGTTAGGTCTATCCTTGAGCTGCTAATCACACTACCTTGATTACTGTTGCTTTGTGGTAGGTTTTGAAACTGGGAGGTGTACATCCTCCTACTTTGCTTTTCTTTGTTAAAATTGTTATAGAGCTGCTGGGTCTCTTGAAATTTTATAATCAGCTTTTCAATTTCTATAAAGTAGTCATTTGGGATCCAGGTGGGATCACACTGAATATTAAATCAGTTTGGGGAGTATTGTCATTGTGTGACAAATGACAAATATATTACACATATTTTACATTTTTATATGTGATTGGCTCAAAATTATACTTTATATCCATATTATTTTATAAAATGACTTTTTAAATAACAAGAAGAAAATATATATTTCTGCTATCTTTTATTAGTATTATTATTTTAATTGTCTTTTGTTTTTCATGAAACTTAGCATCTAGATCACTTGCTTTCAGACTGAAGAATTTCTGGAATATTTCATTAAAAGTGGGTTTTTGTTTTACTGGGAAATACATTAATTGATAAGTTTTATTTTGTTTCTTGAGCACTATATATATATATATATAAAATCTCACTGCCTTCTGGTCTCTAATGTTTCTGTTGAAACATCAACTGCAAATTTTACTGGAATCATTTGTAAGCGACATATCATTTTCCTTCTGTTGTTTTCAGGAATTTTCTCCTTGTCTTTGATTTTCAGTGTTCTTATTTGATGCATCTGTGGGTCTCCCTTGGGTTCACCCAACTTTGATCTTACTAAGCTCCTGTGTTTATACATTAATGTTTTTCAATATTTGGAAACTTCTCAGTCATTATTTCTTTTAAAAATGTCCCACTGCTTTCTTTTCCTATTCATTATGTGTGTGTTGCTGTTTTAAGTGATGCGCCAGTTTCTTAAGGTTTCTTCATTTTTCTTCATTCTTTTCAGCTTCTGTAATCTCCATCAAATTTCTGTGACAGTCAATTTTTAATTGCAATAAACAAAATACCTAACAGGGACTACTTAGAGGAGGAAATATTTATTTTGGCTCATGATTTCAGAGGTCTCAGTCCATGGTTGGCCAACTCCATTACTCTGGGACTGAGTGAGGCAGAATATCATGGTGAAGCACAGCCACTCAGTTCATGGAATCAGGAAAGCAGAAAGAGAGAGACAGACAGACCAACAGAGAAAGGGAAAGCAGAAGGGGCTAGGTATAGATGTAGTCCAAGGTCACACCCCTGAGACCTACTTTCTCCAGCCATGTTTACCTGCCTAAACTTACCATCCAGTAGTCCATTCAAATTATTCATCTAGCAAATGAATTAACGCATTCATGAGGTTATAGCCTTAATCACTGCCTAAAAGCCCCATCTCTGGAACTTGTACTAAGGGCTATGCATCCAACATATGAGATTTTGGGACATTCCAGATTCAAATAATTTTATCCCTTCCCCAACCCCCTATCTTCAAGATCACTTATTCTTTCTTCTGCTGGAACAAATGTACTATTGAGCTCTTATAGTGAGAACCATGCTCTGAAAACATTTCTCTTTATTGATGTTATCTACTTGATGCAATATTCTAATTATTTTTTTCTTTACTTCTTTTCATCATCTATTCCCTCAGTTCTGTGAACAAATTTATAATGACTAATGTTTTTTATTCTCGTAAACTTGATATCTGCTCTTTCTCTCTCATAGGTAGTTTCTGTTGAGCTTATTAAGCTCCTGTGTCTGTATGTTAATGTTTTTAAATATTTGGAAATACTTTCAGTGTGGAGGTTATAATTCTTATTTCTTTGCATGACACAAGTTTTTTGTTAAGAACTGGACATTTTAGATTATATATTATAACAAATTTTCATGCTACCTTTCTCTGGGTCTTGTTATTATGATTTTCTTATTTGTTTAATGACTGACTGTTATTTTAGTGTGGTTTGTTTCTTCACACCTAATGTTTATCCTCAGATATCGTTCTCAGGGATCCACAACCATCAGTACCCACAGTCACCCAAGGATAACAGTGCAATTGATAAGGCTCTCTTGTTCTCTTTCCCTGATCACAATCAATTGTTAAATTCTACTAATTGTCAAGTGAATATTGTTTTCAATAATGTGCTGAGGTAAAAATTGTTCTATAAACTAATATATTCGAATTCTGGCCCTTGTGAATAACAGTTTCTGAGATCAATGTTTGATTTTTATTCTGATCCATGGAGCACTGTCCATTTATATTATTTCCTGGCTCTTCTCTGAAAACTAGTTTGTTTACCATTTAGCTTGTAACTTGAATCTTCTCCCAGTTGTCTTCCACCAGAACCTCTACTGCCCTTGAGAGTGCTGTAAGTGTGAATTTCTTCACTCAAAATTGCAAAAAAAGACAAGTTTCATGTGAAGAGATCAAAGGCTACCTGTTTTATGTCTTGTTTCTCTTCCCATGCAAAATCTCTGAACCAGGGATCTGGAAGTTGGGGTGAGTGACACCCTCCCTCTAGGAGGCAAGATTCCCATGCAGAAACCTGAGGTCCTTTTAGATTGTCTCTTCTGATACAGAACCAGAGACTCATGAGTTGGGCCAAGAGTGATCAGTCTCACTGTTCTCAGCACTATGTGCCCATAGTATAGCCTCCCATCTACAAGATGGAGTCTTTTGTTCTGGGGTCAAAAAAGGAAACCCTACTTCTCAAGTGCACTTGTTATTTAACCTCAGTAACAGGAGACTTAGACAGAATGAGAAATGCTGATATTCTGTTTCTCCTAGGGAGAAAGTGCTATTAATGGGTGCTGAAGGGAGAGAGAACCCTGTGTTCTTGGCACCAGTCTGGAGTGGATCCTTTACCTCACTTGGTAAGTGAGGGATTGAGTGGGTGATCTTGGCTAAAATCCCTCAGACTCTCACTTTTCTTAAATTTTTCATAGATATTCCTGAGTAGATATTTCTTCATGTGTGTTCACCTGCAGGACCATTCCTAGAACCCTTGTTTTCTACAGTTTTCACCATTTTCACTGTGGAGCGAGCCAGTATAGTTCCCAATGCCGTCATGCTGGATGTTAATCTTCTAGCCCATGTTAATACTTTTTTTACTTTTTTTCATTTTTACAGAGTGCATTTTGAGTCATTGTACACAAATGGGGTATATCATTTATATGGTTGTGCACAATGTAGATTCATACAGTTTTCTCAGAAACATCAGTGTTAGAGTTGAAGAATATTTATTTTATTTTTTGTTTGTTTTTCTTTTCTCTCTTCTTCTTTTTCTTCTTCTTTATTTTATAATGAGGTCTTACTGACCTCAAACTCCCATGTTATTGAAGAGTATTTATAAGATAAAATATGTGTTTAACACTAGATGCAGACAATTGAGTGAATTGACCTGGTTGATAATCAATCAATTAAATCAAACTAATTTCATTGAATTTTTCTCTTTAAAAAATCAAATTTTCTGAGTTATCTTATGACATAACTTATGTCATTTTTCACTAATACCTCATATACCGAGTAAATACCACTAAATTCTAAAGTGAATGTAATTGGGAGATAGAAAATAATCAAAACTGATCTCAAACAGTCAAAAAAGATGGCATAAAATTGGTATATTAAATCCTATAAGGTATTTCACAGATGATATATTGGACATTTACTCCTATTTTACAAAAAATTTGGCTAAATGTGGTTTTCCATTCTAACGATGACAGGAACTGTTTTAGTTAGCTATTTTGCTGCTGCGACTAAAACAATCTGACCAGCACAATTGTAGAAGAGGAAAAGTTTATTTGAGGGCTCACAGTTTCAGCTTTCTCAATCCATAGAAGGCCAGCTCCATTCCTCCAGGCTTGAGGTAAGGCTGAACATCATGGCAGGTGAGGGTAGCAGAGGGAAGCAGCTTACATCATGGTGATTAGGAAGCAGCGAGAGACTCCACTCCCCAGATACAAAATATATACCCCATAGACACCCCAATTCCCACCTCCTCCAACTACATCCTACCACTTCAATAAATTCCATCAGGTATTAATTCACTGATTGGGTTAAGACTCTTAAAACCCAATCATTTCTCCTGTGAAACTTCCTGTGTTGTCTCACATGTGAGCTTTTGGGGAACACATCACATCCAAACCATAACAAGGACATTGGAAGGAACAGAGGTATAGGGAAGGCACACTGTCAGATGTGATGAACGGAGCGGATGAGACCATTTAAATGAGAAAATACAGAAAACAGACGGCCATCTATACACTGAAATTCCTGACTTTATCACAGAATTGATTAAAACACAGAGTGATTGACTTTGTGAATGATTAAAGAACAATTGAGTATACTCCAAGGACATTAGGGCAGTTAACAAATATTTCCATCAAAAATAGTGAAATTAAGACAAGTTAGTGTTTGAGGGGGGGCTTTCATTGCCTGAGAGAGAAGAAAGAAGAATTCATATTTCCATAATAGCTGTGACATAAGGCTGTTCTCTATAGTGGGATAGCTGTAGGATACTTATTTTGAAACAGACCAAGTAATCTGTGGGATGGATGCTAGACAAATATTTGTGGAATGAGTGAGTTAATGAATTAACCTACTAGTTAAGTTAGTACTATCGAGCTATTTTTGATATCTGGAATCTAACAGATCTGACTTTATGATAAGGCCTTGATAGTCACAAAGGAATGTCACATATGCCACAGACCTGTACATGTTATACAACTCAGCCATCACCAATATTGTAATTCTATGTTTTGATGCTTTCAGAAGTTTTTGACTACATGTTTTCACTTTTTTCTGACTTTTTTTTTCATCCGTTGTCAGCATAAACAGTTGGATTTGTTTTTGAGGACTTAGTCTTTTTTTTTTTTTTCTTATCATAACAAGAAAAGGCTTATTGTACACTATATTAAATAGAAAAACTGAGCTATGGGCCAACTGGCTAATCCCAGCCACTGAGGATGTAACCAGCTCTCATACATACATTTGAGTTTGACTTTCTTGAGCAAAAAGGTAAAGTGCACCTGAGCTCAGACATCAGAGATACAAAACTCTAACAATAGTTATGATCACATTCAGAAAGAAGTCAAGGGCAGAGAGTAGATCAGTAGTCCAAACAACCAGTTCACTCCCATTAGGTCAAATAAAGAGGCAGGTCCCTGGGTATAAATAGTCCTGGAGTGAGGAAGAGTGTGGGAAAGTGCAAAGTCAAGGAGCCCGGAGAGATTTCCTGAAGAGGCAGAATGAGCCAAACCCCTATTTCCTCTGTGCCTACTACTGTATTGACTGTTATCCTAATGTATGTAAGGCTGGGGCAAGAAACACCATGAAGGTCCACACATGATATGTCTAATATTTAAACATTAAAAATTAATTTAATGAACAGTTGAATTCACCTCCTTCTCCTCCCTTAAAAATCACACCTTCTCTACTATGATGCAAGAGCCCAAGTCTGAACTTTGGATTCTTGGATTCCTGAAAATTCCACACAAGATGATGATATAGAGAGGATTGGCTCATAGCTCCTGACCCTGACCACCCCACCCCTACTCTACCCTGCACTAAGAGGAGCCCAAGTGTGTTTGTGGGGATGCCCAAGTGCACAAAGTTAAGCTCCACCATGCTCCACACCAGCCACGCTCCCTTGTAGAACATGAGTTGGTGGTTCACTTGGAGCCATTGTGGGATATTTGGGATCTTGATGCCTAGTATGCCCTCTAAAAGGAAATTTGTTTTCAGGACCACACCGATTTTTTTCTTTGAAGAGAGAAACATAAGCAAAGAGAGTTCCAACAAGATCCTGTCAGGTGTAAAACAAGCAAAATTCTTCTCTCTCATTCCTAAGGAAAAGTCTAGCTCTAAGTAATAATTTAAGTCTTACAGTCATCTTTAATTCTTCAGATCCTATCAAATGCATTCATGCTGATTTAACTTGGACTCCTCGACTTTACCAAAATTGAAAAAGAGGGGATTAGAGTAATTTTTTAAAGAAGAATGTTTTTCTTCTTTTATTCTTAAAATTTTTACCAAGGAGAATTTTTAAGATGTATAAATTCCTCTTTTTTTCCCCATGTATTAATTTCCCAATCATCTTATTTAATTTAATTTATTTATTTATTTTTATACTGTGGATTCCAGGAGTACTTAACCACTGAGCAGCATCCCCTGCCCTTTCTTATTTTTTATTTTGAGACAAGGTCTCTCTAAGTTGCTTACGGCCTTGCTAAATTGCTGAGGCTACCTTTGAACTTGTTATCCTCCTGCCTCAGCCTCTCAAGTTGCTGGGATTACAGATGTCCACCAACATGCCTGACTTATTTTATTTCTTTAAAAATTTTTCATTATATATGTACTTTTTTTCAATGTTTTTGTTAGTACATTGTAGTTACACATAATGGTGGGATTCTTTCTGACAAAATCATATGTGTGGAAAATAATTTGTTCCATTTCAGTCCCCAGTACTTACACTTTTTCTCCCCTTTTCTCCTCTCTACTCTACTGGTCCTCATTCTATTTATTTATTGTTTTGTTAATTTGTGTTTTATAAATATATATAAAAGTGAAATTCACTATGGTATATTCATAAGTCTACATAGCATAATTTTGTTCCACAATATCTCCCTTTTCCTGTCTGTCCTTCCTTCCCTTCTATCCTTTCTTCTACTCCATTAATATCTCTTTTATTTCCATTGGATTTTTTTTTTTCTTATTTTGTTCTAGCCTCTGCACGTAAGAGAGAACATTCAACCCTTGACTTTCTGAGTCTTACATATTTCACTTAACATGATGTTCTCTGGTTCTATCCATTTGCCAGCAAATGCCATAATTTCTTCTTCTTTGGGCTGAGTTCTATTGTATACATATACCACATTTTCTTTATCCATTTATCTGTTAACAGACACATGGACTGGTTCCAATAAATTAGCTACTATGAATTGTGCTGCTATAAACATGATGTACCTGTATCACTATGCTGATTTTAGTTCTTTTGGATACATACCAAAGAGTAGGAGAGCTGGGTCCTATGGTGATTCCTTTTCCAGTTTTGTGAGAAATCTCCATACTTCTTTCTAGAGTGATTGTACTAATTTGCAGTCCCGCCAACAATGTCTGAATGTGTCTTTTTCCTCACATTCTCACCAGCACTTATTATTATTTGTATTCTTGATGATTCATTCTAACTGGATAAGATGAAATCTCAACATAGTTTTGATTTACATTTCCTTGATTGCTAGGGATGTTGAACATTTTTTTTTTCCATACACTTGTTGGACATTTGCAGTTTCTTTTTGAGAAATGTTCATTTAATTCTTTTGCCCATTATTATTATTTTTGAGTTTTTTGTAACACTAGACATTTATTTATTTTATTTTATTTTTTATTGTAAACAAATGGGATACATGTTGTTTGTTTGTACATGGGTTAAAGGCATACCATTTGTATAATCATAAATTTACATATGGTAATGTTGTTTGATTCATTCTATTATTTTTCCCTTCCCCCCCACCCCTAGCACCCCTCTTTTCCTCTTTTCCCTCTATACAGTCCTTCCTTCCTCCATTCTTGCCCCCCTCCATAACCCTAACCCTAACCCTAACACTAATCCCTCCCACCCCCCCTTATGTGTCATCATCCACTTATCAGCGAGATCATTCGTCCTTTAGTTTTTTGAGACTGGCTTATCTCACTTAGCATGATATTCTCCAATTTCATCCATTTGCCTGCAAATGCCATAATTTTATCATTCTTTATGGCAGAGTAATATTCCATTGTATATATATACCACAGTTCTTTATCCACTCATCAATTGAAGGGCATCTAGGTTGGTTCCACAGTCTGGCTATTGTGAATTGAGCAGCTATGAACATTGATGTAGCTGTATCTCTGTAGTATGCTGATTTTAAGTCCTTTGGATATAGGCCAAGGAGTGGGATAGCTGGGTCAAATGGTGGTTCCATTCCAAGTTTTTTAAGGAATCTCCACACTGCTTTCCAGAGTGGCTGCACTAATTTGCAGCCCCACCAGCAATGTATGAGTGTACCTTTCTCCCCACATCCTCGCCAACACCTGTTGTTGCTTGTATTCTTGATAATCGCCATTCTATTTGGGGTGAGATGGAATCTTAAGGTGATTTTGATTTGCATTTCTCTTATTACTAGAGATGTTGAACATTTTTTCATATGTTTGTTGATTGCTTGTACATCTTCTGTGAAGTGTCTGTTCATTTCCTTAGCTCATTTGTCAATTAGATTATTTGTATTCTTGGTGTAGAATTTTTTGAGTTCTTTATAGATTCTGGAGATTAGCACTCTATCTGAAGTATGAGTGGCAAAGATATTCTCCCACTCTGTAGGCTCTTTCTTCCCATTGCTGATAGTTTCCTTTGCTGAGAGAAAGCTTTTTAGTTTGAATCTATCCCAGTTGTTGATTCTTGCTTTTATTTCTTGTGCTATGGGAGTCCCGTTGAGGAAGTCTGGTCCTAGGCCGACATGTTGAAGATCTGGACCTACTTTTTCTTCTATAAGATGCAAGGTCTGTGGTCTGATTCCAAGGTCCTTAATCCATTTTGAGTTGAGTTTTGTGCAGGGTGAGAGATAGGGGTTTAGTTTCATTCTGTTGCATATGGATTTCCAGTTTTCCCAGCACCATTTGTTAAAGAGGCTATCTTTTCTCCATTACATATTTTTGGCACCTTTGTCTAGTATGAGAAAATTGTATTTATTTGGGTTTGTGTCCATGTCCTCTATTCTGTACCATTGATGTACCTGTCTATTTTGGTACCAATACCATGCCGTTTTTGTTACTATTGCTTTGTAGTAAAGTTGAAGTTCGAGTATTGCGATACCCCCAGCTTCATTTTTCCTGTGAAGGATTGCTTTAGCTATTCTGGGTTTCTTATTATTCCAGATGAATTTCATGATTGTTTGTTCTATTTTTGTAAGGTATATCATTGGGATTTTAATTGGAATTGCATTGAATCTGTATAGCACTTTTGGTAGTATGGCCATTTTGACAATATTAATTCTGCCTATCCAAGAACATGGGAGATCTTTCCATCTTCTAAGATTTTCTTTAATTTCTTTCTTTAGTGTTCTGTAGTTCTCATTGTAGAGGTCTTTCACCTCTTTTGTGAGATTGATTCCCAAGTATTTTTTTTTTTTCCGATGCTATTGTGAATGGGGTAGTTTTTCTAATTTCTCTTTCTGAAGATTCATCACTTATGTATAAAAATGCATTGGATTTATGAGCATTGATCTTGTAACCTGCTACTTTACTGAATTCACTTATGAGTTCTAAAAGTTTTCTGGTGGAATTTCCTGGTTCCTCTAAGTATATAATCATATCATCAGCAAATAGGGATAGTTTGAGTTCTTCTTTTCCTATTCGTATTCCTTTAATTTCTTTGGTCTGGCTAATTGCTCTGGCTAGCGTTTCAAGGATGATATTGAATAGAAGTGGTAAAAGGGGGCATCCCTGCCTTGTACCAGTTTTTAGGGGGAATGCTTTCAGTTTTTCACCATTTAGAATGATATTAGCCATGGGCTTAGCATAGATGGCCTTTACAATATTAAGGAATGTTCCCACTATCCCTATTTTTTCTAGTGTTTTGAGCATGAAGGGGTGTTGTATTTTATCAAATGCTTTTTCTGCATCTATTGAAATAATCATGTGATTCTTGACTTTAAGTCTATTTATATGGTGAATTACATTTATTGATTTCCTGATGTTGAACCAACCATGCGTCCCTGGGATGAAACCCACTTGATCATGGTGCACTATCTTTTTAATATGTTTTTGTATGCAATTTGCTTAAATTTTGTTGAGAATTTTTGTGTCAATGTTCATTAAGGATATTGGTCTGAAATTTTCTTTCCTCAATGTGTCTCTGTCTGGTTTGCGTATCAGGGTAATATTGGCTTCAGAGAATGAGTTTGGGAGGGTTCCCTCCTCTTCTATTTCATGGAATACTTTGAGAAGTATTGGAATGAGCTCTTATTTAAAGGTTTTGTAGAACTCGGCTGAGAACCCATCTGGTCCCAGACTTTTCTTTGTTGGTAGGCTTTTGATGACTTTTTCTATTTCATTACTTGAAATTGGTCTATTTAAATTGTGTATGTCCTCCTGGTTCAGTTTAGGTAATTCATATGTCTCTAGAAACCTGTTGATGTCTTAGAAATTTTCTATTTTGTTGGAATAGAGATTTTCAAAATAGCTTCTAATTATGTTTTGTATTTCAATCATGTCTGTAGTGATATTTCCTTGTTCATTCCGAATTTTAGTGATTTGGGTTTTCTCTCGTCTTCTCTTTGTTAGAGTGGCTAAGGGTTTATCAATTTTGTTTATTTTTTCAAAGAACCAACTATTTATTTTGTCAATTTTTTGTATTGTTTCTTTTGTTTGAATTTCGTTGATTTCAGCTCTGAGTTTAACTATTTCCTGTCATCTACTACTTTTGATGTTGGTCTGTTCTTCTTTTTCTAGGGCTTTGAGCTGTAGTGTTAGGTCGTTTATTTGTTGATTTTTACTTCTTTTATTGAATGCGCTCCATGAAATAAATTTTCCCCTAAGTACTGCTTTCATAGTGTCCCAGAGATTTTGATATGATGTTTCTTTGTTCTCATTTAACTCTAAGAATTTTTTAATTTCCTTCCTAATATCTTCTGTTATCCATTCATCATATAATAGCATATTGTTTAATCTCCAGGTCTTGGAGTAGTTTCTGTTTTTTACTCTTTCATTTATTTCTAATTTCAATCCATTATGATCTGATAGAATACAAGGTAGTGTCTCTATCTTCTTGTATTTGCTAACATTACCGTTGTGGCATAATATATGGTCTATTTTAGAGAAGGATCCAAGTGCTGCTGAGAAGAAAGTGTATTCACTCTTGGTTGGATGGTATATTCTATAAATGTCAGTTAAGTCTAAATTATTGATTGTGTTATTGAGATCTATGGTTTCTTTGTTCAATTTTTGTTTGGAAGATCTATCCAGTGGTGAGAGAGGTGTGTTAAAATCACCTAGTATTATTGTGTTATGGCCTATTTGGTCTGTGAAATTGAGAAGGATTTGTTTGACATACATGGATGAGCCACTGTTTGGGGCATAGATGTTTATGATTATTTTGTCTTGCTGATTTATGCTTCGCTTAAGCAGTATGTAATGTCCTTCTTTATCCCTTCTGACTAACTTTGGCTTGAAGTTCACATTATCTGAAATGAGGATGGATACCCCAGTTTTTTTGCTGAGTCCATGTGCATGGTATGTTTTTCCCCATCCTTTCACCTTTAGTCTATGGGTATCTCTTTCTATGAGATGAGTCTCTTGCAGGCAGCATATTGTTGGATTTTTTCTTTTTAATCCATTCTGCCAGTCTATGTCTTTTGATTGATGATTTCAGGCCATTAATATTCAGGGTTATTATTGAGATATGATTTGTATTCCTGGTCATTTGGCTTATTTTATTTATTTATTTATTTATTTGACACGACTTGGTTCCTCCTTTATTTGACAATTCCTTTAGGATAGTTCCTCCCATTTCTGATTTGCTTCTTTGTTTTTCATCTCTTCCTCATGGAATATTTTGCTGAGAATGTTCTGTAATGCTGGCTTTCTTTTTGTAAATTCTTTTAGCTTTTGTTTATCATGGAAGGATTTTATTTCATCATCAAATTTGAAGGTAAGTTTTGCTGGGTATAAGATTCTTGGTTGGCATCCATTTTCTTTCAGGGCTTGAAAAATGTTGTTCCAGGCCCTTCTTGCTTTTAGGGTCTGGATTGAAAAGTTTGCTGAAATCCGTGTTGGTTTCCCCCTGAATAATTTGGTTCTTTTCTCTCACAACCTTTAAAATTCTGTCTTTATTTGTATGTTAGGTATTTTCATTATAATGTGCCTTGGTGTCGATCTGTTGTTATTTTGTATATATGGGGTCCTGTAAGCCTCTTGTACTTGATCTTCCATTTCATTCTTCAGATTTGGGGAATTTTCTGATAGTATTTCATTGAATAGATGGTTCTTTCCTTTGGTCTGTTTCTTTAAGCCTTCTTCAATCCCAACAATTCTTAAATTTGGCCTTTTCATGATATCCCATAGTTCTTGGGGATTCTGTTCATGATTTCTTACCATCTTCTCTGTTTGGTCCACTTTGTTTTCAAGGTTAAATATTTTGTCTTCAATATCTGAGGTTCTGTCTTCCAGGTGTTCTATCCTATTGGTTATGCTTTCTATGGAGTTCTTAATTTGGTTTATTGTTTCCTTCATTTCAAGGATTTCTGTTTGGTTTTTTTTCAATATCTCTACCTCTTTATTGAAATGATCTTTTGCTTCCTGTATTTGCTCTTTTAACTGTCGATTGGTGCAATCATTCAGTGCCTGCATTTGCTCTTTCATCTCATCATTTGCTTCTCTGATCATTTTAATTATGTACATTCTGAACTCCCTTTCTGTCATTTCTTCTGCCATGCTCTCATTGGATTTTATTGATGTAGCATCTAGATTTGTTTAGAACATTTCCTTCCCTTGTTTTCTCATACTGTTCAGATATTAATGGACTGCTGAGATATTGCAGATTTCCTCTATTGACTTATAATGGCCCTGAAGATTTCTAGTATATCCCCTCTTAGCCTTCAGTAGCCTGAAGTTTTGGAGGAAGTTGATAGTGCGGTGCTCCACAAGGAAGCTGCCTCTCTAGGGGTGGTGGCCTTCCGGTGGGGTAAATTCCCTGCTAGTGGGTAGAGGTACCTCCACTTGCTGACAATTGGTCATCCAAAGGGGAACTAGGATGTGGGCTGAGGCAAGGCCAGTTTGGGCCTTGGGCCTGTGTCCTGGCTTTACAGTCCTTGTGGGAAAACCTCACCCGACAGGGAAGACTCACCCGGTGGGGAGGTCTCACTGGTCAGTTCCCCTCCTAGAGGTTCTGTTCAATTCACAACTACCGCCTGGGCTGGACAGCCTTCTTCTGCAATGTTCCTAGGGACCCGGACCTACCTCCTGGGCCTGGAAGCCTCGCCCCTTGCAGACCAGTCTCCTTAGGCTGCCTCTCCTCAGAGAAGCTACCTGCAGTCCTGGAGCCTTCGCTCCACCCCTCAGCTTGTCTGTGCGGCTCTTCCACCAAGAAGACTCCTATGTCCTGGGACCCTTCTCTGCACCTAATCGCCTGGCTATGTGGCCCCTCCTCTGAGCAGCCACCTGGAGCCCCTTACAGTCGCTCCGAGTCCCAGTGACCCGCCACACGCCTCTTCCTCCGGCAGCCGCCTGGTTTTCCGTGCGATCGCTCCGAGTCCAAGTGACCCACCGCGCACCTCCTTCTCCTCCAGGCAGTCACCCAGAGTTCTGGTGAGTTCGCCACGAGTCCCAGCAACTCACTGTGCACCTCCTTGTCCTGACTGCCACCCGTAGCCCTGGTGCAGTCTCTCCAAGCCCAAGTGCCCCGCCGTGCTCCTCCTCCTCCTCCAGGCAGCCCCCTGATGTTCAGGAGTGATCGATCTGAGTTCAAACCACTCACCACGTAACTCCTCCTCCGAACAGCCGCCTGGAGCTCTGGTGTGGCCACTCCAAGTCCAAGTGACCCGCCGCGCTCCTCCTCCTCCTCCAGGCAGCCCCCTGTGTTCAGGAGTGGTCTCTCTGAGTCCAAATCACTCACCACGCTCCTCCTCCGGACAGCTGCCCGGAGCCCTGGTGCGGCTGCTCCAAGTCCAAGCGACAGGCCATGCCTGTGCTTCTCCTCCTCCTCTGGGAAGCCCCCGGTGTTCAGGAGTGGTCGCTTTGAGTCCAAACAGCTCACCGCGCACCTCCTCCTTTGGGAAGCCTCCTGGAGCCCCAGTGGGTTGCTCTGAGTCCAAGCGCTATGCTGAGTGGCCTCCTCTCCGATGCTCCCAGTTGTCTGTGTTCACTGCTCCAGCAGGGGGAGGGGTGTCTTTGTCGGGCAAATCTACTTCACAAAGTTCCCTGTGTTAGGGGCTACCGCCCCATCCGGGATGCCTCCCCAATGGGAGAGACTCACCTGGTGGCTTTGAGTTGGTCCCAAGTCTCTCAATATCTCCTCTTCTTGAGTCCTGAGTGCTGGAGCAACATGAAACGCAGCCACCCTCTAGTCCGCCATCTTGAATCCCGTTTTGCCCATTATTGATTGGATTGTTTGGTTTGGTTTGGTTTTCCTTTCTTTTTTCTTTCTTTCTTTTTTTTTTTTTTTCTTAATATATTCTGGATATTTAATCACCTGTTGGAGGAGTAGCTGTCAAAGATTTTCTGCAATTCTTTAGTCTTTCTTTTCATGCTCTTGTGTCCTTTGCTGTGTGGAAGCTTTTTAACTTGGTGCTATCTTACATGATTCTTGGCATTATTTCTTGAACATTTTGGATCTGGTAAAAGGAAATCAGTGCCTGTACCAAAATGTTGGAATGTTGAGCCTGTGTTTTCATCTAGAAGTTACAAAGTTTCTGTTCTAATTTGTAGGTCTTTGATCCACCTGGAATTGACTTTTTTTTTTACACAGTGATAAATGAGGTGTTTTATTTTTTTCTTTCCAAATTTTCTGTGTTTATCACTCTTGTAACTGTAATCATAGCTATATAAAAATACTATATATGGATGTGCACTTAAATGCATATATATGTATACATGTGGCATCAAATTACACATTATCATTATTTCTTCATGATAATGTGGCTTTCCTTTAGTTGGAGATAAAATTTCTAGAATTCCACCTTTGCCTGCAGGAAGCAACCCCAGCCTATTGACGTCCCCTTTGTGTGATATAGGAGAGTGCATGTGAACAGAGTTCATCCTGCTCAGCATGCTGGCCATGTCTGAGGGGTTCATGGGGAACTCCACTGGTATTCTGTCCTGTGCTGGTGCACAGCAGGAGCACACATGCTTTTGTCCTGAGGTGTCCAAGGACTGCATACGTCATGGCAGGTAGTCCAGTTGAACAGGGTCTGTGGAGCAAGCCTTGCACCTATTTTAATGACAGTGAGCAGTCTTCTGAAATGATATTCCCAGGTGCAAAATTTGGGCTGCTGTAAGTTGTCCTGCATGGTGACATAGAAAAGTGACTCTCAGTTCCTCTGTGCACCAGCACAGGATGGAGTTGACTTTTTTGCAGGGTGAAAGGTGGGGCTCTAGTTTAATTCTTCCATATATGGATATCAAATTGTCCCAGCATCCTAAAAGGACTGTCTTTTCTCCAACATATGGTTTTGGTGCCTTTATCTAGTATCATATGTCTATATGTATGTGGGCTTGTCTCTGTGTCTTCTATTCCACTGGTCTCCAAGTCAGTTTTGATGCCAACACCATGCTGATTTTGTTACTGTAGCTCTGTAGTATAATCTGAGATCAGATATTGTGATGCCTGTAGCATAATTCTTCTTGCTCAGTATTGCTTTGCCTATTTTGGGTCTTTTTATTCTTCCAAATGACTTTTAGGACCATTTTTTCTAGTCCTGTGAAGAATGTCATTGGCATTTTGATGGGTATTACATGGAATCTATATAATACTTTTAATAGTGTGGTCATTTTGATAACATCAATTCTGCCTATCCAAAAACATGGGAGGTCTTTTGATTCTCTGAGGTTTTCTTCAATTTATTTCTTTGGCGTTCTATAGTTTCCATTGTACAAATCTACCTCCTTGGTTAGATTTATCCCCAAGTATTATATTTTCTCTTATTTTTGAGGTGGAATAGTTTTCCTGATTTCTTTCTCAGCAGATTCACCATTTGGAGTATAGGAAAGCTGTTGATTTTTGTATGTTGATCTTGTATTTCGCTGCTTTGCTGAATTTGTTTATCAGCTCTAGAAGTCTTCTGGTGGAGTTTATTGGGCATTTTTAAATTTTATATTAATAACCTGCAACTGGTATAGAATTTTTTATAGGAAGTTCTTTGGAGATAAAAGCAATTATGTTCATATATTTTTTTTATTTTGCATTGTTTTTGTCTTTATTGTTTCTTTTTGGCTGTTTGTTTCTTTGTTGCCTCATTTCATAGCTCTGGGCCTTATACAGTAGATGGTCAATAAGTACTTGTTGAATATTTAGCAGTTTTGAGTCAAAGATTAACAGGCAATATAAAAATTTCTAAAAAGCACAGCAAAAAACAAGCAAGGAGCCACTTCAGTATTTCCCCATTTTCATGGCAAGAATGTGACAACTTGGAATAAACTGAAACAAATTATTTATTGCCTGTGAATTTCAGTTCTGTAGGGGAGCTTGCTTGGTGCATTGAGAACAGTTTGGAAGAGATGCAAGGTGAAGGAAGCTGGACATCACAAGCAAAGGCAAACCACAGAAGGGCCATTCTGTGAGTAGAATGCTCATCCACAGTGGTACCACAGGAGGGCCAGCAGATTGAGTTGTCAGCTTGGGCCTCAGTTATACAGAGGAATGAGAATCAAGGAGGTCAGTTCTCCCCAGGGCAAACAGGGAAATAAGTTATCATTTTGAATGTCAGCTGTTTTGCAGCTTAATTATTAGGCATTTCCTATGTGTGTCTACAGTCACAAGAGCTGTGTTTTATACCACAAGCATGTTGTTACTTAGAACAGAGACAGCATAGCCCCCCAGTTAATGAGAACTAGTTTATGAAGAAAATTGAATCTAGGACTTGAAAATTAAATAAGATTTAATGAGATAGTGGGGACATAAAAGAGTAATCCAAGTGGAAGGTGTGTATAATGTAAAATGTTTCAAGTAAGAGTTTCAAGTCAGGGAGGGAGATAATAGAGTAGGCCACCAGACCAGAGGGTGCTGTAGGAAGCATACATGGATGGAAGAGTTTGGTATCACATCATGATGACTCTGACTGCAGTATTAAAACTTAACGTTTTGTCTCATTCTTGCACCTTGAGAGATTTGGATGCCTATTTTAATCTAATGAGTAAACACATCATATGTATGTCCTAAGGGTTTGGCAAACACTAAGTCATTTACACTTCATAAAAACCATATAAAGCCTTTCATAATCCCCATTGAAGTAATGTGGAAACAAATGCAGAGAGGTCAAGTAATCAGCCTTATACAACACAGCATGCTGCCTTGCAAACCAGAAGGTAAATCTGGTTCTCAGTGTCTTTTGTTTGCTGCCTGGTACCTGAAAACTTTCCACTTGTAGCTCCTCCATTCCTGTAGCTTGAAAATGACTCGTTCTGGGGTAGGCAAATCCCCTAGGTAAGGTACATCACTCTAAAGTCTTCAGTGCCATTCTGGGGCAGGGCAGAAGGTAGTCTAGGGTGCACTGAATGGGTGGTAGGAACAGCTGCCATCAGGGAGAGAAGGGTGAAAATGGACAGTCCTAGAGTGGCACAGAGGACTGAGCTCACCTCCTATCTGAGCTGACTGCTGACCTCAGTGCAGGAAATCAGTAACAATTATAGGTTTCAACTGCAGAATAGGCCTAAGGAACATGTTAGTTAGAAAAAGCAGCCACTCTACACATTTCATAAAGAGCCAAGGCTTTGGGAGTAGCAGGCTTGATTTAGTCCAGAGAAAAAAATAGAACCAAGAGAAGGTGATTAGAAACCAAAGAAAGTGATTCACTACCTAATTTAGGGATCGGCTGAACTTAGAACTAAGTCTAAACCAATAGACACCATACTATAATCTATGAATCTTGGACCCAAGTTGAATTTGTTTCTCCTATGCAAACTTTCTGGTCTGATCCTTCTGTCTTCACAGTCATCCATGCATGTGGAGAAGGTGACTCCACAGAGTTCTGATTCTTTCCAGAAATGGAAGTTCACATGAAGTTCAAGTCACTCTGTAAACAACTAGCAGCTAGATCAAGCAGCTAGCTTGCTGAAATATTTCCTCAACTAACTGAGAGCAACACTTGATTCTAACACATCTTTTGGTAAACATTTATTCAGTTCATGGTATAATTGAAAACTGTGCCATTCATTTGAAAGGTCTAAGATTTTTTTCTATTTTCAATTAGTTCCTAATATCTTCCCCTTGTTTTCCTCCTTTTTGACCTTTTGTCCATCCAAATACTCTTTTATTGATCTAAAGTAATGAAAATTCTGCCTTAGTAAGTCATAGTTCATGCCTTTCCAAAATAGCCCAGCAACCCCAAACATTGTTTTTTATATTTACAAAGTGAATTCCAGATCTTAACTAGTGTTCTGGGCAAAATCAAATATATATATACATGTACACATATATGTGTGTGTGTGTGTGTGTGTGTGTGTGTGTGTGTGTATTGTAAATCAGGGTAAGACTTACTATGTGCAGGTTTCTTTCTTGTATTCTTAGCTGAAAATAGATTCTAAAATGGACCCTTGAAAGTTCAATTTCTCCATCCAAGGAACATCATCAGCATGGCAAAGAGACCCTGTCACATGTCTCTAAGGTTCTATGCCTCCTCACACATCTTATTGGAGCAATCACAGAAATTCTTTTTATTTTTGGTAAATTGTGAACTGTTCTTAGTCAGAATGAAGAATCACTTCTACAGAAGAAAGATTGAGCATTGTTTTCTGTCCATTCACTGCCCACTGAAACTCGCCCCAGCAATGCAACCTTGCCAAAAGAGTGAAGTATAAAAACACCATGGAACCTTCACTTCTTGCATATAGGCTGCATGCATAAAGTCTGTGGATAGTATGGTCTGTTAAGTTTCTTCAGCACTAAGTGCTTATTAACAAAAGAGGACTAGTTAAATGTAGATAATATTTACCCAGAAATCTGCAGAGAGAGACCAAGCTAATAATTGCCAGGGGCATCTTTTCCCAGATGGTTATGTGCACAAACTGTTTTGCTGGAATCCCAGTTTTAAATTGGTTGAAAATCAGTTGGCTGACCATTCTATCAAGACTGAAAGTTACCAGAAATCTGGTTGCAGAGCAATTTTTTATTTTAAATTTGAGAGGGTATTTGTTTTGAATAGAGTTAATTGGCTTAATTGCTTACATTTGGAATAAATACAATACAGTGTCTAAAATTTAGCTTTGGTTTCCAGAAGTTCTCCAACAGGTAGCAAAACTATCTCCTGAGATGGGGTATATTGCTATATTTGGCTTACTACATTAGTATTATTATAAGTTATAGTTGTTAAAACTCTGGATAATGTGAGTTCTATTAGATGATGCCAATTATTTTCCTCTAGTAGATACCTTGTTTCCCATATAGAAATAATTATGCCTTCAAAGAAACAAAGACCTTTAAAATTTGTTGAAGTTCTCTTCTAGGATATCTACTCTGGGGACAGGGTAGAATTGGTGTATAGACTAGGGTTGAGGTGTCCCTGAACTTCATATAAATATGTCCTCAAAATTAAACTTTATTCTCTTCTTGGGAACTCAGAAATTTGCAACTTTAACTCCTTGGGGCAGTAACAATTCTAAGAGGCATTAGATCTTATGTCATTCACGCAAGTTCCATGTCTTAAAGGGCCCTCTCCTCTGGAGTCACTCAAAGACTCTAACATGCTCATGGGTCCTGTGACTCCCCAGGAGAGAAAGACTTTCTCAAATTTATTGGATTCCAGAATCCTTTTACTGTGGGATATTTTGAAGAACTACTACCCCATAAAACATAGTTTTGTAAATGTTGACTTTCTATGATTTTTTTTTCTTCTTGGTAGGAGGAAAAAGTAGTGCATAAGAAAATGGGTAAGAGAGGACAAGCAGGGCATCAGGGAAATGCACAAGAGAGGGTAAGTGAATGGCTTGGGCAACTAACTTCACTTGTTTTCTCTTTTTGCCTAAAGCCTGTTCTGCAATTAGGCTCAAAGAGTTATCCACAAAGGCCACTTCTTATCATCAGAGCTCATGCCAACCAGAACTGCTGATATTCTTCACAGAGGCTCTTTTCGATTTTGTAGTAGGGGAAGCAATGGGATATGGGCCAGATTTGATTTCCCTGCACTCATAAGCCATCTTCCCTAAGGCTGCAAGAGCAGCTCATGAATAGCTAGGAGCCAAATTTGGCCCATTTAAAATATTATTTCATTGTCCACCATAATGATGGTAATAACCTTGTAATGAGTGTGCATAGAGCTGGGCCCTGTACAAAACCCAGGAGGAGTCACACTCCTTGCCTGCGCATAGTGAATACCAAAGAGACCTTCCAGTCCCCATCCATGGGCAGTCACTGCTGAAAAAGTAGGTGATCACTTCCTTTCTGACATTCTGGCCTCTGGCCATGAATATTGAGAGCTGTTATCCTCTGAGGCTACTCATTTCCTTCTCCAAAAGACTTTAATGCTTACGGTAAGTATACTACCTTGTAACCCATGTGACCTTAAATAATGTCAGCTGCCCATTCTATAAAGTATTCCTCAAAAAAAGTCAGATTCAATACCTAATATTGATGTACAGGCCTCAACTAATTCTACTGAATATAGATATCCATCTGCAGATTTCTTTTCCTACATATAGAGAGACTTGCACTCTTTCACCTGAACACTTCTGTCATCTGGCAAGCACACCTCAGCAACTATTTCATTTTTAAAAAATCTTTGTCATTTAAAAAAAAATGCAAGTAGACAATTTATTGATCAACTTCATTTTGTAGGAAGGATTTAGAATGACTTTTAAGGAACAAAACCAGTAAAAAATCATATCTAAAATAAAAAATGTATAGAGAAAATGAAACGCAAAGAAAGGATGGAAATGGAAGAATAGACAGAGCTATAAATGACACCATGAGAGAAAGAACAGCTCGTCTCAGAGCCAGGAAGTTAATATTAAGCAGGTGCTGTTCTATGATATGATAAGAGATGGGAAGCAGTCATGAACAAGTTAATTGGCCCAATTTGAATTTCATAGGTAGGATTACCAAGGCAAGCATCTCAATGCTATGTTGCTGGGAACACCTTTCTGCCATTATCATTCTAGCAGTAATCCTTTAGCCAGTCACTAAATGAGACAGATGCAGATGTTGTTCTAACAAAACTAAACCACTGCATCCTTTTCTCCTCTCTCTCTCTCTCTCTCTCTCTCTCTCTCTCTCTCTCTCTCTCTCTCTCTCTCTCTCTCTCTCCCCCCCCTGCCAACTCTAATGTTGATACTCAGTTGCAGAAACTGAAGAAGTGACTGAAAGGAGATGAAATAGATATAAAATCAATCACTTAGACATTTCCTTAAGTCTCACTTTGTTTCTGAAGGCCACGCTTGCTCAGAAATATTCTCCATGATAGAGATGAAATTCAGTAATTGAGGTATTTGCAAAGTGACTGCTTTCAGATGTATGGTGCATGAAATGTTCTAAATTCCTGGAAACTTCTCACCCATTTGGGCCTATGTGAAAGAAATACATAGCAGGTCTTACTTAGTTCAGGGGACAGATGCCAAAAGCCTGGATCTTAAGGTCACCTAGAAATTATTAGTGCTCCAGAAAATGGTGTGATTTCACCATCCTGAATACGTCTGCAGTTCCTTCCTAACTTTCGCTGGGTGCTTCAGTACGGTGGCTGTCAATAATTTACCCTGGCTGATTGAGATCATAGTAGTCCACTTTGTGAAGGTAGGACATTCAGATTATAAATGAAAGACTGAGTCATCCAGCAGGACAATACAGCATGAAGATTTTTCCTTCCTCCGTTGCCTTGCTGATCCACAGCAGTATTTCAGCTGGGAGCTGCAGTATGTGACTGATGAGTCCATGGGAATCTGCTTTCTGGGTTTCATGATGCTCCTTTTTACTAAGATCTGGCCTAATAACATAGTGTCACACAGTGTAACACAACATATCCAGAGTGAAGAAGAGGTGTCTAAGAAATGCAGAGCTTCTGTCAGCCCAGACCCCATTTTTTGTGTGTTTTTTCACAAAAACATACACAAATCAAATGATATTTTGAAGAGAGATTTTTATGTGTGTCTAATTTAACATGGAAGTGTTGACTTCCCCAGACTTTTGAGGGCCTTGTTTGTCTTCCTCCTAGATGCTTTTGGAAGCTACCTCTTTCAGCTCACCTAGAGTTGATCTCATTAATAAAAGAATGACTTTACAGAAAAGAGTTTCTAAAATTATACTCTGACTCAGAATTGCAAGTTGGCTTTTTCAGCCCGAAGATAAATTTCTTAAGCATTAAGCTTACTTTATCAAGCATTATACCTGACATTCTCTCATAAATGTTGCATATATTTCAACTTATTTTAATATCGTGTGGGTTTGGTTTATAATATTCTCATGCAGTTACTAAAGTTGAATTCTTCTCAGTCATATATTAGTTGTAAGGATGCTTGCCCCTCCCAAAATAGTGCTCAAGTTAAAATAACATCAATCAAGTTTCCTTTTTTGTTGTTGTTGTTGTTGTGGCTGTTATCATGCACTTTGTATTTATTAGAACCAGCAATGCAATCATTGTGCTACTTTTATGAGAGTGCAAATATATTTTGGCAAGGATGCTATTGGAAATACTTCTTATATACCCCCTGTAGTCACTTTGTACTCAGCATCATAATATGGTCAGGTAGATTGATTTCAGAAGGCAGTGGAGTGCATTGCCTAGAAGCAGTGGAGTGCATTGCTTACAGAGGTCAAGGACATTCAGGTTGGGGCAGAAGTGTCACAATGTTACTTTGTGAAGACACAAAGAACAATATGAGTTGAGTTTTGTGCAGGGTGAGAGATATGGGTTTAGTTTCATTCTGTTGCATATGGATTTCCAATTCTCCCAGCACCATTTGTTGAAGAGGCTATCTTTTCTCCATTGCATATTTTTGGCGCCTTTGTCTAGTATTAGAAAGTTGTATTTATTTGGGTTTGTGTCCGTGTCCTCTATTCTGTACCATTAATCTACCTGTCTATTTTGGTACCAGTACCATGCCGTCTTTGTTACTATTGCTTTGTAATAAAGTTGAAGTTCGGGTATTGCGATACCCCCTGCTTCATTTTTCCTGCGAAGGATTGCTTTAGCTATTCTGGGTTTCTTATTCTTCCAGATGAATTTCATGATTGCTTGCTCTATTTCTGTAAGGTACGTCATTGGGATTTTAATTGGAATTGCATTGAATCTGTATAGCACTTTTGGTAGTATGGCCATTTTGACAATATTAATTCGGCCTATCCAAGAACATGGGAGATCTTTCCATCTTCTAAGGTTTTCTTCGATTTCTTTCTTTAGTGTTCTGTAGTTCTCATTGTAGAGGTCTTTTACCTCTTTTGTGAGATTGATTCCCAAGTATTTTATTTTTTTCGATGCTATGGTGAATGGGGTAGTTTTCATAATTTCTCTTTCTGAGGATTCCTCACTTATGTATAAAAATGCATTGGATTTATGAGCATTGATCTTGTAACCTGCCACTTTACTGAATTCACTTATGAGTTCTAACAGTTTTCTGGTGGAATTTCCTGGTTTCTCTAAGTATATAATCATATCATCCGCAAATAGGGATAGTTTGAGTTCTTCTTTTCCTATTCGTATTCCTTTAATTTCCTTGGTCTGTCTAATTGCTCTGGCTAGAGTCTCAAGAACGATATTGAATAGGAGTGGTGAAAGAGGGCATCCCTGTCTTGTTCCAGTTTTTAGGGGGAATGCTTTCAGTTTTTCACCATTTAGAATGATATTAGCGATGGGCTTAGCATAGATGGCCTTTACAATGTTAAGGAATGTTCCCACTATCCCTATTTTTTCTAGTGTTTTGAGCATGAAGGGGTGTTGTATTTTATCAAATGCTCACCCTGCACAAAACTCAACTCAAAATGGATTAAGGACCTTGGAATCAGACCAGAGACTCTGCAGATTATAGAAGAAAAAGTAGGTCCCGATCTTCAACATGTCGGCCTAGGACCAGACTTCCTCAACAGGACTCCCATAGCACAAGAAATAAAAGCAAGAATCAATAACTGGGATAGATTCAAACTAAAAAGCTTTCTCTCAGCAAAGGAAACTATCAGTAATGTGAAGAAAGAGCCTACAGAGTGGGAGAATATCTTTGCCAATCATACTTCAGATAGAGCACTAATCTCCAGAATCTATAAAGAACTCAAAAAACTCTACACCAAGAATACAAATAATCCAATCGACAAATGGGCTAAGGAAATGAACAGACACTTCACAGAAGAAGATGTACAAGCAATCAATAAACATATGGAAAAATGTTCAACATCTCTAGTAATAAGAGAAATGCAAATCAAAACCACCCTAAGATTCCATCTCACCCCAATTAGAATGGCGATTATCAAAAATACAAGCAACAGGTGTTGGAGAGGATGTGGGGAGAAAGGTACACTCATACATTGCTGGTGGGGCTGCAAATTAGTGCAGCCACTCTGGAAAGCAGTGTGGAGATTCCTTAGAAAACTTGGAATGGACCCTCCATTTGACCCAGCTATCCCACTCCTTGGCCTATACCTAAAGGATCTAAAATCAGCATACTACAGAGATACAGCCACATCAATGTTCATAGCTGCTCAATTCACAATAGCCAGACTATGGAACCAACCTAGATGCCCTTCAATTGACGAGTGGATAAAGAAACTGTGGTATATATACACAATGGAATATTACTCAGCCATAAAGAATGACAAAATTATGGCATTTGCAGGCAAATGGATGAAATTGGAGAATATCATGCTAAGTGAGATAAGCCAATCTCAAAAAGACAAGGGACGAATGATATTGCTAATAAGTGGAGGATGACACATAATGGGGGGGAGGGAAGGGTTAGTGTTAGGGTTAGAGTTAGGGTTAGGGAGGGGGGCAAGTATGGAGGAAGAAAGTACTGTATAGAGGGTAAAGAGGGGTGGGAGGGGTGGGGAGAAGGGGAAAAAATAACAGAATGAATCAAACAACATTACTGTATGTGGATTTATGATTACACAAATGGTATGCCTTTGCGCCATGTACAAACAGAGAGACAACATGTATCCCATTTGTTTACAATAAAATAAAAAAAAAATAAATAAAGATAAAAACAATGGTAAAAAAAAAAAAAAAAAAAAAAAAAAAAGAACAATATGATTGGAGTGACCAGTCTTCAGCTAGTGACATTTTCTAGGGGCCCACCTTTGCTTAGCTGCACAATGAAGGCCTGAGGTTTAGTCTGAATCTACACAAACTTGGGCTCAAGGTTATGAGGGAATTGACAGGTCAGTCAACTCAAAAAATGACCAAAGTAGTAAGAAACCATAAACTTTAGTGTTGGGTTGTATAATGAACCCCCTCGGTCCAAATTGCATGTAGTTTCAAAAAAAGTAAAAATAAAAAGCAGAAATTAAGATATTGTACAATGACTACTCTGTTTAAAGGCAAAATGACAGATCCTAAAATTAGTTAATGTGGTAAGTTGGTGGTTCTACTTTAACAAGACCTGATAGAATTAAGAAGTAATACCAGCATATTGAGATTACCTCATAACAAGCAAAAAAAGTTCTATACCTGGAGTCTAAATGCCATTGATTTTATTAAAAACAATGTTAATACCAATACTAGGCAATAAGTGTGTGTCACATCTGCTCCTAAGGGCTTTACATTAGCTATCACTTTAACTGTTTCATTTCATGCTTGCCACATATGAGCTAGACGGGCTCAGTTTTATGACTTAGATGTGAGGTTTCCCTCAAAAGCTCATGTATGAGACAATGCAAGAAGACTTAAGAGGTGACATGATCAGGTTATGAGAGCCTTAACCCAATCAGCAAATTAATCTTCTGATAGTAATTTACTGAGTGGTGACTGAGGCAGGTAGGGTGTGACTAAGCTGGGTGGTTTCCTGGGGTGTGCCTTTGGGGTTTATATTGTGTCTTTGTTGGAGAGAGTGCTCTTTCTCTCTCCCCTTCTCTCTTTCCTAGTGCCATGTTCCCAGCTACTTTCCTTTGTCACACCCTTCTGCCTTGACATTGTCTCATCTCAAGACCCAAAGATTGGAGTTGACCACCTATGGACTGAGACCTCCAAAACTTTGAGGCACCAAATAAAGTTTTCTCCCTCTAATTGTTCTTATCAAGTCTTTTGGTCACAGTGGCAAAAAAGCAAACTAAAACACTCAGAATTAGGTTAAGGTAAAGGCATGAAATATATTCATGGACACCAAAAAAGCTCAGTAAATATCTGAATGAAATATTTTTAAAACTCAAAGTTAGTGCAAAAATCCATGATAAACAAAATATCAGAATTTTAAATAAAGATAGGCTATCGTTTGTGGTCTTATGACCCTCCATTATTGGGCAAAGGAACAGTAATTTACAACCAATCCAGATTCTGGGACTATGGGGCCACCTTTGTATCTACAGGGTAGGTTTATAAGGATTGATATTGGAGTTGAACAGATTGGACAGTTGAGAGCTTTAAATATTGTCATACATTTTTGATTGTGGAATTTTTATTAACTTTTTCTTTTTCCACTTGGTTAAAAATCTGTGAAGATATTTTATAAATGTGTATAGGGGAACACAGTTTTCTTTTTTGCTTCAGGCTCAAAAAAGTCTTGTCACCACACTGGAGATAGATGGTGTCATTGTGCCCTTAAAAATGAAGACTCTGATTTTCCAGGGAGGTTAATAAAATTAACTAAGCTCACACAGGTAGGAAGTGGCAGAGTCCAGTTTTGAACAAGTAGTTTGACTTCAAAATATACCCTTCTTTTTTGGAAATTATAACACTCCTTCAGAAAATTCACGCATCCAGCACATCCTCGGTCTGGAAATAGCAGTTATTAATATAGTGTTGCTCAACTACATCCTGAACAATTTTAATTTTTAACAGAAATTTTTCTTGGAAAGAAATTAAACCCTTTATGCAGTATAGTTTCTTGTGAATCTACCAATATTTCTGTGAGATGAGTATGAATACTGTGTCTGAGGATATCACTATTAAATATTTAATTGGCAGTATTTCAAAATAGGGTCCATAAATTATCTGTCTGTGGAATGCAAAAGAATATTTGGAAACACTAGCATCTTCTGTAGAACGCACCACCTTGGCGAGTCACAGGCCTCTTTGCAGCATGATATCTGAGGGACCCAAATATGAAGCCATTGTGTCAAGATAATATTTTGCTTATTTTAAAGGCTGACAAAATCCCATATCTGAAACATGCAAGTTGAAATACTTCAGTCTAGAATAAGGCTAATGCTTGTTTTGCTTCTGCAAGATAGTTCTTCTTTACCTGGTAAAAATTGATTTGCTTTGATCTATGAATGGTTATGTGTAAGAGTTTCTTTCACTTTGTTGTAGTGAATGTGCAGACTCTGAACAAAAAAGCAGTTAAAAGTTGGAAGATATATGAGTTGATGAGGAGGAAGACAAGGAGGAGGAGAATGACTTTTCACCTCTAAAAAATTTTAAACATGGTTCTTGGTGGTAAGGAAAATCTTCAGTCTAGCATCTCGGAATTCCCGTTCTAAGCCCCACTAAGTCATACTGCAAATCTCAAAAAAGATAATATTTGGGAACGTACCTTCTCTTTTCTAAGCTCTTTTATTTTGCTGCTTTGTGCTTAAAGCTATAAATTTATTCTCTTTTTAGTCACCATTATTGTGTGGTTCATTCACACATTCAATCAAACTCTCTAAGATCATGCATACACGAGATGCTCCAGAAACAAAGACAAAATTACATGGTTCCTGCCCTCAGGAAGTTTGTGATCCTGCCATCGAGCAGTAGCTATGGTGACAAGTATTTGTAATGACAAGAATGTACTTGTGAACTAAATGAGATGGGGTCACTTCACAGTCTGAGGAAGGTCTGGGGGCTATGAGGGAAGGCTTTCCAAGAGGGGGCAATATTTAAGCTCAGTTCTAAAAAAATAATAGAAGTTTGCCAATTGAATAATGTTAAGCCCTTCTAGTCAAATGCAAAAGCAGAGAGACCAAGGAGAGATGGCATGTTTCTGGAATAAATAGCTCAGCATTGCTGCACCCTAAGGGGTGATGGAGAAAGATCTGGAAATGAGATGACAAAGCTAGACAGAAGCCAGAGTGGTATGCCTGTTGCCATTGACAAGGGTTTAGCTTTTAACCATGGAGGAAGAGGACAATTACTAGAAGGATTTTTCCAGGAGAGTGGTAAGATGAGATCCTAATGGCAGAAGCCCATTCAGATGTTATATAGAACATAAATCAGAGATCAATACAAGTATTGATAATCTAGGAATCTTTCAAACATTCTTCCTTTTCCAGGGCCTCTGTTTTCTTCCTTAAACTGTTTCATAATTAAAGAATGTAGATCAGGTTGCTTCAAAATTCAGACATTGGATGCAATTTGATATATCAAAAAAACATGCTCGAAAATCATGTCTCTGATAGTCTTATAAATATTTTCAGTTTTCATGTATTTTGCCATATGCAGAACAGTACGCTAGAACCAAGCTCATTTTGGTGCCTTGACTATATCAAGAAAATAAATGTGTGCATGCTGCTAAAAGGCCAACCATGTGCATTGTGGCCATACAGAGGGATATGTGTTTGTTGCTGCAAATATGAGATCTGTTGCATTCATAATTCTCTTTGGTTTCTACATTGGAATCCTCAGAAATTTATGTTTAAGGTAGAAGTCTTCAATGGGCAGTAAATAGCCTTGATCTTCCTGCAATCAGCAGTTGGTCCTGTTTGCTGACTATGTGAATCTTCTTAGTTATTTCAAAGAGGCTCTGACAGTTTCCAACATACTTATCATCACAGGTTCAAAGTATGATTTCTCCAGATGTACATACAGTATAGTAAGATGAGATAGCATAGCAAAGACAACGATTCATTACTACCCTGGTCATTATAGCAGTTTACTCAAAAGGAAAATCTCTCCTCTTTTCAGAATGGTACTATTCTAGGAGCCTGTTCTAGAATAAAATCCTAATGCAAAGGCTGTCTTAATATTGCTGAGCCCAGAAGAATGTGGCATAAATAAGACATGGAGTTAGCTGACATGAGATATTACGTATATTCCATTGTTGGCGAGGACAAAACTGGGCTGCTATTGTCACAGGTGAAAAGTGTCTTCGAAAGTCTGCTCTGGTGCTTGTTAGATAAGGGGCTGCCTTAGTCTGAATAACCTGAACAAGATTTATACACATCACTGAAATGGACTCGTGTTTACAGTCCGTCCTTGCTCACCAGGATTAACAGCGCAAGGGCAGCATGAGAGACATCACACAAGGAAACCTCGAATAACCTTGGGGGAAAGTGCTGGGAGATTGTGGAGAAGAAACAGAATTTCTGAATCTACTCCTTGACTTGTGGCAGGTTGCAAGTCTTCTCTGCAGGAAGACCCGCAGCTGCTGTTATATCCTGAGTAGGAGACCCATATCAATTGGGGGAGTTTTCTGTACAAATGATTAAGATATGTTAAACAAACTAGAGTTCTGCTGTCCTCTCTACAAACAGTAAGATGCTTTACAAAAAAAAAAAAAAAAAAAAAAAAAAAAAAAATCACAGAAGCAAATGATGGTCCTTACTGTGGAGTTTTTAAATCACACCAATGTGCCACAATCATAATGAATAAAAGCCTTTTTGGAAAGTTGGAATTCAAACCCGCTCAGTGTATGTTTTTACTGCATGCAGATCCTCTCTTGCATGCTCTCACTCAGGGACAATTCAGCTCGAGCCCGTGCTCCTAGGGACTGAGACATTTTCAAGTCCCTTTATGATCTATGCAGAAATTATCTCTCCTTCCAAACCATCAAATGTAGTGCGTGGGTGCCATGGCTGCCTTCCAGTGAGATGAAAGGCTCTCATGACTTGGCATACAGTCTTTCCCTGGGCCCTTCAGTAATGGCATTTCACTTAATACAATATGCCCCTAACTGAGTTTTAGTGATTTCAAATGAATTTAGTCTCCTTATCAATATCCTCTATTTGGTAGTGTGTTTGCTCTTCAGTGCGCTGTGCCAATAAATCCAGCACAAGGGCTGCCTCCTTCCCTCTCAATTGTCTGGCTTCTCTCTATGAAAGCAAACACCCGGCAGCAGAAAAAGAGTCTCTTTAAAAACTTGTCTCTATCATAAATGTAAATATCAATAAACTCAGAAGGTTGGCAGGGGCAGGCTCTCATGGATTTGGCCATGTGTTCTGCTGTTTTATAAGCAAGAGGCCAGAATCCCAGGAAGTCCAAATAACTTGCTTATAGTCCTAAAAGGACTCGTAGGAATTTTAATAGAGAAAAACTCTTGGTCTGTTCAGGAACAAAGCTCAATGAGTCCCATTACAAGGCAAAGCAACCCAATCCTGGAAGAAAAGAGGAAAAATCTTATAGAGGTTATCATGAGATTCTTTGTGACCTAAAAAGAAACCAAAATCAGGATGCGATTGAAACAAAATATTTTCATGGTTTCCAAACTGGTAACTTTTCACTCCATTTTAAACATTTATTTTAAATATATTTGAGCATGTCTTCCTCTCTTCTTTTTTAAATAAAATTTCTTTTTTGAGATGTTATAGATTCACATGAAGCTATAAGAAATAACATAGCAAGAACACACCTACCATTTTCCCACTTTTCCCCAATGCTGACATCTTAAGCAGGACACTGTGACAACCAGGATTTTGACTTGATTAGGTCAAGATACAGATGTTCCCATTAACCTCATATTGCTGTTTCATAGCAATGCCAACTGATCTCCCATCACCTCCTCTCCTTAGCACTAGAAACCAATCATTTTTTTTTTCCATTTTTTAAATTTTATCATTTGGAGAATATTAATTACTTGGAATCATAAGATTGAATTTTTCACTTTGCTTAATTCTCTAGAGATCCGTCTATTTTATTTTATTGCTAACCAGTGTTCTGTGGTGTGATACACCAGTTTGTTTAAACAGTCAGTTCAGGACTATAACAAATGAAGCCACTTGTAAACTTTACAGATTTTTATGTGGATGTGTTCATATTTCTGTGAGATAAATATTCAGGTGTATAGTTGGTGAATTATGCTACTTTAAGAATCTTCCAACCTATTTTTCATGGTGGCTATACCATTTTACATTTTCACTATCAATGTATGAATGAACCAGTTTCTCAACAACCTCTTCAGAATTTGTTGTTACCATTTTTTTTAATCTACTCTGATAGATTTGTAGTAATATCTCACTAAGGTTTCATTTGCATTTCCCCAATTATTAATGATGTTTAACATCTTTTAAGGTGCTTGTGTTCTACCTTTATAGCCTTTCTCAATTTTGCCCATTCTTTTTTTTCCGTAGACAATATGAGTCAATATATTTTGTACAATGTTGACATGATTAGCACATTGGCTTATTTTTTTTTATAGTAAACAAATGGGGTACAACTTGTTTCTCTGGTTGTACATGAAGTATAGGTGTACCATTTGTGTAATCATACATTTACATAGGGTAATGGTGTTTGATTCATTCTGCTATTTTTTCCCTTCCCCCCACCCCTCTCACCCCTCTTTTCCCTCTATTCAGTCCCTCCTTCCTCCATTCTTGCCTCCCTCCCACCCCCCATTATGTATCATCATCCACTTAACAGTGAGATCATTCGCCCTTTGGTTTTTTGAGATTGGCTTATATCACTTAGCATGATATTCTTCAATTTCATCCATTTGCCTGCAAATGCCATAATTTTATTATTCTTTATGGTGGAGTAATATTCCGTTGTGTATATATACCACAGTTTCTTTATCCATTCATCAACTGAAGGGGATCTAGGCTGGTTCCACAATCTGGCTAATGTGAATTGAGCAGCTGTGAACATTGATGCAGCTGTATATCTATACTATGCTGATTTTAAGTCCTTTGGGAATAGGAGTGGGATAGCTGGGTCAAATGGTAGGTCCATTCCAAGTTTTCTAAGGAATCTCCACACTGCTTTCCAGAGTGGCTGCACTAATTTGCAGCCCCACCAGCAATGTATGAGTGTACCTTTCTCCCCACATCCTCTCCAACACCTATTGTTGCTTGTATTCTTGATAATTGCCATTCTAATTGGGGTGAGATGGAATCTTAAGGTAGTTTTGATATAAATTTCTCTTATTACAAGAGATGTTGAACATTTTTTCATATATCTGTTGTTTGCTTGTAGATCTTCTGTGAATTGTCTGTTCATTTCCTTAGCCCATTTGTTGACTGGATTATTTGTATTCTTGATGTAGAGTTTTTTGAGTTCTTTATATATTCTGGAAACTAGAGCTCTATCTGAAGTATAAGTGGCAACGATTTTCTCCCACTCTGTAGGCTCTCTCTTCACATTACTGATAGTTTCCTTTGCTGAGGGAAATCTTTTTCATTTGAATCTACCCCAGTTATTGATTCTTGCTTTTATTTCTTGTGCTATGGAAGTCCTGTTAAGGAAGTCCGATCCTAAGTCTACGTGTTGAAGATTTGGACCTACTTTTTCTTCTATAAGATGCAGGGTCTCTGGTCTGATTCCAAGGTCCTTGATACATTTTGAGTTGAGTTTTGTGCAGGGTGAGAGATAGGGGTTTAGCTTCATTCTGCTGCATATGGTTTTCCAGTTTTCCCAGTACCATTTGTTGAACAGGCTGTCTTTTCTCCACTGCATGTTTTTGGCACCTTTGTCTAGTATGAGAAAATTGTATTTATTTGGGTTTGTGTCCGTGTCTTCTACTCTGTACCATTGATCTACCTGGTATTTTGGTGCCACTACCATGCCATTTTTTTACTATTGCTTTGTAGTATAGTTGAAGTTCTGGTATTGCAATACCCCTTGCTTCACTCTTCCTGCTAAGAATTGTTTTAGCTATTCTGGGTTTCTTATTCTTCCAGATGAATTTCCAGATTGCTTGCTCTATTTCTGTGAGGTACATCATTGGGATTTTAATTGGAATTGCATTGAATCTGTATAGCACTTTTGGTAGTATGGTCATTTTGACAATATTAATTCTGCCTATCCAAGAACATGGGAGATCTTTCCATCTTCTAAGGTTTTCTTTAATTTCTTTCTTCAGTGTTCTGTAGTTCTCATTGTAGATGTCTTTCACCTCTTCTGTTAGATTGATTCCCAAGTATTTTATTTTTTCGAGGCTATTGTGAATGGGGTAGATTTCCTAACTTCTCTTTCTAAGGATTCATTATTTATATATAAAAATGCATTAGATTTATGAGCACTGATCTTATATCCTGCTATTTTACTGAATTCACTTATGAATTCTAAAAGTATTCAGGTGGAATTTCCCAGTTCCTCTAAATATATAATCATGTCATCACAATAGGGATAGTTTGAGTTTTTCTTTTCCTATTCCTATCGCTTTAATTTCTTTTGACTGCCTAAATGCTCTGCTAGAGTTTCAAGGACGATGTTGAATAGAAGTGGTGAAAGAGGACATCCCTGTCTTGTTCCAGTTTTTAGGGGGAATGATTTCAGTTTTTCACTATTTAGAATGATATTGGCCATGGGCTTAGCATAGAGAGCTTTTATAATGTTAAGGAATGTTCCTACTATCCCTATTTTTTCTAGTGTTTTAAGCAAGAAGACATGCTGTATTTTATCAAATGCTTTTTCTGCATCTATTGAAATAATCATGTGATTCTTGACTTTAAGTCTGTTGATATGGTGAATGATATTTATTGATTTCTGGATGTTGAACCAACCTTGCATCCCTGAGATAAAACCCAATTGATTGTGGTGCGCTATCTTTTTAATATATTTTTGTATGCAATTTGCTTAAATTTTGTTGAGAATTTTTGCATCAATGTTCATTAAGGATATTGGTCTGAAATTTTCTTTCCTCGATGTGTCTGTCTGGTTTCAGTATTAGGGTGATATTGGCTTCATAGAATGAGTTTGGAAGGGTTCCCTCCTCTTCTATTTCATGGAATACTTTGAGAAGTATTGGAATGAGCTCTTCTTTAAAGGTTTTGTAGAACTCAGCTGAGAACCCATCTGGTCCCATACTTTTCTTTGTTGGTAGGCTTTTGATGACTTCTTCTATTTCATTACTTGAAATTGATCTATTTAAGTTGTGTATGTCCTCCTGGTTCAGTTTAGGTAATTCATATGTCTCTAGAAACCTGTTGATGTCTTCGAGATTTTCTATTTTGTTGGAGTATAGATTTTCAAAATAGCTTCTAATTATGTATTGTATTTCAATTGTGTTTGTCGTGATATTTCCTTGTTCATTCTGAATTTTAGTAATTTGAGTTTTCTTTCTCCTTCCCTTTGTTAGTATGGCTAAGGGTTTATCAATTTTGTTTATTTTTTCCTCAAAGAACCAACTTTTTATTTTGTCAATTTTTTGATTGTTCTTTTGTTTCAATATCATTGATTTCAGCTCTGATTTTAACCATTTCCTGTCTTCTACTACTTTTGGTGTTGATCTTTTCTTCTTTTTCTAGGGCTTTGAGCTAGTAGTGTTAGATCATTTATTTGTTGATTTTTTTCTTCTTTTATTGAATGTGCTCCATGAAATAAATCTTCCTTTAAGTACTGCTCTCATAGTGTCCCAGAGATTTTGATATGATGTATCTCTTTTCTTGTTTACCTCTAAGAATTTTTTGATTTCCCCCTGATGTCTTCCGTTATCCATTCATCATATAATAACGTATTATTTAATCTCCAGGTGTTGGAGTAGTTTCTGTTCTTTATGCTGTCATTTATTTCTAATTTCAATCCATTATGATCTGATAGAATACAAGGTAGTATCTCTATCTTCTTGTATTTGCTAACAGTAGCTTTGTGGCACAATATATGGTCTGTTTTAGAGAAGGATCCATGTGCTGCTGAGAAGAAAGCGTATTTGCTCTTCTTGGATGGTATATTCTATATATGTCTGTTAAGTCTAAATTATTGAATGTGTTATTGATATCTACGGTTTCTTTGTTCAATTTTTGTTTGGAAGATCTGTCCAGTGGTGAGAGAGGTGTGTTAAAATCTATTTGATTTCTGGAATTGAGAAGGATTTATTTGACATATAAGTATGAGCCAATGTTCGGGGCATAGATATTTATTATTGTTATATCTTGCTGATTTATGCTTCCCTTAAGCAGTATGAAATGTCCTTCTTTATCCCTTCTGACTAACTTTTGCTTGAAGTCCACATTATCTGATATGAAGATGGATACTCCAGGTTTTTTGCTGAGTCCATGTGCATGGTATGTTTTTTCCCATCCTTTCACCTTTAGTCTGTGGGTATCTCTTTCTATGAGATGAGTCTTGCAGGCAGCATATTGTTGGATTTTTCTTTTTAATCCACTCTGCCAGTCTATGTCTTTTGATTGATGAGTTCAGGCCATTAATATTAAGGGTTATTATTGAGATATGATTTGTATTCCTGGTCTTTTGGCTCATTTTTGTTTTTTAACACAACTTGGTTTCTCCTTTATTTGACTATTCATTTAGGCTAGTTCCTCCCTTTGCTGATTTACATCATTGTTTTTCATCTCTTTGTTTTGGAGTATTTTACTGAGAATGTTCTGTAGTGCTGGCTTTCTTTTTGTAAATTCTTTTAGCTTTTGTTTGTCATGGAAGGATTTTATTTCATCATCAAATCTGAAGGTACGTTTTGCTGGTTTAGGATTCTTGGTTGGCATCCATTTTCTTTCAGAGCTTGAAAAATGTTGTTCCAGGCCCTTCTAGCTTTTGTGGTCTGAGTTGAAAAATCTGCTGATATCCATATTGGTTTCCCCCCGAATATAATTTGATTTTTTTTTTCTCTCGCAGCCTTTAAAATTCTGTCTTTATTTTGTATGTTAGGTATTTTCACTATAATGTGCCTTAGTGTGCGTGTTGTAATTTTGTATATTTGGAGTCCTATGAGCCTCTTGTACTTGATTTTCCATTTTATTCTTCAGATTTGGGAAATTTTCTGATATTATTTCATTGAATAGATTGTTCATTCCTTTCATTTGTTTCTCTGTGCCTTCTTCAATCCCAATAATTCTTGAATTTGGTCTATTCATGATATCCCATAATTTTTATAGATTCTGTTCATGATTTCTTACCATCTTCTCTGTTTTGTAAACTTTGTTTTGAAGATTAAATATTTTGTCTTCAGTGTCTGAGGTTCCGTCTTCCAGGTGTTCTATTCTTTTGGTTATGCTTTCTATGGAGTTTTTCATTTGGTTTATTGTTTCCTTCATTTCAAGGATTTCTGTTTGTTTGCTTTTTTTCAGTATCTCGAACTCTTTATTGAAATGATCTTTTGCTTCCCACATTTACTCTTTTAACTGTTGATTGGTAGGATCATTCAAAGCCTGCATTTGCTCTTTCATCTCATCTTTTGCTTCTCTGATGATTTTAATTATGTACATTCTGAACTTCCTTTCTTACGTTTCTTCTGCCATGCTGTCATTGGATTTTATTGATGTAGCATCTATGTTTGTTTGGGACATTTTCTTCCCTTGTTTTCTCATATTGGTCAGGTATCTACTCCTCTAGTAGTGAAACTCTGAGATAGTGCAGATTTCTCCTATTGACTTATAGTGTCCCTGTAGATTTCCAATAATTCACCTCATAGCCATCAGTAGCCTGAAGTCTTGGAGGAGCTTGATAATGCAGTGATTCACAAGGAAGCTGCCCCTCTAGAGGTGGTGGCCTTCAGGTGGAGTATATTCCTTGTTAGTGGGCAGAGGTGCCTCCACTTGTTGATCAATGGTCAGCCAAAAGGGGCCTACACTTTGGGCTGGGGCAGTGTAGGGCTGGTCTGGGCCTGGGTCTCTGGTTCTACCACCACGGTAGGAAAGCCTCACCCTGGGGGAAGACTCACCTGGTGGGGCAGCTCTCCTCTGAGAACTTCCCTTCAGTCCAGAACTACCGCCTGGGCCTTGCCCTGCGAGGGAGATTTCCACTGGGCAACCCTCCTCCACGAAGCTGCCTGCAGTCCAGGCCTGCCACCTGGGCTGGGGGAGCCTAGCTCCGTGCAGAAGCCTTTCTCTGGGCGGCCCTCCTCTGCGATTCTCCAGGTTGTCTGGGTTCATGGCTCCAGCGGGGGGGGTCTCGCTGGGTCACTCTTTTCCATGAAGTTCCCTGCATTCTGGGACTACTGCCCTGGCTGTGGAGCCTGGCTGTGGACTCACCTGGCAGCTCTGAGTTGGTCCCAAGTCTCTCAATATCTCCTCTTCTTGAATCCTGAGGTCTGGAGTGACGTGAGATGCAGTCACCCTCTAGTCTGCCATCTTGGTCTCCCCTCTATTTTGCCCATTCTTAATGGGATCATTTCCCAACACTGAGTTTTCAGAGTTCTTCAAATATTCTAGATAATAGTTCCTAGTCAGATTGGTGGTTTACGGACATTTTCTCATGATCTATAGTTTTTAATTTTCATCCTTTAAATAGGGTTTTTTCACAGAAGAATACTTTGTATTTTGATGAAGTCAGATTAATCAATATTTTCTCATATGGTTCATGATTAGGTGGTCAAGTTAAAAAAAACTCTTTACTTATACCTAAATCCTGAAGACTTTCTGCTATTTTCTCTCTAAATTTTTATAATTTTATATTTTACTTTTAATTCTGTCATCATTTTCAGTTATATTTTTCAAGAAGGAATGAGATTGGTCAAGATTTATTTTTTATAGTGCATGTCCAATTTCTCATCACCAATTTTTGGAAAGTCTATCCTGCTTCTATTAAAGACTTTTGCATTTTTGTCAAAAATCAGTTCAGCATATTCATGTGGGTCTATTTCTGGGTTCTCTATTCTCTTTCCCTGCCAATTCCTGAGTTATTGATCATTATAGATATGTAATAAATCTCAAAATCAGTTAGAATAATTTCTTGCACCATATCCTTTTTCAAAATTATTTAGCTATTCTAGTTGTGAAACTTCCTTTTGGCCTCCACATTTCAGACAATATATTTCATCATCCAGATATTTTTTGCTGTTGTTCTGAGAAAATGTCATTTTACTTTTGATGCTATCAAGTTTTTTTTCTTTGTCTTTTGTATTTTAGGAGTTTTTTATGATGTACATGCCTCGGCATGAATTCCTAGGTGCTTATTGTATGTGAGGTCTGCTTAGCTTTTAAAATATTTAAGTTGCCAAATTTAGGAAATTATTTATTTATTTAGCCACTTTTTTTCTTCCATAAGTGCTTTGTTTCCATGGTGCTAGGGCTTGAACCCAGGGATGGTCTACCACTGAGCTCTGTCCCCAGCCCTTCTTATTTCTTATTTGGAAACAGTCTCAACTAATTGTCCAGGCTGGCCTTGAACATGTGATTTTCCAGTCTCATCCTCCCAAGAATCTGGGATTACAGGAGTGTACCACTGCTTGTTGTTCTTTGAGAAGTTCTTAAGGTTACCCTCTTTCTCCTCTCCTCCTAAAACTCTAATGACATGAGCATTAATACTTTGTTATACTTGTTCTACTCAATCTCTGAGATTGTTCTTTTTTTATTTCCCAGTCTATTTTCTCTTCATTGTTCAGTTTGGTTACCTACAGTGTTTTCTCTTTCGGTTCACTGAATCATTCCTCATTCTTTCCATTCTGTTTCTGAGTCTATCAAATGAGTTTTTTTTATTTCAGTTATTACATTTTTCACTTTTAAAATTTCCAGCTGCTTCTTCTTTATATCTTCTCCTTATTTGTAATCGCTTATTGAAGCATTTCTACGATGACCACTTTAGAACGTTTGACAAGCAATTCTGACATCTCTTTCCTCTCACTATTGGCATCTGTTCTTTGTATTTTCCCCTCAATCTTAGGTTCTCAGGTACTTTATATGGATTTTCAGTTAATTCTTGTGTCATGAGCCCAGATTTTATTGAAACTTTCTGTTTTAGCTAACTTCCTCTGACACTACTCTAGCAGGAGAATGGGAGTATCACCTCATCATATCAAATCCAGGCTCTCCACACCCCCTCCTTGGACACTCAACATGGCGCTACTCTTTATTACTGTGAGCAGTAGGCAGAAGCTTAGGCTCTTTAGTAGGCCTACACTGCTAACTTCCCATCTGGCCAGGGTTGGAGTATCTCCTTACTGCATCCTGCTGGGCTGCTGACAAGTGAGGGAGTCTCTCTATTGCTGGATGAAATTCATAACTTTCCACCTCACCCGATCTGAACCTCCCAATGGGAAATGGGGAGTAGATATGGGGTCTTCTTACTTCCAGCTCAGTGTGAAGTTCCAGGCCACATAGGCTCCATGGATACTGCTTAGGGGGCTGGTCATCACTGCCAGTTGGGACGAGAACTTGTGTTCCTGACTTGGCTACTGCTGGCATGGGTGAGATGGAGCCATATCTTACTTGTCTACCTTTTTCTCTAAGAGTCTTCTTATGTTTCTTTCATATATATTTTCAAGGGTTTTAGTAGCACTTAGTGGAAAGAATATGGAAACATATCTTCACTCCTAGAAGCTAAAATTCTACCTGATTGTACCTCTGTTCTTAAGGTTTAGACTTAAGTATGGTTTCCTATATTTGTGACTTAGAGTCTATTTTCAATGAGGCATATTTCCCATTCCAGGTCATTTATGATATCTGATTCTCCCAAAAGGTGAGTTAATTTTATTTTCTGTCAAGCAAACCACATATCACCTACTATGGTATATTAGTCCATTTTTCTGTAACTGAATACCTGAGTCTGGGTAACTTTACAAAGAAAAGAGGTTTATTTTAGCACATAGTTCTGAAGGTCCAAGGCTGAGGGCATCCATCCATGCTCTTTTTACTGGCAGAGTCCAAATCTGGACATAGGGCATCATGTGGGAAGAGAAGGGAACAGGCATGTGTGTCTCTCTTGCTATGTCTACTTAAAAATTCACCCAGTATACAATCACAGGGGCCCCACTCTATAGACCTTAACCTAATCATCTTCAAAAAGCCTCACCTCTAAACATGATACTCTAATTAATTTTCCAATCTCTTTCCATCCTACAATGGAGATTAAACCATATTCAAACCATAGTATCAAGAAAGGGTAATAGTTCAATCACTAAGATCTACTTACATCTGAGGACTAATTAATTGATCAGATCAGTTAATAAGATTCAAAATTATTTTGAATAGAAGAATCTAAGTGGGGCGTAGGACAAGCTAACAAGGTCATTTTTTTAATGGAGAAATGATAATATTTAATGAAACCAAAAAATATATTAACTTGAAATTAAAGTTTAACTAAAAGCAATGTAAGTGCACATCTAAACATTAAGCAAGTATTTTCTCATGGTTTCTTAATTTCCCATCATTAGCTGTAGAGTTTGGAATACCCCTGGTTTACTTTTGTATAAAAAGAGAACTACCGGGAAGCTTTACATCATTAAGAAGTCCTATGTAGTGTGTTTTACAGTTTGAGAATGCCTTCACCTTTTGCAAAACATGCTGGAGAGAGCACATGCATTCAAGGAAGTGTAGTTGCAGAAGAAAATGTCTGCCCACAAGTAGACTTGAAATAGTTTTAGAGAATAAAAGCTAAAATCAACAAATGAAACAGTTACCAGAATTAAAAAGAAAAAGTCATAGATCATTCAACAGAAGAATCAAAATAACCTCCACATGCAGTGACTTGCAAATTCCCAGGAATTTTCAAGAAAGAAAAACAACAGAAAACAAAAATAAAAAACAAAGCAAAACAAAAAAATCCCACCTTGATTCAATGACCCACTTACCTTAGGTTACACATTTAAAAGTCTAGGGCCCCATCCACTCTCCAATACTTTTCTATATTCTGTTAGTGTTTAAACAAAATTATGGCAGCATATTATTCATTTTTCAAAGATAATTCCATGTTTAATTTAGTTGCACATTTCTGACCTCATGCTTCACTCAAGTGTTTAATTTTTTTCCCTAAAAAAAAAAACTGCAACTTTCAGGAGAAAGCAGTCACCTGAAAATAGGTTTGTTTGTTTGTTTTTAACCAGACATGACTATACTTCATTTTTTTAAATGCTAGATTTTGTTATTTAAAAGGATAATTTTCTAATCTATCAATGTTACGGTTTGGATGTGAGGTGTCCCCCAAAAGTTCATGTGTGAGACTTGTAAGAAGGTCCAGAGGTTTTGAGATACTTAACCTAATAGGTGAGTAATCCCTGATGGGATTAATTGAGTGGTAACTGGAGGCAAGTAGGGTGTGACTGGAGGAAGTGGTTCATTGGGGGATGTGGCTATGGGATATATATTTGTATCTGGCAAGTGGACTCCCTCTCTCTGCTTTCTGATCACCGTGATGTAAGCTGA
Organism: Sciurus vulgaris; assembly: GCF_902686455.1. Classification (NCBI taxonomy): domain Eukaryota; kingdom Metazoa; phylum Chordata; class Mammalia; order Rodentia; family Sciuridae; genus Sciurus; species Sciurus vulgaris. The sequence continues at coordinate 48,027,694 of NC_136475.1, forward strand.
CCCCTCTGCCACCTTCTGCTATGATGTTCAGCCTCACCTTGAACCCTGAGGAATGGAGTCAGCCTTTTATGGACTAAGACCTCTGAAACTGTGAGCCCTCAAATAAACTTTCCTTCCTCCACGATTGTTCTGGTTGGATCTTTTAGTCACAGCAGGGAAAAAGCTGACTAAAACAATCAGGTTTATATATATATTTTTTAAGTCTGAAATGGGGATATTTTTAATAAAAATAAAAGGTGGAGACCAGGGACTAGTCTTCAGCATTTAAACCTTAATGACAACATAGGGGCAGAGATGCCTTGGACTAGCACAGAGTGATTGGTTCAAAGAAAAACTCCAGTACTTGGTCATCTCTTGATGATTCCTTTCAATTCTCACCACCACATTCTTCAGGTGGCCCCCCTGAAGATCCCAACCGGCTTCTCCTCTTTGACATTGATACTCACCCCATGGACTTGTCTTTCTCTTGGTTCCTTCCCTACTATTGGCTTTGTGTGGTCCTCATCTCATTTTCATGATTTTTTCCACCATCCTGAAAAATCTATCTTGACTGTACCCATGTCTCTTTCTGTTTCAATATTTTTTAAAATTCGTATTTATTCTGTACTTTCATGGATAATATATTTTCATAGTTCAAAGACCAAAACAATATCGTGCAGTATACCCAGGCAGGATTCCTTTCCATTCCTTCCTTCTTTTCCTCATTTTTCCTTGCCACTATATATGACCATTCTTGTTTTGTATTTTTTCTTGTATTTGTTTTCTCAGATTAACATGTTCTACTTTTTAAAACTTTCTTCCACAAAAAATGTTATACATTATAAACTGTCCTAATCCATGGTTTTTTGTTTGTTTGTTTGTTTGGTTTGGTTTTTTGTTTTTACTTTACTATATGTTATGGTTTGGATGTGAGGTGTCTCCCAAAAACTCTTGTGTGAGACAATGCAAGAGAGTTCAGAGAAGAAACGATTGGGTTAGCAAACATTAACCCAGTCAATGAACTAATCACCTGATGGGTTTAATTGAGTAGAAACTGAAGGCAGGTGGGGTGTGGCTGGAGGAGGTGGGTGTTGGGAGCGTGGCTTTGGGGTATATATTTGTGTTTGGAAAGTGGAGTCTCTCTCTCTCTCTCCCTCTCCCTCCCTCACTCCCTCCCTCTTGCCCCCTTCCTGATCACCATGCGAGCTGCTTCCCTCTGCCACACTCTTCTGCCATGATGTTCAGCCTCACCTTGAATGCCAAGGAATGGAGCCAGCCTTCTATGGACTAAAACCTCTGAAACTTTGAGCCCCCCAAATAAACTTTTCCTCTTCTCCAGTTGTTCTGGTCAGGTCTGTTAGTCACAGCAGTGAAAAATATTCTCTGGTCATCTCACATATTATTTTAGCTTTTCAGTAGCTGCCTAACAATTCTTTATATTTTTATTGTTATAACTCTATCATTTCCCTAATGATAAACAGGTGTTTTGTATCCGATTCATTATTATTATAAATATCGCTATATGTCATTTTGGACATGTGAGGAATGGTTGGACCAATGACTCTCTTTTTCTTCTTCTAGCATCCCTAACTTGTCACTCTTTTTAAAATTTTTTTGTTGTTGTTGTTGCAGAAGGACACAATACCTTTATTTTATTTTTTGCTTATTTATTTTTATGTGCTGCTGAAGATGGAACCAAATGCCTCACACACACAAGGCAAGCGCTCTACCACTGAACCACAACTCCAGCCCCCACAACTTGTAGCTCTTAATCAAGCTTCCTTTCTTTTTTAAATTATCAAACCTAGTGCTTCTCCCTTTTTTGTACTTTTACCTATTACGTATGTGTTTCTAAAATTTCTTTTTTTCCTGGATTGAACCCGGGGGCATACCACCATCCCTCTGTCCCAACTCCTTTTGTTTGAGACTGATCTCACTAAATTGCTGAGGCTAGTCTTAAATTCGTGATCTTCCTACCTCAGCCTCCCAAGTGGATGGAATTATAGACTTGTACCACATGCCTGGCTCCTCCTTTTCTTTCTTAAACACAAACTTTGTTTGGTTGCTTAAACTCCCCATTTTCTCTCCAAATTTTCCTTCATTTTGTTTCTAACCTATTCTGGCACAGCATAAAATCTGAGGGATGGGTTCTGTAGGGGAATAGAACAGACTGATATTTTTAAAGGCTGTAAGAACTAAAATGTGATGGCCTCACATTTCACAAATTAGATGTCCCTCTGTCACTAGGAGTTTAAAAATGAATATCTGTGAAAACAGAATTTCTTTTTCATAGTTGATTGAATAGTGTCTTATTGAGTGTCTCATTGAGTAAGGTCTCATTGACCAGTACTAAATTTAAATGATTTGCCTTTTTTTTTCCTTTTGAATTTGTTCTAAGTAGTTATCCATGACAGGAGAATGCATTCTGACACATTTTACACAAACAGCACAACTTCTGATTCCTCTGGCTATACATTGTGCAGTCACATCATTAGTGTAATCATACATGTATATAGGGTAATAATGTCTGTCTCATTCTACCGTCCTTCCAATCCCCACCACACCACGCCTCCCCTCACTGCCTTATGCAGAATTCAAATTTCCTTCTTTCTTCCCTACCCACTCCCTCAACTATGGATCAGCATCTGCAAATGCCATAATTTCATTCTTCTTTAAGGCTGAGTAATATTCCATCGTGTATATATACCAGTTTCTTTATTCATTCATTTGTCGAAGGACATCTAGGTTGGTTCCATAGTTTAGTTATTGTGAATTGAACTGCTGTAAACATTGATGTGACTGCATCACTATAGTATGCTGATTTAAGTCCTTTGGGTAAAAATGTAGGTGTAGGAGGATTGGGTCAATGGTGGTTCCATTCCAAGTTTTCTGAGGAATCTCCACACTGCTTTCCATAGTGGTTGCACCAATTTGCAGTCCCACCAGCAATATATGAGTGTACCTTTTTCCCCACATCCTTGCCAACACTTATAATTGCTTGTATTCTTGATCATTGCCATTGTAACTGGAGTGAGATGAAATCTTAGTTTTGATTTGCATTTCCCTAATTCCTAGAAATGATGAACATTTTTTCTTATGTTTGTTGATCAATTGTATTCCTTCTGTAAAGTGTCTGTTCAGTTCCTTAACCCATTTATTGATTGGGTTATTAGTTTTTGGTGTTGAGTTTTCTTAGTTCTTTATATATCCTGGAGATTACTGCGCTATCTTAGGTGTGTGTGGTAAAGATTTACTGCTGTTCTCTATCTTCTCCTTCAAGTTATTAATTGTTTACTTTGCTAAGAAGAAGCTTATAATTTGAATCCATCCCATAAATCAAGCATTTCTATACATAAGTGATGAATACTCTGCAAGAGAAATTAGAAATTAGGAAAAGTACCCCATTCACAATAGCCTCAAAACAAAACAAAAAAGTACTTGGAAATGAATCTAATAAAAGAGGTGAAAGACCTCTACAATTAAATCTATAGAACACTAAAGAAAGAAATTGAAGACCTTAGAAAATGGATATCCCATGCTCTTGGATAGGCAGATTAATATTGTCAAAATGACTGTACTACCAGAAGTGTTATATAGATTTAATACAATTTCTATGAAGATCCCAATGACATTCTTCATAGAACTAGAAAAAGCAATCATCAAATTCATTTGGAAAAATAAGAGACCCAGAATACCCAAAGCAATCCTTAGCAAGAAAAGCGAAGCAGGAGGCATCACAATACCAGACCTTAAACTATATTACAGAGCAATAGTAGCAAAAATAGCATGGTATTGCCACCAAAAGTAGATGCAGACCAGGAGTACAAAATAGACACAAAGACAAACCCACATAAATACGGTTATCTCATACTAGACAAAGCACCAAAAACGTACATTAAAGAAGAGAGCCTATTCAATAAATGGGGCTCCGAAAACTGAAAATCCATATGTAACAAAAGGAAATGAAATGTCTCTCACCCTGAACAAAAATCAACTCAAAGTGTATCAAAGACTTATGCACTAAAACAGAAACCCTGTGCCTAACAGAAGAAAAAGTAGGTCCAAATCTTTATCATGGCAGCATAGGATCTGACTTCCTTAACAAGTTTCCTAAAGGGCAAGAGGTAAAAATAAGAATCAAAAGATGGAATGAATTCAAACAAAATGTTTTGCCTTTTTATTTTATTTTGTCTCTCATGTCATTATTAATTTGAAAACATACCTAACTTTTGCTTATTTAATTATTGATCCATCATCTCACTCTTCTGAAATACTAGGAAATAATTGATTCAGAATTAATTGGATGATTCAAATTATAGAGATACCAGTTAGACTTATCATTGGCAATGTTAATTAACTTTCAAGAAAACTGAGTTCTGGCCATAGTGTTGAGTTCTGCCCATTTTTATTTTTTTCTGTTTTACTTATAATTCCAAATAATTCAGTTTGATATATTAAAAAAAAAATAACTTTTGACTAAATTAACTTATTTTGTTATGTATACATAGCCTTTGTTCAACATCAGTGGCATATCTAGGCCTTAGGGAAGGATATCGCTATAATGATCCTGACCAATTTTTCCAACTTGAAACAATGCACCCATGTTTGCAATTTTGTAGAAGTCTGATCTCCTTCATCACTTGCTCTTTGCCAGGTTAATTTTAAAAGCATGAACTATCAGGAGGTAAAACTATAACATAAATATCCAATGCCATGTGCAGTCTTGCTGAATATAACTGTCTGATATACTTACCTCAAGAATGGAACATGGAAATAAAACATAAATTGATAGAGAAGAGTAGACTGAAGGAAGAGGTTTAAACAATGTTCAAGCATTCTCTGGTCAGTTTGTAGCAGTCTAAGAGAATCAGTCAACTAGATTTGAATTTTGGAAACAGGGCCATTCTGGTAAAACAGGCTTTTATGATTTTGTGATTTTCTGATTTTCTGATTCCCATGTAATTCCAAGATGTACAGTTCTGATTGCAATAAAACTTCCGTCAAGAACAAGTAAATCAGAAATATGCTTAACACAGTTCCCTCTTTATTATTCAATATTAGGGGAACTAACTGGTTGTCACTAGTAAGAAAATCATATGTTCCCAGCAGTTTTGACAATATAGGAGGGTATATATGTCCATGCATGTACACATACATTCACACACACACACACACACACACACACACACACACACACGATTGGAAAGTAATTCACATGTGGAAAAATAGAGTATTTATCAATATGCAAATAACTTTGATCTCTTTCACTTTAAAAAAATAAATCCCCAAATACATCATGTGGTGAAATTAATTAGGCATAAAACACATATGTGATAAACGTATGCGCAAATGCACATTGATTCATGTGTTTATTTATTTTTCAAATTTATTTTAGGCTGACTGTTTTTCAACTTAAAACGTAGTTTAAGTTATACCTTATATAAAGGTACAGATAACTCCTCCACAATAGTAGTGCAAATAATTACAAGATTATATATTAGGTGCTCGATAAAAGTATACTAAATCAATTCTCATGCAGGCCAGTTACGATGAAGGAAAATAACACTGCCACAATTTTAAAGTGACAGTGCTTGGCAAACCAGCCATAATTTGCTTGAGTTAGTACTGAAAGCAATAGATTTAGAGTATTATGAAAATATATGCTTTGTTAAGTGTTGTGAAATATGCTGGATAATTCCAAACATATCTTTTACTGAACTAATGAATCAAAATGGAGCTTACATGTTCTCTATAATCAGTATGTAGAAAAAAATGTGTATGGAAATACAGATTAAAAGTACATGCTGCATCATTTTGGGAGACATTAACTCTGAGCAGTGCTCAGTTTGATGGATAAAGAACCTCAATTTGGCAGTTCAAGACTATTTCTAATTTGGTAAGGGGCCTAAAAATATGGTTTGGAAGAGTAAAGAAACTGGGCTGGACCTGGAATGCTATTTAAGTGGAATTTGTAACTTGTTTAGGGTTTGCAAAATTGTGCTAAATGTATAAATTTCTCACAGGACCTGACCTTTTGAACAATATTATATATTTTTTATTTTTTTATGCCCTCTTTTTTTCCTTCTCACGTAAATCCTGGAAGACATACAGAAGAATATTTTTGTTAATAGCAACTAGTTCTTTCCTATTTTGGAAGAGCTGAAAAATAATATGCAATTGCATACTAACTGAAAAGTACATGTTAACTGTTAAAAAAATAGAAAAATTAACAGAAAAATGGAAGCAAGGTAATAAACTGTCTCTAAATATACTACCTAGATGAAAAACAAATGTTTATACATACTGCAAAATACATATGAACAAACATGCACACATGCGTGCAACAAACTTTACAAAATTAAAATCAAATAACATACAATTTCTAATTTATATAAAGCAAACAGTTTTCACCATGATATGGTAGGAACTCATCACTTTCTAATATGTGCATCCATGGTGTCTGGTGGAAATATTATATATGGATATGCTACTATGCATCTCTTAGCAACTCCACATTAGTAGTTTGAAATTGGCCATGGTGGGATGGTTGCACTATAGCAAAGCCACAAGTCCTACAAAACCAATGCCTGTGTTATTGTCTTGTTGATTACCAAGACTTTAAAAAATGGAGAAAATGTTAATAATTTAAAACTGTGTTATGAGGTCTATAGCGGTTACATTGTGAATAGTGCTTAACGCTGAGCAAATAATTCTTCCACTATTCAAGAATTCAATTATCCTATGCATCAAAGAAGTTGCTCGTTTTAGTCAGTGATGTTCTGATTTTTGTCCTTTTTCTTCTTTTGTCCTAATTCGTTAATATTAAATTTAAGTAAAAATCTGCAATATTTGGTTGTTAAAATTTATCAACACTATCACTTACCTCACATACTCATATACTCATCATCACTAAGTGCCAATAATTCTAAAACTCATTTACTCATTGGGAAATTAAAAGGAGAAAGTCATTTCTGAGTCATTTTTCTTGTGCTTATTGGATATAAGAATTTCTTTTTGTCAAATTATTTGCTTCTATTATTAGTACATATTTCTATTTTGATGAAAATACTTATTTTATTAACTGGTAAGAGTTATGTTGGTATTAAGGTTAGCAACCCTTTCCTGAATACTTGATGAAAATAAATTTCTCCCAGTTCCATTTGGTATTTTTCATAGTTTGGATCTGAAGTGGTCCCCAAAGTCATGTGGGCTGTGGTGCTATTGGGAGGTGGTGGAGCTTGAAGGAGATAGGAAGAAGGTTCATGGTGAGTTTCCTTTGAATGGTATATTGGAACACCCAACTGATTCCTCTCTCTTCTTGCTCTCCTGTTTTTTTCTTTTTTCTTTTCAGTTTTGTTTTCTTCTCCTCAGCCTCCATGAGTTGAACCAGTTTCCTTTACTAAGCATTTCCACTATGAAGTACTGCCTTGCCACAGCCCCAAAAGCAGTGGAACCAACAAATCATGATCTGAAACCATAAGACAAAATAAATCTTTCCTCCTTCTAGTTGTTTATCTCAGGTACTTTGTCACAGTGATGGAAAGCTGACTAACACAATATTTAATGTTGATGGTATTCTTTTATATGAAGGTTTTGCCTTTTGGAAAGTGTAGAAAACATATTCCCATTCCACAAGTAGTTCAATATTAACCTATGGTTTATTTTAAAATACATATTTTAATATCCATTTTTCTAATCTCATTTATTGTATTACAATTACTTTCCTGATCATTCTTCCATCTTTGCCTTTTCATTAGCCAAATTCTTATTTTGATTTGGATCAATTTAAGGGTTGCTTATTAGTTCCCACTGATTTATCTGCTAATTTTGGCACAAATGAATCCATGAACTTAATATCTGCTAGGGCATGTGTGAACTCCCCTTCTCTTCTGGTATATTTTAGTGATTCTTTCCTGTTTCTTTTTCCTGTTTCTTTTTCTAAATCTATACAGAATATAGATTTCTAAATCTATACAGAATATTTTTCATTACTATATAAAACAAAATATACAAAATATACAAATATAACATTCCAGTGACCGTTTTTTTGGTCCTGGGGACTGAGTCCAGGGTCACTTTACTGCTGAGCTACCTCCCCAGTTATTTTTTATTTTTTATTTTGAGACAGGGTATTGCTAGGTTACTGAGTCTGTCTTGAACTTGTAATCCTCCTGTGTGAGCCTCCCCAGTTGCTAAGATTACAGGTGTGTGCCACTGGGCCTGGCCAATGAACTATTCTTTAACTATTATCAGACTGTCATTCTTGCAATACTCAGATTCAACTAGAATACTGATGAATAAATCCCTTTGTCAGGTTTTTATTTGTGTACAACAAATATCGCCATAAAATTTTTTATTGAATATATACTATGTGTCAATCATTACATGGTGGTGAAGAAACAGCAAACTGTTAAGGGGTTTTCATTCTGGAGGGGGAATATTATAATATTTTAATAATCATATAATATGTGGTTACTATGAAGAAAACCAGGATAATTAGCTAAAAAGTGGTGGGGAAAGGAATTTTGCCTAAGTATTACTTCTGGATACACATACCCACAAGCACATTTTTCTTTATGAAATAAACTTTAGCATCTTTTTCCAGTTGGCAACTGTATTATTGAAGGAAATATTTCTGTGTTGATCTGTTATCTATTTTCTTACTTAACAACAAATTTTCAGCTGCTTCTACTGACTTTTCTGTGTTGTAAGGACAGGATCAATGAATAACAAGCAAAACTGTGTTCCATCATTATTTACTTCAATCGTTATTTCTGATCCTTTGGTTTTGCCCATACTGTTCAAAAAATTTTGGTAATAATTATGGCAGTGGGCAAGATTTTTTTCTTGCTGGATGAACTTTTTGATCATCTTATTTGGTACATACTATTTAAGTTTTATGTCTACTGTCAATTCCAGGCATAAATTCTTAATTATGTTAAAGATCTGTAATGTGTTCTGTTGTAATACCACAGTTGTCTTCCGAAGAAACCTTATGATTTTGCTGATTTCGTTATGAAAACAATTATTTCAATAAAAATGCAGTAGTTATTGACTAAGCATTTTTCATTAAAAATTAATGTTTTCTGCCTTGAAAGATAATTAATAAAGATTGCAAAATTATAAATGCAAACTTATAATACATAAGCATCACCAATAAAATCCTGCCTTTAGTTCTGTCTGGCTTTTGTTCTAATAAAACCACTTTACTTTCCTATCACTTCATTAAATGTATTTCCAACACCTATATCATTTTTACTTCCTACTGTTTGAGCACAGAATACTGCCACTAAAGTTTAACTTTAATGGTAAAGTTCTTGTCTTCCTACCTGCCTTCCTTCAGTTCAACTCTTTATCATCACAACTATTATTTTTTTAGTGCAGTGACTGTTTTCCATTTTCAAGTGTAAATTGTTTTTTGTGTTTTTTGTAGGTTTGCTATTTATGTCAGCATATATTTGCTTTATGTTTGTGATAATCATAGGAGTCTTTCTGGGGATACAAATTTATCTCAAGTTATCTTTGATTTCCTACAATACATCTGTTTTCTTAGGATAAACTTCTTTTCATGGATTCAGCCTGATTACTCTTAGTTCTATTTTTTCTTGGTTTTGTTTTTTAATTTTTCTCAAAGTGAAGTTGTTTTTGTTGGTCCATTTCATGCATATTTTTAAATAAAGTTTTAAATATTTAGTGCTGAGATTGGAAAACATTTTCTTGAAGAGCTCCCAGTGATGACATACGTGTGGGAAAGGGCGCTTCTAAATGTTTACCTTGGGGCTTTGGAAGTCCCTTGCTTAGGACACATAAGTGAATTACTAGATAGGAAGCTCACTTTCATTGTTAGGAGAGGCGGTCTAGGGCTCTTGATAAGGCTAAAGGCTTGATTCCTTGAGAAAGGGCTAACTGCTATTGTTTAAGATGAAAATTGTGTGTATTCATTCAAACAAATACTACTAGAAGTATATCCGAAAATACGGAATAGGTGTGCAAGGTTGCATGCTCAAGAATGTATACTACATGTAATCTGAATAATAAATAGTTGGAGATGATCTAGAATTCATCATAGAAAAATATTAAATAAATTATCAATATTATATAATATTTATAAGTAAGCATAAAAGTTTAAAACTGATATAGCTAATGAAGAAGAATGTTCACCACTGCTTTTTGAGAGTAAAATCAAGTTGCAAATATGTATCCATATTATGAAATAATTTTTAAAATTATAAAACCATAATTATATACTTTATGTATCATTTATAGGTGCCTATAAAATCATATAGGTATGTATTTAAATGCAATGCTCTATATGTACAAGTAAATATATACATATCATATTTATGTATAAGTGAATATATATATATACACACACACATATATACATATTTATATACATAAAAACATTTGTGCATTTTCTTACATTCTACTTAATTCTTTTTAGTTGTGGAAAATATCAACAAATTTTGTTTTGTAGTTGCATCTTTTAAATGATGGAGAATTAAGTGGAGAATATGTAGATTAACTTATTCAAATATCAACACGATCCAATTCTCAATGAGAATATATTTTAGTATTTATAACATGATTTAAATAGACCAAAGAAGCATTTTTAAATACAAATTACTTAAAGAAATTAATAACATTTTACTATCAATTCCGTCTTAGAATTTGTTTATTTATAATTTTAGATATAGATTAATATCAATTAATTATATTTCACATATTTTTTCTTTCAAAAGAATTTCAGATTTATGCATTGTATTTCTTTGGTTATAGGAACATGAACTTATTTTTACACATGATGCTTGCAATACAGATTTCAATGTTCAGAATCATAGCATTTAGAAAATTATCCAAGGCTTGGGATATAGCTAAGGTGGGTGCTTGCCTAGCATGCATGAGGCCCTGGGTTCCATCCCTAGCACTTACAGGAAGAAAAATAAGTGCAATATCCTATTTTTCTTTCTTGACTTTGTAATTTTGATTCATCTCTCAATTGCCTGGAATAGGTCTCCAATAAGTTTTTAAATAGATTTTTAAAAAGTAAACTGAATTCTAAATTTATCCTTCCATAAATATCCGAGCATGGCTTTTTTTCACGTATTAATATAAACTTGAAGTGTTATTCACATTTTCATCACAAATGTTTCCCTGAAGATTTTTGAAGACTATTAAATCTCAGGGCCTCATGGTGTTCAATAATGTGAAGGAGAAGTCTCAGGCCAGACTTAATTTTGTTTATCTGTAGGTAACCTGTTTATTCCCACTTGAATGTTTGCAGGTTTTTGAAGGTTTAACTCAAACTTTAGTCATAAGATTCTAAATGTGAAAATTTATCTTGATTATTGCATCTGTTGTATTTTTCTCTTCTTCTCTCTCTCTCTCTCTCTCTCTCTCTCTCTCTTCCACATTCTCCCCCACCTCAAATATAAATTCCAATTATGTTACCTTTTTTCTATCAATTTCTCTCATAATTTTTCATTTTCCTATCATTCTGAGAGAACTTCAGAAGATTGCCTTCTATACACTAATTCAATTTTTTTCTTTAATTTCCACAGTGCAGATTTTAATTTTACTATTGTTAATTGTAGTTTACTTATTTATCTTCCCCTGTATTACCTATCCTGTGTTTTAACTTATCTTGGCTTTTACAATTCAGCATAATTTTTATGTGACTTTTTTTCCCTTCAGATTGACATGAATCACATATTTTTGTATGTTGTCTGAATATCAAGCAGTATTCTAACAATCCCCACTGGTTCTCAAATTGAAAGTAATATAGGCACCCTGTATTTTCCCAGGAGTTGGTATGTATGGCTTGCGTCAGCACCACTTGTTCTTAAGTGTCACTAAGATTCCATTTTCAATCTGTGTCTATAGAGCAGATTTTAAGCACAATTCTCCAAGATTGAGTTAGGATTGTGTTATGGTTTGGATGTGAGGTGTCCCCCAAAAGCTCCTGTGTTATTGCAGAATGTTCAGAGGTAAAATGATTGGATGGTAAGAGCTGTAACCTAATGAGTCCATCCTAATTTGAATGAATTAGGTGGTAACTGTAGGCAGGTGGGGCATGGTTGGAGGAAGTGAGTCACTGGGGACATGCCTGGGAAAGGTGCATCTACCCTGTGGCTCCTCCTCCCTCTGTCTCTGTTTCCTGGCCGCCATGATGGGAGCAGCACTCCTCTGCCACACTGTTTCACCATGATGTTCTGCCTCACCTTGGGCCCAGAGTGATGGATTAAACAAGCATGGATTAAACCTCTGGAACAGAGAGGAACAACTATAACCTCTGGAACCTCCTCTAATTTATTCTTTTCAGGTATTTTGGTCATGGCGATGTAAAGGTAACATAGCTGTCTCCAGCATTCATTACGTGATTCGCTGACAAGACCAGTTTGAGTTGGAATAACCTACAATTACCAGGGTGTCCCACCAGAACAACCACACTGACATTGCACTAAATTTATTGTAGCACTAAATTTACTGTAGTTATACTTCAAAGATAAAGTGGATTGCCATCGGAATTTCCAAATTTTACCCTTTTGTTTTCTGAATTGTAGGGGAAATTAAAGATGGGTGATGAGAAACATAATTTAAGTTTGTCAAAATAAAATACTTATGCTACAAAATTTTCTTGGGGCAGGGATGAGAGGCATCTCTTCTTCAAAAGCAGGCAATGCCAGAGAAATTATTTCTATCCTTTCTTTCAAGCCAATAGGATCCCTTGTTTTGGCACCATATGATAACTGTGAATTGTGCCCTTTCATTCAACTACATGAATTTTGCAAGTAGCGTGATATTTTCCCAACCTTTGACCAGAGCTTCACTGTCAGTTACCGGAGCTTTGGTGCATTTTATCTTCTTGTGGACCTTGATGGGTACTTTATTGCAATTTGGGGAAAGACTATATGAGGAAATTCAAGTAAATTCTATCGTGTGGTAGTCTACTCTTTCCTCATATTAATTATTCTGAAATACTCAATAAATATTTCCAAGGTAGAATGATATGAAAGAAATGAAATCAATAAAACCTTTCTCCTACTCTGTTCAAATGACATGATCAAATAATTTTCACGAACTCTCTCCTACACCAGTGAAAATCTACAAGACTAATATACAGACATCAAGGTATGAAATTATATTGTTGAAATTTTCCAGTGGTTTTTCTAGCCTTCAAGAATATACTTTAACTCCTTTTAATATGTTGAGAACTGAAGAAAAATGTTGACGTACACATACTTTATGGTAATTTTAAATTAAATATAATGATTAAGTATATGAATAAAATTATGAATAAAACTGATGTCTTAGAGAACATTACTTTCATATTCTTTACTGAAAATTTATCTTATATTTGCAATCTACAATTAATTTAAATACCCCAAATTAATTACCTCAATCAAGGAATTGCTGGAAGAAGGTAACAATTTAAGTACATATGGTTTTAAACAAAATATTCTTTCTTAAAAATGAGCTTCATATTTCATAAAAGGACCACTCTTTAAGTATGATAGCTAATATAGCATTGCAGAAGACAAAGATGAAAGAAAAATCATGCTTATTTATGGTATTCATAGACTTCATATGCCAAGCACTCTGGTCTCCCACTTCCTGGTTTTATGATCTTGGGTCATCCAACATCTCTGAATCTTTTCTCCTTAATGGTAAAATATTAGTAATAATTGCCCATAATTTCCTGAGTTATATTGAGAAATAAATGGCATACTGTAAATGCTCTATAGATAGCAAATCCCCATGAAAATATACACTAAAATTCTAACTATGTAGTTACATGTAGGCATGTGATTAGTAACTATTAGAAATGTCATTTTCAACTATAAAAGACAACCAATATAGAAATAATTGTACATATATTTATTATGGGCCATTGCAATTGTTGATAGTTCTTAAGCTGCTTAAATGGTGCTTAATACCCAGTTAGTAAGCCAAGTAAACTCAGTTTCTGACTTAAATGGACTGTGAATGAAGGTATAAAGAATGGTTTCACTTACACATTTAAATAATTGCAGGACTTCAGTTGGATGGAAAATACTTTGGGCTCATTAATAAGGACTGGTTCAAATAACATTATGAAAGTATCCCTGAAACACTAAGTTTGATTTAGTTTTTTCCCAAGCACACATCACCCTGGTCTGCTGAAGTGTGATCGTGCTCTAGAGAGTTTGAAAAGGAGGCTACAACATGGATAGGAGAGAAGACTGAGAGGGCTGGGGAGATTTTCTACCTCTCTATCCTCTAATCTTTGAAGCTGTAAGCTATTTACCATCTATAGGCTCAGCTTTGTTGTGGACTATGGAGAAAATCCTGACTATAGTATCCTGAGCAGTTCCATTCATGGCTGAGCTTCCAGTCAGAGTGGCTGCTAGACCTATCCTGAACCAGGATTGCATACCCAGAATCTGGGTCTTTGTCTTCTCTTGCAGATAGTAAGTGTCCCTTATACCACCTCCAAAAGTGTCTGTTCAACACCCTGCCAGACTAATCACTGGTGCCCATGGAGCCTGTGTATCCTCCTAGTATCATGGTCAGGGTTACCTGTAGATATGAAGGAGTGAGATTTAATTGGCAGACTGTTTTGGGAAAGGAGTTCACCAGATCACCAGGTCCTCTTTGCAAATATGTGATGGGAAATATTTGTGTATATGACTCTGTGCCTATAACATTGTCATTTACAATTTACCATTTATGATGTGACATATCTATTTTTTATACTATTATATTGTTCTGCTTATCACTAAAATTATGGGATTACTTTTTGTCTTGTGTCAAAGATAATTCTAGGTGTTTAAACCTTCACATCAGGCATTCCATATGTAAGCATACATATGTGTGTTTTGTATGTCATTATATTCATGCGTACGTAGTTATTCCTTTTTAGTTGCATAATGGGAAGAACTTGAAAACTAGAGTCAACCTGCTTTGAATATAATTGTTGGCTTTGCCACTATCAAGTGGTTTTACTTGGGCCTCTCAGAGACTCAATTTTCTCACCTTTAAAATGAGCATAATGCTATCTACCTCCAAAGGTAGTGACAATCTTGTGCCCCAAACACCAAAGGTCACACACAGAAGATGGTCAATACATGTGAATTGTGGTCCTTCTGTCCACAACAATGAAAATGGACAGTGTATGGATAGGTCCTGAGGAGGTTTTTGTGGCGGTCTCATCTCTTGTCACAAAGAAAGGGATTTTCAGTACTAATCAGAAGCAACTAATTTAGGCCATGAAGACACATGAAAAACATTTAGTACAGGGAATTCACTAAGGAAACTTTTATTCAGTACTAACTCTCATCTGTCAAAATATCATCAAAAAGAGAGAAATTCTGGTATTAGTTAAGGATGGGGACTGGATTTAGGGAATGGGGTCAATCATTTCTAGGGAAAGGCAAAGATATTCTGATTATTTAACCTGTGGTATTTTTAGTGTTATAGTTTGGATATGAGTTGTACCCCAAATGCTCACATGTGAGACAATGCAAGAAGTTTCAGAGAAGGAATGATGGGGCTGTAAGAGTCTTAATCAGTGAATTAATCCCCCGATAGGAATTAACTGAGCAGTAACTGTAGACGGGTAGGGGATGACTGGAGGAGGTGGGTCATTGGGAGTTTGCCTTTGGGGTATATATTTGATGAGCTGAGTTTCGTCTATCTCTGCTTCCTGGTGTGATGTCTTGAGCTGCTTTCCTGCTATGATGTTCTTCCTCACCCCAGGGCCTAAGGAATGGAGCCAGCTGTCTATGAACTGAAACCATGAGCCCAAAACAAACTTTTCCTCCTTTAATTTTGTTCTTGTCCGGTCTTTTGGTCACAGCAGTGAAAAACCTGACTAAAATATGTGGGATATTTTTGAGTTAACAAATGTAACATTGTTTTTAAAAAGAACTCTCCTCTCTGGCTTATATCTGTGTGTTCTACTTAAAAGACCAGACTTTAGTTGCACAGACGAAGAGCTAATAATCTTCTTTGAGTTTTGGGTTAAAACTGTGGGATCCATTTTCCCTCCAGTGCTGGACCTGGAACTTTGTTCTTGTGCCTACTCAACTAAAGGCCATGGGGCCAAGTCTCCCTGTTCTGCTCTCTTTCAGTAAATATAAACACAGGTCTGTGACTGGAGGTACTGAACACATCTGACCAGAATGTTTCACATCAGTTGTCAAAATGTTCTCCTTGACTTGAAGTCACCCAGTAAAGAGACTGCATCCAAACATCCACTCCATGAGGAAAGTAGGGACCATAATGGTTTTGTTCACCAAGATTCTACTCAAATGTCTTAAGGTGAGGACATTCAGATATGGTCCTGGTGGAGTGGCAACCAGAGTCCTTAGCAACTGCAAGGCTCAAAGCAACAGTGGCCCAAACCAGAGTAGTGAGAGCTGCCCATCTCTCCTTATAAAAACCTGCCTTCACAACATGTTCATCCAAAGTATATAGCATTGGAGAATCCTCAGAGCGACCCAGAAAGGTTGAAAGATGAAGTCAATAAAATTTTACAAATAGAGAGCAAAGATGTACTAAAGGTCACAAAACCAGCGAAAACCTGGTTGAGTCTGGAAATGGGTTCTGGGTTTCCATAGTTAATACCTTGGAATGGAAAAAAATAAGTATCTTTAAAAATAAGGGAGAGGGGTGGGAGATATAAAATACAAAATTTTGCCTTTTATATCTGGCAGAGTATGTGACAGAAGGAATTGATACTTATAGAATTTTATATATTAATATTCATTAAATATTTCTGGAGTTCTTACTATACTTAAGGAATTGTTTTCAGCACACAAGTACAAACATACACTCTCAGGGTGTAAACATTTTAGTCAAAGGAAATAAGACATTTCTAATACAATTTAAAAATTGTGCTAGAAGTGCTCTATTTTCATAATGAATTCTGGATTTACTCACCCAGAATCTTAATAGACCTCTGACACCCCCGCAGCTATAAAGAAGGAGGCAAATGAGTCGAGAACATCATTGAAGCTTTATTGGTGAGCCCAGGTCTGAGCTGGACTTGGACGGATGCATGGGTGGACTGAATTCAGATCCTCAGCATGAGAGAAAAACCAAACCCTAAGCACTAAAGACATTATTTCAGGAATTGTCAGCACAGAGGGTGAATATACATATATTTATCATTAGAAGACCACAGTTTTGTCACAAAATTGTTATTAGTCTCAAAAAAAATATTCAAAAGAAATTTTATGGGGCTGAGGGTGTAGAATATGTACTTGGCATGCACAAGACTCTGGATTCAATCCCAGCATCAAAACCCAAAAAGCAAGAACTTTCTTTCCATAATATATTGCTTTACCTGTTATATCACATACATGGAATTCTCTTTCCAGTTCTACATCATAGAGAAGTTTTCTAAAATGTGATCACTGATTATAAAAATAACATAGTTATGGCTAGAATTCATAGACAAAAAAAGTTATTGTATATATGTATAAGTATATACATGAAATTATTGATTTAGCTAAGTTTATTATATTTAAATTAATTGTTTTTTGCTTTGTAGGTTCAGGTAAGGTCAAATAGCCATATCATTTGTTGCACATTGATTCACACCTCACCAAGATTAATGAGCAGAAACCACTTGAATTGAATTATATCATAATGTAACCAGAAATATTAGAATAACTGTTACATAATCACATTCATTCTTTATCACAAATTTATCTTGGATTTTTCTTCTTTTCCTCTAAGTCATTTTAACTGTGATAAGTTATTGGTTACTGAACTAATAAATAGGAAACATATTTAAATAGTTAACCTTTTTAAGTAATGCCCGTTTATGACATTTTCTCATATGATGTATTTAACTATGATGTTAGCATGTCTGTAGAAAGAAAAGGAAATGCTGAATAATTGTCATTAGATAATTTGGGTTCCAAATCCAAATTATATATTTGAAGGTGACATTTAAACTTTAACCATCTAATTATTTCATTCCTTCAATTACTTTTCATGTATGAATTTAAGGTAGAAAAAAAGCAGAAAAAAAATCACTTAAGTACTTTTATCAAAAATTTAGACTTTTTTCTTTTGTTTTCTTTTACCACTCAGTAGCATTTTACCACTGGGCTACATCCCCAGTTCTTTTTACTTTTTTTTTTTTTTTTTTTTCTGAGACAGGATCTGGCTTAGTTGCTGAGGGTCTTGCTAAGCTGTTCGGGGGGCCTCGAACTTACGAGTTCACAAACTGAGTTGCTGGGCTTACCAATGTGTGCTACCACATGGAGGAAAATGATTTGTTTTCTCAATGAAATGTGCACTAGTTGTTGCAATTTTCATCTTCTTACTGTCAGAGTGATGAAAAAAATCATATTAAATTCCCGGTGACTTTGGTGTGGCCAGACTAGCTGAATATCTTTCAATGAACCATCCTAATTTCTATCTCCAAAATACATTATAGCCAACCCTTGGTATCTACAGGGCATTGCTATGAACACCCACTGCTGCACAAGAACACCAAAATCCACCCACCAATGCTTAAGACCCTTTTATAAAATGGTGTACTATTTACACGTAACCTATGTAATCCTTCAGGATACTTTAAATCATCTCTAGATGACTTATAATACCTAATACCTTGTAAATACTATTTAAATAATTGTACTCTATTGTTTAGTGAATAAGGACAAGGAAAAAGTCTGTACATGTTCAGGACAGATGCAATTTTTGTCTAAATATTTTTGATGTACAGTAGATTCAATCTGCAGATGTAAAACCCACAAATACAAAGGGCTATTTGTAGGATAAATTAAGATATTTACAATCAAGTTAATTTAGCTTGGTTACATAGCTTAATATTATTTGTTTATTTAGATATTGCTTTATTTATTAAAGTATTTAGATATCGTGAGGTTCTCATGAGCAGCTACATAAATAAGCTTTATGTTTATGGCTGTTTTCCTGGCCATGAAATGTTTTGGTTGATCTTTCAATTTAGGCTGGTTTCCTGTTCTTTCTTGATTTCCTACCATCCTTTGAACCTGCCCTGATAATGCATACTCCCAGGCTTCCCGCTCTTGTGTTTTTTCCATCAATAGGGGTACACCTGGTCTGTTCTCACATTTGTTTTCATGCTATAGCAAGACAGAGCCATTCATGGCAAATCAATGCTATAAAAAATATAGACTGTTATAAAAGTTTCTTTGCAAATAGCTGTTTAACACCACAAAGAAGTTAGGTTAAAATTGTTTCAAAGTCTAAAATTAGTTACATTTTAAGCTAACTGCATATGCTTTTATTGTCTCTGATCTAAAATATAATCCCAGGAGGTTGTGAAAAGCATGCAAATTACAGAAAGCTAATTTGCTCCAACAGCGTTGCCTCCCATGCAGTTGGGAGGTCTATTAGAAATAGAGTATTCTCTGTTATTTGCATATTAATAGCACCTGCTGAAATACTTTGGGATTTACTTCCACTGCCAGCAGAGGGACAGAACTAAAATATATAAAATTCCCTTCATCTCACTATGTTAGGCTCTAAAACATTCAGGATGGACTAAGAATTCTGTCATTTTGCATATGGTATCTGAATAGATTTTTCTTCAGGATAAACTGCCACTTGTTTAAAAGACAGCAAACAAGGTGACCACAAGTCTTCCAACGAAAGTTTCTCCTTCTCCCTAAAGAAAACAAAACTAGTCTTTCAAAATGCACTGAATAAGAACATTGTTCCTTAATGCTTTTTCTCTGAGCAACTATAAAATTTAGCAAAGGAAACCCAGATACACTGATATAAAATAATATTGCAAACACTTAGATTATCAGACTGTAAATGTTAGTTTTTCATAAACAATTAAAAATAGTTTTCCAGGAGCAACTTTAAGATTTTTTTCCAAAATCATCTTTAGTTTTTCTTTTGATCATGAATTTCTTTCTTGCTTCTTTTTCTCCAATTCAAAATGAAAAGAGGTCTTATAGAACTCTAGAGTTTATGGTATTTTGAAAAGTAAGGATGGCTGTTTCTTTTCTTTAGAGAAGATTTTTAAAAATGCTTTTGGTTTCTATGTCTTACTTTTAGAATATAAGATTATCAAAAAAGAAAAAAAATTCAAATGACTACCAAAAAAGAAAAGTTCAAATGCTACACTCTAAAGATGATATCGATGAAAATGAAACTAATCAAACACACCCATACTTTCCGACTTCTATGCTTTTCTTCTGTTATTAAATCTAAGTAAAAAATCCTCCACATCTTATCCACTTAATGCAGCTATATCTACCTATTACTCAGACCTTCTTTCAAAGTTTGACTTGGAAGAAATAACTGGATAATTTAGACAAAAGTGAAATACAAGGAAAGTGTTTACGGATAAGCAAGTACAAAGAGATTTTCAAAGTGTGACATTAGACCTTGCAAATTGAATTAATTCCTTTATTTTGTAACCATGTAATGATAATTAATATGTTAGCTTTTTCTTGCTATAACAAAACACCTGAGATAATAACCTTAAAAAGGAAAAAAAAATGTTTATTTTGGCTCACAGTTTTAGTAGCTTCAATCCATGGTCAGTTGACCCTATTGCTTTGAACCCGTGATGAGATAACATATCATGACAGAATTCTCTAATAGTAGAAACTCATTCATTTCGTGGCAAGGAATGAAAAAGAAAAAGGAAAACACCAAGGTCCTACAATTCCCTTCTAGGACGCACCTCCAAGGACTGGAAGACCTCCCAGTAGGTCTCACCTCTTAAAGGCTCTACCACCTCCTAATAGCACCAGAGGCTGAGTACCAAGCATTAAACACCTGGACTTTGAGAAACACATATCCAAAGCACAGCAATAAACTAGCATTTAATACATGCTGGCACTGTTTCATGTTAAAGATAATTCACCAAAACTTTATTATATTCCTATATGGCAGGCATGGTTATCATTATTTCCTCCTATTTACAAGTGAGGAAACACAATAACTGAGAGAGTGAGATCATAGAAAGCCATGCAGTTACCAAACAGTGCAGCAAGAATCCAAACCCATATGGACCATCTTCCTTCATATTCTTACCTCATCCTCTATAGAACAATTTTGTCTTAATGGTAACAGCTCCCATATTGTCACAGAGGCACTGTTATAGAAATTCATCAGGATTACTGTGATTTTTCCAAGGTGATATGAATGTAAAAACGTTTTTCTTCATATAGCTTCAGAACTGAGCCTTGTGATTGGTTAGTTGAAATGCACTTAAGTTGACTTAAACCCATTCACCTTTGATTAGCCCCAGTGCTGGGTTGGAGAAATGGCAGCTTGACACAAATGATGTTGATGGTGTAGTACTCCATTTGGACAAAGATCACTCTTTAATCAAAATTATCTTTTAGAAAGAATAGTCACAAACTTCTTGGCAAAGGGACAAAAGTCTCTGATCTTCCCAAATCTCTGAGGGAGTAGAATTTTTCTTTCACTTAGAAATGGACTCATACTCGATCCAAGATGGCAGACTATATGGTGGCCATGTGGTGAGTATCTCCCACGGGGTGAAGCTGGCCCAGGCCGCAGGCCCGGACAGGGGCAGCTTCTCAGAGCAGGGCAGGGCAGCAAGAGTCTTCCCAAAGCAACCCTGCTCTCTCCGGCAGTAGGCTCGATCCACAGCCAGCTTCTAGGAGCAGGCCCACCCAGTGAGAGCTTTTCTGCACAGAGCCAACCCCAAGCCCTAAACCCAGTGGTGGGTCCCGGCCTGCAGGCAGCTTCTGCAACCAGGGCAGGGAAGCGAGAGACTTCCCCAAGCACCCTGCTCCCTCTCACTGCAGGCTCCATCCACAGCCAGCATCTTGGAGCAGGCCCGCCCATTGAGAGCTTTTCGCACAGAGCCAACCCCAAGCCCTGAACCCAGCAGTGGGCCCCAGCCCACAGGTGGCTTCTGGGACCAAGGCAGGTCAGGGAGAGGCTTTCCCCGAGCAGCCTGGCTCCCTCAGGCTATAGCCAGCTTCTAGGAGCAAGACACCCAGTGAGAGAATTTCCATGCAGAACCAGCCCCCAGCCCAGAACCCAGTAGTGGACTAGGGGCAGCTTTCTTTGGAAGCACTGCATTATCAAGTTCCTCCAAGACTTCAGGCTACTGAAGGCTGGGAGGTTATATACTGGAAATCTACTGGGACACTAGAGCCAATAGAGGAAATCTCAGTCCCACTGATATCCGACCAATATGAGAAAACAAGGGAAGAAAATGTCCCAAACAAACCTAGATACTATATCAATAAAACCCAATGACAGCACGGCAGAAGAAATGTCAGAAAGGGAGTTCAGAATGTACATAATTAAAACAATCAGGGAAGCAAATGAGGAGATGAAAGAGCAAATGCAGGCATTGAAGGAAGAGATGAAAGAGCAAATGCAAGCATTAAATGATCGCACCAATAAACAGTTAAAAGAGCAAATATGGGAAGCAAAACATCATTTCAATAAAGAGTTCGAGATACTGAAAAAAAAAAAAAACAGAAATCCTTGAAATGACGCAAAAAATAAAAAGTTAAAAACTCCATAGAAAGCATAACCAATAGGATAGAACACCTGGAAGACAGAACCTCAGACACTGAAGACAAAATATTTAATCTTGAAAACAAAATTGACAAACAAAAGATGGTAAGAAATCATGAACAGAAACTACAAGAATTGTGGGATATCATGAAAAGGCCAAATTTAAGAATTATTGGGACTGAGGAAGGCATAGACTAACAAACCAAAGAAATGAATGATCTATTCAATGAAATAATATCAGAAAATTTCCCAGATCTGAAGAATGAAATGGAAAACCAGGTACAAGAGGCTTATAGGACTCCAAATATACAAATATACAACAGACCCACACCAAGGCACATTATTATGAAAATACCTAACATACAAAATAAAGACAGAATTTTAAAGGCTGCGCAAGAAAAGAATCAAATTACATTCAGGGGGAAACCAGTAAGAATAACAGCAGATTTTTCAATCCAGACCCTAAAAGCTAGAAGGGCCTGGAACAACATTTACCAAGCCCTGAAAGAAAATGGATGCCAACCAAGAATCTTATACCTGGCAAAACTTACTTTAAGATTTGATGATGAAATAAAATCCTTCCATGATAAACAAAAGCTAAAAGAATTTACAAAAAGAAAGCCAGCATTACAGAACATTCTCAGCAATATATTCCATGAGGAAGAGATGAAAAACAATGATGCAAAACAGCAATGGGAGGAACTAGCCTAAAGGAATAGCCAAATAAAGGAGAAACCAAATCATGTCAAAAAACAAAAATGAGTCAAATGACTGGAAATACAAATCATATCAAAATAATACACGTGAATGTTAATGGCCTGAACTCATCAATCAAAAGACATAGACTGGCAGATTGGATTAAAAAGAAAAATCCAACAATATGCTGCCTGCAAGAGACTCATCTCATAGAAAGAGATACCCATAGACTAAAGGTGAAAGGATGGGAAAAAACATACCATGCACATGGACTCAGCAAAAAACCTGGAGTATCCATCCTCATTTCAGATAATGTGGACTTCAAGCCAAAACTAGTCAGAAGGGATAAAGAAGGACATTATATACTGCTTAAGGGAAGCATAAATCAGCAACACATAACAATCATAAATATCTATGCCCCGAACATTGGCTCATCCATGTATGTCAAACAAATCCTTCTCACTTACAGAAATCAAATAGACCACAACACAAAAACACTAGGTGATTTTAATGCACCTCTCTCACCACTGGATAGATCTTCCAAACAAAAATTGAATAAAGAAACCATAGATCTCAATAACACAATCAACAATTTAGACTTAACCGACATATATAGAATATACCATCCAACAAAGAACGAATATACTTTCTTCTCAGCAGCACATGGATCCTTCTATAAAATAGACCATATTTTATGCCACAAAGCTACTGTTAGCAAATACAAGAAGATAGAGATACTACCTTGTATTCTATCAGATCATAATGGATTGAAATTAGAAATAAATGACAGAATAAAAAACAGAAACTTCTACAATACCTGGAGATTAAATAATACATTATTATATGATGAATGGATAACAGAAGACATCAGGAGGGAAATAAAAAAATTCTTAGAAGTAAACCAGAACAAAGACACATCATATCAAAATCTCTGGGAAACGATGAAAGCAGTACTTAGAGAAAGATTTATTTCATGGGGCACATTCAACAAAAGAAGTAAAAAATCAACAAATAATGACTTAACACTACAGCTCAAAGCCTTGAAAAAGAAGAAGATCAACATCAAAAGTAGTAGAAGAAAGGAAATAATTAAAATCAGAGCTGAAATCAATGAAATTGAAACAAAAGAAGCAATTGAAAAATTAACAAAATAAAGAGTTAGTTCTTTGAAAAAATAAACAAAATTGATAAACCTTTAGCTACACTAACAAAGAGAAAGAGAGAGAATAATCAAATTACTAAAATTCGGAATGAACAAGGAAATATCACTACAGACCCAAGTGAAATACAAAACATAATTAGAAGCTATTTTGAAAATCTATACTCCAACAAAACAGAAAACCTCGAAGACATCAACAAGTTCTTAGAGACATATGAATTACCTAAACTGAACCAGGAGGACATACACAACTTAAATAAATCAATTTCAAGCAATGAAATAGAAGAGTCATCAAAAGCACACCAACAAAGAAAAGTCCCGGACCAGATGGGTTCTCAGCCGAGTTCTACAAAACCTTTAAAGAAGAGCTCATTCCAATACTCCTCAAAGCATTCCATGAAATAGAAGAGGAGGGAACCCTCCCAAACTCATTCTATGAAGCCAAAATCACCCTGATACCTAAACCAGAAAGAGACACATTGAGGAAAGAAAATTTCAGACCAATATCCTTAATGAACACTAACACAAAGATTCTCAACAAAATTTTAGCAAATTGCATACAAAAATATATTAAAAAATAGTGCACCACGATCAAGTGAGTTTTATCATCTGGAAATCAATAAATGTCATTCACCATATCAACAGACTTAAAGTCAAGAATCACATGATTATTTCAATAGATGCAGAAAAAGCATTCGATAAAATACAGCACCCCTTCATGCTCAAAACACTAGAAAAAATAGGGATAGTGGGAACATTCCTTAACATTGTAAAGGCCATCTACGCTAAGCCCATAGCCAATATCATTCTAAACGGTGGAAAAACTGAAAGCATTCCCCCTAAAAACTGGAACAAGGCAGGGATGCCCTCTTTCACCACTTCTATTCAACATTGTCCTTGAAACACTAGCCAGAGCAATTAGACAAACCAAAGAAATTAAACGGATATGAATTGGAAAAGAAGAACTCAAACTATCCCTGTTCGCTGATGACATGATTATATATTTAGAAGAACCCAGAAATTCCACCAGAAAACTTTTAGAACTCATAAGTGAATTCAGTAAAGTAGCAGGTTACAAGATCAATGCTCATAAATCCAATGCATTTTTATACATAAGTGATGAATCTTCAGAAAGAGAAGTTAGGAAAACTACCCCATTCACAATAGCATCGAAAAAAATAAAATACTTGAGAATCGATCTCACAAAAGATGTGAAAGACCTCTAGAATGAGAACTACAGAACACTAAAGAAAGAAATTAAAGAAAATCTTAGAAGACAGAAAGATCTCCCATGTTCTTGGATAGGCTGAATTAATATTGTCAAAATGGCCATACTACCAAAAGTGCTATACAGATTCAATGCAATTCCAATTAAAATCCCAATGACATACCTTACAAAAATAGAGCAAGCAATCATGAAATTCAACTGGAAGAATACGAAACCCAGAATAGCTAAAGCAATCCTCAGCTGAAAGAGCAAAGCAGGGGGTATCGCAATACCAGATCTTCAACTCTACTACAAAGCAATAGTAACAAAAACGGCATGGTGTTGGTACCAAAATAGACAGGTAGATCAATGGTACAGAATAGAGGACATGGACACAAACCCAAATAAATACAATTTTCTCATATTAGACAAAGGTGCCAAAAATATGCAATGGAGAAAAGAGAGCCTCTTCAACAAATGGTGCTGGGAAAACTGGAAATCCATATGCAACAGTATGAAATTAAACCCCTATCTCTCACCCTTCACAAAACTCAACTCCAAATGAATCAAGGACCTCAGAAGCAGACCAGAGACCCTGCATCTTATAGAAGAAAAAGTAGGACCAAACCTTGAACATGTCGGCTTAGGATCAGACTTCCTTAACAGGACTCCCATAGCACAAGAAATAAAAGCAAGTATCAACAACTGGGATAGATTCAAACTAAAAAGCTCTCTCTCAGCAAAGGAAACTATCAGTAATGTGAAGAGAGAGCCTACAGAGTGGGAGAAAATCTTTGCCACTCATACTTCAGATAGAGCACTAATTTCTAGAATATATAAAAAACTCAAAAAACTCTACACCAAGAATACAAATAATCCAATCAACAAATGGGCCAAGGAAATGAACAGACACTTCACAGAAGAATATCTACAAGCAAACAACAGATATATGAAAAAATGTTCGACATCTTTAGTAATAAGAAAAATGCAAATCAAAACTACCCTAAGATTCCATCTCACCCCAATTAGAATGGCGATTATCAAGAACACAAGCAACAATAGGTGTTTTGGCGAGGATGTGGGGAAAAAGGTACACTCATACATTGCTGG
Organism: Sciurus vulgaris; assembly: GCF_902686455.1. Taxonomy (NCBI): domain Eukaryota; kingdom Metazoa; phylum Chordata; class Mammalia; order Rodentia; family Sciuridae; genus Sciurus; species Sciurus vulgaris. The sequence goes on from NC_136475.1 coordinate 48,054,351, forward strand.
TGGGGTTGCAAATTAGTGCAGCCACTCTGGAAAGCAGTATGGAGATTCCTCAGAAAGCTTGGAATGGACCTACCATTTGACCCAGCTATCCCACTCTTTGGCCTATACCCAGAGGACTTAAAATCAGCATACTACAGAGAAACACCCACATCAATGGTCATAGCTGCTCAATTCACAATAGCCAGACTATGGACCAACCTAGATGTCCTTCAATTGATGAATGGATAAAGAAACTGTGGTATATATATATATATATGATGGAATATTACTCCGCCATAAAGAATGATAAAATTATGGCATTTGCAGGCAAATGGATGAAATTGGAGAATATCATGCTAAGTGAGATAAGCCAATCTCAAAAAAACCAAAGGAAGAATGATCTCGCTGATAACCTGATGATGACACATAATGGGGGGTGGGAGGGGTTAGTGTCAGTGTTAGGGTTAGGTGTAGGGTTAGGGTTAGGGAGGGTAGCAAGAATGGAGGAAGGAAGGACTGTACAGAGGGAAAAGGGGGTGGGGGTGGGGGGAAGTGAAAAAATAACAAAATGAATCAAACAACTTTACCCTATGTAAATTTATGATTACACAAATGGTATGCCTTTACTCCATGTACAAACAGAGAAACAACATGTAACCCATTTGTTTACAATTAAAAAAAAATGGACTCATTCTCAGTACTGCAATTTTGCTTTTTTGTTTTTTCTTTGTTTTGGTTTGGTTTTTACTTTATGTTTTTGGCAGTACTGGGGATTGAGCCCATGGGCTTTCCAACACTGAGTGTCATTCCCAGCCCTCTTTTTTTTAAATTTTTGTTTTGAGAAAGGGTCTCACTAAGTTGCTGAGGCCAGCCTCAATCTTGCAATCCTCTTGCCTCAACCTCTTGCGTAGCTGGGATTACAGGTATATCCCACCATGTCTGGATGCACTTTTTATTTTTTTAGTTTTTATTTATTTATTTTAAAAAAATTTGGCACCATGGATTGAACCCAGGAGCCCTTAACCACTTAGCCACACCCCCAGTCCTTTTTTATATTTTATTTAGAGACAGGGTCTTGCTGAGTTGCTTAGGACCTCACTAAATTGCTAAGGCAGGCTTTGAACTCTTAATCCTCCTGCCTCAGCTTCCTGAGTGGCAGGGATTACAGGTATGTGCCACCATCCCTGGCTGCAATTTTGGTTTTAACACTATTGGTTTTCCAGCTTAAAGCAGACAGAGCAGCATGCTTGCTGAGATGGGGTAGCAGCATTCTTTGGGTTATATACTTGCAGCTATTGTAATGAACTCCCGCATTTCATTGTCTCAAATGTACCTTTTAATCGGATGAAGGTCAGTGTTGTGTTTTTGTCTGTATGCTCTCTACCACAGGGCCTGTTAGGGACAGGCTCCCTTTACCTTATGACTCCACTGTCTTCTAAAGTGCTGGTGTCTTCTGCTGGACTGTCCACATCCAACTGGTTTATACCATACAGAGACAGTGATGGGTCTCCTGAATGGGATGGAGTTAGTAGAGGCCCAGAAGTCACGTGTGTCACGTCTGTCCACATTCCATTTTGCAACACTCAGTCAAAGGCCATTGCTAACTGCAAGGAAGGCTGAGGCGTGTTCTCTAATTATTTTGCCCAGGAAGAAAGGAAACACGGTACACATAATAATCTTCACTGAGGGTGCCTCTGGAGCCGTGTTTTTGATAGCAAAGATAGGATTGCTAACTGTAAAGCATAAGTCAGCAAGACAACTCTATGAGGGTCTGGCTAGGACATATGTTATGATTTGGGGGCTCATGATCTCTGAGTCTCTGCCAAATATTCCTGTTACTATTGTTTAAAAACTCTTTAAGTGTAAAGTCATTCTTAGCTCAAGAATCTAGAGAACTGACTGCTGGTCAGACATGGGCTGAGAGGTGCAATGTTCATCTTTGCTCTAGAGGAGACAGGTTGGCTTATATGTGTTGTTAGTACAATGGTGGATGTTCACCAGGCTCATAAAAATAACTCAATTTCAAAGTTAAGAAAGCCTTTGCAAATCACCTTAATCAAACATAGTGTAGAAGTGATGGTGTGGATGTGGCTCATTGCCCAAGGGTTCATGTGTTGGGAGCTAGATCCCCAATGTGAGGATGTTAGAAGGTAGAAGAACTTTTAGAAGATGGATACTTGTGGGAGACACTCAGGTCATTGAGACCACTGCCCTTAGAAAGGATTAAGGTAGTTCTCATGGGACCTCAAGTTAGTTCTCAAAAGAGGTGTTGTTACATGAGTGAACCTGACCCCCATGTTACTTTGCCTTTCTGTCTTGCCATGGTTTCTCTCTTCCATATGTTCTCCTGCTGTTGGGATGCCATCTGCATGAGGTCCTCACATGGTTGAGCCAATGCCAAAGCTGTGTCTCCAGAACTCTAAGCTAAATAAATCTCTTTTGTTTATAAGTTATCCAACCTCAGTATTTTGCTGTAGTAACAGAAAATGGACTAACCTATGTATGTGGGGAAACCAAAACTCAGTAAATTAAAGTCAACTAAATAAACCAATTTTGTCTTTTTGCAAAGAAGATAAATATCATGATTATTATACATTGATATTTTGGAATGGTTTATTGAAATTAAATTTTTACAGGGGGAAGAAAGATACTCTTAATACAGTCACTGGAGCAATTATTATTAGTAGTATAACTATGCATGAATACCAGCTGCTCTAACACGTGAATAAGTCAACTATAAAATTTAAAAGTCATTTGGAGGGGAAAAAAAAAGATTGGTAGCACAAAAGAAAAATACCAGGGAAATTAAATATTACAAGAAAAAAAGGAAAATTTTAGGAATATTCAGGTCTCTCCAATAATACACATTTTAAGTTCAATAGAAATGGAAGGAAACAGAGAGAAATGTTTGTAGACTTGGGTACATAAAAATGGAAAATTTTGCACCCTGAAAATAAAGCGTAAACAAAAAAATCAAGTTATTTGGAATACATAAGTTAAAGGATTAGTATAAGTTGTCAAAGAAATTAAAGAAGAAAGTCTAATAAAATATGGAGCAAAATGTATAGTTTGCCAAGCATAAAGATTATCTACAACCAGGTGTGAAAGAAATATCCAGTCCCCCTGATTTACAAAAAATCAAATGTTGATAGGAACAATCTAACAATTTGGCCCATCAGCACTAAGAGAACTCCAAAGGCTCTGTGCTAGTCCATTCAGGCTGCTCTGTAAACATCATAAACTGGGTGGCAGATAAATAACAGAAACTTATTTTTTACAGTTTTAGAAACTGGAAGGTCCGAGATCAATGTGTTGTCAGGTTCAGTGTCTGGAAGGGGCCCATTCCTCATGGAGGGCGGCTTCTCGCTCATGTGGTAGAGGAACAAGGAGCTCCCTAGGGCCTCTTTAATGAGGACGCTAATCCCATTCAGGAGGGCTCTGTCCTGCCTCTCCCACTTACCTCCTAAGGTCCCAGCGCTACATACCATTGCGTTGGCCTTATGCATCGCCACATGAACACAGGGACTGGGGGCTAAGGACACAAGCCCTGAGGCCATGGCCACATCCTCCACAGGATGACTCAAGCCACTTGACTGGCTTTTACCTGGTTCGAGATTTCACACCCAGTCTCCCAATGGGGATCCAAACTCCTCAGTCTTCTTCAGTCTCCTCAACTCCTGCTCTTCTCACAGCATATTTCTCCCCCTGATCCATCATTAGGAAAAGCACAGCTAGAAAGGGCCATCTCATCCTCAATGCCATTTCCCCTTCTGCCTGAGCCAAGGGGACCAGAGGCAGGACTACAGCTATGAGCGTCATCTTCTCATCCTCCAGGATGCAGGAGGTGATTTCTGTGACTTTACCATATTCGTAATGCCTTTGAACAAATACGTGAAGGAAGGGATTTCTAGTAGCTTCTATCTAGATTTAGATAGTAACCTCCTCTGAAAGAGGCTCTTGTCTTTTGTTTCTCCAGAAAGATAGAAAGATAAGAAAGAAAGAAAGAAAGAAAGAAAGAAAGAAAGAAAGAAAGAAAGAAAGAGAGATGATAGATACATTGATAGATGATTGATAGATAAATGATTGATAGATGATAGAGATAGATCATAGATACATTGATGACAGATGATAGATAGATAGATAGATAGATAGATAGATAGATAGATAGATAGATGATTGATTCTAAGGGATTTAGTTCTTCCTAGTGGTATGCTTGATGAACCCCTGTAGATTTACCAAATCTTAAATCTGGAAGAAATTCCAGTTCATCTCTGACAATGGTTCTCAAATGTATGCATAAGAATTTTCTGGGGCTAGAAAAACAAGCTGTGGCACATTAAGACAATGGAATATCATTCAGTGCTAAAAAGCTTTGAAAAGACTTAGAGGAAACTTCAATGCCTGCTACTAAGTGAAAGAAACCAGTCTAAAAAGGCTAAATACTACATAACTCTAACTACATAACATTCTGGAAAAGGCATAACAAGAACAATAAAAAAACCAGTGATTGTCATGAGTTCTGGAGTGGGGAGGGTAAATAAGTGGAACTCAGGATTTTAAGTCAGTGAAACTCTTCTGAATGACACTACTGTGGTAGGTACAAGTCATTATAAATTTATTCAAACCCAGAGGATCTATAGCACCAAGAGTGAATCTTAATATAAACTATGGGCTGCAGGTTTGGTGGCATACACCTCTAATATAAGTCACTCAGGAAGCTGTGGTAGGGGGATCTCAAATTCAGGTCAGCCTGGACAACTTAGGGAGACCCTATCTCAAAATAAAATATAAAAGGGACTAGAGATGTGGCTCAGTGGTAGAGTACCCTGGGTTCAATCCCTAGCACCAAAACCAAAAGCAAACAACAACAAAATAACTCTAGACTGGAAGGATGACAATGTATCAGTTAGGTGCAGCAACTTTAACAACCGAGGATCCTGCTCTGGGGAACAAAGGCATGTGGAAGGAAGGCAGTGTAAGCCCAGAGACACTGCAAAGCTTGGAGAGTTTATACTAGACTTTCTGTCATTTTTTCTGTGAACCAAAACTGCTCTAAAAAAATAAAATCTACTTAAAAAAACATCCTCTGAGGGACTTATTAAAATTGCAAATTCCTGGCACCTACCCCAGTATAATACATCAGAATCTCTGAAGATGAATCCTCAGAAGTTCTTCATCGGACAAGCTTTCCATGTGCTTCAGGGTGGGGTTCTTAAACCTTTTTTTTTTTTTTTTTAACTGGAGATTGAACTCAGGGGTACTTAACCACTGAGTCATATCCCCAACCCATTTTTATGTTTTTATTTAGAGGAGGGGTCTTGATAAGTTGCTTAGGATCTCACTGAGTTGCTGAGGCTGTCCTTGAACTTGCGATCCTCCTGCCTCAGCCTTCCAAGTCGCAAGAATTACAGGCATGCACCACCATGCCGGGCTCTTACATCTCTTCCAAAGGACATTTGTGGGTGAGGAGGTTGAGGTCCACAGCCAGACTGTGCTAACAGATGACTCAGAGGGCAAAATTCTGGCAGGAGACCAACAGTGTGGGTCCTCACTGGTGAATTCCCCAATTCCCCACCACTAACTCTATTTTTTTTTGACTTATTTCCACCTCTTTCTTTGGGCTTTTAAACTCCCACCTTCGTTTGCTTGTTTCTCAGTCCTATATGTGACGCTCCCTTTTCCAGAGCATCATGCACTTCAACGTGCAGAGTCAGAGGTGACCTTTCAGGTGGGAGGGTCTCTCTGTGCTTGGGGTCACTAAGCTCCTCTGTACTGATGAGCCTTGCCTGCGTTTCCTGGAGCACACAGCACGTGGTCCTTAATAGCCAAAGACTTCTCACCCGGAGAATCCTGTGCCCACACAAGCAGGCTTCCCGAGCTGGCACATTTCTATCCGGCAGCCATGAGAAGCTGGCAATTTTTATTTATTGTCTGCAGTTCATGGCAGCCTGTATTTCACCACCTGCACATCTAAAAAAGAAGGGGAAGAAAAGCACACCAATATTCTCAAAATGTTTATATTCAAGGAGTGTGTATTTCAGAGAGGGGAGGTCGGGATGCGTGTATTTTTATTGTGTGTGAAAGAATCCTTAGTGGCGGTGCAGCTGGAAAAATAATGGAAGCACAGGGTACTGTCTTTTGTGACAAAGTTTCCTCTGGTAAGTTACAATTATAACGTAGAAAATGATACCTTAGACGGCAACTAATTTGTGAATCCTGGGAAATGCTGTTCAATGATTCCTCATCAGGATGGCGGAACCTGATCTGTAAAAATTTGAGCCTCAGCGGGAGGCTGTTTGCAAAGAGTGATTTGCATTTCAATTGTAAGTCCAGCACAACCTTTAAATCTGGCTGCCACACTCCCACAGTGGAATTTTTCTTCTTCTTCATCTTCTTTTTTTTTTTTTTTCCTCCTTCCTGGTGTACTTAAAACAGAAAAATGAATGTGACCATACATCAGTTCCACCACCACGGACAATAAGATGTAGATCGCTACAAGGAAGAAAAAGTGATACTGATGGTTAGATTTTCCCGATGAGCAATGACGGCTCATTTTTACCATTGCAGAGGATGCTGTCCCCACACCATGCCTTGGTCCACAAGTACCACATCTCTTTCCTCTTTTTTTTTTTTTCTATGAAATTTCAAACAGCAAATTTGATTTTGCTTGATGAAGAAAAGAGTGAAACACACAGAAGCAAACCAGCAAAACCAAAGACAGCAATATATTAGAATCAGGGTCCACTGAGGCCGTCACTGCTGGGCTGCTAGTGCCCCTCCTCTCCCGTCTAGATGGCTTTGCCAGTGGTCGGCCAGCCGTCATATCTGATGCGCGCGTGACCATCTCAGCGCTCATCGGACACACTCAACCTCTCAGATGACCACTCGCCCTTTCTTGAAATATGTTGGATGTTGCTTTTCCACTTGTGGAACTGTGCACTCTGAGGCTTCTCGTGGATTCTTGAGCTCTTTCTTATTCCTTTACGTACTCCTTCTCTGCTGATTTCTAAATGTTGGCATCTGTGTTGGGCCTGTTGTCAACAGGATGTACTTTGCTGCTTGAGCTCTTTTATCCAGTCCCCCGGCTTTATATATCTTTTATACTCCATCAGACCCCTGTGTCCATCTTCAGTCCAACCTTTTCCCAGATCTCCAATGGAATCACCCTCTAGACCCCACTGTTGACCTCCTCACACATCCGCTTCTTCTCCAGTTTTTCCCACCATAGTTTAGCTGCATCAGGGTGATGGGTGATGGGAGGAAGGCCAGATCAGTGAGAGAAATACTTAAAAATCTCTGGTTTCTTCCTTTCCACCATTTCCCACATCTAATAGCTGTTCCTATTCCTCTGGACTACTATTGTGTTTTGAGAGTTGTGTACCTTCTCTCCCTCTAGTTCTTCTTATGAGTCCTAAAATTATGTCAAACTCAACCCTACCCCAGGGCCTTTTCACACTCCAAGCACATTTCTTAGAATGCCCTTTCTCTGAATGGCTATCCTGTTTTCATAGGTTCTATCAAAAACTGGTATTTTTTTGCCTTTTTTTAAATCTTTTTTTAATTGTAAACAAATGGGATACATGTTGTTTCTCTGTTTGTACATGGAGTAAAGGCGTACCATTTATGTAATCATAAATTTACATTCAAAAACTGGTATTGAAGAGACAATTTCCTAAAAACATTATATTTAAAATAGCAGCCATTCCCTTTCCTTACCTGTTCCTGACACACTTATTCTGGTTTATTCTATGCTAGATGTATTATACCCAGACACTTTGTATTTATACAGCTATTCACTTGTATATTGCCCATTTTACATGCTAGGTTATCATGAGGGCAAGAACCTGGTTTATTTTGTTTTGTCACAAGAAACTAGCACTTAATATAACCCCTGACACATGATAGGGACTTAATAATTAGTCCTGTAATATTGAATGAATTTTAAAATGGTTTTGGTGTCTGTTCAACTTCTCTTACTTCATAATATCTTTGGAAAAACCAGTTTGTGTTCCATTTTAATTTAAGAAGGTTTCTTTCTTTCTTTCTTATCACTGGAAACTGGGGGTTCAACTCAGGGGTGCTCTACCATTGACCTTTTTATTTTGACACAGGGTCTAAACTGCCCAGGCTGGTCTGGAACTTGCAATCCTCCTGCTTCAGCTTCCCAAACTGCCGGGAATTACTGGTGTGTGCCATCACACCTGTCAAGAAGTTCTTGTTAATATTTGCCCAAAATTCTCATAACAATCATGGTTAATAAACTTAAATCCAAAATATACTTGCAACTTTTATTCTCCTCCATGACATCTCTGTCCTTTTTTTGTTTGTTTTGGATTGGTTTGGTTGTTGTTTATTTGTTTCGTACCTGGGATTGAACTGAGGGGTACTTAACCACTGAGCCACATCCGCAGTCCTTTTTAAAGTTTTTTATTTTGAGGCAGGGTCTTGCTAAGTTGCTTAGGGCCTCACTAAGTTGCTGAGGCTGGCTTTGAACTTGCCATCCTCCTGCCTCAGTCTCCAGAGCCACTGGGATCACAGGCATACACCACCACGCCCACCGTGAGGTCTCTAGTCTTTAATTCTTTATTCTAATCATTTTAGTTTTGTCTTCCAAGTGGAGTATTTTGGGTTCAATATTTGTTTTTGCAGAACATGACCATTCTTTGATAAAATTTAAATGTAATTATTTTATTATAGATGATACGTAATGTCTAACAGCTCAAATAAACACAAACTGGTTCCTAGATTACATCCCTGTGCAGAGACTGCCGGGGACCACTGGGATTCTGGTTTTGTTCTGTGGCCTCACTTCCCCCACCACCCGACCTGGCTGTGATTCCATTTTTCAACTTTTCTGTGTGTCTGCTTCTCACCACCCAGCCCTCTTCCATGTCTTCCCCAATGTTGATGCTTTTCACTTGCAGCTGCTGAAGCACTGGAGTTAGAAAACTACAAACTCAGGTGTATTAAATTTGTGTCCAGAGTAAAAGTTAATAATCTATGATCGAAGGCCTTTGCTCTGATTTGAGTGAAGGGACTTCAGGTGTTCAGCTTTTGTTTTGCTTAACTGCTCTTTCTTGGTGATCTTCTGAATGTCTGAGAGGCGATGCTAAGCAGGGTGTCCTTGTGTATGCATGTCCTAGTTCAGGTGCATGCTCTGTCATTAACACGCTGAATGGTTTTGAACTTGAACTTGTATCCCTGGGACCCCTGAGGGAGAAAGTTGTTCATCTGCCCTTGCCCCGATGGCGAGCCTCACTGGCCCTCGGCAGAATGGCCCGTGACTCAAAAAGACGCAGAACAGGTTCTGAGAGGAAAATTGCTTTCTCTTTGGCATCAAGTGATGTGAGGCATATGACGCTAGAGAAAGATTTCAATTAACATCTTCTCTCCAGAAGACAGACATTAAAGCTTCTTTCCATTGCCTCTCACAAAGGAAAAACGCCACCCGCAATAGGACCTCACATCTTCAGCTGCAGCCCGCTCGGGAGAAGGCGAGTCCACAGCTCTGTGATTGCGGTGCCCTGATTCTCAGGTGTCACCGTTTCCACTTGAGCCTGTACTCGGCAAAGCCCTTGGGGCACCAATCTTGTCCCTCCTCTGATAAATTCTACTTATTATACTGTGCTGTGTACACTCTCAGAGCTAGATAAATGAAGAGTAATAATAACTGTTATTTTTACACCAAGTGTTATCAAATCAGAAATCTGACACCTAGTAATTTAATATATATGTTTTTTCCACATACCTTTATTGCTGTTTGGCTAGATAGAAAATATGAGGAGATTGGAAACCAACTGTAAATATTTCTACAGCCTTAATGGCAAAGGCTCTTTCTTTTCTTTATTATCTTGCTCCACTTACTCCATCTTGTTTTTCAGGCTGCCTTCTGTCTCATTCTCTCCTTTCAATATTCCCTTATCCAGGAAGCTTTTCCCTATTTATGACCCTTTCCCTGAACTTCCATGACCCACACTTCCTGAGCCACTTTCCTGGATTGGAGGATGGGAATGCAGTATCCTTAATTTATTTATTGTTGAGCTGGACCAGAGGATAGAACTCAACTGATGGGGGTTTGCATCAGATCTACCATTTAAAAGCAGTTTGACCATAGGCAAATTGCTTAACTTCTCTCAGCCTGGTTTCCTCATCTGTATCATAGAAATCACAACAACCCCCTCTTCATTGCAAGGGTATTGTTAAGAGTAAAGTGCATTATGAAAATATCTTGTTCTTAATTAGATATGTTTTCTCCTCCATTGTCTCTGTAATTGATAGGAAAGCTTTTGAGGGTATACTGAACATATTATTATGAAGATTCTGAAGGCTGATTATATCATGTATTTCAAATTGCAAAACACCAAATGCATATGAGGATCTTCCAGGAGTATGATGCTATGATAGATCCTAGTGGGGGAATGAAGAAAAGAAAGAATGGGTAAAACACAATTGTTTGCATTTCAAAAGGTTTCTGTGTACTTGGGACAATAAGTGATGTAAAAAGTCAAGTCAAATAATTGAAATAATAATTCAAAATAACAAGGGAAGCAATGGCTAAGAAAAGAACTCTTTCCCATTAAATAACTCAGAAAAATAAATATAATCAGAGGGTAGAAGACACCAGAAGCCCTAATGTAGAGGTGGTGGGGGGAGGTTTTAGCAGGTAACCTGGTCACTGCTAAGTCTTTTCAGCAGATTTGGTGAAAAGAAGAAACATTAATCTGAAAATATATTAAAGTAAATATAAGCAAATACAAGTTGAGGCATCAGTCATAGCGTTTCAGGAACCAGTTCTGATATTTTGAACTATGTCACATTCTCCTTTCATCATTTCTTATAAAATTCTCAGCCCCATGCACACCAACATTTCTTATCTTATCTGCCACCAGGTCCAAAGGCATGACCTTGTCCAGAAAACTTTCAATCAACAGTACGCAGTGAAGACTGATAGTTCCCCTGTCTCAATAGCCAAATCAGATCAACTGTGCAACAATCCAATTGATTGCTCAGCAATTGATTTGAGTGAACTAAAACACTGTCAATTATTTCTTTCATATGAATAGTCTTACAAAAAATGCATGCAGTGCCCCACAAATGTCTAGTTCCAGGCCGAAAATCTGGGAGTTATAAATGAAAGAATACATCATAACATTGTGGACTATTCTTGCCAGTTCTTTCATCAAGTGTGAGTTTCTTGATTCCAGCAGCCAGACTAACTGCTTTGTAGCTACTCTATTTTTAAAGACATGCAGTCAGGGACCTATGCTTTAGCTAGTTGGGATAATAAATAAAGCACATGGATAAATGTGTTTATTTGGACATATAATTTAGTTTCTATATAACTATTTTTCTTTTAATGACACACATGCTGATTCCTAGTCATCAGCCCTAGGCGCCAGTAAAATCAGATTAAAAGCATTAGTAATGTAGTTAATTCCATTTATAATATGCCTACACCAGAGACGAGAACATTCAAATAAGGAAAATCTATAACTGAAAGAGTTTTTTGGAACTCCTTGTAAGAAATCTTTGAAAGAAAGACATAGGATTTTACATAAATACTCTCGAGGAGGCTCTCTGGCCATGTTTTGCCAAGTAATATTTATAACCTCAATTAAAATTTGCTTTGGCCCCTTGAGTCTTCATCTTTTGTACTTGAGGTTGACTCTTGCTGATTGTATTAAGGGATGGGCATCTTTCAGTGATGCTGTGCTAGGTGTCCTGTTGCCTTCTATAAACTTGCCTAACAATCACTATCAGCTAATCAATTTTTCCTTTTTATTCAAATTCTATTTATCCGCTCCCTTCTGACCTATTGTTCTTGGGACAGCCCATGCATTCTTTTTTCAGAACCTCTCAGCATATTACATACAGCATAAGTGAATAAAAGCCCAAGCAGTATATCCAATCGATAGCTCCCACAGGTAGACATCTATTTCCTGCTCCTCTTTAATGTGCTGTCCTTTGTACATGAAGATGTCACTATCGACCTACAATCCATCTGGCATCTGGTGTGAGTTCTGGACTTTGGCCAGTAGTTGGGGTGCATTTGGACTAAGTCATTCCCATTCCTTCCCCAGGTCACCTCTTCAGATTCAGGTGTCTATGTGACAGTCAGGTAGGCTGGGGTCATTGAATGACATAAGCTATTTGACCATAAATCAAAACTATAACAATCATTTCACTTTTTATTTTAATAACCACAAAGCTAGTAAATTTAACTTTTATTCCTTGTTTTATCTTTTGTTCTTTGTGGCAATTAACTAATATCAACCATAAAAGCTAACGTATGCTGTTTCATTATTTTTCAGCAGTTCAGTTTTTTAGAAACAAAATTTTGAAAGTAAACATGGATGCATACAGCATGTTTGTAACTTAAAAATCCCAAATATACAGAAGTGCATAAAGTAAAAGTTTGCTTGCTTTCAGTCCAGTCCTCAAATTCCAGAAAATTTTAAAAGCTTACATACATGTAAATGCAGACAACTACATGTATGTATATAATACAAAAATTAACATAATTCATATTGTTTGATGATTTCATTATTTAACATATCCTGAAAAATTTTCCCATTAGGGTTCCTTGTTAATTTAATAGTCACATAAAATTTCACAGTGTAAATAACCACAATTTATTCAATCATACCTTTATGTATGGAAATTTATTTTTTTTTCTAATTTTTTACTTCTATAAGTCATACTACAATAAAATGTTTCGACTGGTTCTCTATTTAGGTATGACAAATTATATCAAAAATGGCCTTAAATAATGAAAACCTTTTATTATTCTTGAAGTTTCAGCAGAAGGAGCAGCTCTACTGCTGGTTCTAGCTGGAAGTCTCTATCAGGGTGCAGGCAGGACAGTCGCAGTCCTGTGTAGATGGGACTGGGGCTGGGGGATCTATGGTGGCCCACTCACGTGCTCAATGGGTTCATGCTGGTTGTTAATGGAGACTGCAGTCCTGCCCAGCGTGGGCTCCTTGAGTGTCCTCATGCTCTGGCAGCTGGCTTCCTCCACAGGAGCAGCCCAAAAGAGCAAGAGCCAGATAGAAGCTGTCATTTCTGTGACCTCGCCTGGAAAGTCACCTAGCATCACCCCCTCGGCATTTCCTTGTTTAAAAACAAAGTGCAAAGTCTGACCAACATTCAGAAGGAGGGGAATTAGACTTGGTCATTTGAAGGAAGGAATGTCAAAGAATTTGCTGGAAGGTATTAAAATCATTACAAAAAATAATAAATGAGTAAGTGAACCAACGAATGAGTGATGTGTAGAAATATTTCTAAAATGTATTACCAGAGTGGAATTGCTGAGTAAATGCCAATGAACATTTTGAAAGTTGAAAGATATTGCCATGTTGTCCTACAAAAATGTGTTCAAACTCATAAATATATAGGGTTTCAATATCATTTTCTGCCAAAGTCTCAGGAACACTTGACATTTGTAGGTATGTTTTATAATTTTGTCAATGTGGTAGGTTAAAAGCAATAGATATATTTTAAAATTTATATTTTACCTGGTTGCTTGTGAGTTTAGCATCTGAGCTCCTTGGCTGGTAGGTCCACCCCTTTATTTTCCTTATCTGTCACTGTGTAATTTCTAAGAGGGAGAAGTAGAAGAAAGGCATCCTGTTGAACACTTAGGGCTCCCTAGAACACCATTTGAAAAACCACTGTTATTCTAAAATATCTAATATTTAGGGGAAAATAACACTTGATCATCCAAAGACTAGACTGTTAAAAAGTGGACTGAAAGACATCTAGTTAATACATTCAATTACATTGATAACTATATATGGGTATGATTTTATATAACATTGAGAAATGTATATACCTCTATGGTTTGCTTCAACTTTTAAAAAAATTTAAAAATCAAGCCAGTATAAAGCAACTACTTATATTTTGAAAACACAAGAACACAAATTACAAATTAATGAAATTCATTTTTTTAAATAATAAAGCCATATGGCTTCAGGACCCAAACAATGCATTCTTTCTCTTAAGAAACAGTGCATACATTCCAGACATCTACCTACCCAGTGTATGAATGACTCATGAACACAGACAACAAGCGTGTAGATTCAGAGGCCATGGCACCCACACTGTGCATATATCATTTATGTCCTAAAATATATACACTGCAGGCACATATGGACACACACAGAGTAAATCACAAAGCTTTCCATCCTGTGAGTCTTTCTCTTCAGTCTGTGATGGATCTCATTATTAATTAAAGAATCATTTAGCTTGCATAATTGTCTTCTGCCATACATAATTTCAACCTTTCAATGTCTCTTCAAGTTGGCTTATTAGACTAAATGCACTCCTTTGTTTTGGTGACATCATCAATCACAGCCTCTTGATGGACGGACTCCACAGTGGGGTGAATAATATGTACAGAGGCCCTCTCTTTGTTCCCATCATGGAACTTACCAACAGGTAACATCATTCGTAAGTTTTTTTGCTTCTTTATAGCTAAAGAACTATGATTCCACAATCTGCCGCAGAGGAGGTCAGGCTGCCAGTTGGAAGGAATTAGCCATTGGTTGTTAAGTGTCTGCTGAGATATATGAACATTTCAGGACTTTGGAACAAACTGATGACAAGACATAAGAATGTCAGCTTACATTCATATCCACCCTTTATCATTCTTAGTTCTTTAAATTTCAAACTTTAAAATAAAATGCAGGCTAGTAATGAATGGTTCTTAATGTACAAGAAGTCAGACAGATTAAAACTCCTGAGGCAGTCAAAGCACTATAATCAACTCATACAGATTTTCATCTTTATTTTGTCAGAAGAGAAACAGTCATCATGGAAAATACCCTTATTTGATCGAACATTTAGAGACCATCTTTAAACTGGCTTGGGAGCAACAGGAAATGTCAAGTTGGGTCAGATCCATGGGTCCATTAGACCTGCTGGCTGAAGGGAATTGTGTAGGTGAGAAGCAGAGTATTGGGAATAAATAAATTATTTGCTCTCTGGCATTAGCTTCAAAGGGATGTTAAAATGCTCTCTCAAACATCCAGAGCTTCCCTTCACTTAAGTCCACAACTTCATTTGTCTTCTTGATGTATACCTTCCTGGCTTCTGCAGGTTTGCTACCAACCATGCAAAATTATACCTCTCTCAACAGTCAGAGTGAATTTTTGATTTACATATTCTGAGAATTTTGAACAAATATGTGTGGAAGAAACAAATTCCTTTCAAAAGAGTATAAAATGTTCTCTCTGGGTGTGTTGAATGTTTCTTATTGCAGAACAGGTTCTTGCTGTAGCATCAGATGTTCAGGGAATTTGAATTGATAATTTTAAAAAAATCATTAGTGTAGTCATTATTCATTAGGAAATATTTCAGTGTTCTATAGTCAGTATCTCAGAAAAAATAACTTGGGAAAGACATTATTTATTAAAATTTAGTAAAGTTAATAAACCATTTTTAAATTTTAAGTATATAAGGCGTGTTAGTCAGCCTTCTGTTGCTGTGACTACAATACTAGACAGAAAAAATCAGGGGACGAAAAGGTTACTTTGAGCAAACAATTTAAAGGTTCAGCCCGGGCTGGTTGACTCCATTGCTCTGGGCCCCAAATTAGGCAGAATTTCATGGCAGAAAGACATGGTGGAAGGCAGCTGCTTAACTCATGGCTATCTAGAGGCAGAGAGAGAGGGAGGAGTCAGAGGGACAAAATATAATCCCCAAGAGCTGCCCTCACAGAACTATTTCCTTTAGTCAGCCTCCACCTGCCTACAGTCACCATTGAGTCCATTAGTCTTTTCAAATAATTAATCTATAAAATGGATTAATCCACAGATTAGGTTTCACCTCTGAACATCACCGTATTGTCTATCACATGAGCTTTTGCAAGGAGGACCTCATATCCAAACCATAACATAAGGCATATGCATTGTTCAAAATTCACAAAGTACAAATTGGCATTGAGTAAGAAGTCAGTTTCCACCTCTCTCCAGAGACTGCAATTTTATCTAGGAAAGCATGTTGCCAATGTCTTCACTATTATTCTAGTATAGCTTTTAAGAAATATTCTTTATATTTGCATGCATTTGTAATATATATTATGTATATACATACATGCACACAAACCCACAAATGTTTGCGAGATGCAAAAAATTTTCTGCAAATTTCTTTTATCATAGAATGTATTTTGGAGCCTCTTCATATTTGTATATGTAGAGATACCTTGTTTTTCTTAATAGCTAGAGAATAGTTGATTGTACAAACATTTTGAGCAGTTTTCTGAGGACTAACTCTCCCTCTAATGGGTAGTTTGGGGATTTTGAAAAATGTTTAAAAAGAAATCTACTTCTGGATCAACAGATCATATCTATTGTCTTATGATATCAACAGAATTAGGATTTTATTCTTTGAATTTTGCTATATGAAGAAGATAATTCTCTAGTCTCCTCTCTTATCCAAATATTTTTTTCTGAATCCACTAATATGGCTCAAATATAAACAAAACTTAACAAGTTTATAGAAAGAAATCCAAATGATTTTGGGTCCCCACATCATACCTTACATAAAAAGTGACTCAAAGAGGGTCATAGAACTAATAGAAGAGCTACAACTATAAAACTATCAGAAGAAAATATAAGAGTAAATTTTTACATGGTGGATTAAGCAGTACTTTTCCAGATATTACACTAAAAGCACAACTGAAAATAGAAGATTGACAAGTGGAACTTCCTCAAATTAAGAATGTTTTACCTCAAAGATAGTCATCAAGATGGTGAAAAAGATAAATTGTACACTGAGAGAATATATTTGCAAATGATATATCTGATAAGAAAAGATATAAAGGATTCACAATATATAAAGGAGTCTTACAAGTCAATATTTAATTTTAATTCTCTGCCCAATTGAATAAATGGGCAAATAATTTGAATAGACCTTTTTCTACAGATGATTTACAAATTGTCAGTAAGCACATTAAAAGATGCTCAGTGTCATCAGTCATTAGTGAGAGAGCAAATCAAAATCATAATGAGACACCAATTCACACTATCAGCATGCCTGTAATCAAAATGACAAGCAATAACAAGGATGGGTGAGGACAAAGAGAAAATGGAACTCGCATATATAGCTGGTGGGAATAGAAACTGGTGCAGGTTGCTTTGGAGAACGGTTTGGCATCTGGGAGTTGTGCATAATTGATATTTTCTCATTTTATCTGTGATCTGAAATAGTGTATGATATGAGTTAGAAGTATTTATAGTTTGTATGTTTGGTAGAATTATAATATCACTTGGGTTTGGAGTTTCCATTGGAAGATTATTCAGTTTATTTAGGGGTTATAAGACATTTTGATTTTGAACCAAGTGACCCCCCCACAATGCCCATGTGTTGAAAGCCCGGTCCCCAAGGCACCATGGTTCAGTGGTGGGGTTTTTAGGCAATGATTGGATTATGAGAGCTTTGATCTTATGCCTGGATTAAGCCACTTTTCTACTGGACAGTGGGACTTAGTTGACAGGGTGCATACCCTGGAAGGGTTTAACTTCTCCAGTTCCACTCCATTTCTCCCTGCTTTTTTTTTTTTTTTTTTTTTTGCGGTGGTGGGGATTGAACCCAGGGCCTTGTGCTTGCAAGGCAAGCACTCTACCAACTGAGCTATATCCCCAGCCCCACATTTCTCTCTGCTTCTTGACTGTCATGCTTTTTCTTTTGTCTTGCCTTCTGTCATCATGTTATCCCTCATCTCATACCATGGACTGAATCCTCTAAAGCTGTGGGCCAAAGTCAACTTTTCTTCCTCTAACTTGTTCTTGTTAGGTATTTCAGGCACAGTGATGTAAAACTCACTAACAAATAGGATTATTCAGATTTTATTTTCTGTTTTGGATTCAGGATTGGAAAGTTTTATTTGGTTTTTCAGGATGGTTGTCTATTTTATGTTTGCAAACATATCAATAAAGTTGCCTGTGCAATATTCAATATCTAGAATTATGACTTTTTTATTTCTAAACTTGTTCATTTATTGTCCTCTCTCACTGAGTTTGCAGAAGAGTCTCACATTTTTATTTCCAGAAAACAATCTCCTTCAATATATTCATTATATTTTTTTGTTACAAACTTTCTTACTCTCTAGTTCTTTCTTGTTATTTTCTTTCTTTGACTTTTGTTTAGAGTGGCATTCTTATCCTAACTTGTCTATGTGGGTG
The DNA here is from genome assembly GCF_902686455.1 of Sciurus vulgaris. Taxonomy (NCBI): domain Eukaryota; kingdom Metazoa; phylum Chordata; class Mammalia; order Rodentia; family Sciuridae; genus Sciurus; species Sciurus vulgaris. The sequence goes on from NC_136475.1 coordinate 48,072,512, forward strand.
CTTAACTTATTAATTTTTAGTTTCTTCTCTTTTGTTAATATTTTTGTAAAATGACAGATCATGATAGTTCATATTTATAGGGTATGATGTGATATTTTGATATGCATGGAATGATTACATAAAGCTAATTAATATATTCATTCTTTCACATCAATTTTTGTGGTAAGACATTTGAAATTTAGTTTCTTCTGATAAAATTTCTAAAACTAAAATTTAGCTATATTCTATAATATTTGGTTTTGTGGTATTTTTATTATCGCTGAAATCTGAATAATTTGACTTTCCCCAACACTTTTTCACTTTGACTTAAAAGAATATTTTGAAGGGTGCTTTTACATCCTCAAATACATATTTTTCTAACCTTCTTTTAAATTATTTATTTCTAACGACTGCATTTTTATTACAGAATATATAACAATGAATGAGAACCTGTGTTCAATCCGAAGCACTGCAAAAAATTTGTTCAGAGAATATATAATAACCAAGTTTGTTATTTATTAATACATACTTTGTAGTATGTATTAATAGTTTCATAAATGTTTTTGGGTACTGAAAATAATGTGTATTCAGTATTTATTGGTACAACAGTCTATATATGTCCATTATATCATGCATATTATTTTTATTGTTCAGATATTCTAATATTAATATTTTTATTTGCTTGCTGTATTAATTGTGTGAATGGTCTTAAAATAGACCATTATGATAGTGATTTGCTGATTTCTTATAATTATCCAGTCAATAAAAATTGACTTTACTTATTCTCAAGTCTCACTGGGTATGCACAAGGTTAAAAATAAATGTTCTATCATCATATAGTGACATGTTTTATCTTTCACAATGATTTTGACAAGGTTCAATTTGTCTTATATTAGTATAGCTATACTATCTGTCTTTTGATTAACATTCTCCTGAGTTATCTTTTCCTTTTCTTAAACATCTTAAAATTTCTTTATTACTGTTTTAGTTTTGTTTTTCCTCTTCCTATATTTCTTCTTCCTCTCCTCCTCCTCCTTCTTTTTCTTTCTCCCTCTGTCTTATTTCTGTGTCTCCCCGCTACCCCACCACTGTCAATTTGGCCATCTTGGTGTCTTACAAAGACCATAAAGAAAGATCATGTACATTTACCATAATTACTCATTTATATGGACTTACATCTTTCAACTTACTTTGCGTTTCTTACTTGTCCCAAGTTTTATGCTTTATTTTCTTCTCTTTTCCTCCTTCCTTTCAGAATGCTTAGTTATATTTTTTCTTCCAGTTTCTTCCTTTCTACTTATGAAGAATTTTATGACTTATTTATATTAGCTTAATGAGTACCCTATATATTTTAGCATGCAAACATAATTTATCAAATCTAAATCACTGTTTTTACTTTCAACCTAAATATTCCATGAGCTATAGACACTTTTAATGTGAAACATCCCCTGATTTTATTTTGTTTTTTGTTTACTTTGTTGGCTTTGTTTCTTTATTTTTGAACCTCAAGAAGAATTTATCACTATGATTTCATACAGCCAAGATTTATTTATATTTATCCACATATTATCATTTTCTTTGCTCATAATTTATTCTTGTTTCTCAATGCTAACATCTGGGATCACTTTCCCTCTTTGTGAATTACATCCTTTAAAAGTTCCTTCAAAGACGATCTATTGATAGTGAATTATTAGTTTTGTTTCCCAAAAATATCATTATTTTACCCTCATCTTGAAAATTACTTTTATGAACATGCAATCTTGGTTTTGATGGTTATTTTCCCTGAGCACATTCAAAGATATTATCATGCTGTTTGGGTCCACTGTCACTGTTGAGAAGTTGACTGTCAGTTTATCAAACCATTGAAGGTTCTCATTTTTCTCTTGGTATTTTAATATGTTTATGTCTTTTATGATCTGTAGTTTCATGTGTCTAAGTATTTATTTTCCTGGTTAGGATTCATTTAACTAAATGAATCTGAGAATTGCTACTTTTAAAAAATAAATTCTGGAAAATTCTCAATTACTAAACTTTATATTACTCCAGCTCCTTTCTCTTTTCTCTTGGAAACTTAATTAGACATCTATTAGAACTTGTTGCTCTTCTAGACTGATTTAACTTTTTAGGTGTTTTGCATTTCTTTTCTTCTCTCGAGATAGATTTTAAAGTTCATAAAATTTCTGTCCTTTTGTCTACTGCACTGTTAAGTCTATCTATTGAGTCATATATTATTTCTGAAGCTCTCTTGGTTTCTTGTTCAAATATGCTTTAACATTTTTACAACCTGTTTTTCATAATTTAGTCTTGTATTTGCTTTCTTAGCACTAATTGTACATATTTCTTTTAGACTCTGTATCTGAGAACTATATTTTTCAAAGTCTCTGTTCAATCGTGTTATCCACAAATAAAGGACTTGGTATCTTACTTTTTCTGCATCATGCACATAGTTCCTGAAACCTTATTTGTGGAGTTCTTGGAAGCCTGAATGGAAGGTGAGTCCCGCAGCTATAATGTCAGTGCCTGAGTGTTCACGGACAGACTAAGATGTTCTGTGTGTACACGTGTTTGACAATTTAGACAGTGCAAAATATGACTGACACACCCATGCCATGGCAAGCTTACGGTTTTGAATTTTGGTTGGTGATACAACCCTCCCCACATCCCACCCAATGAAAGTTTCTATTGTTTGCTTTGCTTTCCTTTGGCAAAGATGGTGTGCTGGTGATTGGATGGTGAGTGGGACGTGTTTACTTGTGTTTTGTATTATGCTGAGTATATGGCCCCTTGAGGGATTAACTGTATACAGGAGTGTCCCCTATTATATTTCCCACTTGAGGTGATGCCTAGATTTTATTTTGTCCATGTCCGCAGAGATCAAGGAAAACAAAACCAAATTTACTTGGGACAACAAATGTTCTTAAGACAAAACCAGATTCAGGGCTACTCAACTCTCTTCCTTCCTCCTTTTACTTGATGTTTGACTGAGCATATTACTTGCCAACTTGTTACTTACAGGTGTTTTTCAAAAATGAATATAAACATAAAAGGATTTTATTTATTTTCAGCAAAAGAATCAGTTGTGGGAACTGGAGTTCAATAAATATTTACAGAAGGAATTAGTTTTCAGGTCTTCCTGTATCCTATTGATAGTCCATCCAAACTCACACAGAATAGAAGAGATGCTTTCCCAGAGGGTATTTCTCTATATCTATACCACTTCTACAAAGCAGCAGAAAACAGGAATTATAAGGGAAAATAACTCTCACTTTGCTTTTGCAAAAGAAATGAAAGAAGAAAATAAGAGGAAGAGAAACAGAAAAGAAGTATAGAGAGAATGACAAGAGAATTGCTTGGAGCTGTGAAGTACAGGCCTCTGCAGCGATGTTTATCATTTGTGAGTACTTCTACATTTCTTTTTCATATTTGGAACTATTGTCGATTTTTGTACAGATGTCCCTGTGCATCTATTGCCAGGAGTGAATCTGTTCTGACTCTTAAGAGTTTCCCAACCTCACACTCTGATCTCATCCAGTGTCACTGCAGTGCTGTGCTAAAAGAGGAACCCAGTGGTTTTCTGAAAAGAATGTTAAAGTGAATATTAGCTGCATAGTAGAGGAAAATACTTACTCTAAATTCTCCAGAAATCATTTCGAGAACCTGTCATCTTTCTTTTCCCTTCCTCTTCTTTTGCATTAGACCTTCCATGAGAAATACCTGTGTCCCTCTACCCTATGGCCTGGGTGGCCAAAATCAGTGAAATTATTCCATTTCTCAAAATCACATTAACAGAAAGGTGGCTGCAGAGAGCCTGATTCTTTCATAAGTCATAATGCTTTTAGAAGCATTTTATTATCTCCCAGGATGAAATATATGACATCCTGTAATGGGTCCTAAATATCAGGACCTTTAACTTTTCTCAAGGTGAGCACCCTCCTCTGCTCAGGCCTTTGTCTCACTATCTCTCAAGGACCATGGGGCACTCATGAACACATCACACACTCCCAGGGATCAGAATCAGATGAGTTTTTCATCCATTGCATGTTTCCTGCAACAAAAGAACATCTTACAGGAGCACTCCCAGGCAGAAATGGCACAAGAAATGCTGCCATCAACAAACAGAGCATGAGAGGTAAATTGACGGCATATGGCTTCCTTCCTTAATGGGAACTGGTAACTCACACTGTCCACACCAGGAAGTATTAAGTGAATGCCTAGAATACAGAGCACTCCACACGTCGAGTGGCAAGAAAGGCCAAAGCACCTCAGTCAGGTCTTGCTTAGAAAACTTTCTCATTTATGTATTCCATGGATTTTGCTAGTGGAACTTGCCCCAGTTTACAAAAAAAAAGGAGTTTGGCTTGGGTTGTGGGGGGGGCTCCCAGTGTGGGCTCTCTCCACAATGAATCCCTGCACT